>NW_021940526.1:3075022-3675022 GCF_001715985.3 Manacus vitellinus
GCCCGCGCCGCCGAGCCGCTGTTTACTACAGGTATTGGAAGGGCGAGAAGGAAATCCCCCTTCCTTCCCTTCCCGCACCGTGCGTGCTCCCGGCTCCCGCCAGGCCTGCTGCCTTCCGCGCAGACGGAGGGGAGAATGGGGATGTTGCAGAGGCCGCTGGAAGGTTCCCAAAGTCTCGCAGTCTTCGCCTCAGAATTGCAGCTGGGCTCCTTGAGTGAGCCGTGGAGGAGGCTCAAGCAAGCTGAGATGAGCGCACAGGCGGTCTGGAGCGTGGGATTCCCTCTCCCGGTGTCCTCCGGCCAGCCCTCCCACAGCTCATGAGTGCCTACAAACCACTGCCACGCACTGCCCGTGTAGCACCCCGTGCTCCCCTGTTTGCTGTCATCACGTGCCGGGGCTCAGTTTTCCCTCATGATTTTACGAGAAATGCTTTCCTCCGCGTCAAGCAAAAAGCGTAAAACACCCACAAAAACAAACAGTGCTGCTGAGTTTTATAGCCGAGGCAGGTTCCCCATCCCTTTTCCCCTACAGCCTGTCCTCTTGGACTTTGTTAGTGAACTGTGGCATTTGGACACCTGGGGCCTTGATGGCCGACCACTGGGAAGGGACAGGAGAGGTAGCAGCTACAGCTGAACAAGTTATCTGGGGTGAGCTGAAGAAGCAGTGGAGGAAAATCTAAAATAGTTTCACTGGATAGTCATAATAAGGGCGTTGCATTGCCACGAACTACTCGAGTCAGTAATGCAGTGGCCATATCTCAGGCTGTATTATCCTGTACCACAGTCTGCACAAATCCAGGCTTGGAATGAGACCTCCCCCCCCTCTAACACCAGGTGCTGTACCAGGATATGATAAAAAAATCATTCTGCCTTCAAGAACTGCCACGAAGAAGTAAGCAAAGGGGTGACTGAGAGCAACAGCAGCGGCGACACATGATTTCAGGGACAGCCTGTCAGCACAGCAGACCTACAGTCTGAGGGGTTTCTGTAACTGAGGCAAGTGTCATGTTAAGCAGATGTTCACATTTGCTTATGTCTACTCAATTAGAAATTCCTCATGGGCATAGTGGTAGAGGTAGGTCTTTAGAAATCCATGAAGGGCAGCAAGGCTGCAGCTGAAGGCTCGGGGTGGGCGTATCAGGCAAAAGGAGGTGCAGGAAGGAAACAACAAAGGAACCTGCATGAGAAGCACGTGAGCTGGATGAAGGCCAGTATTGCTGGCAGGGCTAAAGGGATCGAGTTAACACACAGGATATAGGAGCAGCAATTATAGCCATTAAAGATGGAGGCGACTGGCTTCAATGTGAGATGGACCGGGGTTGTTGAAGAGATTTTTGTTTGCGGTTTCAAAGTGTTTGTTTCTAAATGAATGTGAAATGGATACATTTGTGAGTACGAAATGAAGTGCTCCACGTCCTTTTTCATTGCTCTTTTCTTTCCTTTTCATTTTTTTTTTCCTTTTGCCACTGGGCTGTATGTAAATTAAGTAAATTTTTATAAAAGTAGTAACAAAAACGTATTTTAATTCCAGTGAGGCATAATCAGTTACTCTCTAGGAAACAGTATCAGATTCTCCTTAGGAATCCCTGTGGGGTTTGTGTTCAGACCTCTAGAGTTTGCAGAGTCTATAAGTACTGACACCGTTATTCTGGTCCATAACTCTGCCTGGCTTTCCCCATGATTTCTTATCTCCTTTTCCCCAAAAGTGGCTACTACATGACAGTGGGTCATGGCTGTCTGCCTGTACAAGGAGATTTTATTCCAGGGTAAAATTGAGGCCTATTATCTTAATTATTGTGGTTCTTAAAACGACTTAAAACAGTTGTAGCAAAATGTAGGGATTTGAAATGTTTGGGCAACTGCATGAAATGCAGGCGATTAGTGGCATCTCAGAATTAGTGGAAGTTTCTTTAGCAAAAGCTGTTCTTTGTTCTTCCACACACAGTCCTTCCCCTTCCGATGTCGGCTCCCTGACCTGACTGGTTCACTGAAAGAAGGGCAGTCATCAAAGGAACAACGGTCAGACTATGGCTCTGCAAGGAAACCGAAGGTACTCACAAGGTCACTTCTAACAGCAAGTGCACTTCACATTAAAAGGTGTTTAAAGCCGTAGAAAGTAGGGCCATACGGTGGGTCTGAAACTCCCCACACAGTTTTCAACAGCAGGGTCAGGCCCACACATCAAGAATAATTCCCACTTTGTGAGTTTTGTTTACATACTTGGACTTCTAACCACAGGGCAACTGATGACAACACTTTCATCTTTGTTTCTCCACTAATTTCCTCCAGATTTCAGTGGTCAGTGCGACTTGGCTGGTGAGGGGTGAGTTAGGAGTGAATTCCAGAACCTCCAATTTTACAACTAGTTCTTAGGTTGACTTGCTGTCTTGCTGTGGACAACATACAGCTGTCCTGCTTCCTTTTCTTCCTTACAAAATATTAGTATTTCCCCCATGAAGAGTGGCTTGTCAATACAGGACAATATTTGCTAGTTATAGCTTTATAAATGGTACATATAAACACATACAAATGCTAAAGAGTTCACCCTCATGACTTTGCAAGAAGACTTGGGAAGAGACGAACAGTGCCAACAATTCATGCCAGGTGAAAACAAAATGTCCCAGGGAACACAGCAGAAAAATTCTAACCTCTGAAGTTATCAGCTGAAACCTGGTGCAATTAAAATGGTTGCCTCTAGCAGAGGTAGAGTTCCATATCACCTGATCACATCAGCAAAAAAACTAGAGCTGCTTTCACAGGAACCTACTCAAGGTGCAGCATATTCAGATTAAAAATTATTTTTCCAGACATTGAAAGTTTGGTGAAGTAGCATGTTCTTTTGCTTTTATTTTTTTATCTGGTACAAGGGTGCAGGACATTTTACAATCACAACCTCACTATTTCTCAGAATATCCACACAAAGGAGTTTACTCTCAGTGGTTCATTTTCAGGTTGTTTAAGGCAAAATTTTTCTTGGACATGTGCAGTGTTTGAAAGTAGAAACACAGCAGGTATTTGAATTTTGAACATGCAAAATTCAGTGAGAATATTGAAATGGTGGGTGTACGCCACTGTTTCAGAGGCAGGCAGACCATCTCTGACACATCCTGTGTTGATCTAACACGTGGTTTCTTACCAATTTATACCACCTCTTGGTCAGACCGTGATTTTTTTATTTCTCAGCCTGGATGTTCCCAGTTAAGTGTGGAATACTAAGGTAAGTTTCATGTGCATAATTAATTGCTGTTATAAATAGTTGACTAAATGGCTAAATATTTTGGTCTGCTTGCAGGTAGATACTGTAGTGCTGTGACAGAAATAGTTTCAGAGCTAGCAGTGAAAGACATTTTTCCTTGCTCACAGTCCTTGACATGTGCAAGCCAACCAAGACATGTTTTGTCTTTTTCAATCCTTCCCTGCTGTCATCCTGCAATTTGCACAGGAATGGATTCCTATGCCACAGGTAATATGTCAGCCTCGGCTTTTGGGGAAGGCTGCTTGTGCTCAGAACTTGCTGGAAAGTGCATTAGGAGGATGCCCAAGCTAATATTCCTCACCGTGTGCCTTATTAACCTGGGCTTGGTGCTGTGTGCAGTAGCTACAGTGCATGCATGTAGCTACATGGGTTTACATCCCCACGCTCCCCAGGGAGGACTTTGCTGCTGCTCCTGCTGCCAAAAGGCTCTGCTCGATGTGTTATCATCTGCCACTAATGGTGCTGGGGTTGGTATTGATGGGTAAAACACTGGGCTCAGCAAAGTCGATTGCAAAGCAGCCACTTAGAGCAGTGATTTTCCAAGTGTCACACTGCAGCCAGGTCTGTGTCTGCAATGCAAGAGGCAATCAAATGGTCACTCGAGGGGCAAATTGAAGGCTGAAGGAAGCATACACTTCATTTCAGGTCTACTTCCAAAAAATGGCTGGGGTGAATTATTTTGATTAAAAGTACTTTTAATTTTTTGCATAACCGTTTTTGTGAATATTACAGGACCATTTTGTTGTAGCTTGAGGCAGACAGCAAGCTTGGAATATTTTAGTATGGTAGTTAAAATTTTGGCAAAATACTGAAAGTCTTGGCAGTTTTAACTGTAGATGTCTCTAACAGCTCTCCCTTGCAAAATGTTCAGCTACACAAATATTTTGGTTAGGCAGGACAGCAAAATGAAAGAGATTTTCTCCTTGGAGCTTTCCTTTCTTTTAGGGTTTTTTCTTCACAAGATTGTTCATTTTCCACACCTGTAAATACCATCCTGACCTTCGTGGTCCCAATCATTTGTATCAGCTGTGATAGCTTTGGTCTGTGCACCCATATCCCATCAAATGCTTTGATTTAAAAAAAAAAAATAAAAGCTGAGGTTACCTTAATGAATGCTGGCTCTCTTAAGCAGCAAAATTTCTTCCAGTATCAGATCTCTGATTCATTACAAAATAAAATTACCTATGATCATTTTTCAGAAAGACTGTTAGCTTCTTCCTAGGCTTTTCAGGAAGCTACACATACAAAGATTGATATCATAGGAATGAGTGGGAACAAAGGGAATGTTTTTCCTCTGCCTACAATATAATATTAATGACAGACGTTGCAATTATTATTTTTGAGGTCTTTCTTATTAAAAGGAGTGAATATTACTAATCAAAAGTGCTACAGTGGGTCTATTCAGGATGCTAATTAGCCTCTTCATTGTGCTGGGATATATTTATCTTCAGGCTTGTGCTCCAGGTCTTCTGAATACAGCAGGACAGAAGCACAGGGCTTGAGAAGAGTCCCTCCAGAAGCTGGATAATGCAGCAGGGAGGAAAACAGAGCTTTCAGGATAATGCTGCTAATGAGATTGTGTTTTTCTGTTTGGATGTTAGGGAAAAAAAGGGTTCCGTTTCTTTGCCTGGTTTAATGACAAGAAATTAAATTTAGCCTTGAACAATACTTTTTGAATCTTTTAAGGTACCAGTATCTCCACCTTCCAAGAAAATGGCATCAGTATCAACAATAGCACAGTACTACTTAAGCCTTTCAGACAAGGAGCCAGTCAGTGTTTAGGTGTGTGAGTCAAGGATCTCTGTCCTTCATCAGCATCCCTGTCCCCATCTACTGTGACCTGAACAAGATTTGTTGCTGCCAGGCTTTGCTATGTGCTGCAGTCAGCAGCCCAAGAAGGCAGCCCTGGGGCTCCTTTCTCACTTTCAAGAGCTCATTCCTCATTACTGTCTTTAGAAGAGCAAAGCCCCACTGACCCAATGCAGGAGAGAGTGCATTTCGACTCCAGTTTCTCCCTCCATGTATTTATGCATTGCCAGTGAGACTAGGATTGCCTGCTGAGCTCTCAAAACTCCTTGTGCTCCCCCTCTCATCTTCCTGAGTGTCTCTGCAGTGGTGCAAATCAAGTTGCCTTTTGTCTAAGTGGTCAGGGAAGCTGAAGGGTTTTGGCACTGCCTGCAAGTAAATCATCAGAGCATCAACACTTCGAGGCTGAAACAACAGTATTCAGTGTTGTAAATGATATATAGAAAGACAAGCAGATTACATAAAACCTGCTCTTTGAAAATCATAAAGGAAAACTTATTAATGAACTGTAACAAATCTGTGCTCACTCAGAAGTATTCTGCTTTAATTATTAATGCAAAATGCAAGGATTTTTCAGTTCAGGATTTTTCTGTCTGAAGAAAGACTTCAAAGAAGTCAATGAAGACAAAAGCAGTCCAACCCATGCACCTTCCTGTGTGATTTTTAGTTTAGCAGTTGACTGTCCTTTGTTTTCAGTCCCATCAGATGTGTATCTGAATACTTGTGATTCATCTGTAACAACAGAGGTCAATTCACCATCAGTGAATTTCTGTGGGAAATCCAAGGTTTCTCTCTAACATTAGCAGCAAGTTTTTGCATTAGCCCTTCAACGTAAGCAGTGAAGTCTAGAGACTCTTCAGCTGGTGGTTTTTATGTTTTTATCATGGCTTATATGAAAGGCTGAGAGAATTGATTTTGTTCAGCCTGGAAAAGAAAAGGCTTCTGGGTGACCTAGTTGTGGCCTTCCAGTACCTGAAGGGAGCTTACAAGAAAGATGGAGAGAGACTATTTACAAGGGCCTGGAGTGACAGGACAGGGAGGAATGGCTTTGAACTGAGAGTAGGTTTGGGTTAGATATTAGGAGAACATTCTTTACTGTGAGAGTGGGGAGGAACTGGCACAGGCTGCCTAGAGAAGTTATGGATGCCCCATCCATGGAAGTGCTCAAAGCCAGGCTGGATGGGGTGCTGAACAACTTGGTCTAGTGGAAGGTGTCCCTGCCCATGGCAGGGCATAGAATGAGATAATCTTTAAGGTCACTTTTAACCCAGGCTGTTCTATGATTCTGTGACCCAGTGCTTGCAGTGGAAGGTCCCTTCCAGATATAGACATTTTCTGTATCTGCTTCTATATCCCTTCCAGATATAGACATTTTCTGTATCTGCTTCTCTCATCTGTATTTTCATTAGATCTTATAGGAAAAGTAACTTAATAACAATACTCTGTATACCCTTCCTACAAAGATACCTTCCTATTCTCCCTTTTCCAGGGCTCAGATTGTTTTGTCTTTCTCAAAACTCCCCTGAGAAATTGTTGCATAATGTCAATGCAGTGAGCATTTAGATGTCATCTGAGTCTGTATATGCATTTGTACAGTGCAAGTCTTAGTGCATGTGCAGTAACCAGAGGCTTTTCATACTGCTTCACCCTCAAAGGTGTCCCTTGAAGGTGGCAGTGAGTGTAATCAGACCGGGATTCTGGATAGAATAGCTAATAAACAAAAAAAATCACATCAGCATAGTGTCTGAATATCCTTGATATTTCAGTTCTTCTGCTGCTTGTCACATTTGTCCTGTGGTACCGTCGGTGACATCAGAGGGACTGTCCTGTCTTTGCTGCCCACCCAGGGGAGGGGTACAAGCCCCCTGGGAGCAGCCAGCCGTGTTCTGTGTGACAGCAGTGTGGGTTGTGCACTTCACCTGACAGCAGTAAGGCAAGAGGCTGTCTGCCAGGGCAAGAAGATGGGGGAAGGACAGTGCAGGGCCCCTGTGTGCCAGGGGGGCCCGAGTATATTAATGCCACCCACTGCTGAGCCATCTGCAGGTTATTACACATGGTAGTGACTTGATGGACAGTAAGTTATTAGAAAGGAGTCACACTAAGTCCACTGCAAGGGCTTAAGCACATCTCCTCCTGCTATGCTGTTATTTATCCCTTCACCTCACATCTAGCATTTGTTTTTAATTCATATACTGGCAGTGACACATGGCAGGAGTCCACAAATGCATAAGACAGCAGCTGGTTGAGCCCCAAAGGGGCTTTTTTTTTTACTGTCTTTTGGCAGTAAATCTGAGGAGCAGACAGCACACCACACTTTGGTAGGTACAGAGCAGGTTGGTCACTCGAATGCTTATGTAGGTGCTTGCTGCAGGGCACGTTACTTACTCAGCCATGCCAGTGACTAGAGACCAGTGAGGTGGGGGTCACAGAAGGTCCCTTTTGAGGGACCTCTGATGTAGTATGGACAGTGAGTATCCTGCATGCACCAGGCTCACACAGGAGAACTGCAGTTACCCGCCTCCTCCCTCTTCTTGCCATAAAGAGTTGCTACATCCTCTTCTTGAATAATTAAACTGCAGTTGAATTATTCAGAGTCTATTCAGATTGTCTATTGTCTGGTGTTGAGCAGGGGTTGGCTCTCTGCAGCACCACACAATAGTGTAATGTACTTGATAACTCCAGAGATAACTTTTTTCACTAGAAGGCCACCAGTGGGTTTTTTAATTTAGTTTGGGGGGGGGGTTTCCCCCCTCTCTTCTCCATGCTAATATTGCCCATAACCCTGTGCCTTGAGGTATCAACAATCAACCTGGCCATGCCACAGAGTGGGGAGCAGTCTCTATCATCAGACTAGTAAAGAAAAACTTCACTCAAACATCACCCAGACAACAACTGCATCACACAAAATGTGTGCTGTCCTTACTAGCAGTTTTGATCAGGCACTGAATTTCTTCTCAGTCTAATAGGGTTCTGTACTCTGGCCCTAAAGAGCTGACAATGGATGGGCTTGAAGGAGCTGGAGAGAGGCTCTTGTGATTGCAGCCAGGAGGAACTGAGATGCAAAGGAAGGTTCCCACTTCTCTCAAGCGTGAATCTGCCATGAGAGGCACGTCAGCAATCTTTGTCCCCACCATTGCCCCAGTGGGGTGTGCTTCCTGGAGCACAAAACCTGATCCTACTTCTCAGCTTGACCCCAGGTTGAATGAAGAGTGTGAGACCCTGATTGAACTCAAAACTCAGCACTGCCAGCCTCAGAACATATTCAAAACAGATAGTAAATAATACTGCTTCTGTATTCCCTTGTTGTCATCCTCCACTCCTCCTCCCTTTCCTTCCAATCATCTGTTACTACTGCTGCCTCCCACTCCAGATCACCCACCACAAGCCTTTCCCCCTGTTCTGGTAGGCCAGCAAAGGAAGGGGCTCTCCCTGTGGAGCAGTGAGTCTGCCCCAGCAGCACAAAGGGATTTGCAGCAGCAAAACCAGGTCCTCACTGGCTCTGAGGAGCAGAGACAGGTACCAAGTCACCTGGCTGCAGCAAAAGCTGGAGACAGAGCACAGGGGTGCTAAGCAAGCAATTCTGAGCAAAGAAAGTCAAATAAATTATGGATACAACTTCACCAGTTTCACCAGGATGGATTTGGCCCCAGGAAGCAGCAGGAGGGCAGCTCATGAAGAAGTCAGAGCCTGGGAAGCAGAGAGTTGTGCCCTACACCCCACACTGACAACGCTGTGCGCGCACAGGAGCAGCTACACAGCTCCACGGCTGCTCATCTCCAGTTCTCTAACTCTGTAGTATCACTCCTCAGACTAAAACCTTAATGAGTGCCTGCCAAGTTCTTGTAATCACACCAAATTTCATAATTTAAACATGTTTTGAAGCTCCAGAGAAAAAACGTACATCAGTGGGAACCAGCCATCTGGAAAGCTTTGGAGTCTTTTCTTGCTCATTTGTTTGTTTGCAATTCAGCTATTCCACTACTGTAAGTGTAATTTAGTTATTTATTTAATTTTGAAGTTTTTAGGTTGCAACATGAGTTTTAACTAATAGATGAAGGCACAACTCAAGCAGGGATAATTCACCACTATGAAAATTAAATGATTCCTGAATGATGCATGAGGTTTGTGGTTCTGCCAAGGTATGATCCATACTGTTACAACCTCTTACTTCTTTTAATGTCAGCTTTCTCCTGTCTCCAAACTTGTAAGAGAAGAGTAGGGTCTTAAACTTAGGGTACTAAAGAAGAGACAGAAGCGGCCTTACAAGCCACGACCTATTAAAAATATCATTGATCAAATCCTCAAAAGAAAAAGAGACAGTGATACAAAATGCCTTCTAAAAACATCCTTTGGAATATGACATGAACCTGGCCTGGGTGCACTGTAAATTCTTACATTATGTATTACAAAATGTGCCAGCTCTGCCTTCATACAAAACCAAAACTGCTTTAAATAAGTGATTAGGTTGTTCCTTCCACGTTCACACTTTTTTTTTTATTTATTTTAAATTGATCATCCTTGCTGACATGAGTTTATGCACCGTATTATTCCTTTCTTTTTCTGAACAGTGGTTTTGCTGTTGTTTTTGTTATCATTTCTGTTTGGTTTAGCCATCTTTTTGAGGCACTTAAATGAGAAAATAGAGTCAGGAGTATTGAACACAAATTAAAGCAAAGGAAAAGAGAGATTAACATGTGAACTACAATAGCAAGAATGACTTTTGTGGAAAAGAATTCAGCACAGGCAGAGGAGTGGAAGGACACAGAAAAAACAATACTGACAAGAAAGAAAGAGAAGACACAGTAAAAGATAAGAGATGTCAAAGAAGTGTAATACTGATGCAAAAGCTACACAATAATCTGTTACAATGGAGAGAAAACCATTGGATTGCAGAGAAAACTGAAAAGGAAGCCAAAAGAATACACAATTTTATTCCCAAAGCAATTGAGAGGGCAGTAAAGTGTCAATCATAGGAAAAAATTTAAATGACAAGATATATGACCTTGGAGGAGAGGGCAGCAGTTTTTAGGTGGGTTTTTTTTTTCCCAACCATATCTCAGGCAAAAACTGTGGGTGTTGAGTAAATTTTTAATTGAGAGTATAAATGATTTACACATTCACAGCAGTGCATCCCTCCTTCCTCTACCACCACTGAAACTCTTGGATGAAGCAGCAAATCTTGATTTCTAGGGTCATTGTCATAAACAAAGGCTAGTCCTCTAAGCTTTCTCTACTTTCTGACAGTACATTGTTTTGTGCCCACTGTCAAACAAAGCTCCAGTTCAGAAATTTCTCTTTGAAAGTGGAACATGGTAGTATTTTAGTGCAACATGGCAACCTAATGAAAATATCTGTTTGGAGCCTTAGGAGGCAAAAAACCCAACTGTTAACATTTGGATGTTTCCACAATTAACATTTGTATGATCTTACATCTTAATGTGAATACATTTGAATGCTTTTGGGTGCTGCATAATAAAGAGCCCGTTACTAAACTTAGCAGCACTTCATGTAGATTAGACGTTATAATTGATGCTTACAGAACAGGACCCAGAGAAATTAATTTTATGTTGCTCTGATTTCGCTGGTTTAAATTAAAGAGTTACAAAAGGTCTTTAAGCCATGGGGAAGAAAACAAAAAAAGTTCATGGGTGATCTCTATCGTGTTTATTTGTTCTCTGGAAGTGAGTGGATGTGTTGTAATTCCTGCCCAGGGCGAGCTTCCCCAAGCTCACTTCCCTGTGCTGCATCGGAGTTCAGCCTCCTCCTCCTCCAGCATCCCTGCTCTCAGGCACATTCCCTTTTTCCCTGCCCTCAGTTTCAGTTCTTGTATATTGACAGCATTACAGCCTTGAATGACTCCCTTGTCCCAGAAAACCCCAGAACAATACTGCTCACATGGGGTTTTCTTCAGTCCTGTACCCATCCTTTTCCAGCATTAAGGCCTTGGACATACCATGGGGTTTCAGCTCACCATTCAGGAGCAAGAGCAGGAGAGATGTTCAGCCAGACTGGCCTCAGGAGTAGCCCACAGAACAATCCTCCTTAGCTGGCCTACCTAGACAAAGAAACGACCTGAAATCCTTGTGTACCACTACATATTCCTCTGCCTCCCTTCCCTTCCCATCCCTGCTCCTCTTCATTCATCATTCAGCCCTTCCAAGGGCCCCAGATCTGTGCCAACCTCTCCTGTTAGTCCAGGCTTTAGCAATTTTCCAGTCCAAGACCTGGCTTCATGCACAAAGTTGGGAAGAGGAGGGCTTTACCCAGAACAGAAATACTCTCTTCTTTTTTCCAGAGCCTGCTCGTGGTACAAAAAGCCTCTTTAATGATCAGCCTGGACAGATCTGCTGGCACCGTGCTGTGCCTTCAGCAGAGGAAAGACTGCCAGAGGCACAGAGTGCAGATGATTCATCCTCGTCAGGCTGGAACCTGTGTATTGGGAGAGATAACCCAGATCATCCCACTATTATCTTATACATGGGAGGCAATTCACTGTCTGGGTGCCAGACCTGAGGTCAAGCAGTGAGATTTACAGCTCCAGAGCCAGGAATGTAACTCAGCTGTCACTGATCAATGAAAGTCTGAAGTAGACGGAAAAGCTGCAGGATTGTGCTAAGGTAGGAAGCCCTTATCCCAAGCACAGACTGCAGCCCTGGACATCTTCCTCCCAAGCAGGTGCCACAAGGCTCCAAATCTGTCCTTGAAAGGCAAAGTGGTACCATCACATTATAGAATAAAGGAACAATTCGGGTATCCGACCCAAGAAGACAACTTTGAGTTGTGCTGGATTCAACACTCTTAAGATAGTCCTCCTGCTGTGAAATGAGAGAAACCTCATCCTTCTTCTCCTATCCTGTGAAGGAAGAGCGCAGATGATATTCTGTCTGCCAGTAAGGAAGAAGGAACTCCCTGAATCTAGAATTTAACTGAATCAACATCATCAACGAGCATTGGCAATGCTAATATGAAATTCTCTCCGAGCAGTTCCTGGTTAAACTTGCCCATTCCAAACACTCTAATCTAAAATTAT
Source organism: Manacus vitellinus (assembly GCF_001715985.3). NCBI lineage: Eukaryota > Metazoa > Chordata > Aves > Passeriformes > Pipridae > Manacus > Manacus vitellinus. The sequence continues at coordinate 3,087,114 of NW_021940526.1, forward strand.
GTTTATCAGGAAAGTCATAAAAGCAGGAACTCTAATCATCAGTGTTTGATGAAAGAAAGAAATAGATAAGATTTTTTTTGTGTGTCTGGAATCCCTAGCTAAATAATGGCGGAAAAAAGAGGTGAAGACAACAACAGGCAGGGGAAAACCCATAATCAGGCCTCATTAATACTATAGTTAATTGATTTTCTGCTTAGATTCCAAGGAGGAACCAGAAGGTTTTTTTAAGGTGAGTAGTAGGTTAGCAACCACTGGAGAGGGAGAGGGGAAGGGAGATACTTATAGGTAAAGAATGTGAACTTTTCCAGTTTTGAAAACTGTTTGTTTCAGAAGTTAGTAGGAAACTCAGTAGTGTAATTTTCACAATTTTAAGCCTTAAAAGAAATTTTATTCCTCAGCTTTGTGTGATCAAAACCAAAAAATTCTTGTTTGCAAGACTTTCCTTCTCCTTTTGTCATATCTGGGGAACCATAAATTGAAGAATCCAGCCTTTCTTAGCTCTGTCTAATCACTTGGCCTGCATTTGATTCTCTTTTCATGTGTGTTTCAGATGCACTGACTCATGAGACACAGAGAGAGAAGCAAAAATTATTTTCCCAGAATGAAAAAAAGGGACAATAATATCCCGTGTGCAACTCCATTTGCCTATGGAGAAACCAACACAGCTTGAACTGCTCTGAATCTCGGGGTTTGTCTACACAGGGCTGGTTTAATTCGGTTCAGTTAAACCATACACACTTCTAAGTGGTTGGTGCTGACTAAGCTTAAATAGAAGCAATACAGTGCCAGAAGGCTGTCCAAGAATATTATCAAAGTAATGGTCTCTCTGCACACACAAATATGTTTAGACAGGGTATAATAGGACTTAAACTGTCTTTTGGGACATCTTTACCTGCCTTGCATCAATATGAGGGTTATCTCCTACCTACCCACTTACAAACACACCCTCTGAAATGCTGCTGGATACTGGGTACAGTAGAGCTGCAGACAGTAGAGCACACAGCCTGTGTGCTTTAATTCCTGTCTTTAAGGATGAAACACAAACAGAACTGCAACAACCTACCCACTCTCAGCCTTGATATGGCCATTATATTAGTGCTGATTTCATCCTAATAGTCCAAATCCAAGAGTAGTGTTGCCTTATAAATCTAACTTATTTTTTTCCTCCTAAAACCTTTTCCTATTTATACACTGCTTCAACAGCTGTGCCTTATTCCCTGTTCAACATCCATTTTCCCTTAAGAGGGACAATTAATTTAGAACTCCAGGCAATAAGGCATAGGTGAGAAACCAGCTTTCCTGGTATTGCCTTTCTTTTCTTAACCATTAAATGGTGCAATTCTGCCTCAAGTTTACATGGGAACGGGGGAATACACCTAAAATCAAAACCAGACAATAATTCCTTTTAATGCTATGCTAACATAATGAAACACAGGAGGAATTGCAGGAGCTTACTGCAGTATTAATTCATTGTGGGTTCTCAAGAACTAAAAAGTCAAGAACTGACAAAATTAGGCTTTGATGTGTCATCTTCACTTAAGCAACCCCATGCTTGCCCAAGAAAATAGTTTCAAGAAGTATATTCAGGAACCTCGGGTGCAGTAGTACTTCACAGATTTCTTTTTCCCACCAGAGCAACCCAGGCTGTTTGCATTTATTTAAGCTTTCTGTACATGCTCCCTGCTCTGTAGTCCTGAAGGCTGCCAGTGCTCAGGTGCTTCAGTTACTGGGTGAATCTCAGCCCTTCCTTACCCAAGATAAGGGATGCAGAAAATCACACTGACACTGAAAAAAAGGCAGAAATGGGTCCCCAGGGTCAGGCAGCTGTCAGGGTAGGTATTTTGTCTCAAGTGGCCTTAGAGTGTTGTTGACCCTTACAAAGAAACTCATCTTTTGTAAATGGAAAATAAAAAAGGGGAAACTGGGGAAGACTTGGCATCATCCTCCTCTCAGTAGGGTTTTAATTCCTCAGTTTTCCCATAATCTGAGAGATGACCTCCCTTGCTGCCTTGGGTTACCTTGGTGCTCATCAAGCTTGTCCTGATATCTCAGGGAAGCTGCAAAGGCATGCAGGTATTGTGATAGGACGTAAGTGCCCTGAGAAAGTGCAAAGGGGTGCATACTGACGATCTGTTATTTATCAAGATTTGTGCTCATGTGCAACCACCAACCAATTGACTTGGGGTCAAATCTTTTGATTTTAGTGCATAGAAAAGCCTATTCTTGATGTTGTAATCAAGTATGTGGAGCAGTTTATTCCGTACCCTTCCTGCAATGAGTGACTTCTGCCAGCCTATTTTTTTACATGATTTCCCTTCAGGGCTAAAACACCAGCCGGGACGGTGAAAAACATATTCCCTATCTCCCCCCAACACCCAGTAACAACGGCACAGTGTACGAAGCACAGAAGTGAAAACATTCGCACACACACTGTGGGAGTCTACTTTGACTCCTCTTTTAATAAAATCCAGGTGATTCCATGTGATTCTACCTTTCCAACACAGCATGTGCTCACGCTGTGTGCATTGTGTTTGCAGACGCTACGAGAGCAGCTTTATGGAGAGGGGCTTGCGGACGAGAGCGAGAGGAAAAAACCACACTTCCAGGAAAAAGCGTCGCCCACAGAGGACCTCTCAACTCCTAGCAGTGACCTTGGAAGTTGGAAGGACACCCATGGCCTAGACAGGTAAGGGAATTACATTACTGATTATTTTATGGTGGTTTTGTGCTTTCTTTTCTGCACAAAGAAAGAGCAGTTTGCAAAACTGTGTATTCAGAAGAACTGGATTTGTCAGCTACAACAATAGCTGGGGGAAGATTTAAATAAAATAATAGGTGTTTTTCATCTTTAATGTCTATAATTAGTTAATACAGCGTAAAAGCCAGCACATCATTACTCTTCCTCCCTCCACTGTAAAAAAAAAAAAATCAACAAAGAGAAAACATGCGAACCCAGTGTTTTGTTAGCTCATCTTTTAAGAGCCTGATTCCTGTTTAGTGTGTGTTTAGTAACGATGAATTCAAATGAATAATTTAGACCTTTGCTGACAACTTTTCAAGAGCAGTTTTATCAATGTCAGACAGCTTCCAGTTTTTGACCATATAAACACAAGAGAGAAACCACCACTGCCATTATTAGTTTTGGCTCATCTTCCTGCTGTTTGGATAGGAAAGTCCATTTTTTTTTCTAGTAGTGAATTAGCATTGTTACTTTTGGAACTTCCTGATGGTAAATGCTGAACCAAATACATTACCATAAAAAAAAAAAAAAAAAAAAAAGAAGTCCTGCCTTGTACCAGCACTTCTAGAGCTGCAAAGCCAGACACTCCTGGGAAATGTTAGTATTACATTTGCACTGTCTTAATTTTGCAGGTTATTACTTCTGTGTTCTTAGGCATAGACAGTAAACCTTACTGGTAATAACAACCTTGCTTGCAACAGACCCAGTGATGCCACATTTGCTGGAATAGGAATCTATCCCTGCTCAAAGTGTTTTCCTTTGTTGACAACACTTTTGGTGGCAGTTGAACTGAGTGTAAGGATTAGTTTTTAAGGACTTCATGTTTAGCAGCACACAATTGCTTCACATTCTGCTACTCACACCAATAGCCTCACAGGGGATAGCTTTAAATTAAGCACTATGGTTTAGTCCTTTCTGTTATGGATGCGTGGATCCAGCACGTCCCAGGAGTTCACCTTGCCCTGTGTGCAACATCTCAGCTGAAGGCAAAACCAGCTCCAACCTGGTAAGAATTTTTCCCGTGCCTGTGGATTTTTTTCAGGTTGTAGCTTACCATTTCACTTTGTTGGTGAAGGATATTTATTAAAAAGCATTCTGAAACCAAGAGGTCAGCTAAAAATACCACTAAACATTTAGTATTCCTTTCCACATGCTCATGGAGGTTTTTTCTTTTCCATCTTTTTCTTTGAACCCTGTTGATTCCTGTTATAAACATAATCTTATGTAGGTGCACACCCTGCATAAGGTGCCAAGCTGCACAGTGTTCTGTTGGATTCAGTAATAGACTTAAATTTAGCAATTTTCTGATTGGAAATAATGCCATTATTCATGTGCCCTTGTACCAACTCCCAAGCTACTGCCTGGCTCTCTTGATAATATGACGTTCCTGATGCACATTATCTCAGAGGTCAATGCAAAAGAAAAGGTGTTATACAACTCTCAAGAACAAATCCTCCAAGGAGGAGATATCAGATAGGCACAAAAAATGCTATATACTAATCTTGGCACAACATCTGCTGGGTCCTTACACACTTTAAATATATACTGTGCTCCCTTTACTAGGTGTTACTTACAGCTGAGACATCAGCACTTGTTCAGTACATGTAGTAAAGTCATGGGATATCTGGCCACAGGAATGGTAAAGAGCAGTGGGCTAATGGGATAAACTGGGGGGAAGATGAGCTTTTTCTTATTTTTGAGGTTATGGAAGTTTTTGTTAGAGCTTATGTGAGTAACCTGCACAGGCAGATACCTAAAGATGGCAATCTAAATCCACAAGCAGTTGAGCAGTGGCAGTCAGCTTGTATTCAGAATTTTGCTTCCCCTACAGACCCAAATTTAAAATTTTGAGTTCAGTTGCTCAGTAACCTGATTGCTACACCTGAAAAAAGGCAAATGCTAAACCCATATCAGCACAACAGCCTGTGTGTGAGCACAGAGTAAGCTGGAGGTACGAGAGCCTTCCTTGGAGCGATTTGGGTACCCATTAGTCTGCTCTGAGCTCCCTGCTGCTGCAGCCAAGCACCTCCCAGCAGCCAACCTTCCTCCTGCCTCCCAGGCACAAGCCAAGGCTGACACTGCCCAGGTAGAGAGAGAGAAGCTGTGCAGCTGCCAACAGCTGGCACAGCCTGGGACAAGGAGCCATCAGCTCCTCAGCATTAATGGGGACGTGAGCACCTTCAGGCTTCTCCCCCACCCCCGGCCCTGCAGCTCTGAGCCTCTTCATTTAGTGAGTGCATGCAATTGTGTGTGAAAGTTGGGAGGACCTGGAGATTAAAATATTTGATTTGCCTGAGCAGAAAGGACCTACTGACACAAACCAGGGCCTGTGATGAGATCTTGTTTACCAGGCAAGTGCGGGGCTGGAAATCAATGCGCCAAAATTGCTGTGACCAGAAATTAGACTCGCTTAGTGAATAAAATTCATTAAAACGAGCTATGTCTCACATCACACCTTTTGCATGACTGATCTAACACTTCCTTCTTGCTTTCTCCCAGAATGACCCCTTTAGAGCAAAACGTTTATAGTGTGTCACTTGTAAAAATCTCAAAGTAGAAAATAATAATAAAAAGGTAATCCTTTTTAATGACACACTCACTAATAAAGACTTTAATTAAAATGGTGTTGAAAAACTTAAAAGACAATTCAAAAAAACCACGTGTGCAGAAACTCACTTGTGCAACATCTTTAGCAATTGCTTTTAAAGAACCTGCGATGGGAACTCTTTATATTAAAACTTTTTTTTCCTTGTTCCTTTCCCCATAAATATCAACTGCCCCACATTTGCACTGGTCACAGTCTTATCAAACAGGTAAAAAGATTTTCTTACCAGCAGCATGCTAGGAGTTATTCTGCAAAAGTGATGCAAAGTTGAAGCAAGAAGCTTTACGAATCAGAGATGCAGCAGACACAATAGCAAGAGTGTGTGGAATTGTAGAACAAGGGGAGAGACAGGAGTTGGTGACTGGATTACTAATAGAGCTGGGGACGGGAGGGGGAGAGAGCTGTGAAGTATCAGTATCTAATAAACTCAGCGTACATCTCATGCTAATACGCCTTTCTTCTGATAAAGCACAGAAAGCCCCAAGGCCCTGCTCACAGAAATTGGTGTGGTGCTGCTGACTAACAGCACCTCTGGCTAATTTAGGCAGGCAGATTAAAATAAGCCTGATAAAAAAGCAACAAAAGGGAAGATTTATGTCCCTTGTATCTTCCTTTCCAATTGATATCCTTGGGATGGCAAATGAGAGTTGGCAAGACCACCAGTTTGTGGTACAGTTGTCTAGTGTGTATGCTGTATGCACAGTTCTGTGAAGCACATTTGGGGGGGGGGCTGATATTTCTTTTCTTTCTCTTTCTCTCTACTTTTCCATCCAAACAGAAATATCCTCCAGCTAGTGCTCATCCCAACAAGAATAGTAGCACATGTAATTGCAGATAGAGGAGAAAAAGGGTTTCAGTCTACATAGATATATGTATGTATTGCTGGCAATCAGAGACAGTGAATCATCTGCTTTCTCCTCAGTCCTCACCCAGAGCTCAGCTTTCACCTGAACACACTAAGCCTGTGTGGTGCACAAACCTGCCAAGCCCTTAGGCAGAGCTATATAATAAGAAGTTCATTGCCAGCAGATTAAAATTCAGCTTAACACCTATTTGCCCACTCAGAGCTGAGCTGGTGGCAAAGAACAGGTCTCTCATTAGCACTCTGCTGTGCTGCCCTGTAGACCCAGGAGCTGAGAGTTGTTATTTATATCTTTGGAAAGTGGGTATAAAATATAGGAATTATTACAGCTGTGCTTATACTGGGAGACAAAGGGGTGTTGGCACATCCCATGGTGCTGGTGCACTGGGATTTGGGATGTGAGACTGGGCAAGAGGTATGCAAGTGGTCCTTGTGAGAGGTGCTGTGTGATCCTATGGTCTGATTGTAGCTCTGGGAAGCATCCAACAGTGACAGGCACTGAGTTGCACCAAAACAAAGGTTTTGTTAGGAAGAAACCCTCTTCTGACATGGGAAGCATATTATTCTTACTAAAAAATAATAATTTTTTATAAAGTCAATAGGAACTGGGCTTTTAATTTCTGAAGGCAGAGGTCCAGAGCTATATAACAGTACTTGATTTTCATTGCAACTGGTTTCAAACTGGAATTTAAAGAGCCCCATTATTAGTGCAGACCTCTTTTTCAAAGAATTCAAAGAAAAATATGGACTAAGTTGCACTTAAAGCTTGACTGCACATTATTCCTCTGCGCGTCCCACACATTTGGTAGACAGGCTATTGCCTTATATTTGTATTTGTCTTTCTGATTTAAGCAATAGCAGATCTTTCCTAGGAAAGCAAGAGTATTTAACTAGGGCTGAATTAGAAGTGACGTGGAAGAAGCTGGTTTTACAGGGGAAAAAAAAGAAGAAAAAATTCCATTAATTAAAGTTACCAGTTTCAAATTACTTGTTCAAAGTTCGTCTACTGAAGTGAAAGCCCCCATAAAAAATAACCTACAGTAGAAAGTGTATGCATATAATTTGCATAGCTGCCATTCAGAGCCAGACAGGGTAGAAAATAAGAGGTTACAATGCTATTCAAGCTCCAACCCCAAGCCTCAACTGCTTCCAGTCTCAGCACAACTGGAGGTTTTTTGCTATATTTGCCGGCAGTAAAGCGGGGAACGACCAAGAAAGATGAAAACAGCGTAATTAGACATCAGGCTTCGCATCCCAGGGATGGGAGCAGAGCTCACCACCCCTTTGGAACCAAAAGCTCATCTCAAGGAGTATCACAAACCCAGCCAAAAAAAGATGTCACTGAGTGGTCACATTCCTACTGTACTTCTGAAAGAGAGAGCTGAAACCAGCTGCAAGCTGGATTTGAAACTGAAATGCTGTGTCCTGGATTGTTTTCCAAGTGTCTATTAAATGTTGCACTTTTAGGTGATTTTTAAAAAAAAAGTATTGGGGAGATCTAGCAAAGCTTTTTGCAACACTTTCAGCAAAGCTGTGCTTCAGGGGTAGAGAGGTTATGGCACATTTTCTGAAGGGTGGATTAATATTGGGTAGGACTTTCCATGAGTGCCAAATCCTTCAGTTTTCTAGGCTATCAAAGCATATCTGAATGTTTTAGAAAGAAAAAAAAGCAGTAAATTTTGAAAATTTTGCCCATTTATCCTTTATTTTCTAAAAAGAAAAAAAAATCATTTCACTTTTAGGGCGATATTTCTAAATCAGATATTGAGAAAAATGCTACTCTGAACCGAGGATCCCCAGTTTGTCGTGAAATCAATGCTGTGTGTTGGTTGCCCTCCCCATCTCTGAAAAAAATAAAGTCATAAATCTTTCTGGCATCTCTATTCATTCTCCTAATTACACTGTATAATGCTGACGAACAAAGCAAGCTTTTTTTTTTTTTGCTAAACCATATGTCTGGAGAGGCTTGTGAGGGGGACTGTGTAGTTGTGGAGATAAAGCCTCTAACTCTACATTAATATAGAGTGGAAAAAAGAAGAGAAATTGGAGCAGCCATAAAGTATGGAGTACAAGATACACCTTGCATTAGCATTTCTGAGCTGAAGGAATGGGCTATCAAGATTTAGGTGGCATAATATTCTGAATTCTATTTTAAAAGTATCATTATCATCAGGGAACATTTAATACAAACCCTTCCTACGGATTCCCTGCAGGAATAAGGTGGCCTAGCTAACAAAGCCTTGATTTATTCAATAGAACATACTCCTTTTTCCTTCAAAATGTAGACAAGGCACCTACTGCTACCATCTCCATGGTTCAGCTGCCACTGCACAAATGTTCCTTTATAGCCAAGGAGCACCTGGGTGCCATTGCATGTCCTTGTATACAATGGTCTCCATTCACAGACCTTGCAAGGAAGAGCAAACAAGCAATGGCTAAACACACAGAAACTTATACGACTCCCACAGACACACCATTTCCCACCCCCTGCCAGGATTTTCACATAACGACCTGTCAGCAGGCACGTGAAGGAAGTTAAAAACAAGAGCTGGATTTGCTGCCTTAGCTCTTGCCTTTGCAGCCTTGCAGGAGAGAAGGGAGTCAATCTGGGTCCTTGCAATCCATAACCTGTAAAACCTGTGTCAGTGCACCTTGACCTGTTCCCCAGATATACTTTTGCTTCTCGTTTATCAGTCCTGCCTCGTGAAAACATTGTGCCACAGACACACGTTGATCTCTCCTTCATTTAATGCCATCCCTGTGAGCACAAATGCCCCTTAGACCCAGTAAATGCCATGGGATTGGAGCACACCACACAGCTGGGACAGTCCAGCAGATCTTCTGGATCTGGTCTGTGTTTCAGGCTGTGCACATCAGGGGAAGTCTTTGGGGTGATCTAAAATAGCCTGTCTACAGACTGAGTAGGTCTTACTTATCAGCATCCCAGTGGGTGCCGACCCGCTGGCAAATTCCAGCCCTAAATTAGGCACACGAGGAGCCCCACAGAGGTCAGGGAGACTGCTCAGCTGAGCCAGGCTTACGCACAAGAACTGCAACATGAGCTCCGGCTAATTGCAATGAGAGCAGCCTTAGCCCAAAGGAAGGGATGTACCGAAAACATCGAAGAGGATTCTCAGGGCAGGAGTTGTGTCCTTGTGTGAATTTTCCTGTGGAGTGCGCTCCAAATATAGACACGTACTGGAACAAGAGAGACAGAAGCGCTGATGGCATCCAGACAATATCCCTATCATCCTGTAGACTGGCTATCTGATCGTTTTCCTAGATCCAGACCACTGTGTTACAGCCCTCCTTCAACCCAGTATCTCACATTAGCACAACAATGTTTCCAAAGGAGGCTTTCCAATGACAGTGCATCAAAACCTCCTTTATGAAAGAGGTTGTGATGCCGTTTCTGATACAGCGGCCAGAAACCCAACAGGGGGAGAAACACAACTGAGGAGGCCTAACTCAGAATTGCATTGCTGTAAGATGTCTACTTTTTAATGTACGACTCTGATCAGATCATGAATAGTGAAGAGTAACCTCCAGACATTCACCACTGAACCTACAAATGCACATGTTACCACAACAATTAGGCTGAAGGCATAGTGGAGTTTGGCACTCGCATTACAGATTAGAACAACTGATCCCTTCCATTCCCACAGCTTTCACACCCCGGCCGTATGAAAACAAATTGCAGCGTAGGGAACCGGCAAGTTACAGTGGGTTTTTAGAGGAGGAGGAGATGGCAAATAGCTGTGTGTAACATTCAGTGCTTTGCACTGTGTTACACTATGAAACCTTCCCTTATTTGTCCCTAAACAATTATGCATAAAATAGCAGCCTGTCTTAATGTAGCCCAAATGCAGCCCCTCTCTGATATGTGACTTAAAGGTGCCTAAATCTAGTTTATAAGCAACTTCTTTTCTGATTACGGTTAAAAAGTGTCCTGAGCATTAATCCTTCAGTAGGCTTAAAAGAAAGGAAAATATATAGTGAAAAATTCTTCACTAACCAACAAACATTAGTGCCAGGACGGCTACAAAATTGCTTTCTGCATGCCTGTGATAAATCAAGTACCATTTGTGCTTGCGAAGGAACATGAATAGTTGGTTACTTGGGGACAATACTTGCCTAGCTCACTTTGGAAACCATTTGTGCTACTAAATCATTTATTCCCAGCACTGTGCTCAGCTGACAGTCCCATACATCAGCTCACCTCTGAGGAGAAGATCTCTATAAGAGTCTTTGACTGGCACTTCCCCAGCGCAGAACTCTTGCGTTTTGTCCCGTGGCCTGAGACATCGGTACAACACAGCACCACCTTCTTCGGTTTTGTCAGACCTCAAGGAAGGCTGGCAATTTCCATTTCCCCCCTTAATACCCAGACCTACTTTCCTTTAAAAACTCTGATCTTTGCATCCCTTTCCACCCCGTCGTACTCCACAGTTTCTATAATCATCATCTTATATAAGAGACCCAGAACCGGGAGCGGTTATTTATCAATGTTTGCGCGCCCTGGCTTTGTCCCCAGAGAGCACTAAAATAACCTCCCAGGTCCCCATTTGATACACGTGGGCTACTGCATATCCTTGCAATCAGTGGTACCTGCCATCACCCAAGGGGAGCGATGCTGGGGACAGAGAAAACAGGCCCGTGCTGTTGGGATCACAGGGTCCTTGCTCTGGTGTCCCCTCTCCACTCATGGCAGAGGTTCTGTTCATTGTGCCCTGGGTTTGGCACAAAGGGAGACACGCAGGAAAACAGGAGGGAGCATCCACAGCCTCAAAGCCACTGCAGCACACAAACATGCACCCAACCAGAGCAGGGTGCCTTCTGACTTCACCCATTATTGTCTTTTATTCTTCATCTGCTTACTTTCAGGTGTCCCTTTTGCAGCACTGTCACTCAGCTGGTTTCTAACTGACCTGGCAAGTTTTCACTGCTCTCTTCCTACTTGCTGGCAGAACAACAAAATCTGGGGGATTTATGTGCCCCAGCTCCCACGCAGGAGCTGGGAGCAAAGCCTCCTCCGGAGGAGAGGAAGTTTCTGCTGACAGATGCTTCTGTTTGAAGTGTCCATGTGTGTTTAGGCCCTGATCCATCAGAGCTTGGGAGCACTCAGCCTTAGACACATCCATGTTGCTGTCACCAGGCTATTTAAAATAAGGTGGGTATTTAAGCCTTTTGTGGGCTTCAGGCTTGGGTTTTCTGTGCTGGCAGCTCTCGTGGCCTGCAGTGCTCTAGGCTGATGATTTACAGAGCAGCTAAAGAAGAAAGTTTGCAGCATATACATATTTCTGCAGTGAAAAAGCACAGAGTAATTGCTTGATCCATTTGGGGGAAGGGCTTTTACAAGCAAACATGCATTTATCCTTTTTTTTTTTTAGGCACTTTGGTCACAAGATTTATGAACTCAGCCATTTTCCTCTGTGCAAAGCACCTGTAGGCAGGAGTTGCTCCAGGAGTCAGTGGTGCATGGCCTGTTGGACACCATACAGGGTGCTGGGGCAAGCAGCAGCCTTATAGGGATTCTCCAAAAATTTAGTCACTCTTTCAATCCACTCCTTGTCTTGCCAATTTGGTTGTGCCAAGCTCTTCATTGACTTTGTCATGGGAACTTACTTTGTGGAAAGTAGGTGGGAACTAATGTTATTCCAGAAGGCTGAAAGGGTTTCTAAAGAGGCCAGAGAAGTTTGACAACAGAAATCTAGTCCTCAAAAAAAAAAAAATTCTTCTTAAAAAAAAACCAAATGAAAGTTTGGTTTTATTACAAAGAAATCTCTACTTATTATGAGCACGCAGCTTTTTTAGAGCAGACAAACCAGCACCCCAGCTTGAACTTTGTGTTACTGGTTCTTCAGCTTTGTTCTTTGGGCAAACCATTCCCTCAATGAGCTCCTGTAGCCTGGTGCCCTCAAAAGTTGATTGTCTCTGCTGCTTGCCAGACCACCTTCCTCCTGTTTCTCCCGTGTTTCCGCAGACATGAGCTCCAAAGACAGTACAATCCAAATTAAAAGACTTCATTTTTATAACTTGTCAGCCAGACAGAATTAGTTCTGCTGATAAGGGAAATCCGCTTGTTTGCTGGAAGAGAGACGGGAAGTGGCTGTGCCAGCTCAGGGTATCATACACAGCCAGGGCTGGAAATAGCAGCACTCAGCCTCAGAGTTCATCAGTGAGCCACTTCTTCAGTAAAATAACCCAAACAATTTCCTGATGCTTCCCTAATCACTTCTCTCTGAAATCCTTCTCCCCCCACCCGTTGATTTGAAAAAGCAAGTCCCTTTCACTTTTCTTCTATTCAAAAACTACATTGCTTTTACTGAAAGAATTGAAAACAGAAGTTGTGCTTCTTGATCATTCACTCCTTTTCCACAGTGGTGGTATATAGCGATAATCAGTAAATCCAAATTTTTACATTCAAAATGTAAAGCTGCCTGGTGTTGTCATCACCTAATCTGTGTTATAATAATGCTCAGTTTTCACCTGACCTTTCGAAATCAGCAGATTCAATTACTTGTAGCATTTGCTGAAGATCCTCTAGGGATCTTACCATAAATTATACTGTATCCCACAAATAGATATGACAACACTAATCAGCAAATTAAATGACAGTGATCATTCCTGCAGAGATACTTAAACATCTGATTGAGCTGGTGCATCGGACCCACGCAGCCTAGAGCTTCAGCCTGCAAGAGCTACTGCTCTCATGCATAGGGAATGCTGACCTTGCAAGCAGGAATCTGTAGGTGACTTAAGATGTCTGATGAAAGAAGGGAGAAAAATGCTGATGCCTCCAAGTGAACACCAATGGACGTTGATGGATGATGACTCCAGTCCCTTGTTAATACTTTGCTCTGATATTGCCACCCGTTCAACTCCACACAAGTATTTCCTGAAGGAAGGGCTGGACACTTCCTAACGACCACCCTTTTCCCCAGGCATGGGAGAGCCATCACTGCCCCAGCACCAAGATGCTGTCTCCCTCCAGGCAGTCCTGGCCAGATGGGCCTAATACAATTCCTCCTGCAGGTATATTCAATGTCCTACACAACAGCCATTTCACAGTGGATGGGGACCAGATCTTGTCCCACCTCCACCCTCATCACCCTTCGAGTTGCAGTGGAAGAGCACTTGTCCAAATCCCACACCATCAGCTGGCTGCTGCTGGGACTGTGCTCCATGTGTTGTCTGCACAGTGTGGCAGGACTGAAAATGTTGGGTGCAAAAGGCCTTCTGCAGATCTCAGAGTAGAGGACACCATAGCTGGGGCCTGGCTTATAAAGCTTTGGCAAGGATGGCAAGGGTGAGCCCAAGGCCGTGGCTCTGCTGGGAAGGTCAGCCAGACGGGCAGTGAGACATGTCCTGTGCTCACAGCCAGCATCACCTTCCTGTGGCCTCATCCTCAAGCCTCTCCTTAGAGGCAGGTGCTGCAGGAGAAGGGGGCAGCACGGAGCTGGGAGGTGTGATTGCATCCTCCACCACAAGCTGTTATTTTGACAGCTCTATTACAGTCATATAGAAACAACTCCTGGGAAGTGTAAAGCACTGAAAAGAAAAAAAGTCAGGGAAATCATCTGTTCTGCAATATGCCAACTTTCACTGAGGAAGAGGACTAGATGCCAATGAAGATATGCAATGGGTTCTTCCCCTGGCTCTTTCTTTGGCCAGAGGTGGCTATTGTTCACCCCCAAACCACTGTTTCCCTTCTTATGCCTGTCTGGCTCATGGATCTGATTTTTATTTCATAGCAGCCCTCTCCCCCAGGGGATTAATTAATTTTTTATACCATATGAAGACCTCAGCCCCAGCTAAAGGGAAGGGATGAACAGCCCTTTGCCAAGCTGCCTTTCTTAGAAAAAAAGTCAAAGCAGCTTATCCCAGGAATCACTGGCTATGCTCAGTGTTAAGTTTCAACTCTACATCCACACAAAGTAGTGCAGATTGTGGGAAATACCACAGTGACTTCCTACCCAAGTGCCATTGACACAAAGCCCTTGTGTGCTGGTACTTGCTGTGCATGTCCATGGCAGGACTTCAGTGAGGGGTTTGGGGAAGGCAGGTGCATTTCTTGCTTTAACAATAGTGTCAAATCCTGTACAGGCCAAGAGTTATGTGAAAACACAGCAGCCCTTGAAACAACCTGATGCTGTCTGGAATAACCTCTACAGCAGCAAACAAGAGTCAGGCACTCAGCCCAGTATGTGACTGAAGCAAGGCAGCCCTGCTGGGACACAAATCATGTGTTCCCATCACTCTGCTCCTTCAGGAGCATCACCTGAGGGGTTGGTCACCAGAAGAGGTCTTTGTTCTGCCCACCTTTGGGTGCTAGAGATCTATCTTCCTAATCCAGCAACATTCCTGGAGCAGATATACCCAGCCACACTAGCAACAAAAACCCAGTATTAAGTTTTTTCTTTCTTTTTTTTCCTTTTAACCAACACATAGTGCTGTGTAGCAACACCATCTCATAACCCAACACAAACAATACTGCTCATTTATATTGCCTCCTTGGCATTCTCCACAGAGACATATAGTTTCCTCTTATGTGCCACTCCTCCCACCTTGGGGAGGGAAAGCAGAAGTGCTGATGGAGGAGCTCCACTCACACTCCCTTCCAGCTTCTGGAGGCATTACCTCAACAGTGACAGTTTGTAAGGCAAAACAAATGGCTTGTGAGGCAAGTCTATGTTATGGGGCCCTACCCAGAAGAAATGCCTGTCAAGTACTCCAGGAACACACTGTGACTTTGGTACGTTTTTCTTTGACAAGAGGTATACTGCAAAGGTTAGATTTCATCCCTCATTATTGCAAATTATTCTGCCAGCTGAAGTACCTTTTCTCTTAGGCAGTACATTGCAAATTGGTGCTGTACTCTGTGCTCAATCAGCATCACCTTTCTGTCAAGGGAATGCCTTCGAGGGCTTCACTCTGCACCTGGCACTTTTTGTGGAGAAGCCCTTGCAGCAAAAAGGAAAGTTTTCAACCTAAGGAGCAACACCCAAGTGCTGCTGGCAGGAGGCATCCTCACTGGCAGCTTAGAGAAGCCTTAACTACAGCACAGAGTGATATATCAAATCTCTTTCTTCCACTCACAAATCAATGATGCCATCAAACACTTCCACAGGAAATCAGTTTGCAGAGTCTCAGCCGTGGGAAGGAACACTGCACCCTGCTGTAGAAACCTGGATGCCAGCAGAATGTGATTTCAGTTTGAAACAAAACACAATTTTACTCATTTGTACTCTCATTTACTCACTCGTGAGCAGCTGAAAACCACAGGGCTGTGTATTGCTTATGTCCAGGCTGCACATCCAGGAGCTTTCACGGTGCCAGGGGGGGCAAAGGATGACCACTGCAAAACAACCCAGACACTTCTTGGGATGGTGACCACAGCCTAGCTTCGGAGCTGCCTTTTTATACCCCCCTGGAGGAGCTGATGAGGGTCAGTCCCTCCACCCTATCCCATCTGACTCACTCTCCCCTGTTTCCTGCATCAGGTGGCCTCAGCAGCTGCCTGTGGATTGTTAGCTCTTCATGGCCTACTAACACATGTGCCTTCAGGTTGCCCTCATCCTGCTCCTTTGACACGCAGGTATTCCTGTTCACACTGGTCTTAGTGCTTCTCCTGCCACTTTTACAGGTGTGCAGCAGATCTGCACCACCACCAGCAGCTTCATCCCACAGGGGGCTGTGCTTTGGCATGGCCCTGCCCCTTGTTTAGGCTGTGCTGTGCTGTTGGTGCACGACAGTCAGGTTCCCAAATGCTGGATGTTGGAGAGGTTGGTGTATATCCATCCCTCAGGAAGAAGGTTGTGAATTTGCTGTTAGAGCAGGTCTGGTATAGAATGAAGCTCAGTGCTCACTTCTGGCTTCCAAGCTCAGATTTTACAGGTGGAGTGGTTGTACCCACAGCTTCGGCTGTGCTTGAGCAGTGCATTTACAGTGACATTGTCACAGGGACAGCCCTTTTCTCTTGCTTGCCTTTTTTGAGCACATATTTTTAAGGCAGCACTTAGTCCACTGGGGCCACAGGCTTAGCTGGAGCTTCGTGGGAGGCTCATGGTACAACATTAATATAGTAAAAGCTACAAGTAATGCCTTCTGCTTTCTCCCTTCCCCCTTTTCCTGTGTCCCCTGCCATGGATATCATGGCGTTGTTCTGAAATCATTATAACAGCACCTCTTGTAGCTGAGACTGCTTACAGGAAAATCAAGACAGGGCAGGTATTTTAGCCATGTGACACCAAGGAGAGTTCCATTTGTCATGAGCTGGAGTAATTCAAAGTAATTTTGGCGTGTTTTGGATGAGAGATGCTGACTTCGGTCAGAGCATGAGCTGTGCAAAATGCTTATTTTTATAGTTTTGACGTAAATCATGGAATGTTTTCATTCTTAATTTGGAACACTTGCCCCAAATGTCCCAAGTCTCTGTAGATAAGTCCAGGCTCTTTTCTTCCTCACGACATACATCCATACACAGTAAAGTCCCAGGGTTGACTGCCCAAGTCATTTATCTGGACTGAGCACAGGACCAAGGCATCTTTTAAAAGCTGTAACTTCCAACAATCTTGAGACCCAATGATCCCAAGCAAGAAGCACAGTTTTGCTATCTAAAATATATCTTCTTCTCTGCAGAAGTGCCATGGGTCATTTGCTTAATAAAACAAACCAAGCACATACACAAAAATAATTTCCTTGGTTATATTTTTCTCTGGGGATGTTTAAACTGTCAGCTTTGCTGAGCTACATTCTCCCCTCTCATTCTTTCTCATGGGGGATGTCCTGTCACGGGGGACTTGTTGCAAACTCACATTCTGAAATTTTCCAGAGGATTTAATGTTAATGCACATGTAAAAGACTTGCAAAATAATTCTCTTTTGAAATGATCGTATCCTATCAGTAGTTTCTAGAGCTGATACTGTTCAGCTTTGATGAGGAGTTCAAAATATAGTCATTGCAAACACTTGTGATCCCAGGGTAGCATGGATGTATCCTTTTTCAGATCAATCACTGTCTCAAGGTGCAGGCACATGATCGTTGAGATCCATTATCTACTGATACTGAGGTCCATTTCAAACCATCCCATGTTATTGGTATCATTTCGTGTTGAATGAGGAGCTCTCTGTGTTTCCAGATGTATCTTCTCTCATCCATGGAAAGTCCTACTTGGCCAACGACAATAAACTCTTCAGAATGATAGAGGACATCTCAAAACCTCTGGAAGTGAATGTGGGAAAAGCAGAAGCTTTTGTTTTGCTTTAATCTAGGACACTGGCTAAGAATCAATTGCTGTAATGGATAGCAGTGCAAAAATGTGAACCCACAGGGCCTGTCTCATATGGAGACACACTTAAGAACAGAGTTTCTCACATTTGCAGCCTCAGCTGTCAATCTCTGCAGCCACCCACAGTCACAAGTAATGGTGTGAGATCACCGCCAACACCCTCACATTGAGACTTGGGCTCAGTATTTGATATCCCTGATCATCCATCACTTAAAATCCACTGAAACCCAGCTCTCAAAACACTTTAAGTGATTAATAGTTAAAAGCTGCCTAGATAGGAATGGAACATGCCAAAACATTGGCTAGAAGAGGCAATTTGGCACAACAATTTGCATTACAGGCTTTTCATCAGTTACAATAAAAAAAGATGGTGCCTTTGCTATTTCATCATTAAATTAATATACCTCCATATTTTTTTGGCTCCCCTGTGGCAGAAACATCTTTGTGGCAATAGGAAGAGTCTTGGCAGACCCTGCCCAAATGGTGAATGGATGCCTGTGCTTCTTGCCTTACAAGTCTCCTGTAGGGAGAGCATGGATTTATCCTGAATCCAGCCGCTGGGATCATGAGTGCCTGGCTGTCAGCATGACTGAATAGGCTTCATCTGCAATCAAAGCCACAGTGTGGCTCCCAGAAAAGCTGCCTGGGAAGTGGATGTGATTTACTGTAGGATGAGTCCCTTTCCCGCTGTAACTGGTGGCAGATGGCAATTTTGCCAGGAAAAGCTGGATCAGGTGCTTGTTGGCTGTTGCCTGTATTTCTGCTGTGGTAAGGAATGCTAGCCAGACAGATAGCCCAAAATGGTTGTATAGAAACATCCTCCAAGCCTTTCCCCTCCCTTTGTATAAATACTGAATGCTTTTAATCTGTTACCTGACTTCTATAGCTCCCTGTCTTAGTGGTTTTGTGGCCTTAGTGATTTAGGGTTGCTATCTCTGATTTTACCACAGGTATTCTGATGTTTATTGATTTATTTTTTTTTTGGAAGTATCATCTCCTACAGTCATGTGAAAACAGTTTCCATTTCACAGCTCAGAAACGGTGCCACCTCTGCTGCCAGTCAAGGGAGGTGCAAACATGCAACTGGTAACTGCTGTAAGCACCAGTAATATTAGTGGGGATAATTCTTACAGTTATAAATAAAAAAAAATATGCAATTTTTATTTAAATGAAGCTTCATGAATGCCCCAGTTTAGGTTTTGAGTGGGTGGTAGTACTGAGGAATAAACCAGCTCCTGCTCTACTTGACACCACTCCTCCATCACCCCGCAGTGTACACTGATTTACGCCATACTGACAGACTTAACATCCTTACAAACCTGGCCCCAATTCTGAGGACTGTTATAAGAGATTAATTTGAGTGGCTGATATTGAGTTCTGATCCTCCAGCACTTGCATTTCTCCAGGCATTTGTACCATCTGCAGCCATGATGCTGCTGGGTTGCTGAAAGACTACGTGGTTTGGACCAGATCCTCCTCTTGGCTTGGGGAGAGCACAATATTGTTTTCATTCCACTATCTGAAGGAGGCAGATCTGGTGGCAATTTAAGAATCATACATTATCATAGGCTATGGAAAGAATAATTTACGCCCTTGAGCATTTCTCAGATCTTTCAGCAAAATCAGACATCTAAAGGAAAATCTAGTTCTTTGGAGAGCCACAGGGATGAGTAATGCACCCAAGAGGAGCTGGGGTTCAGACATGAAGGGATTAGCATGATCCACCAGCATGGTTTTGTCATCTGAGACAGACTCGGGCACTTCATGCCTCCTTCTTTAACAACAGCCATCTGGATGTGAAGATGGGGGAAGGTGGGAGCTTGTTTCATGGCTCTGGTTTGACTCCTCATGGGCAACACTTCTGGCTTTTGCAGAGGGCTGAGGCCTCACAGCCTTCTGTGCTGGGAGCTCGCACCGCGCCCCTCTCTCTGATACAAATTGCCAGGGACTGCAATGGGCCTTGGTGCCTGCAGCTCTGAAAGAGGGGAAATAACTGCAGTAACACCTTCCCCAGTGTGATCACAATCATCCAAAATGCCTTTGTGCTGGGGTGGAACCCACCACTCTGGTGGGCGTTTGTCAATGGAAAAAATGCCCAGCATCTGGTGGCTTTCATGCAAGGAGCCACTAAGACAGCTCTGCCTCTGTTGGTGCTCACCTTCTACCAGGATAACCTCTCCCCCCTAGAAAAGCACCCCAAAAGCTGCCTGTTAATTCCTACAACAGGGGCAATTCCCACGGGAGATGGAGGGATCTGCTTGCAGTTCCCTTAGCGTGTGGTACTGGGCAGTCACCATTAAATAGCTGACCTGAGGCAAATCTAAGGTCATCTAAAGATTAAAAAATAAAATAAACGTCATCCCTCCTTGCCTTACAGGAACAGTACCACCCTGAATTCGTGTGAATGCAGGGTTTCCAGTCCATCTCCCTCACTGAACATTTGATAGTTCATTTAAAAGAAAGAAAAAAAAGAAAAACCAGAGCAGAGGGTTCCCTGGTGGGCCGTAAGACCTCCAAAGGACTTTTGGCAGCATCTGGAGATATTATTAAGTTTTCAGACTAGGTATGCATAGCACAATAATTAGTTCCCCTGAAGAGACCCCAGTAATTGAAAGAATTTTATGACATCTATTATGAAAGTATGAAATGGCTCTTCATAAAAACCAGTATTGGATTTTTCACTCTCTATTCCAGATAGGCTAAAAATCAATATTAATACCTGTCCAGTGAATTCTGACGCTTAAAGAAGTTTGTAGCAAAAGAGTTCACAACACTGAGGACTAATTGCTGTGGAGTTAACGAGGGGATCAAGAGCTCTGGTGCTCTGGTGATGCTCCTTAGGTGCTGATACCTGTCAGCAGGTAGATGTGCATGGGTGGAGAGGCCAAGGCTCCTCTGTTCCTACAGGAACGTGTCACCACAACCCAGAATAAACAAGGCAGAGCCACAGGGGCTCCCCTGCCCAGAGGGGATCGGGGGTGGCTGCGAGTGACCAAGGTCCCGCTGAGGGGGAAGCAGCAGACACAACACCAGGTAGCAAGTCCCAGGAAGGAAGAAGGGGAAGTGTTTAATGTATGTGGTTTGAACCCTCCTTGATCTGTACATTGGATTAGATGAGCTGCTCAAGAAATGGCTTCTGTATTTCTTTAAGAAATATTGAAGAAATCACCCTCTGGAACAAAAAGCTTTAAGCGTTATTTCATAGAGCTGGTTCTTTACTTCTGGCAGTCCTCCAGGGTGCTCAGGAACCAAGTGAACAGGGAAGAACTAGGGGGTGCAGTGCACATTGCCATTGAAAATATATGAGATCAAACATCACACAGTTCTTACGCGTTTTCGGGCTGAGGCTGAAAGCAGCGAGTCAGGCAGAGAGTGTGTGTGACTCCCTGCCTGGGGAAGCAGGACCAGAAACCACTGGATCTGCCTGGTCCTGCCTGAGGATTGTCCTCTGCTGGGGATGGCAAGGCTGCCCCTCGCCTCCTCCAGCTCCTGAGGCTGCTGCAGAGCGTCAGCTAGTGCCAGCGGTTGGGAAAGGCTTGGAAAACGAAAGTGCAACCCAAGGGAAAGGCAGGGACCTGCTGGAGGAATCGTTCTGTGTAGAAACAAACCGCTTCTCATTTCGTGTGCAGGTCCTGTGCTGGTTTTCACGCAACTGTTTTTAAGGCAGTGCTGTGTGTCACCAAATGGGGCTTTGCTGCAGCCATCTCAGCACTTGCAAGTGATTGGAATATTCACAAAGGAAATATTTAACTGCATTAACTCCGTGAAACAAGATAAGGACAATGTGTCAAATTCACCTTAACCCATAATGAAGCAGGGCCAGTTAAACCCCGAGATTTTTACCACCGTGTGTAACGTCAGCAAATGCCTGTCCCCGTGCCTTGGACCCCACCTGGCACCGCTGGCACCCCCGGCCCACAGCCAGCCCCGGTATCGGTGGGGAGCTGCAGCATTCCTCAGGTAGTTGGGAACAGCGGCATTTCCACAGAGAGAGAGAGAGATAATTCCCTTCTCATTAGTTACTTTGACATAAGAAAGTTATCACAGCTCCCCAGTCTGTCACTGGGCTGAGGGAACAGGAATTTGTAAAGCCAGATACGGGGTTTAAATTATGGCAATAGAAAAGAGTTGCTTTTCATGGAAGGCTGCAGCTCAAAGGGAGAGCAAACGCCCAAAGCTGGATTTCCTCAGGGAAAGCGGAGTAATTATTTTGTTGCTATCAAGGCGATACCAGGGTGTTTTCTTCCTATTTCTAGTCCCCTGATATAATAAAAGGAGTTTAATAGCAGCAAGATGTAGGAGGTGCTCACTGGTGAACGCTCCAATGCACTGAGCTAAATTGGGTCCTGCAGCACAAGAGAGGCAGCACAGGGTTTCTCAGCAGTGCAGAGAGCAGGGGCTGGGGTCCCAGGGCACAGTGGCATTTCATGGCATCACCCCTGTATGGTACAAACCCAGGTTACACAGGACAGCCTGTGCCACTCACACCAGCTCTGCACCATCTCCAGCCCTGCCCAGGGGGCACCTGTTGCCCGCCCAGCACTTCCACGGGTGCAGGAAAACACCTCCTCGGGAGTGGGAAAGGACCTTTCTCCCTTCCCTCCTCTCCAGCTGGGCCTGGCAGCTGCCTGCAGGTTTCTGAGCAAGGCACAGAAGGCAGCAGCAGCACGAAGGGGCCTCTGTGGTCTCTCCCAGCCCTTAAATCACGGCGGTAACAGCCCTGCTGACGGTCTCGGGCTTTCATGCTCAGAGGGAGCATTCTGCAGCAGCAAAGTGAAAGCAGGGCATAACATTTATTTACTGAAAGGAATACAGGCTGTTTCCTACTTCTAGAAGCCCCTTCTCATGGGGAGAAGCTTTTCACCTAGATGGAGACAGAAGCTCGAGGAACTGAGCTCTCTGCTGAGATCACTGCACTCTTGGATGGAATCATGGCACAAGCAGCCACTGCCTCCTCCTCACTGGTCTGTCTCCAGCTGTTTCCCTGAGGCTGACAGGCTGCTCTGATGAGTCAGAGATGCATCTTACCACAGACTTTATGGCTTGGGTTTGCTTCCAGCCAGGGAGTTCATCTGCTCTGCTCAGCTGGTGGTGAGCTGCAGGAGCACTTGGGTTGAGTTTATTTATTGCTGAGGGCTCCTGGGATGCCACACTTTCACTGATTTACACCCTTGGAGAGAGGTGACTCGTTTGCTGGGAGACATCCCATATGGCTGAATCACAGATACCGTGCTCAGGGTTACTTCACTGACCCTGGCAATTAAGAGGATATTAGAAAGCCTTTCCAAAAGGAATCACGGCCTTGAGTGATCACATGTGAAAGTGCCCTCCTGGGGAAAAAAAGCCCTCCAAGAAAAGAACATTATACTAAGAGCAACAGCCCTTAAGTCCAGGAGACACTGTGAGATCATCTGGTCTGGCTTGTCCATCACAAGGATGTGCTGCATCCACACGGACCGCGTGGCACAAGTAACATGGTGTGGCACCATCCTAGGCAGTGCATCATCCCCCTTTCCTGTTAGTACCCACAATTAATCATCTCTGGTGTGCTTATGCAGAAAGGAAGAAAATAAAGGAGATTATGGTCTCTCTTTAACTTGCTTTTCTCCGGCTTCCATCTGGCAGCCTCCAGTGGCTTTGCTGTGAGGCCCAGCTCTCAGTCTGTAGCCCAGGGAGTGTACAGAGCTGGCTTTTCTCTGCCTTTTCCTGAAAGTGCTGGAACAAAACCTGGACAGAGTATTTCACACCTGTAACCTCTTTCCCAGCTGAAGGCAGCTCACCTGCCCTGCTCACAGCTCCTGCCATCCATAGATTAGATCAATGTAGCAACATTTACCAACTAAAGTTCATCTTTCCCAAGAATAGAACGGAGTTTGATTTACTCCCCTTTTTTCTTTTTAAATGATTTGATCCCCATTAGAGAGGCTGTAATCACCTATTTGAACAGGCCAATTATCCCACAGCAGCTCAGTGACACTAATTGCATTACAGTTCTGGGCTATGGAAGTTGCCAAGCCCTCCTGCTCATTAGCCAGCCTTCCTCCATTGATACAGCAGCAGGCTTTGAATTTCTTCTCTTCCCATTCATCAGGTTGGCTTCAATTTGTTCCTAATTAGAGCTTGGCTCTTCCACTGCTACTTAAAGCCCCTCTAACTGGAGGGGGATCCAGCCAGATTAGCACCTCTCAGCACACCATGGTCTCCTCAGCATGTTTTGCAGCCCAACCATTCCACAAACCCCAGCCCATTAAAATCATATCACTTATACAGTAAGTTAATCTGTTACCTCCAATATTTTCTTCTTTACTGTGTGCAGGCTGAACACTCGGGAGTTTTCATTTCTTCAGGTTTTTTTGCCCTCAGATCCTCCTTTTGATCATGCTACCCCATGACACCGATCCTGAGGAAGCTGTGAACTGAGCCTCTAATCCCTTCCACTAGGAAAAAGTAAAATGGACCCACACTTGGGGAAACAGCACAACCCACAAGCCCTTCCTCCTGCCCACTGTCCTTCCTACCAGTGCATGGCAGCAGGTACCTTTAGAGGACCCTTTTTAATTCCAGAATGCCTTTCTGCAGTTGGCTTCCTTAACTTCATTAGCGACCATCACCTGCTGCTTTTTGCACGTGGCTTTAATTTCCTGCCCTGGCCTTTTTTGCTAAGCTTTTCTTTCTCCTGCTGAGCCCTTGAAGAAGAGAAGAGCAAGGGCAGGGCCATCACTCTGAGGAGGGACTAGGTCTGATGATGGCCAAGAGAATCCTGCTGTGTGTATTTAAGGGATGCTCCATGTCTGGGCAGGGAAGTCAGCATTAACTGTTTCCTTCCCATGGAAATGGCATTCACTCCCTGGTCTCTCTTGGCATTTGGTGTCTTCTGTGTATGACCAGGGCTAAATCCAGGAGAGAACTCAGCTGTTTTCCCACTAATTAATGTTACCACAGCCAGAAACTACCTGACTCCTTGATGCCTGATGTTAGAAGAGAAATTTGGCTTTAGAGTTAGGGTGTTACACTCCCTACATAGGTACTGAGAGGAGAAAGAGGTCTTTGAATGAGCACCCAAACAACCCAAGTGCAGTCATTGAATCCACTGTGTCAATAAAAAATAATGACCTGAATTTTGCAGCTGAAACTTAGTGGCTTCAGGAGCTTGGGTGCTTTAGACAGGGCTGGCAGATGTGACTGGTGCACAGAGCTCTCCCAAAATCCAAGGGTATGGTATATAGTCCTTGTGAGTTTAAATCTCCATTTATGTCTTTCAAAGGTACAAGTGCTTACCTGAAAATTATTTCCTTGGGTTCAAGTGTAGGCCCAGCTTTTTGGGACCTGGTTGCACACCCCTTCAGCCTGCTCACCCACTCCAGACTCCTCCTGTCCCACTTAGCGATGCTCCCCAGCGCCAATCCCAACATCTCAGTTGGATCTGGGCACCCTCCAGCCCTCTCCTGGAAGCTGCATCATGCTGGAGGAACCCATGTAAGGCTCATGAAGCTGAGGATCAACTACTTGTGCCAGAACCTGGCACTGGCACTGGTTATCAAAGCACACCCTTTGAGGGCAAAATGAAGTCTTTGATCACCTTCCCCAGCTGGTGGGGGACTGGGGAAGTGGTGGGGAAGTCTGCTCCTGTGGTGGGACTGCTTTTCCAGGAGCATCACCAGGAGCATTTACAGAATCCACTTGAAGCTCAGCAGCCCATCAGGCTTCTCACAGCAGCTCTGGTCCCACTGCCTGGCCCCTGTGATGCCAACTTCCCTGTGCTCGGCCTCCAAACAGCTCTTCCCCACATCCCAGCCTGTCGCTCTCCCTCCCCAGCAGCCCAGTCACTCTCCCGTGGCCCAAGTCCCACAAGTGCCAAGGTCATGCTCAGCTGGCTGTGAGAGCCCTGCCTCACCGAGCCCTGGGGGAGCCAGGGATTGTTTCCCAGCCCTTCCCGTGGCCTCCTGGCTTTTCCCCCTGTGCTACCATCCCCAGCTCTCCCTCGTCCCACTGAGTTTCCTGCTGCCACGCCGTGTCCCTGCCCCGTGGTTCCGTCTGCATCCCCTCGCCTGCGTCACGGCACGATCGCGCTCATTCGTGGGGCCTTCACAAACCCCGCTCTTGATTTCACACCCTGCTGCTCCTCTTCAGGGAAGGACACGTACCCATTTTTCTTCTGATCCCTCCCCGCTCCCCTGTTCCTGTCCCAGTCTGTCAAATTCACAGGCTCCGCTTTCAGCTCCGTTCCTCCCTTCCCTGCCCACCCTTACCCCTGTGCCAGACCCCGTTTCCTCACACCTCTTCTAGCGAGCAATGTGACTGTAGCTGCCTTGGAAACTATTTTAACAGGTGTATCCCTTAGTACCTGGATTAATATACCTGCTTATCTCTTCTCCCAGAGATAATTTTTTTACACCGTAAATTAAACAGGGGAGGAAAGTCAAAAGCCAAAGGAATAGATTTATTTTTCGATGCTCTCAGTGGAAGGCCCTGCAAAGGTACATTTCAGAGCACATATATAATTGCATAGATGATTAGTGAAGCAGCTGGGGCAGTGGAACAGAAGTAAGGCTGCTGTAATTTGTTGAAGCAGTTTATCAGTATGGCTGAAAATCATGCCCCAGCTGTTCTACAAAAGCCTGCCCTGTAAACCGATAAATTTTCTTACCAGTTCCTTGGCTCCTGTGCACTTTGTTTCCCATTGTTCCAGAGTACCAGCAAACACACATTTTGCTGGGAGGGGCAGGGGATGGAAGCACAGGCATGTGAAATTTCTTGTTCTTGCTGTGAACACAAGAGCCTGCAGGGAGATTTCACTGACTTCTTGTGGCATTGGCCCTCCCGGGAACAAACGGGTCAGGGTAAGGTCTCCTGAGTCAACTGAGGCTCCTGAGCCAAGGAACAGAGAAAACCCGTCTTGTGTTAAGAAATTTTTATTTGTCCTTTGGATCTGTAATGTAAGCACATAAAATTACAAGTGGAAGAAACATCATGCCACAAAATTGCATAGAATTTTTACAAAAATGTGAATTATGCCTCCGAAACAATCATAGATCGAGGAACCGAAAAAATATGTACATGTTAACTGGAATATTTCATCCTAGTTTGAAAGCAAATCATCAAGGACTAATCAATCACAGACACTATTAATACAATGTACAAGAGCAACACTGATTTCAAAGAAAGGCAAGCAATGATGTCCCTTTAGTTATCTTTCAGTGAATATTTAGCTAATACATGAGCATTAATTAACATAATTATGAACATGTTAAAT
Source organism: Manacus vitellinus (assembly GCF_001715985.3). NCBI lineage: Eukaryota > Metazoa > Chordata > Aves > Passeriformes > Pipridae > Manacus > Manacus vitellinus. Next base: position 3,113,864 of record NW_021940526.1, read on the forward strand.
CTAAAATGTCTGGCCTTCATAAGAATTTTTAAAATCCTGTTTATACTGCCAAACCCAAGCTATTTTCAGTAGTGTAAAGATATCTGAAGTGCACGACCTAGTTTAATATAGACAGCTCTATTCTATACAGCAGAAAAGTCCACAATACAGCATTTCCACACATTCAACACGGAACAAGGCAAATACATAAAAGGCACAAGACTTGCACATCATAAAGACCCTTTTTTTTTCATTATCTTACTCTAGTTCAAGTAATATCAATATTAAATGATATCTGTTTCACTGAAATAGTTTGAACAATGCAAGATGTACAGGATTACACACTACCCTACACCTGCAGAAAGTGGCACTGTACAGATATAAAAAATGTGAGTACAGGAAATGGTCAAATACAAACGTACTGTAAAATGACTACAGCTGAGAGGTTACTCAATCCATATTTATTTTATTTTTAAATATAAAGAAAAGGTTAACTGCCCGAGTTTCTTTGAAGGCTGTGGTGAGGTCCTGGCTCCGCTGAAGTCCACGGGAACGTAGCACTGGGATTCAAAGGAGCCAAGATTTTACCACGAAGCCTGTTCTGTACAACTGTTTCTATAATGCAATAACCTTCAGTTTTAGTGTGAACACTGCTATCAGTTTACTCTTTTAATAATTTAGGCAATATGTCATTTGTACTTTATAAAATGCAGCATTACATCTCGACTCTCTACGTTTTCAATGAGTGATTAAGATTGATTTCAAAGTGCAAAACAAGGATTAACAGAGGATTCACCTTTCCTAGCTTTAAGATGAAAGTCAGATTTTTGAATTTCATGTGCACTGATTTCATCATCATAAACCAGAGCAGTTTAATTCAAAATACGATCTCCAAACAATGTGCAATTTTTCTTTCTTTCTGCTCTTGAGTTTAAAAGAAACACCAAAATACTGTTTGTTTTCCAAGATTTGAACTTATATATATATACACCATTATTTAACTGAAAACTTAAGCTTGATTTGTATTTTATTGCTTAAATTTAAATAAAATAAGTTAGTTTAAGTACTAAAATCCTGAGGGAATTGGAAGTAAGGTAACTAAACTGTTACACTGTGTTAAAATGCCTCCCCATGTAATCGATTGCTTTCTCCGATTGCTTTTCAATACTAAGTAAGGCCCCGATCTTGCAAACGTGAGTGTGAACGTTCCTCCCCAAACAATTCCTGAGCCCAGGGGTGCCCAGGAAAACATGAGTTTGCAGGATCAAGCGTCTTGAGGCAAATCTGTGTCTTCTGAGCTGGTTTCTCCTTTGCCCTAAGGCCGAGGGGAAGGACTGCATTGGCTTGGGTACAAATAAGAATCTGTCTGACACGTCTCGTAATTCCTGTTCCTGTCAGTATGGGAATCCAGAGAACAGCATTTCCTTACCTTTTCAAATATCCTGACTTTCACAATGTCTCTCTGTTGCCTGGTATAAGTTTCTCAGAATGTGCTGTTACTTCTCTCACACATTATCATACAGTACACTCACCTTGATTGTTCTTATTTTAACAAGTCAGTTAACGGATTAATATACATTTTTAAATAACAGTGATCAGGTTTTTTATATTTTGCTTTTAAATTTCAGACCTCAGTAAAACTGAACCTCAGTCTTAAAAATAATGGAAGATTCTGTTAAGATTTCAAATACTGTAGTCCTAAACATTTCATAATCCTATCAAATTCAGTAAGCTTAAAATATGATACTTAAAATCAATACTTCTGAGTCTGCAAAATATATATCAAATTTATATTCTAAAACTACTTTGATTTACAACACTAACACCACAAAAAGAATTCTATGATCCAATGATTATTCTATAGCAGTATAACCCAGATGTCGGCTTTCAGAAAGATTCGCTCTACTCACGCATCCCTGAAACATTTCATTTGGCCAGGAGACCACATCAACTTCAAATAGAAACATGCTGTGTGTGTGTATATAGACAGATGTGTGTGCACATATAGCTATATATATATATATACAAACATATATGCACTCACACAGTGTAACAAACACAGAGGTACACAGACACCGACAACCTCCACGCAGAGTTCTTCTCTCCGTTTTCCTCTTCTCCCCACAGTTCCAAGGATTTTCAGCAGCAAATACATGTCTCTCCATGTGATAAACACAACAATATCAAGACAGCAAGCCACCAGTGCTTGCAAAGCTAAAAAGGATTAAATGTTTCAGTGCAAATGTAAAATGATGGTACAGCTGTCAAGGTGCAGTTATAAAGAAGGAAACAAATATAATTAAGTACTGTTATAATATTCTTCGGGATCTCTATTAGTTTGGAGCACTTTGCACTGGCACTTCAAAAGGAAATCTGCACACATTTGTCTCTGTACAATACACTGGTCTTCATTAAACATTCTTAACAGTGAACATGGCCAGAAAATTACCCATTGTAAACTGGGCCAAAAAAACCAAAAGAAAAATAAAGAGGAGAGGGTGGTTAACATATTAATTTTCCCATTGCAACTGCACTACGCTTCAGAATAACAATCAGATGAAGAATGAGAATGAAGACCTTTGCACGATACTTTTCATAAAGTGTTCCTTTGGGGAAATGTGCACTCGAATGCAGATTCCTCCTGCCTCCCGAAGCGCTGCGGCGGCAGCTCCCCCCGGGAGAGCGGAGCCGGGCAGCTGGGAGTGGTGTGCCCTGGCACACCCATATTGTTTCTGGGGCAGTTAAAAAGTAGTATCAAACACTTTCTCTGGATTATCTTCTTCCAATTCCTCTTCGCTTTGCGGAGGTTTATGATTGGATTTTCCACTGTCGGATGCCAGGGAAGAGGGGGCAGAACTGTGGTCTCCATCTTCACTGATTTTCCCTTTCATGGCTTCCTGTACGAACTCCAGAATTTCCAAAGGCAGTCTTTTGAATTTGTCTTGATATTCCTGATCAAGTTCCACCTGCAACTACAACAAAAGAGACAAGCTGCCTTCAGGTGTGTCTGATGTGACCAGTGCTACGGTATGGGGAAAGTACCACACCAGGAGGGAGTGGGATATAATTAATAACACATCATTGCACTACTCAAGATTATATTCCTTTTTGTTTTTTTATATTAGCACCAAGCATCCAGAGCTCCCATTAATTTCCATGCAGTCATTGCAAAGCTAAGGAAACGTGCGGTCGTTTGTGCGTAAGGCTGGTTTTGGGTACCACCCTTGGGTACCCAAATCCTTCAAACTTATGTGGATTTAACTGTACTGGTGTCCATACTCCCACTGGCTTTCACAAGACCCAGTTCAAGTGCAGTATGGATCACGGATAAGCCTTGGAAAGAGCAAGGCCTTTATTAAGCTCCAGGTAGTTAATCACACATTAATCACACCACAAACGTTGCTCTCAGAACAATATAACAACTTTTGCCAGATTTCTTGGGTAGGAGAAACCATTAGGAAAAAGTCAGTTGTCACAGGGAGTCCAAGAGGGAGGGAAAACAAGTTTAAATTACATTTCTTAGGGCTGGATCATGGAAAGTTACATTATCTGATTAATGCAGTATGTGTCTTGGACATTACTGGGGAAAAAGTGTCGGATCATCAACAGGATGCAACAGGCATGCAGAAAGAAATCTGGCTATCGGTCTTCAGGAAGCAGTGGGTCCTTTCCCAGTATTTATTTGTACAGCCTTTGTTTTTAGTGCCCATATTAGGATCTGCACGATCCATGATTTAAAAAACATTAATGTGTACGAAGGTTTCCACTGAAGACAAAGCCAATTTTTTCATCATGACCAATATGAGCACAGCAGGAAGCAAAAGGGGTGAGTTCCAAAGCCAAATCCGCTCCATCCATCCATCCATCCATCTACCCACCTTCTTAAAAAGAGGGAGTCAGGTTCTGCTAACTGTAGCTGCAGCAGTTTTGCAATAATTCCTTAGGTAATTGTATTCTCAGCTATGTATTTTTCCAGGATTTCCAGGATAAAGGTGCTATGAACTCTGATCCTTCAGCTCTGTGCTTGAGTCCCTCCTACGTAGTTCCAGGTCTCCTTCACCCCACTGCAACGGCTCTCACCAGGCAATACAAATTTTCACTTGAGCATCAGGACCTATACTAGTCTTTACCATCCTTGACCTGTCCACAGCATGTGACTTTACCACTACCCCTCCCTCTGAGCCCTTCCAATCCCATTCCCCATGCTTCTGTCCTGGTTTTCATCCTGCATCTCTGACTTTATTTTTGTGAGGCCTCTTCTCCTTTCTCCTGATGTGCAAATCAATGTCCTCAGCTCACCCGGTCTAGTTCTACATTCCTTAATTAGACAAATTCTGCAGCTTTTCTTCCTCAGGATCTAAGATCTGCCTTTTCCTTTTGGTTTCCCTGCTAATGCTCTTTTCCTGCCTTGTTTCTGGCAATTTTCCTGATGTTCTGGCCTCGGTTCTGCACCTCAGATAAAACCCAAGTCTGAGGCACAAACGGCTTCATTAAAATACATCCTGCCTCCAAAATACATAATTCTGTCAACTGTTAGCCACTACCACAACATCCTTCTTCTTTTGTTTTCTGGCTTTATGTCTAGATACAAATTTTTGAAGGGATCCTCTCTTTGTCTGCATTGTGCTATCAGTTCCACAAGTACAGGCTTTACCAGAGGGAACAGTGCCCTAGCGTGGCTGGCAGGGAAAACTCCCTAATGATCATCATCCCTCCCTGCCCAGCTCATCCCCTGCAGCCCGGGGAGCTCCTCAGCCCCTGAGAGACCACATCCACGCTGGTCAGAGTGATGGCAGCACGGCACTGGCGTGGGTCACACTGCAAATCCAAGGATTAAACCCTAGGGAAAAAGCTCTACCTCTGCGGTGCGACTGTGCTTTGGGTCACAGTTCATGGTTAAATACCGGCCTTGTTTAACAAACAGCAGGGAGGAGGGAGGGGAACGAGAGTCCTTCTGTGTATTTGTGACAATTACCCAAAGATGTTATCGCAGTTAGAGGGAGATTTATGCCAGTCGTGGAACAAAGCATTCCCTGGATGACTCTGCAACAGCAGTGCTGGCAGAGGCTCCAGCTCGCTGTACCACACACCCCAAGTGCTGCTGCCTTCCCATGCTCAGGAACCTCTGAACCCTCTGAGCTGCCCTGGCTGAGCACCCCACAAAGCCAGAGGCTCCTGCAGGGAGAGGCAGCTCTGGGTACAGGAGTTTTTATAGATCTAGGAATCGTGGAAAAGGCTCCAGAGCGCTGGAATACAGAGCTTTTTAAAAGAGCATGAATTTCCTTACAGAGAACTGTCCAAACCAGAGATGGGCTGCTGCATTTCCTCATCTCACTGTCACACGAGGAATTTGTGAGTTTTGGGCACCTCAGGAATAGAAGGAGGTGTGTAAAACTGTAAGTCAGGGAAAGTCTCCTGGCTCTCAACTTCCTTCAGAACCTTGATTTGCTTAATTAGGTTTAAGAGCAATAGAAATATTTGAAATCCCTCAGAAACTGAACGTTATCTGAACCCAGTGCAACCATAAGCATGTTGTTAGGTAACAATTGTGTCTAATATTCACCTCCTAAAGCGCCTCCAGTGGATAATCCCCCCTAAGTCGAGCGTTTAATAGGAATGACACAAATCTGGAACTACCTTTCTCTCTTCAGTGTCTCTAGAGACAGTCTATATAGATATCTAATCACGAGAAGGGTGAATTTAGTTGAGAAGGAGCAGACAGTAGACAAGGAGGGTTGATTAAAACTGCAACAGTGGGTAAAAATTAGTTTTCTTTTTGATTTCAAAGGCACTGTCACTTCCCCTTGCTCAGTTTCTGACAAGCCCCTCAGATCCCATTCATTCCCTGACCCCAAGGCTATCACACAGGACTCCACCTGCAACAAGGGGTGAGCCTGGGCACAACAAGCCATCCCACTGCCAGACCTGAGCCCTCACTTCCTCAGGGAGCCTGGGGCTCCCAAACCCAGGGCACTCCCACAGTGCCTTGACTATGTTCCTCCTCAAACCATCAGCTCCTGGCACAACACTGGCAAACGGCTGAGGGTCAAGGTTAAAGAAACAAATTGCCTGCTTAAAACCAGCTGGCCCAAAAGAATCCAGCTGTCTTTCTTTTAAAAACCTCAATGCCCTTCTATATATTCTGTGGCTTTACAGGGACATTACAGTTCATGGAAATGAGTGGAAAGCTGCCCTCCCAGCAGCAGCAGCAGCAGTCACACACATCTGTTATTTGGCTCGCTGACAGCGAGACAGAGTGCCACGTTAGTGTGTGTGTAAGTCAAAACCTCTCTGCACAACCAGCACCACCAGGCTCCAGCCTGGCGTGGCCTTACTGCTCAGTTTGCTGTCCCCTTGGGTTGCTTCCCCTCACTAGTCCACCTACCCCAATTTCTCTGTTCTCTAGATACTAAACAAGGTGACCTACACTTGCTTTTAGGATTTTGGAGTCAGACAAGGGGGGGAGTTGAGACTGATGATTAGACGGGCAGATCGTTATCTGGACCACTGTCCTCATTAACACACAACAGCCTCCTTCCTTCAGTTATCTCACTGTCTGCCCTCTTATAGATCCTCTGCCCTCCCTTTAACCCCCAGCAAAAACAACTCATTAATGTCACCTCCACTCTGTTTCAGGATCCCACGAGCAGTTGGCCACAGTATTTCTTGTTCAGGTAAATCTCACTCCTGTGGACTTTACTTACAGGCAACGAGTTAATACTTTAAAATTCGGAGCCGTCATTAAGTGGGGTCCTTGGGGACAGGAGATGAACGTGTCAGTCACTGCTGACAGCTGTGGCCAGAAGCTCTAACTCCTGAGTGTGTGCTTCTATCTACCTACCCGTTATCTTTTTACCCAACAGTGCTAGTTAAAGATCATCAGCTGATGCTCACATCAGCTTTGCAAAACCTGGGTAAATATCAGTTTTATTATCTGCAAAGTGCAGAAGAAATTAAAGTAGGTAGAGATCAAACCTACCAGTTCAAGGTGCCAGTTTGGAAGGGTTCTCCCCACTCCGTTTACATGATCACTTATCAAACTAGACAGACCAGCACAGGCTTGGAACAGGCCGGAGACCACTGGGTCTCCATGGATCTCCCACTGGATATGGTGAGGATTTGATTGTGCCTGCCCTGCCTCCATTAGCTGCACCCCACAAGGGGCTCCTCAGGGAAACCATGCCCGAGGGATCCCTTTGAGCCCAGGCAGAAGTTTGGCAGTGCCCCCTCGTGCCCCGGGCAAATGCCATCACCTGCACCTTGAGTAGAACCAGCACAGCCCCCAGCTCCTGGGAGCTCCAGGGACAGACCAGGAGCAGGGTTTTACACTCCAGAGCTCCTGGCAGCCAGCCAGCTGCCCAGCTGATCTGCTCACACTCCCTCCCAGTTCAAAGGGCTCTTCGGCATCCTCCACCACAACTGCTCTCCAAAAAGGGTCATCACTCAGGAAAAGGCCTCGCAACCCTTCCTTGGAATGTGGGAGGGGAAAATCACTATGGTTGTTCAGCTTAAAGCAGGGAAAAAGCACTCAGAAAAGGAGACGGATGAGATTATTAAAACTATTTACATTTAAATTACAACAATAACCTGGCTGTTATTGTTAAAACTAACAACTGAACAGCAGAACACAGCACTAAAACCAGTAACTATGATCAATAAAGAATTACAGAGGCAGAGGTTGTGGTTTTAGATGATCCTGATCAAGCCCCTGTAGACTTTCACATACTTGCACCATGATCTAATGAACTTCTGTTTCCACCAAGAACAAAAATAAAACAATCACGTGGAAAACTCAGTGTGCTGCCAACACGAGTCACCAGGAGGGCTCGAAGACAAGAGGTGGATACACAGCTGGTGGATACACAGCCCTGCTTCCACCTCACCTCCTCCTCCCACTCCGGCAGCCCAAGGGAAAGGGAAACTCTGGGGCAAAACATGTCCAACCCACCTCCCTTCCTGCGACACCTTTGAAGTCATTAATGGGAACGTCGCTGCTCCTTCCCGTTGGACCTTGAAAGGGGCGTTTGGGAAGTTAGTAATGCAAGCGCTTTTCCAAACAATTTTCCCCTCTCTTCCTTCCCCGAGCAGCTGGAGATGCCACACGCTTGGTGTGCATCGTTCTCCTGATGTAAGATCCCATTGCCAGAGGCAGTTTTCTGACGCAAACCCACCGCGCTTCCACACGGGCTGGGATTCGTTCCAGCTCACATGTTTTTTAAAAATATTTTTTCAACTCAAAAATAACGTAAGGGTCAACACTTAAGAAGCATCTAAATAATTAATCTTCAACCAAAAATGTTTTGAGGAAGTTATGTGTGAAATACAATTGGTTACACATTTTGGGGGAAAAAACCCCACTAAAACGCCATTTTGTTGAATCAAAAACATTAAGTGTGGCCATATTCGTTTTGATGAAGCTCTTCCTCTCCCAAAATTTGATATGACTCCAAATAAGTCACTTTTTTAAGCCTCAGATTTTCCATTCCACTGGGAATTTTTTTGTAAAGCCAGTTTTTTGAGGTTTGTGTTTCTGTTATCTCTCCTTTTAAATCTACCTTATTTTGTTTCCCCAATCACTTTCTTTCCCCGAATGATGCAGTGAATTACGAAAGGAAAATTATCCAAATGTCCTGGCTCACCAACCCAGGTAAAAATGCCCTCTGAGGACTGAACAGTTTGGTATCTCCAACAGTCTCTGACAATTTCCAACAGCAAACTCTTTATTCTTAAGTTTTTAAAAAGGCTTTTCACAGTTTTCGAGTTGAGATTCCAAATGTGAGACATTTCAAAGTTGTGTCATTTCCCCTTGAGGCAGAGGGCAGCAAAATATTTTTTTAAAAATGCCTTTTTCTTGGTATTTGGTTCTTGCATTTATTCACCAGTTGAAATGTGATACTAATTTGTATCCATAACTGCCATGGCACTGCCCACATGCAGGATAACATTTAATTCCACATAAACAGTACCTGTTCTTTTTGTCTTACTGATGAGAAACTCATCCACATTAATTTCTTCTGTGCAATTTCAGCACAATGTATTTTGGCAAGAGGCAGTAACTGGTCACTACACAATTCCTAACAAAAGGGGGGCTGCAACCTCTACAGGGAATTTCTGTTTGGGAAAACTCCCGTTTTCCTTATCCCATGTCATTGGAAATGTTTATTTTGTTAACACCAGTAACACTCATCTTTTCACTGGCCAGTGAAAGCACACTGCAACAGAAATACTGGTCAGAGATTGGGGCCCCTTTCTCACTCCTCCCCTCTTTCTCTAAATGTGCTAAAGCTACAAATACTTATTTTTCTTCCTGCAAATGTTTGACCCATGAGCCTAAAGATAATTTTAAATAGAGGATTTGGGGCTTTTAAGCCTGCATCAGACAACAAATATGCGTAATGTCAGCGACCTCAATTTAGCTTCCAAAATAGCACATAGAGGACTCCCAGATTAAGGGTACAGAGAGCAGGAAAGCTGCTGTTCCTCTGCTTTTCATTTTCAGAGCTTACTTAATTAGAAAGCCATTCTGGAGGGATGTAGCATTAAAAGACACATGAGCAGCAAGAACTTGTTAAAAGCAGATGGAGGCTCAATAACAGGGAGAGTGAAATTGAGGAACAGAGCTCAGGGATCAAGTGATTTATAGGCAGCAATTTTTGTTTAATTGGAAGCAGTAGGAGTTTCTTATTAAGGACCATGTTATTCCCTCCACTGGGCAGATTTCTGCTGGGAAGGCAAAGGAGTAACCGCTGCTCAGCTGCCCTCATGCCCCATGGGCACAGTCCTTCTGCAGCACTTGGCTGGGGATGGGGACTTCAGGTGGCAATGTGGGACTCCTCTGCAGGACCTTTCCAAAACTGATATGCCCATCTCTGCTGTCTGGGAGAATGGCCCAAAGAAAGCAGCTGGGAACAGCAGTTTCTTGGGCAGCCGTTTGTCCAGGCCTGGGAAAGGAGTTAACTCTACATGTGCAGAGAGCACCAAACGCTCCCCTTTTCTTTTTCTCCCAGAGACATCAAGCAAGTGCACAAAGGGACGTGCCACCACTTTAACATTTGGGCTTAACAAAGCTGCTCAAGGACAACAAACTGAGCCTGAAATGAAACTGTCCAGGTAGCTGAGGTTGTATCTCAGAAGACACTGGAGTGTGGAATCATTAAGGGAAGCCTGAGGGCACTGGGTGTAGGAGCTGGCCCAAGGAACTGCCCTGCACTGGGTAACAACAGCCAGGGTGGGAAATGTCTTTATGCTGCCAGGAAAGCTCCCATTAGTGATCCCTGTCCTCAGACAAGGACGTCTCCACTCAGTGTGAGCCCACCACTGCATTTTCAAACAATGGTTACTTTTCAGTCTGTGAGAGACACAAGGACACCAATTCCAGGACTTGCTCTCTGCCAGCCCCCCCTCTCACCCCTTTTCTCCCCTAGTCCTCCACACAAGGTCAAACACACCAAGCAGCTCTTCCCACCCCACAAAGATCCGGCAGGGGCACTTGTCCAGGAGCAGCTGTATTTTGACTGACCCACTGCTGCCACCCCTGCCTGCCTTCCTGTGGCAACAGGTTGCACAGCCCAGATATTCTCCCTCAGAAATTGTCCCAAGACAGGCTTGAAAAAAATCAGTAACACTCGAGGCATGTCACAAGCCAAGGAGTCCAGAAACCAGAGAGTGTGTTATCTTGCCTTATACATACACTCCCTCCTCAGCTTCCCCCTTATCTGCCATGTTTCAGCTCGCTGTCTCTTCCTATTAAAGCAGAGGTGATTTGCACCACCTCCCCGAGGTACAACAAGTCCCCATATAAATGAGTCCCTTTCATACCTGCTGTCTCAAGGCACTAGACTGCAACCTTAGGGCCTTCATCAATCTTTGTCTCCACCTTTATTAACTGCAACCTCAATTAAACCAATGGGACTGCAAGGAAACCTGGGACCTGGGCTCTTGGATTTTAACGCTCTCACAAAGAAACCTGTATTTACTTTCTGTGCAGTAAACCAGCATTTATTCCAAGTCCAAGAGCTAATTAAAAAGTAAATGTTTGAGTGATGAGGTGCCCATCAGCGCTACCCATGTTATAGCTTATAGTGAATTCTATGGGAGGATTTTCTCCACAGGAACTCTTGTTTCCCGTTCCTCCAAAAGTACAGCTGTTTATTCTCATGCAAAGCCCTGCTCTGTGTCTGGCAACCTGTATACTTGGAATTACTCTTCTTTCTGATCACTATGTCATGTAATAGTTTCCTTTTGTGGATAAAATGCTTTCTTAAGCTGTCAAGTGGTTCTTTGATGACTCCATAAATATGTGACCTATGCATCTCATGATGCATATGAATAAAGATAATTTGAGCTGGTATGAATGGGGAAAAAAATCCCCTTTCTTTGAGCATATATAACATTTTAAGGCTAGCTTCTGCTCCTTTTCATCATCACTAGAGTAAGTTAGCTTCACTGTAAGCAAAGGAGAATTCTCATTTTCATCAGTTTCAATGCAATAAATCCAGAGAAACTTCACTGAAGCCTCATCTATCAGCAGATACTGCCCCTGTTTTATTGGAATGGATCCAAGGTAAATAACTGGAGTGACAGAGCTCAAACAGAGCTTCTTAACTGGTCCTTTTTTAAAGTGCTGTCCATATTTTGGACACTGTCTGCAAAACAAACAAGAGCAAAAAAATCAGTGCATCCATTATCTTTTAACAAGCGATTTTTTCCACTTCCAAGATGCCTCCAAGGCAGCCTGTGAACAGGCAGCTGACTGTCCAACAGCACAGGCTTTGGAAGAGCAGCAGTATTGTAACTCTCATCTCAAGAGGTCATAACAGTCCCTTGGAAACTCCTTTTAAATGACATCTTGAGGTTAGAACAGCAACAGTATATTCCAGAAATATTTCAAATCCTGGGAGGAGCGGAGGACAGGGGACTCGGAGCTGTGCAGCACCATGGCAGCCGAGCAGGATGTCCCCCCCAGGGGGGGCCTGGAATTCACAGGACCACTCTACATATAATGTGTTTTGCCTAAAAGTAGTGCTGTCCTGCAAAGTGAGAGATTCTGGCTATTTTTGGAAGAGGAGGGACAAGAAAAGAAACTTTCAGGCGCTTAAGGCCTCCTGTGTGAGGGCTCAGGAGCTGATCCGAAAAAAAGGTGGTGGATCCTTGACTAAACTGAACTCTGAATTCAGTTTAACAAAGGGCTCTCCAGTCTCTCCATCCACCTTGCTGAGAGAGAATTACAGTGTTGCCTGTGCCTGACTCTTGGCAAGACATCTCTAACAGGGCCCGTCAGTATCACAGAAAAGTCCCTCTGAGCACAGAGATTTCTTCTCAAATACGACAATGGGGAAGGAAATAAATAATCTATTTCTCTGTCTCTCTCCAGTGGCATCACTGTGCTACTCCTCCTTTCCCTGCCATACCCTGCTCTGCCCTTCCTACTCAGCCCCGACTCTCAAGTTTTGAGTAATAAGAGCTCCTCTGGCACACTGAGGTCTGTGTATCTTGAGGAGGCATCTTTCCTAAAGTACAGGCTCACTGTAATTTCCATGTCATTGATAATTGCCAGGGAACTGCATGGAGGTTTAGAAGCGAGCCATCATTAGCTCAAAAATAATCCCACTGGTAAAAGCCTCTGCTGCACTTTGAAGTTTACCTTGCCACTGACTGTGGCTCTCCATGTCAGAAAGCCTCTGCAGGATGGAGCCTCACTGAAGAGTCTGCCTGGAAAATTACTGAGCAGTCAGTCCTTCTGTTAATATCCTGTTAAAAATGGATGTTTTTACACTAGGAAGCAAGCACACTCTGAATAAAGATCAAAGCCTTAGAAGTTTCTTTGAAAATCTTTTCAAGTAGTTGTGGTTCTGTAATCCCCTGTAACAACGAAGGCTATTCCAAAATATTTCCTAACTCATTAACAACATGAATCTGGCTTCCTCTTTACTATTAGCAGAGATGTGCATTGGCTCTCCTCAAATGATGAGCCAATTTAGTGACAGATCCATTCTTTTTTTACATAAGCTAATGAAAAAAAAAATCCATCCAGAGCCTGGCAGAAATTTAACAGCAGAGACAGAGCTACTATCCCTCATTTTCCATTTTCCAGAAATGACAGCTCGGTATTTTGGCCTTTGTACTTCCAAGGGTCAGGAAAGTTTTGAGGCTGAGTTTTAACAATGACAAAAAGTTGGGACCTGATTCAAATTTATGTACTGATGTATATGTTCATTGTTATCTAATGACCATCAAATGGAGATGCATCATTGCTACTCGGGGTTCTGAGTCTGGGATGTTTATGGCTGCTCTGTGTTTATATACTATGATTATCCTCACATCTCTCTACTTCCACCATGAGCTCATCCATATTTCCACCACTTCTCATCATTTCATGCTGCATTACACAACACACTTGTTTGGTTTTTTGTTGTTTTTTGTTTTTTTTTTACATGTGAAGCAAAACCAGAGTCAAATTAAACTGCAACTCTTAAAAACTTTAGAGCTTAATGGAAGAGCAAACTGCCCAGAGGTTCAACCTAATTAAAAACAGCCTGAAGGTTTTTACTTCACGATACTACAATGAAACTTAAATGGAAAAAACCCTCCTCTTCTTGCCTGCACTGCTATTACTGGATTAAGTAGTACTGTGCAATGGAAGGTTAACAGAGCCATCCTCATGATTAAGTTCAAGGGATTAATATTTCAGTTCAGTTGTTTTTTATTTAAACATTTTTTCCAAAGGTCATATTAACGCTGACTACTGCAAACTTCAGCAACTCTCTGGTTACCCATCAAGTTTAAATGACCCATGCACAAAACTGTTTCAGTGATGCTCAGCAAGTATCCCTCAATGCAAAAATTGACATATAAGGTAATTTCATACGGGCAGAAAAACAAGACAAAGCCCGTCCCACTGCTGCACAGAGCAGCTCGAACTCATGCCTGGCAAAGCACATCCCCAGAGTTCACTTCAGTCTTCAGGACAGTGATTGGCTTTGATGGGTTTTGGGCCTACAGTCCTGGCAACCACATCAGCACAGATGCAAACTGCCCAGATCAAATGAAGGAACCACTGGCACAAAATGGAATGAAGTCCGTGCTCCCTCCCCAGCAGAGATCTGGGGGTAGCCTGCCTCACAAAAGAGAGGTGCAAAAGCTGTGTCTGACATTCGGGATTTTCACTGTCTTGCAATTTAAGCAAACTGCAAAGCATGAAAGAGCCTGGAAAAGGGACCAGGCTGCTGCTTAAAATCCAAGCTCCAACAGACCGGTGGAGATAACAAATTCCCACAGGACACGTGTGTGTCACAGCACTGACTCTGTGCTATGGCACTCTGGTCACCCTGCCAGGCAGCTGCACACCCTGAAGTCCTTGTGAACAGATCTCTCAATGATATTGCCAAAGGCACCACTGAGCTGTGTGCTCAGACCTTACTGTTGCCAGGAAAAGGGACAGGCAAATTCCCTAGAAGCCAGCAGAGACAGGAAAACAGGGGGTACTACAACTTAAAACTACTTACAGGATCCTTTGGTGCCCCCTGCCCTCTGCGACCGCAGTGGCCACAGCACGAGGAGGTCACGCTGGGGCCTCACCCAGACCTCAAGCCCTACTACAGGAACAGGGAGCTGCTCTCCTGACATCAGTGTGAGCTGGATTTGGTCCCTGGCTTCTCTCCTTCTGAGTTAACACAGTTCATCAAAGTTTAGTTCACTGGAGGGTCAAGCTCGAGCTGAGATGAATCTCATGGAACTCCACTAAGCCCTTTGCTTTTCTTTCCACAGAGAGGCATGCCATCAAAATGCCTAACATGATCCCCTCAGAGCCCCACTTTGTTTTTAATCTGATTTCATTTATCTGTATCACTATTGGTAGCTTCTATCTTGGAAAAGTTTTGTGCCGTGTGAAACCTTATTTAAGGAAAAAAAAATTGGCAGTAGAACAAACCCTCTTTTCATTATAAGAACTTATCTTTTTAATGCTCTATCAGTGTTTTATTATTATTTCGGTACTTGACATCTTCCAAAAGCATTAAAAAGTTCTTGAGAGGCCTTACAGCTTTACAGTGTATTCTCTGATGCCAATTCTGATCACAATCTTGTTGAAGATAAGCTTAATGAACGCTAGAAAAATAAAGGCCTTTCATAAGTGATCAAGTGATTTGAAGAAGCAAAAGAATACTTTAAAAACATGGGTTGCTTGCTTTAAAGTTCTGTTTAAAATATGTGTAGAGAACACATCTTTGTTGAGGACAACAGAAACCTATCTGGAACTTTGGAGTTATTCCAAAGGGTAGTTGACAGTACCAGAAGTGAATGAGAGTATTAAATTGCAAAACCCCCTTTTAGAACAAGGACTATAAAATGTCATCTTTTCCCAATCTCATGGAAATGCATTTTAGAACTATAGAAATACCGACAGGCATTAAATTTAGTTATGGCAGGTAAATAATGAAGTCATCTGATACTCCAAATAACAGTAAAAAATTATCCTGAGTTAGTTACAGAAGTTATTCCTAAAAAATTCTTATCACTTATGTTATTTAAACTTTCTTGCATATCAATTAGTTTGAAATAATAAGACTTTAGGCTATCCATTAATTGCAGCACTGTTGGCACGAGCTGTATTTAAAATTATGCAACGAAAATTAAGCTGAAGCACCAAGCTGCCTTGGCTAACAAAAAAAGGTTTCCTCAGCCCCTCGGATAAGGCAGGAGAGCTAATGGGGGCACTGAATTCCCAGGGGAGCTCTTTCTCAGTTTGCTGTTCTCTCTTGTCACGTGTTAACACCGACTGCTGAGGCCACAACCCGTTACCCACGTGTTTAACCTGCAGGGGTGCATTTCCAGTGCATTCATTTCCTGAGCCAACACTATGGCTGTTTCCAAGCACAAGAGAAAAACACTCCAGTGATTAATGCAAAGGAAAGACAGCAACATACATAACCTAACGCAGGGCTGCTTAAGGAGATTCTGCAATGGGATCATTACAAATGCAACAGATGGGGAATTTAAATCGTTAAGTTACTCCTTCAGAAGTCAGGGGGAGGCTGGATGCAGAGGAATACCTGGTCCATACATCAGGAGAAGACAGCAATTTTAGCTTCTCTCTCTCCTGCTGCTATGGCTCCAGGCTCTCCAAGAAGCCTTCAAACCACTCTTTTAAGTCTTGCTGTCTTTGCAGAGCAGATCTGAGGACAACTGGATTTCTCTTGTCTGGTCACACACTGCTTCCCTGATAACACTGGAACTACAGCTTGGCATTTGTACCACTCCAGCTGGCTCCTGCTGGCACCTGTCAGAGGCACAGCGTGGGCCTGTCCTCAGGGCCTGACCAAGGGAAGGGATTACTTTAAAAAGTGCAGCCATTCACTGATTGGTGTTTTTTCCCCAAATCCTCTCTGCCTGCAGCACAGATGAGGAGCCAAAGGCAGCATTCAGCTGGCTCAAACACATCTTGGGAATGGTGTCTTCCTTCCACAGAAATTAGAATCCTCAAGCACGGGTTTATATCTCTGAACTAAATCTGTGTATGAGTTGCAATCATTAAATGGCAGCTGATATTACAAGAAATTAACTCCAGTCCTTAAAAAAACCCCCAACACTTCAGAAGTAAAAAAGCTAAGTAATAATTTAAAAATTTGAATTAATTTTCAACCAATTAGTATTTTCAAGTGGGAGCAGCAGTAGTGCCTGTCTGAATACAAATGGGAATGAAGGGTACTCCAGGCCAAGAGGAGACGTTAACACTGACATGGAACTGGGGAGAAGTTACTGCAGGATTTATTCCATTATGCCATGGAGAGCAGGAGCCCCTGCTCGGAATTACGATTCCCTGAGAAAAAGACTGACAGTGAGCCATCATTCCCAGGAGCTCCTGCCATTTCCCTGTTGTTTGGCATTACAGGCTCGTCTGTCTCTCACACCTCCAGCAGCATCCAAGCTACGTGGTATAAAGTGTGTCAGTAAAAGAGCAGGGAAACATTTAATTGCTGCCAAGGCCATCAGTCCCATCAGGAGCACTGATTCCTGAAACCTGAACTCTGCCCTGAAAACTGAACCTGCAAAATTCTCAGCAGAAAGGAGCATTTTAAGAGCAGAAATATTAACTACACTGAGATCTCACCGACCTATATAACACCCTGATCCAAACAAGGCACTTCTAAATATACTAATAGAAATAATCTAAAGAAGGACCACGGATAAGTGACTGTGACCTGTTTCTAGAAATACTAACCTTCGGTATCAGCAGGCTGTGAAATAATTTGCCCCCATGAGCTCCACACCGTATGTTTTATTCAGGCATTGACACCTACTCTGTGAAAATAAAGCTGTTGGAATGTGAGCTTCCACAACTGCAGCACCATTCCCACAGGCCATGCAGTAATTAAACGTGGAGGCTGACATTGTACTGCTCTGAACTGTGTGCAACAGCCAGCAAAAGGCTTCCAACATTCCAGGTTTAGAACAAAGGACAGCTTCAGTCTAGACAACACCTACACATGGCTGGAGCCCCGCTGGAAAGCCACCATGCACTTAAGTTGTTCCTATGAAACAGCTTAAAGGGTGAGGGATGTGCAGCAGTACCTTTTTAGGCCCTACTTTTTAGAGTTCTGATGAACTGGCAAAAACATCCTCGTAGAAAAGCCATTTTGCACAGAATTTAAAAAAAAAGCTGCATGTTCAGACCAGACTTGTAACTCTACATTCTTTTTTATTTTCTGTCTCAAAATTTGATCTTAAGTTTCTACTGCTGACAAACAAAACTGTGAACTAAATTCCTCCTGTAGCTTTCTAACTAGAGGATTCAAACAGTTCCTGAATGAAGCTGCAATTCAGGCAATTCTCTAGATTTCTGTGGCTTAGAAGGATTCTGTGCCTCTCCAGCACAGAAATATTCTCTAAGGTCATCAGTTTGTTCAGCCCAAAGCCAGTGGTTTTCTACACCGGAGCCAGAGCTGAGACACTCCTTTCTGGCCTGCAGGAAAAACCAACTCTCCTCTGCCTGCCCTCTCCTGTCCAGGTACTTCAAAGCATTCCAGATGCCTTGTCCTGTGGATGCAGCAGTGAGAGCTTAGAGCACAAAAGGGTGGAATAAAAAAATGTTTCTTCATACCATTCTCGTATTTGCTTTGGAGCGAGGCAGACCTTGGCATGATGGATTCCTTCCCCCCATTTCAGAGCTCCCTGAGTACTCAGTGCCAATCCATTTTGTTTCCCAGTTTCCTTGCATACGTCGGACACACTGAATGGTAATTCCACCATGCACAGCTTCTCCTAATACCATTCCCTTTGCACAGTCTATAAGGCTGAAATCCTGAGAGCAGGATGAGGCCGAGGAAAGAAAAACTCCAGTGGTGTCAGAAGTGGTTAATTGCTGCCACAGGAGGTTCTTCTCTGAGGTCTGATTTCCTTCTAACTGGGCAGGAGCAATTGGATTTGCCCAGGTCCCCACCATCCTCCCAAGATATCCTAATTAGACACAGGCAGGAGATGTGAGGTGGCCTCATATTATTTAAAGTGTAAGGGATGTATGAGGAGAACAGAGTTAAAACAAGTACTTCTGCTTTTTCAAATGTTCAGTGAGTTGTTTCAAGGCAGCTCATCTCTATTCCCATCCTCCTGCTTTTCAGGAAAGGAAGACAGCACATCCCTCAGGAGGAGAAATCAATATTCTCCTGTCACTTACACACAAACAACAAAGAAATCCCAGTTCCCTAGTGAGCAATTGCCAGTTTAATTTTGCCATCTTCAGTAAGCCTCTCTTCTGAATACTGTCAAGGTGCCAACATATTCATTATGGGCTCTATTTTCTTTTGTCACAACTACTGTGCTCGGGAAACACACACTTTTAGCTGCCTTGCCTGTGTCCAAGAGGAAAACAACACATGAAATCAAGGCCCCACCTCGCAGTTTTAATCTCTAACCTTGCCACAATGAGAGAACTGAACAACATTTGCAATTGTGTTATTTTTAACAAGCATTTGAAAAAAACCGATCCCTTATTATGCAACAGTAAAAACCTTCAAATAAACCATAAGCATGTCATGGTGTGTATAGATACACGTGGGGGTTTGTGGGGCCAGAGACGGGTGATTCACAGCAAAAAAAGCCTGACAAATCAAGTTATAGTTGCTTTATAAATCCAACTTAGCACTTGCCTTTCAGTAAAGTATAGAAGTCAATCTGTACTGTGCAAGTCACAGATCAAACAGAGCTGGTTCTGTCTTTCTTACCAGCACACGTCCATAGAAATACAGACATGGTAAGTATTTAAAGAAACCAAAACCCCCAATACAACCCCCCTAGACAGGTAAATAAAAGAACCCAGGGGAAAGCCCAAGGAAGCCCCACAGTGGTGCTGACCAGGGAGCAGAGCAGGGCTCGCAGCAAAGCTGTGCCCTCCCTGCTCACACTGGGACCAGCACCACCCAGGGAGAGGAGCACTTCCCAGGACGGAGCCTGAGCTGTCCCTGGGAAGGACTGAATTACAGGACTGTGGGAGGGGGTGAAAAGCCACAGGGGGATGTTCCACAGCAAGGAGGAGCTGCAGCTCTCCTGAGAAGGCTCCTGTTCCTCCTGCACACGTGAGTGAGCTGCACCCCAGGACACTGAAATGCAAACACTGCCTGCCTGGCAATGAACCAAAATCCTCTGCAGCCAGGTAACTGCAGTAGGAAGGCAGGATTTGTTACCAAACACAGCCCTCACTGAGAACCGTGGTGGTTCTCTCCTCAAAGGCAAGCAAAGCATCTCAAAGCATTCCAGAAGAAAGCAGTATAAAGTGAAATAATAAATAAAAATACAAACCAAGCAGGATTCCCTGATTCAGTGACAAAGGTGAGTGGCTTAGTGCTACCCCCTCAACAGTGACAGCCCAAGACCTCCTGGCACGGCTGTGTTTACAGGAGGATACAGGAAGTTTGCTTACACATAATCATGCCTCCTGATAGCAGATAAACCTGAAATAATACTCTGTTCTATCAGCATCTTCTAATCATTAGGCCTTCCATAAAGCAATGAAAGAAACTCTCTTGCTTTAATCTACTTTAATCTTTCTTCCAGGCTTTGCCTGCCTTTCCCCAGTTGTCTTCTGTTCCCTTCCCCCTCCCTGAAAAACTCACTCTCTTACCTTTAAATCTTCCCCTTTAGGCTTCACTAATCCTGTTTTACTGATTCACATTCATCAGTTCTTTCTCTTTGTACCCCAGTTCTTCCTTCTGCTGTGATGCCCTGGTTAATCCCTTCTTTATCCCTGTACTCTGGTGTCCCAGATGACAAATCCTTAATTTACCTGCTTGGAAAGCTTAATCTTCAGAGGTATTCCTACCTTTCAACACCTTTGCCCATCTCATACCTCCACATTCAGAAGCTCTCAGTTCCTACCCCCACATCAATCACCTCTTCAGAGAGACGTTTGGTGGTGCCTGGTTTTCTAACCTGAGAGTACTGCAGCTACTGTGAGCAGAGAACAGAGGACATTCCCATGACCCAGAGGGCTGTGCCAAGGAAGCTGGTACAATCATGCTGTTACACACAGCCCCTGACCACTGCACTGAGGTGGGGCAAAAGCAGCAGTAAATAAAACAGGCAGGGAGACAATGGGGTGGGGTATGATTGGAAGAAGCCACAAATTGCTTTCACGGTATCAAAAGGATGTAATGGTCAGTGGCAGCTTATGTTATGCAGCTGGCAGGTAATAATCAGGGCTGTTATTGCTCAAAGATTTCAGAAAAACCACCAGGCAGTAAATTGTGGATGCTCCTGACTTAAAGTTTTGACATGTAAAATGAAAACAACATCAGCATTACTGGATAAAAAGGGGAATTTTTCACTCACTTTCACTATAGTCTCACATTCCATTTCTACTTCTGTTTTTCCTCTACTTCTTGTTCTTCTATGCTCTTTAAAACAAAACCAAGGATCATTTCAATGTGATGTGATGAACAATTACTCTAAGCTGAAATGACATAATTCTGTGCATTACAGTAAAACAACATCTCTTTAATCTATGCACTTAATGAAAAACAAAAGATTACTTCATGCTTCTGCGTGCTGGCTCATTAATATTTGACTAGGCACCTGTAAGCCAGAGAAACCAGTCTGTTTATCACAACCTGTCACTCCGTGCTAAAAAAGGACAATATTTCAGCTGTGTTATGTGGGAGATCCAAGTGTAGCTGCAGCTTCTGCACGTTGCAAGAAGTGTCACTTTTTTCTGGGAAGGGGAAAGAAGGGCATCTTGAAGGAAAAATGAGCGTCAGCCACGCCTCCTAAGTGTGTGCTTGAGGAGATTGCTCTGGCCTAATCCCAGGAACTCAGGGCAGTGTGGATGGAAAACCTTCCAGGACACCCCCGAGTGCTCCCAAGAGTGGTGTTGCTCCTTCTCCAGCCTGTTCCCTTTGGGTCAGCCTTGCTCGAGTGCCTGGGCAGGACAAGGGGTGGGACACGCTGCTGCTGGAGGTGTTCCTACCATTCACTCGCCTTCATCCCGAGCTGGTGTTTGTCTCTGGAGCTGAAACTGGGGTTTGGTAGTGCAGGAGAGCAGCAGGACTGTCAGACTGTCCCCCCCGAAGCCACTCGGAGCTGACTCACTGGGTTCATCACGCACCACTCTGAGCACCCTGAACTTAAACTCTCTCTCTTGGAGAGGTCTGAGGTCTGGATCAGAGAAGTCCTGAAGGTAATCCAGCAGCAACAAAAAGACACAAGTTTGTGCAATTAGTAGAAGATGGCTATGAAATTATAGCCAGGAACTGAAAAAAGGTGACTTTTTGTTCTTGCTAAGTGCAGCCTTTAACCAACGTTTCCAGGCCATTTTCAAGTGGCTGTAGTGTGTTTCCTTCTCTGCTGTGTTACATTATTGTGGTAGCTGTCTTGTCTTACACTAAAAGAAGTGTTATTTCAGTATTAAGTGATTTACTGCTCTGTAGGGACAGAGCTGGAATGGCATCCCGTGTCATACCCTAGGTGAGAGCCAGCCATGGAATAACAGCCTGTGAGTTCACTGAGGCAACCTGTGCTTTGTCTCAGGTGTCACGCTTGTTACAAATCAAACTGAAAATGGAAACCTTTAAAAAAGAAATAGAAACAAACAATAACACAAAATAAAGCTTCTCATTTAATATTTAAAGATGAAATAGCTTAAAAACTGAAGTAGTACTTTTAAAATTCGTTACAAAACATTTCCTCCCAAAGCATTTTCTTAAACTGAATATAATTATTGAGTCACTTCCTTGGTAATGGGTGAAGAAGCAGAACAATAAGTCTGAGCACTGTGTCCTCATTTTACTTTCATGCAGATTCATAAATGCCTTCTAATTGAGTCACAATGCAGGCAGAAAATATAATTAGTTGGATTTGATTGAAATTCGGTGTAAGGGGACTTCTGCCACCTTCTTAATGTTGTGTTGCAACAAATGAATGAAACCATTTGATTTATTTTCTCCTCGAACTCTTTCTCACCTTGGCAGCAGTGGCTGGAAAGCTACAGCATTAACACTGACACAAATGGTGTTCTAAGATACATGTGGGGTTTCAGACAGTCAGGAAATGGGTGCCAGTGACTGTGGCAGCTTGCACCATTTTGACATGCAAAATGAACCTAAAGTATTAGCTGAGGAAGCAGAAGGTGACAGTTTGTAGCAGAAAAAAATGTAGCGGCAAGAAGGTGAAATGTAAAGTGAAAAAAGAAAGCTAATTTGTTTTGCATAGTCCCTTATCACTTCTCCTGATGCACTTCATTTTCCTGTCCCTTTGATCTGTGCACTTCACTGGATTTGTGCTCCCACTGACAGACAAATCAGATAAAGCAAATTACATAAAATTGGCAATTTTTACAAAATTACACATACATTTGCAGCACACAAACACTTTGTTACTGTGGATGTTGGCCTAGTTACTTCAATGAGGCTTGAAACTACTGAAAGCAGGCTGAGATTTGATTAAAAATTCCCTTAAAACCAGTCTTGGGAAACACTAATACGCATCCTCTTGCTGAATTCCTTAGTTTGTGCAACATTGTTACTTCTCCTTACTTCTGGCACCGTTTTCAGGCAGCTCCCTGTTAAAGGACACAGCTTGGGTTGGGAAAGTGTGAGTGTACTTTGCATACAGGTGAGTGTTGGCCAGTGCTCACACCCCAGGACTTGGGTGTGCAAAGCAGGCACACCATTTGCCAAAGTGCAGATTTTACCTACCTGGAGGATGAACATCAGAAATAAGCGAGCATTTCAACAAAAGCAACATTCAAAAAATAACAACAAAACCCCCTCGTATTTAATCAACCTGAGGAGCTTCCCTTTGATTGTTTGTCAAAACACAGTCTACGGAAAGTAGCAGAGATATCTGGATAGCATGAATTCCACATGGAGGGGATTACAAGGTTTCAGGACACAGCTCCTGAGCTGTAAGTAGGGTATGCACCACTCACAACCTGGGCACCTGCACCACTGGGATGCTCCTGATCCAAATGATGGCAGTGCAGCAGACATATAGTATATATTTGTCACAGGGGTGCTCTCTAGTTTTGGAGTTCCAGGCATGGGCTTGCAGCTCAAGAAAGAGAAAGTCAGAGAGAAACATGGGGATTAAAACAAACACTGAATTCCAAGCTCTTTTCTATTCTGATGGTCGGGGCTGTACCTGTCAAAATCACCTGGTTTTGGAAATGCCCAAGTATTTCTGGACTCCAGTGAGAGCAGCCTCTTTCTGTGTGTGCAGACATTGCATTAAGCAGCTCTTGGGGAAATCTCCAATGCAGAGATAATACAACACAGGAAATACTTCCCCAAATCAGCAGCCAAGTATCCATTGCTTTTATTAGTGCTGAGATAACCATTTTAGAGTAGACACACATGGAAACTACGCTGTAGAAGAACACTAATGACAGGGAGAGTGTTAAAACACCATCTGCTATTCATAGTCACTGTCTACCTAATGCTGGTATATCCCAGAAGCTTTCTAGAGAAAGTCCAGCAATCAATCCAGTGCATGTTTAAGCTTTTAAAATATTGAAGTTGAATATATTCTGGATTATCTGATGGTCCTGAATGTGTCCTCGCTTGTGCAAAGGGCCACAAAAAAGGTTGCATTTTATATTTCTGGTTTCTAAGCTGTCATGAAAAGCTGTGTTGTGTTCTCACTTACTGTGCCATTACTATAAAGAACTACTGCCACAATTAGTCCAAATTTCTGTTCTTACTGGCATGCAGAAATGGGGCACAGAATATTGTCAGTCACCACAGCAAATTGTGCTGATCTAACACCTCACATCAAACCTCATTACTGTGACTGTTCTTTACAATTATCTGTTATGAATCTTTAAAGCTACAATGAAGAAATGTGTATTGTGTCAGGGAAAATAAAAAAAGGGAGTGCTGCTTATCCACAAGAGTTGCCTCCCAACATATCTTTTAGTTCTCTTGGTAATTCCCACACCTCTCAGTTGCTCAGCAGCTCAAGGTGCTGCTGCTGGCTCTGCCTTTGGCACACTCTGACAGGGTGAGACCAGGGCAGCACAACATCACCAGGTTACAGAGAGCAGAAGAGGTTTGTAAAAGCAGTTTGAGGGGAAATGGACCAAGCAAAACTTCCTTGTCCTTTATGGAAGAAGAAATTCCTAAGACATTGCTCCTCTTCAGAATTTGTTTCCAGCTGTGCTGTGTGTTGTAGTGTTCCTGTTCAATGCAATGTGCCAGATGTGCTTTACATGAGGGCTCTTCTACAGGTATCTACAAACAAGATGAACTGCCAAACCAAGGAAAACAGAAAAGCAAAGGGCAGAGGACGGGTGTGATCCACAGCAAGGTCACACAAACAGACACTTAGGACAAAATCCACCCCATGGCAACACAGAAACAGTACGAAAAACATTTAAGGCAGCAACTTGTGTTCCTTTTTTGACAGTTGTGAAATCAAGTTATACTCTCATCTTCCCTGGACCAGCAAAGATCCTTCACATCCCTGTCACAAAGACAATGCACATGGAGGTTTGCTTATCCATTGACCAAGACTGACTGTGAAGTAGACAGACAGAGGGAGAAATGCATGAGGAGTAACATGGTCCTGGCTTTGACTTCACTCACTGAGACACTAAAAAAAAATTATTCAGATTAATTCTACTGCACATCAGTGAAAATCACCGGTTTAACAGCAGCATGAGGGAAACCCATCCCTACGAAACTCCACCTTAAAGTTACACAAACACAATCCAACTGCAGCAAGAATAGTCTTCAGATGCACTCCTGGGCAAGACATTTCCATTCCTGCTTCCTATTGGTTATTTCAGACCAATAATAGATTACCTTTAAAAAAAATCAACTGCCATGATACTACAGATCCATAAATGCCAGAAGATTAAGTCAGAATATGCACCTTTAAGCTCAAAACAAAACTCCCAAACCTCTAGACAAGGTCCATGCAGAGGATCAGTTCTATATGTACAAAACATGTTATTTATCACCTTTACCACATGTAGTATAACACTTACTGGCTTGTAAGCTAGACATAGGTCAAGAGAATGGAATTTATTCCTCAGAAGCTTATTTCCACTAATATAATGAACGTTAGCTACAAAAAGTCCAATCTGGGACACTTCTCCTCTGGTCCTGCACGAAGAGTTAATGCTCTGTGGTTATGAGGCCAACAAATTTTTGTGAGTGTCTCAGTGGAGGCCCTGAATTGAAAGTCTCCAAGACTTACTCATTTAGGACACAGGCTGCCCCCTTGAAGTCAGCCTGAATTTTCCTATTGTTGTCAGCCAGAATACACGAAAAGTTCACTCCCCACTCCATGGATGCATTTGGCAAATTGCTTTAGTCTGATCTGAGGGGTAAGTCGGGCACCCCTTGCTGCTCATCACAAAGGAGTAACAATGACTTTATTTTTGTTAGTATTTCAGTAAGCACTAAAATAACCAAAGAGTTCTTTTCTTGGCCGTGGTGACACGGCCACCAAGAGCTTTAGGAGTCACTGCCTTCTTTCTTACGTGCTAATGAAACCTTCTCAGCTGTCCCACAACAGCCCTGTTCCCGTGCAGCCTGAGTGCCAAGGCTCCTCTGCAGAAAGCACTCAAGTGCTCACAAAACCCTTCTACCACAGGACAGCTCTCAGCTGTCCAAGACTTTACTCAACAATCTGCATTACTGAGGACACTTTCCCTCTTGTAAAGCCTCGGTCTGTCCTGATCACACATTCAAACGTTCCTTTCATACAGACCAAGCATCTCAATATTTCATGTTAAGCAGTGATGAATTCTCACTGAGCCTTTAAAACTTGAGTGTTTCAAAGACTAACATGTATAGAATATATATAAATAAAGAACATAACGAGGACCCAGGAGGACCTCTGTTCTCTGAGATGAACCATAAAATAAGGGAAATTAGCTTAGCTCCATTTTAAACCCAGCTTTCTTTCCACAGAGTGCATAAATGCAAAACAAGGCACCTAGTACCCAAAGCTGGAACTACCTGTGTGATGCTTAGCTAAGCATCAGCTAACCCAGTTATTTCTGCAAGAACACAGCCTGCAGCAGTATCCTGGGATGGCTCCAGTTTCCCTCTGTCCTTAAACAGGTCACAGAGAGTAAAGTCTGAAGGCTTCCCACTGACATGAACCCACTGCCCCAGTTTCACAAGTGCACCGCAGTATTTGATTGCTTTAAAGTGTGAAGTGTTAACAGGCAGATTTGGAAAGTAAATTATCTTCAGGGGATGTAAAGGACCAAGTCCTCTGATCTTAAATAGTTGGGGTTGGAAGGGACCTCTGGAGGTCACCCAGTCCAACCCCCCTGCCAAGGCAGGGTCACCTGGAGCAGGTGACACAGGAACACGTCCAGGTGGGTTTGGAATGTCTCCAGAGAGGGAGACTCCATGACCTCCCTGGGAAGCTGTTCCAGTGCTCTGCTACCCTCAGTGGAAAGAAGCTCTCCCTCATGTTGAAGTGAAACTTCTTGTGGTTTAGTTATGGCCATTGTTCCTCATCTTGTCACTGGGTACCACTGGGAAGAGTCTGGCACCATCCTCTTGGTGCCTGCCTTGGAGATATTTATCTGCATTAACGAGATCCCCTCTCTGTCTTCTCCAGACTAAACAGGCCCAGCTCCTGCAGTCTCTCCTCGTAAGAGAGATGCTCCTGACCCCTCATTATCCCTGTGGCCTCCACTGGACCCTCTCCAGTAGCTCCTTGCCTCAGAAATCACCTTTCTGTAAATGATACTCAAAATTAAAAGACTGCAAATTAAAGAAAATTCTTCTCCTATCCCAAAATGTCATTCCAAAGCACACCAGTACACGTTCAAAGTGACACCAGTAACATCTCTGAAAAGATTAGGAGCAAATGCCAGGGAAATTGAGGTAAGCATCAGGTGAATGGACATCTCACTGATTCACTGCCTCACACAAAGGAAACAGTTTGGTTGCCTTATATGACAAACTGATTTCCTTTGCAACTTTCCCCAAGTCATTTCACTGCCAAGGTCTCAACTCTCCCATCTGCAAAACTGTAGGAAACACAAGGTATTAGCTCAAATTTTAATGCTATTAGAATCTGAAAGCAATAGCATAGTCTTGTCTTACAAAGGTAACGTGACAGGTTAGGCAATTTGAGGTCCTGCTCTGTATTAAATATAGCAGATTGCACAGTTTTCTCTGCAGTAAAAAGAGATTTATTTCCTAAGAACATTCCAAATCCAGATCCTTTCCCTAATGAAGTGTCAGATAAAAGGATCTTCTGCACAAACACATCAAGAAAACGTCATCTCCCAAAATTTCATTAAACATTAAACGCTTGTGAAATAAACAAACAGAAAATGCTGGGGCTTTTTGACAAATTGTTATTAGTTCCATTTACTTTGTAAGACAGAATACATATGACAATTAGTTCTTCAAATGACTACATGGGGGAGGTCCCTTCTGTCCTGATGCTCTGTACTCTATGATAAGCTCATTTGTTTGTGTCTGAGAACAGATTTTCAGCTTCACTCCTTTCTGAAACCAAAGTTGGCCTCAGACAGATAATGCAGCTAACTGCTAATAAACTCAAGATGTCTTAATATCAATTTGCTGAATGGAAAATCCTACTTATTTTGAACTAATTTAGTACAGCAGTACCTGTTTAAGATCAATTCACAGCAGACTATTTCCTTTTTATTGCTAATTAAAATCACGGATTTCCTGTTCCAAACAGATTATAACCCTGAAAAATGAGCCACAAACCCAGCGTGTTATTGACTCAGCTGGTGGACGAGGTCTAGATTTACCACCTAGTTCTGAGGTTTATAAAAACAACTCCTCTAAGCAATGACAAATTGGCCAAAAAGAGGTCAGGTGACGAGGGGAGAACAGGAGACGCTCGCTGAGGTTTGTCTTCTCAGCGTTCTGAAGTGCAGAATGGCTTAACTGGGCTTTTATCTCCAGCCTGAGGTACCAGGAGCACATGGACTGGAGCTCTTTCTTGGCACATTATATTTGAGGACCACCACCCAGTTCTGCCTCAATTCCAGCCCTTTCCGGCCTTGAAGAGAATAATACCCCTGCTGTGTGCCAAGGGGATATCTGCAGGTGGCATCTGGGCTTAACCTTATCCACCCACACTTTTGTTGTCAGGTCGGTACAAAAATATTTTCAACTGATTGTGCTGGGCAGATACAGACCAATTCTTTCCCTTGTGGAACACAGCTGAGTCAGGAAAGCTTGGGAACAGCTAAGAAAAAAGGATATATTGGAGTGGTCCTGAATTAAGGGAGATTCCGCCCAGTGCTTTCAGTACATTGCCCCTGAGCACTCGTGTTCCTGAGGTCTGAGCCTCCATCTGAACTGCAGAGTTCCCAGGAAAGCAGCACCCACTGGGGTTCATCCTGAGGGAGCAGGAGAAGGACCTGGGCATCCCTGTCTCTTTTCACTAAACCTTATAAACTCCAGCAAGCGTGTGCAGTACTTTCCCTTAGCAGCGAATCAGCTTTCCTCTTCTGCTCCAACAGTGCCTCATTCCCACTGCAAAAGGCTAAAATCTGCTTAGGCTCATCTTAGGGTGATTTAATCAATCACAGCAGCATTTCCATTCAAATTTATGGCTAACTTCAATTGGTGTAGCTGAAGCAGAGAGTATCCCCAGCAATCCTTCTTTGCTCTCCCAAAGATGATGCCCTTCTTGCAGGCGTGGCTGAGCAGATTCTGCTTCTGTTTGCTATGGCTGTAGCTTAAATTAATTAAGTGCATTAATGTAATCTGCTGCCAACTGGAATTTACATGAACAGGCAGGACCACAAATAAGGAGGAAAAGCTGGGGGTCACTTATCTCACCCAGCAAACTGCAGGGAAGAGCAGGGCAGAAATCCAAGGCTGGTGTGGGACACAGGTGACTCGGGACACGGCTCTCCAAGGGATCAAAGAACCACAACCCACACAGGGCCTGTGAAGTCTGACCAAACTGCAGCATTCTGGTTCCCTGCAGCCTCATTTATTCCAGTGGTTCTACATGCCTGGCAAGGTGATAAAACCAGCAGTGTTGATACCCTTTTATGGGGAACTGTGAAGGGACAGCGGGCACTTCCCTCCCTCCTGAGAATATCTGCAACAGCACTCACTCTATCTGCATTTCTTATTAAAAGAATGCAATCAAATTAATCACAATAAAGTGGATATAAATATTAATGCATGTGTTGATATTTGGAGGATGAAATGTACTTTTGTTGTTTAGAGAACTAAGCTGTTCCTGTTTGTTGAAGCCCATTGTTAATCTTCCTCTTGTTTTCCAACATAACTTATTTATTTACGGCGTGTCAAGGGAGAAACCTAATTTCTAAGGACATTTTTCAATTAACTTGCTTAATTAAGAGAGAAAAGTTAGACTCGGTTTGTAAATAGTATTATCCAAACCCCACAAAATTAATAAGATTCTGGGAAATGACTGAGGATACACCTACACGAGTAGGATCAGGAACATTCCCCATCTCCAATCTCCAGGTGTTACAGACCTTGTCTGGCATTCTGAACGTCTGCTCAGTTTTGCCTGGTTTGGAAACAATTACATGAGCTCCAAATGTCTGTTCCATTCTTAGGGAATTACTGTTCCCTTTGGTTTCTGTCACACAGTGCCATGAGCAAGTGCTTACATGGAAGTTTGCACTTCAAACTACGGGCTTTAATGAGTTTTAAGTTCTGCTCTGAATATGAATCTGTCACAAGAGCCTCTGCAGTGATCTAACTTCCTGAATTTGTGCAACACCCAGTAATGTCCTAGGAAATGCCTGCTGCTGCCCTGATTCCAACACTGCCACTCAGACCGAGATCTTCAGAAATCAAGAATTCCCAGTTTCAGGAGGGCCCACAGTTCTGTCCTGGGCCCAATGAAATCCTCAGTGAAGTTAGGAGAAGTCTTGCAAATTATGTCTCTGAAATTAAACCAGACGCGCAAACTGGAACGCAGAGATCTCATTGCCATGTCTGAACTTG
Source organism: Manacus vitellinus (assembly GCF_001715985.3). Taxonomy (NCBI): domain Eukaryota; kingdom Metazoa; phylum Chordata; class Aves; order Passeriformes; family Pipridae; genus Manacus; species Manacus vitellinus. The sequence continues at coordinate 3,144,277 of NW_021940526.1, forward strand.
GTGATCAATTAGAAACAGACTCATCCAACTGAACAGTTCCCGAGAACTGGAAAAAGATTTCAATCCAATAAAGTAAAAGAAGATGATTGTAAACCACTAAAAATCACTGAAATAACTCATTTCCCTAGTGCATTTATAGCAAGTGAATAACCACGCTCTTTGTGGATGCAAGAGTATTTCACATCTAAAAATAACTTACACTGTACACTGATCCCAAATCTAGATATACCCAAGGCAGCCCGGAGCTGCAGGTCAATTTATAATACTTATGTAAAATAAAAAAGAAAACAAATTTAAAGCACAACTAGATGCTATGCTTGTCCCACATATCGTGGACATATGCTGTGAGTCATTGCAAACTTTCTCTGAGACACAGGAATTCAGGTGAATTACTTAACAGTTTCAGTACTAAACGTGATTTTTTCCTTCATATATTGAAAATATCTGGGAATATATTTCCCATACAATGAGCAGGTATAAACATCTGGCGAACTCCTGCTCGCATCCTCTCTTACAACAGCCTCACACACGCTTTTAAGCAGCAATTTTCTTTGCTTTAGTACTACAGAAACAGAAATAAATGTGGTTTGATACATTTACTGTGCAAGAAGAGTAGTTTTATGCTCCCATAAAATGCTTTCAGAAATAATAATGACAATAATAACAATGATAATAAAAGGAGCTGTAAACTCCAACAGGGCCTGGCTGTAACTGGAGAAACCAAACGACTATGAATGCTGAAGACAATTATGTCTCAGTCTGTGAACACACAGCTTGAATTAGTGTGTTTGTGTGCAGACAACAGCACTGTGTTCTCATCTGGTGCTGGTGTTTTTAACCACATGAGTCATAACGTGAGGAAGGCAGGCTGAGCAAACCTGATGGCTTCCATCATTCCCAGGGTTTCCCCCGTGTGAGAAACAAAATGCTGCCTCTCCTCAGCACAGTGTAGGGGTGAAGCCCTTTGCTGCAGGTTTGGCAGGTGTTAAATCCATTTTGTAGACAGCACGGAACCTGGAAATCCATAAATCTGCCTGTCCCCTTCTTTGTTTTCCATACAAGGGAAACTCTGACTTCATTGTTAGTGCAGGCAACTAGGAAAGCTTGAGCAGACCACAAAACTCCTTTGTGGGATTAGTGGTTTCAAAACGGGGCTGGGAACCATCAGAACCGGATTCTAATTCTGTCACTCTGAAAGATGCTTAAGCCAAAGATTTCAAACATTGACACCTAAAGTAAGGCAGCAAAATTCAAGTTAACTGTGCACTCCAGCAAAGCCTTTAGTACATGGAGAACACTGTACTGCTTTGAGTTGGAAACAACAGAGGGAAACTTTACTATACAGTTTTCCTTTCGGAATTTTCTATTAATTTTTGTATTTCAGACACAGATTTAAAACTTACAGCTTAATTTGTCTTGATGGTGTCATTTCAGCTGAGCTACAAATACCTTCCATTTGCTGGGTTAAACTTCAGAGGCTTTTAAAGACAGAGTGCTTCATAAGCTACGTTTCCTCAAACACATATCCTTGGGGAATATCCGGAATCTCTCTTTTTAGCAGAAATGGACCATAATGAACCAGTTACCTGGCATCTTCCATCTCATTTATACTTTGAATTTCAGTGGATTCTTGGCCATTACAGTGATTAGAGTAATCCATGATTTGAAACTCCACGTGGCTGCCACGACAAACAGCCACGACAAACCAAACCGCTGCTGGTGGCCACAAGGTTTCCTGGAATCAAGAAACCTTGCTTTTGGGTTTTCCCTGGAAGGGTTCCTGGGATTGCAGGTAACCCTCCTATAGTCCCTGCTCAGTGGACCGACTCTGTTACCAAGGTCACCTCTGCAGAGTTGTGTCTGCATCCAGCTGACATTGATTCATGCTGCCAGATGGCAAAGGACAAAGCGCCATCGCTCAACACCACGTGTGACCCACTTACACGCCCAGCAATCTGCTCTTTGAATGCTTGGGAAATGCAGGGAGACTTTGATTAAAATTTTAATTTTGTTTCATAGTTCCCCCACATGTGGCCTGTGCGTTTTGCATACCAGGCACATCTGTTCCAGCAGGGCACTAGCATGATGCCTCCCACTTCCTTCTAAAACAGGGCATATGGATGCCTAAGTGTCATTTCCTCCTGTCCTAAAGGCACTCTCAGAAGTAATTACAAGTTATTGGTTTACATACGGACACCAAATGAAGAGCCAAACACTCCTGTGCTGGCACCCCATGAAAAATAATGATGGCAGTAACATGTCAGCTCTAGAGGAGAAGGATAAAGACACGATACAGACAAAATTCACGTAGGGTTCCTAATCAAATACAGGAAAAGTCATGGGGAGATGCTCAAAGTCTCTTATATATATTTACAGGATAAGCACAACGACATAATTTCTGCCTTAACTACAATGTGCAGGTATGTGGGAATACTACAAGTGACAGTTGGTCAGTGCAGACCAGACTCCCCAAATTGCCGAGGGCTTTAGGAGAGCCATGATTGCCAGACTGAATCAGACCCGCACTCTGCCTCTGCCCATGGCCAGGACCAGATGCTGGACAAAGGCAAAAGAGTAGATAAAATAACTCCCACCTTCCAGCAGGCCTTCCTGGTCCCAACCTCTGATACCTGAAGTCTGGCTTAAGTCCTGTAGTTCAGGCTTTAGCAAAGTTTTTGTTCCTGTCAAAGTACTGGTCAACAAAAATTTCAGCTCTGAAAACACTTCATTTCAGAAGTGGTCTCCAAGCCCATTTTGAATCTACTCAGCTTTGACAGATTTTTCAAGGGCTTGGCACCTATAAATGAAGCTGTTAAAAGTCTCAAGTGTCCAGCAGCTCCTCTTGGGAACGTTCAGGACCAGACCCTCAGGGGGGTTCCGTGTGGTGCACGAATGCAGGCACATCCAACTCAGTAACTCTTCTAAATGAGAACAGAAAGCTTTGTAAAACACAGAAATCCTCCAGGCTGTGAGAAAGCAGGGCCCAAAAAGCCTGCAGAGAAGCAAGTCTGACAGTGTACTGTACACTGAGGAGGAGGTGACAGATGCTGGCTGGAAATCATCCCATCACATATTAATCTTATTTATTTGGGGGGAAATGAGAAGGGAAAGCCAAACACAGGGAGCAGCAGTTGTATCATAGTGGAGACAGTGCTAATGAGGTGACTAGAGGTAACAGAGTAAGTGAAAATAATTGGCATAGAAAAGGGTTACCCAGGAAAGTGATAAGTCCTGAAGTTCTGTTACTTGGCTATAAATTAAGTTTGGAGAGAGAAAATAATCCAGAAGAAGTAGCAAAACCCAGCATTTATGTCATTATTGGGAAGAGCACAACAGTTACGGAAAAAATACCAAGCACCCCTTTTCAGAATGAAAAATCAGAGAAATCCCTTCTTCCTTTTAAATAAAAGGAAGCCCGAACATACATTTTAAGCCAAACGTGCATGTGTAAATTGGAGCTTTTACTATTCACAGAACAATAGCTTGTTTTAAAAATACTTTTAAAGTATTTTTATGAAGTAGAATATAACTCTTAGGACTACTCCATGATACAAGACACAAGTGTCTTTGTCCTCAGCAGTACCTCAGCCTCAGACTCTGGTAAAAGCTGATCCTCGTGGCACAAATCTAAATCCTGTCCCTATGTCCATCTGGTGGACGTGTTTCCACAGATTCTGTTCCACATAAACCTCTTCACACAGAATATCTTCAGTTGCAGGCACCAAAAGCACAGCAGAGCCTGGTCTGGCCAGTGACCCTGTTACAAATTTAAGGTCTCTCATTTCCCTCAAACCCACAGTAAAGCTCCCACACCGCTGCAGAGACAGAGTCTCTGCCCAAAGAACCAGGATCTGATCTGACCTTCATGTGACAACAGTGCTATGCCACGCACAGGGTATCATTTCTCTAGTTGCTGGACACCACACGTGATAACGGAGCACGAACAGCACTGAATTCAAACTTGCAGTGTCTCGTGCCCATCAGGGCTGTGCAGTGGCACAAGAAACACATCCCAGCCCTGACAGTGCTCACTGAGTGAGTCCAAGTAAGCTCTCCCTGGGCTGCTTAGCAGAGCAGCCCCCTCCTTTGCTAGGTCTGATTATTTTTCAACTCAAAAGTCTGTGGAAGGGGCAAAGTGTCTGTTTAATTTGCTGTTGTGTGGGAAAGGGGCCATGGTGTCTGAGACACTGCTTGGAAATTGTTTGCTCTTGGTACAGCCTGCAGTTTTTAAGCAGGATGCCACAAAAAACCAAACATAATTGAAGAGAGTCTCCTTAAATGAGAACAAAGTAAACAGAGATGCTTTTTAAAAATTACATCCCCTCATCCTGCTTCTGCTGTCAAGTCCACTCATTTTTTACCCCCCTCTTTGGTCCAACTTAAAAATTAATTATCTTCGTAGCAAACAATGTTAAAACTAAAGTAGAAGGCTTGAATTCTTTCTAATGAACTTTAACAAAGTTGTGGGAGACTGTTGGCTGTAGACATGATGCAGGTAAAACACTGAATTCTTATAAATCCACTTGCTGTTAGGGTTTAAAATTGGAGTTCTGATTGTTTGTTTTGCTATGTTTGAGTTGAGAATAAAGACAGCAATGATCCCTGGAGGTCACTCCATGGGCACTAGCTATCATACTTGAATCACAGCCTCAGAGGACAAGCATGTTAGAAAACACCATTCTCACCACTCAGCTGTGGTCTGAGACAATCACTAAGCAATCACAAAAGGGAGAAATCTCTTAAATAGTATGGAACTGGGGTAAACTAAGAATAGCAATACAATTGAACAGTTTTGTTTGGGTTAGTGCTCTGGTTTGTTTTTTAGGAGGAGCTGGATAGGTCTTTATTTAAGGAACGGAGCACACACCATAAATTAGAAAGCATAAATATTTAAAGTTTTGTTGAATGTGTACACAACCTATTTATTATGGCTGAACTTCTTTTTCTAGGCAATAGCTACAAGAGATGTCCTCGAAAGTGATCACTTAGTATAATACTGGGCAAAGGCCAAGAGAAACTCTGTTTCCATAATGGTGCTCTTTATTTTGAAGTGCCACATGGAATGCCTAAATTAAGTCACAGGAGCAAAAAAATGTATGGTATCCAAAACCTTTGCTTGGGCACATATTCCATGGCATCACCCTGTTAATCATTCTGGAGCAAAACAGCTCTTCCCTGGTTCCTAACTCAAGGGATAACTCCTCCAGAGCTGTCAAGCCCGATGCCAGATCTGTTCAGAGAACTGCTCTCTTGACCACACTGGATGTGCTTTTAGGGTTATAACAAAGACTAAGCCAAAAAAAACCCCAAAACAAACCCGCCCAAAGTCCCATAGCAAAGTAGCAGGAATTTAACAGTTCCCAATTTGGAAATGGCTGAGAGGAGAACTAGAACACAATCAAACCCAGTCTCTGGAAATGTGTGCTTGGAAAAAAGTATAGTTTAGTGAGCCTGCAAAAAGTCCTCAAAACCTCAAGGATAGTAAAGAACAAAGGCAAGTGGGGAAGATCAACAGAGGGAGTTTTTCCCTCTCTCTGAAATGGTTACAGAATAAATTCCAGAACTAAAAGACAGGGTCTGTCTACTGGGTAAGATATTTTCAAGTCATAAGTGCTACTTTCAGGTTCCCCTTGTTTTGCCTCTCTGCTGTCTGTGAAGCAATTCCTGGGGAACTGAAAGCACTGTGAGTGTGTCCCTAGAAATGTGAGTGCCCAGCAGGCTTCACCTACAGTCACCCAGCTCCAGAACACCTCCCTCTCCTCATACCCTGTCATTTACCATCAGCTGAGAGCTGGGCTGAGGTGTCACTGCTGTGAAACTCTAACCAGGGAACCAGTTACCACTTGTCCTCCCCAGCAGAGCAGAATTCCCTTGATCCATGTCCTTGCCCAGCCCCGAGCGGAGCAGGGAGGCACCGCGGCAGGCCCAGCGCTGTCCAATGTACCGCTGGGGCCGGGCAGCTCCACGGGGAGCAGCTCACTCCCAGCTATGCCCAGGGATGGACTAATCCTGCCTGGGAACTGCAGCCCAGCTGGGATCAGCTTCCTAGAGAATGTGCCGTTTCATACTTCCATACCCCGGCCTTTCTCTTGGCTTTGTCCGTAAAGACATGCTGCCTCATTTTCTCTGGATGAGCAGCAAAGGCAGTTGATGTTTTCCTGAGTTTCTTTTTTCCTGAGTAAAAGCTTCTTCAGCCAGTTGGGAGGTTAAGAAGGCTCCGAGCAACAGAAATTCATCTTCTGTTCTTACTGCATTAAAAAGCAAAACCTGAATGTATACCTAGTCTTAATTTGCTTGCACAAGCAAAAGCACAGAGGAAATACAACCTGCCTTTCTCCCTGACAATAAAACCTACTCTCCCTTACTTAATTAGTCACTCTTAAAATTTTAGATTCAAAGTTTTTGAAATGCAAGTGTAAAACATTTAGTCTTAACTTCTATAATTTTTCCTTGCTTTTTGTTATTAAATAAAGACAGGTGTATATATGTATAAACTGCAATAGCACTCATTATTATTCCTTTTGATTTGAAGGCACACAATGCAAATCACAAATCTTATCTGAGCTTCAACTTTAGATTCACCAGTATGTTTGGGGTAACTGAAGCTGCTCTTGAAGAGCCTAACCCAGAGCATCTTGGCACTGCTTTGCCAGGCAACAGAACAGCCAAATGCAGCTCCCAGTTTTCATCTTCCTCCTGCATCTCCAGGCATTCCCTTCCTCATCACCACCTACAAACTGCCCATATCCTCATTCTCTGATACACTTCCTACCGTTTTCTTCCTTCTATTCTTGATGTTTCATTTCCTCTGGAAGCTGAAGAATATATTCTAATAGAACTATATATATTTATAAAAACATTTGCCTTCCTTCATTTCTTACACGGGATTAAAACCACGGGCTGTTTGAGCACAAAGGTGCTGTTGTTTCATTTGCTTGCTGTCCATCCATTTTAGCAGGCAGGAAAATCCCTGAGGACAGGAAAATCCCCGGGCCTCACTCACAGCCTGGGGGCAGGTTTAGGTGGTCAGTTAGAAGAGGATCAGAGAGCCCTTGTACAAGATCTAGTGGGGTTTATAGAAAAATTTGAAAGTACTGCAATCTAATGTTACTATATTCGTTTTGAGATAAATAAATAGCAAAGACAAATCACTTTTAAAAGAGTCATTTAAAAATCTTCTCTAACAGCTGATCGAAACCCCAAGAATTATTCTTCAAAAGAGATCTGCTTCACAGACAAAAATTAGGTGCAGCAATTTTGAGGCCATCCCATATTTGTTCTCACATGCATCAAGAAAGTTTCACACCTGTCAGAAGAGTTCATCTCAATTCATCCTTTGCTTAAGGAACGTGATGCCTGTCTCCTTAATTAGAGAGGTTTGAGCTGGCCCTTCTGACACCATTTAAAACTCTCACATTCAATGTAATTTTTAATCAAAATATGTGCCAAAGGTCCTATTGGAATGTCTGTCAGTTCTCTGTTAGTCCTTGCAGGGCAGGAATAAAAACTGGGTTAGGTGAATTGCTTGCACCACTCCCTTCCCTTGAAGGACTTGAGACTCGCACAGGTTTCTTGTAAATATCTAAATTCAGGTAAGATGAGCCTTATCTTACCTCCAGTTTTGCACCTATTGCCCTTGAAGGACTCTTCAGTTACATCACAGCCCCTTTAATTCATAAAAATTCACTTTAAGACTCATCATTTAATTCAGCTGAATTAAACAGTGCAGCAATGTGGAAAGATAAAAGCCTTGAAAATGCAAAGCCTGAGGAAATGCAATTAGAGCATCCCACTTGACCAGTTCTTCAGTTGTTACTCATCACGTTTGCACAGACCCACACAGAAATAGGAAAAGGTGAAAAGGATGAAATATTCCCAGGATAGCAATACTCTGGCACTGCTGGTTGGCAACAGCATTAAACTTTAACAAATGATCTGCAGAACACTCTGCATTTCCATGTATGTGAAGAGGTTCAGACACAAAAAAACCACAAGGCAGTGAAATATTACCTTTACACCAAAACTTGGTCTGTTTCTAATGTTCTGTCAGTCACTATTTTCAAGAAAGGAAGCTGAAAGAATCACTGGCACAGAAAACCAACCCAAGTAACAGCAACTTTCTTCATAGACACTGATGTTGTCTATCAACAGTCCACTAAAGAATGCCAAAAAAAAAAAAGAAAAGAAAAAGAGGATGGCATGATTTCAGCCACTAAATAAAATGAAATAAAAAACCTTTCAGAAATGCAGAATGGGATGATTACAGCCCACGGTTGCCTGCTGCTTATGGCACCAGATGAATTTCAAATCATTAAAAGGGTGAATATTCAACATCCAGCCAGATATATGGGATAAAACCACGTGTAGACATCTGGATGCCATTATAGGTAACATTTTCAAAAGGGCATAACTCACTGAAGTACTCCAAAGATGGTGTTTGAGTTTATAATTTTACCTTTATCTCTTCAGGAACTCCAAGGGTCCCTTACACTATGACCAATTCATTAGAAAAACCATGTAATGATCTGCACTGACCATTGCAGTGACCATACACCAGACTCTGTGGTGTTCAGAAATCAAACTGTCAGCCTAAATAAGCCCAAATACCCAACTATTCTAAAAGGCTGATTTGATGTGCTGGATGTCTTTGAAGGACAGTAGCCTAAAACAACAAATAGGAAAGATCAATATATTAAAAAGACAGATACCAGTTTGAAAGTTATGGCTCTTAATCAGCAATTTATAGTAAAATAACTAAAACCTACACCTCCAAATAATAATTAAAAAAAATTAATTTAGCAGCCTGATGAATTATTCTATGTAAATACAGAAAAGAACAGGAGAAAAGGTTGCCATTTAAGAGCTGTTTATCCAAGTCATCTCATTCCAGCAGTGTTTCATTATTCACATTTCTTGTCCCGTGGGCGCCTCATGTGTGTCTGACATCCCTGTTACTGTTATTTGGGAAGCCAGCATGGCCTGTACAGATGTCCCTGCACAGCAGGAAGTACCAGCTGCAGTGGCCAAGAACACCCTGAAAACTATTTAAATTTTTCTGCTGCTGAAATGGTGACAGAGGTGAAATCAAACCACCCAACAGGGGCTGTCTTTGTCAGCAACAGAGAGAACATTCAACTGCACTTCACCTTGAGCTGCCAAGAGAGTTTGGCTATGAAAAAGTACAAATTGGGGAAGAACAAGGAAAAAGTGGAAACTGGGAAAGCCTGACTTCTGGCAGTGGAGAAGAGAAGCTGCTTCATCTGATGGGCTGAGATCCAGGGAAAGCTCAGGCTGATCCGAGCCCTGCGGATGAGGCGGAGAAGCTTCACTGTGCACTGGGATTGTCTGGTGCCTCTGACTGAACATCCTGAGACAGCACAGCCCAGGGACACAACATTCCTGAAGAAAATGCATTGGAAAAGAAACGTCTACAGCAGATAAACCATGGACAGAGGGAATCCACCACGTTCTGGATCAGTCAGCAGCCTCCACAAAGGCCTACTTCCTATTCAGGCCACAGACTGATTATTAACACTGCAACATGCAATATGAACTGCTAGGGACCACTGCCATAACTGAACATAACTCAGCAGAAATAACCCCCAAATGTCACTCACGAGGAACTCAATCCTAGTTTCTTTACTGGTGGGTAACAGCAGGAAAGACTGAAACCCAACAGCAACAAGTAAGGAATTTCAGTGGAATTAAGGAGTCACGGGGAGGTCAAGGACAATGTTGTGGTGTGCATCTTCCAACACTGTGTTCTGCATCAAACAAAGAGGGAAGTGCAACACACAAGATGAAATGAAAGGGGAGACGTGATTAAATTGTGGGTTAAAAGTTGGTTAAGAGGCAGTTAAGAGACAAGTTAGAAATTTTGCTTCTTTACAAATTAACATGCTCAGGAGACAAAGAATGCCCCCAAAGCCTGTATCTAATTGCTTATTAAAGACACCCATAACTGAAATGGAAGCTGCCAAGCGTTTGAAACATTTTAAAAGCTATTATGTGAAATGAGTAAAAAATACGTAACGTGTAACTGCTGCCGGATATTGCTTTGTTTCCCCCCAGCCACGAGGGGAAGCCTGGCAGGAGCAATATGGTGTGTGCTGGGGGAAGGCTCCTCTGATTCCTGGTGTCTCAAGAGCCACACTTGGAGTAACTAATGATCCAGGGCTGCACATGCACTTGCACAAAAATGATATTGTTAAGTTTTGTGTAGCAAGGACTCAAGTGTGAGTGACAGGATAAAGCAGGAAGAGCATCAGGAGCTGCAGAAAGGACTGTGAGGGCCAGCTGAGGATTATCCAGGGGTCCTTTGCCTACTGACAGGAAACTCCTGAGAGAGAAACTGGAGTATTAAATATGAGTTATTTGTGGTTTTATATCACAATAATAGTGCACTGCACGCAGTGTAGGATAGAACAGATGATCTTATCCAAGGTAGTTCCACGGGAAAATGCAAATCTAGTAAGGCAAAAGATGGTGTGGGATCAATTACTGCTCCAAAGGCAGCTCCTCATATAAAACCTAGGCCAAGCTGTTACTATTCTCATAAGGTGAATAACACACTGAGAGTGTTTCATGCTGTTTTATTAATATTGCCTGTTGTCACAGGCTTTTGCATCAGACAGTAACTCTGCCCAGTGTCTGAAGGAGAAACAGGAGCCTTGACCTGAAAAGCCATCACCAATGTTACTGGAGAGCACTGCCCTCAGTGGCAGCTGTGCAAAGCCATTTGCCATCAGGAAAACAATCAGCAAGGCACCACAGAAAGGACACTCCCCAGTGCCCTCTGCACAGTGAGTAAGTGTGTCTGCAGGTGAGGAGACAGTGAACTCAGCAAACCAACACAAAACGCCGCAGAATTTTTTTTCACGATATGTCATCGACTCTAAATGCTACAATTTTCTGTATTCCTGTGAGCTAGAAAGTCACATTATTTTTTAATGATACAACAAACTGCGAGCGAATCTGAGTGAAATGGGGTAGGGAAGGGCTGAGTAGAGGAGCACTGATGACAGCAGCATCACAGGCAAGGTGATCATCACCGAGTTTCTGTACTCTGCGTGTAAAGAAAATTAAAAACGTTGGGATGCTGCCCTTCAGCCAAAGATAAAATCAAAGAAAAATACAAGAGTTCAAAAAACCAGAGGATCTCGATTAGTCTGTAAATGTCCTTACACAACTCCACGACTGAGCAAGTGATGTTGGGTACACAGTAATTACATAATGAGAGCAGCAAGAAGTCTGGTACATCTTGTCTGCAGGAGCAAGAATTGCCTGCCAGAATAGAGCAGAAAACTCAGGGTAGAAACATTTCACTCCTCGAAGTATCACCATAACACAGAATGTCAAACTGTGAAACTACCCCTACTAATCTGAACTTTGTCACAATAAATTCTCAGTGATGGAGCTTTCCCCATCTCCCACGCCAGATGGGGCAGGTAGGGAGGTCAAGGCATCAGGATAATCCCAGGAAGCAGGAATGCCTGACTAATAAACACGGAAGCAAATTAAAAATGTCATTTCCAATTAGAAAAATGAGAAAGGGAAGTGATTGGAAGAGAGGGAACATTTGTTTTCAAGCTATCACACTAGGCACTCCCAATAAACAGGAGTGAAAAAATAAACAGTGCTAAGCAGAATGGTTTATGTGGCTCTGGAGGTAAAGATTCCATTAAGAGGAGAGAGTCTACACATTAATTGGGAAGCCACACACAAAGGGAATGCAGGATGGCATTTTGATGCTTCCCTTGTCCTCTCCCCTGCCAATCCATCTCCCTGGTTTGCAATCTGTCAGTATTCACGACGTGTTAATCTTTGGGATGAGGATATAAATGTGTTTGAGCTCCTTCTGTATGAGAGCCCTGAGAAACAGGTACCTGCTTAAGCACTGCAAAGAGCCTCTCCTTGGAGGGACCAGTCACTGCAGTTTACACAGGGATTGCTAAAAAGAGAATTTATCTAGCAGTTAATTCTCAATGAAACCCTCCTTCCATGACTTTCTCCTATATTTACTATCTAATTTGCATTTATATACCCCTTATTATCTAAACACCTCAAGGTCTCAAACGTGCTTAACCTAACAAATCCCTAATATCGTTCCAGGAGCACCGGGGAAGTTGCACACAGATAAGCAGGAATGATGGTAATTGATGTTGTCTAAGGCAGGCACTGGAGCCACAAGGTTAGGGCTGTGTTTGCTGCAGAGTGAAATGCAGGGGGTGAGGCCTCTGAACCACTGATCAGCTGCTGCTCCTTCCTGAGCTGCACGGCCACGCTCAGGGCTCTGTGCTGCTTTCTCTTGGCTGGCTCGACCAAACCAGGTCAGTGGGGCACCACACCTTTTCAGACTGTCATGAGCCAGTCTGGAAATCACTAATACCATTTTATAATACTGAATGTTACACTCTGCAAGGCTGTAACTGTAGTTTCACAGGCGCATCCAAAATGTACATATCAAACTAATCTCTACAATCACAGCACAGGCATGTTCTTAATATGCCTAGTGAGCATGTGTGCATAGGCATATATAATCAAATATTTACTATTAGGTAGATACAAACACATTTATTCAGCAATATAAGCAACTGGACTGTATCTACTCCGTTTCATTATAATTTCCTTTGATTAAAATTCATACTGGCCAGGAGGGGATTAGTGAGGTTACAGGTAACAGCTTGGCTCCTAAGTAATGTCCATTTATTAATCTTCAGAAGATTTCAGAAGACAATCTGATCTCTATGCATTTTGCTTGCTCTATACTATGTACTTGCAGAGTACACATTTCAAAAAAAAAAGACAGTGGGTAACATTATGGTACCACAGAAATTAGCTCCCCTCCTCTTATCTCCTGGTAATTGAGGTCTCTTTCTGTTGCCAAGAGGGGTTTAGGAGGTTTCTCAGATTTATAAGTCAAGGGTGTTTGTTTCACTAAAACTGGCATAAAATTGCTTGTCAGCAGTCACCTTCACTTCAAGAAATGAGTGAGACAAATCAAAGGAAATGTAGAATATTGCTAGAAACTGTACTTGAACAATTAACAGGACTGATCAGGTCCGAAAGAGGAAAAAACCCCCAACATACAGCGAAGTATTTTGATATAAATACATTTAGATCTATTCATGCTGAAAATATAAGCTAACAAGTTTTGTATCTGATGAAATCCAATCTTTCGCCTCCAAACTCTCTTGTCTGTTTGGCCCTTTCAAAACAAAAGCACTGCAGGTGTTGCAGCCACACACTGGTTGCACCCTGTTGAATAAACCTGGAATCCTTGAACTGCTCGTCAGAGTAAAGTCCGTTGGGCTTACAGCTCACAGACTCCTGAGCACAGAACTCTAGGCTGCCACTAGGACATATCCAATCCCTGGATATACAGTGAAAAATCCAGTAATTGAGAATTAGCCAAGAATCTATACTGCATTTCCCAGTACACCTCCTTTCATTGGTATTTCTCATTTTCTCCCTGATGCCTTCACTAGTTCTCAATCAGACGAACATCAAGACTCTGGTTTTTCTTTCAGGTTTTTTTAGGGGGGGAGAAGAAGAACAGAAATTGTGAACTTTCACCATGCTCATAACATGGAAAACTCAATATGACAAGACTTCATTACAAGTTAAAAGTTAACGTTACAAGACTTTGCCTTGACCAGCCAGGCTCCCACCTAAGCTCCTACCTGGATTAGGCCTACCCTTCTCAGGCAGATCCTCTTATTCCACACAAAGCTTACAGACCTCTAGGACTCCACAAAAGAGATAATTTACAGGTACAGAGCTGCAGTTTACGTGCTTAGTCACCCTCCACAATCTCTGGGCAAGAATCCCTTTCCAAACAAGGGCTGAATAATGGGAAACACACTGAGTCACTCCAGTCCAGCCCATAGCCCGGGATCACCCCCAGCCCCTGGGTTATGCAACTGCAGCGACTCTGGGGAGCTCCTGTGGCAGAAAACACTGATTTGTTGCAAGTGAGTCACAGGAGAAATTTAATGAAAAGAAATCTTTCCAGGGAACATCCTTCCCAGCTACTCTGCTACTGACTCGAGGGCTGCCAGACCCTTGAGAGCTCACCCACACGGCACTGCAAATATGTGCTTGAGGTGCTGGTTGCCCTGTCGCTTTTCTGTCCCTTCTAGATGTGCAGGGTTTTCTTCCCCTACCGAGCTGAGTACTCTTAAATTCCTGGGAAAAAAACAACAGCATTTTCTCGTTGCAGAAATGTTTGTTGTTTCTAAAATCAACCCAGCTGCCCCCCTGAAACGGGCTATTCTCTTGACGGTTTTAAATACCCTTTTTAATTCAGGTCTACTTTTGAAACTCTCAGTACCTTTGCTGTTTCTGGTACACCTTTCTAACATTTTATTTTTTGTCCTAAAGTGTCTTAGTGTAAATAAGATGAACTCAGCACTCATCTTGTGGGTGTCCTGCTTAAAGCAACTTGCACCTTTAACAGGCACTTCAGTGTCCACGACTCCCTCCTGTACAGACCCACGGAATTATTTCCAGTAGTGCCTCTGCTCTGCAGGCTGATTCTGCACCAAGCCATGAACACTATCCTAACAAATGACCTGCACATACAAAACTGTTCATACACTACAAGCTTTGCAGGACCACTGATTTTATTTCTCTGTTCATTAAAGAACATATTTTCCCCCCGTTTTATGCATTTTAAAACATCCCTCTAATGAGTTCGCACGCCAAGCATTAATATTTCTTTTAACATTTTTCCATTAGCTGTGTCAAACCGAATCTCACATCATTTGTCACGTTGCACTGAAGGTCTGATAATTAAGAAATATGTTGCTGCTGTAGCTCTAATGATGAGCATGGTTGTACAGAGCCTTTGGTTCTGCCTCTGTGGTGTTTCTCTCTGACTGACTGAGAGTGTTGAGCGTGTGTATGAGATGCTGTGTGTGCACCAGGAATGCCTGTGTGCACCACCGTGCATTTCAAACATACTACCTAATGCACACACCATGCATAATGTAGCTTGTGTTTTATAATGTATTTTCCTGGAGTATTATCCCAGCTCACGGAAAGGTGAAGGGGAGTCAACAGCTTGCAGTGCCCTGTTGCTCGCTGAGATTTAACATGCAGAGCACTTGCCTTTGCAGAACCACAAACATTTCCACAGCACAGACTTCTCTCGTCAGGCTTAAATATCGTGCAGCCTAAGCTAAACATCCTGACACAAAACGTTTGCAGTCCCCGGCTTCTTTAATTTTTTAACATCTCTTTCAGTTGTTTTCTCTTCAGAGACCGCAATGTTAACACACCAGTTAGTTTCGTGCTCTGTTTTCTCACAGGCACTTGCTACCTTGCTGGCCACCTGTCCCCTCTTTGGGAATTTTTTTGCTGTGGAAAGCAGTGACTGCTGCACCACAGGGAGTGCAGGAGTGGGTCAGAGGAGTGCAGGGCCCGAGTGACAGCCGGCACTTTGCCTTAACCCCAACACATGTGCTCTGTGGTCGAGCAGAGAATGGGACAGTGCAGGTGAAAGTGTTCGAGGCCACAGAGAACAGATAAGGGGCCTTCCAGTGTCACACACTATTCACTCCAGGGTGGCATTTTCTTGTCATCCTCAGTCACCTACAGTACACAGGGGAACCCTCTGCAGAGGCAGCGTGCTCTCTCTAGGATGTTATTATCATCCTGAACTCGACTTTGCAGAAAGAAGCTACATATTCATTTTCCCCACCCATTTCCCAGTTTTCAGTCTATGGTAGAACACACTGCACTCTTCTCTGCATAGGAATTTCACTTGCTTTGACAAGGACTAACTATTCACAAATATCAAAATTATAAGTTAGGTCTACTTCAGTAACTTATGCTTGCCCAGAGAAGCTGTGGCTGCCCCATCCCTGGAAGTGTCCAAGGCCAGGCTGGATGGAGCCCTGAGCAACCTGGTCTAGTGGAAGGTGTCCCTGCCCATGGCAGGTGGGTTGGAATGAAATGGTCTTTAAGGAATCTTTCAACCCAAACCATTCTCTAATTCTACGTTTCAAGGGGAGAAAACGTAGCTTTTACTTTTTGATGTTTATTACATGGCTGATCACTTTAATAGCAATTTAATATTTCCTTCTTCTCCCTTTAATTGATCTGCTTTCTAACTCAAATAAAGCACGTAAAAGAATTAGAGGAACAGTGCAGAACTGTAAAATCTGCTACTGTACAAGCAAAGTATTTTCTTGCTTTTAACCAGTGGGTCTGTTTGCACGTGGGGATGGGTGTTCTGAAACAACGACCCCACTGCCAGGAAAGGAGGTCTCTCCTGTCAGATTGATGGATCATCCCGGCCTGTGCCTTTAGGAACTGGGAACACACATCTTTTATCTGCATAATGGTAAATAACGACACCTTTATTGCTCATTAGTCACACCTAGTTGGGCTAATCTGCCATCCAGCATCTCTGGGATGCGGCAGGAGCCACAGGGGTGGTGTGGAGCAGTGTGGATGCAAAGCTGGATGGGGCTTGGAACAACCCGGTCCAGTGAAAGGTGTCCGATAGCAGGGGCCGGGAATGAGATGGTCCTTAAGGCCCCTTCCAACCCAAACCATTCTGTGCCTCTCACCTCTGCACCATCCCAGCAGGGAGCCTGGGGGTGCTGCCTCTGAATTTGGGTACAGGGAGTTACTTTGGGTACAGAGAGTTAGTTTGCTTCCCCTCCAGCCATGTGGGAGCTCCTGAGCAGCAGGGACCTCTCCCGGTGTTGGGCTGTATCCCACAAAGCTGGACAGCAGTGGGGAGCAGCTGGGACCACAGCACAGCCTCAGCTCCACTTCAGATTTCATCTTTCTTGTGTCAGGAAGGCTAATTAAATAATTAACCACAGTGTGCCGAGAGATGAGCCACGTGCTTATCTTAGGGAGGTAAAATACAGAACAGATTCACTTGTGCAAATCAGGAAAAAAAAAATCCACAAAGTTTCTTTTTTCCAGGAAGAATTCTCAAATTTGTCCCTTTTTTTGTTTTTAATATAACTTTCTGTGAATCCTTTTGTCCACAGATGGTAGCTGGGTTCTAAAATCACTTCTCTTAAGAGAACATGACCCAACTTAACAGTTCTAATTTATTAGCATGCTATCCAGGAACATCTCACTACCCTTCACAAATCCAATCTGCCTGCCCCATGACCTCCATTATGGGCCATCCTCTTGCCTTCACTAACGTGTTTAAATCACCAGCGACACTGCTCACTTGATAATGTTCCTTTTGATTTACACCAGCGAAACACTGAAAAAAGTCTGCCCTTTCCAGTAATTTATCTCCCCTTTTATTGCAGCTCCACATCAAACCCAAGATTTCCTCTGACTTCCACTAGAACGATCCATGAAAAATATCTCCCTCTATCAATAAACTCCAATTTAATTTGACCAGATTTTCATATTTCTTGATGTTTACATTCTTCCTACAAAGGGTTGGTGACATTTTTATTTAAATGAACTGATACCAGTATTCAATAAAATAAATTAAAAAACCATTCTCCATATTCACACTGGAAATGAGTTGATTTGTTCATTTGAAAGTTAATGTTGCCAAGAATATGTAAGTGCAACACTGAAGACACTTAATTAGCACAACAAATATCACCCCAAATTGTTAGATGTGTCTTTTATGACCTGATACCCATTTCTCACACTGTAATATTTATTCTGCTGGGAAAATAAACAATCACTTAAAATGTGGATTTGTGAAGAAAAATGTAAACAAGCAAGGTCTTAAAAATATCCCTCTGAGCATCCTGTTATTGGGACTGGATTCTTTGGATCTCAGGCCTAGTGACGAGGTAGTCACTTCACAGAACTTAAGCAAGTTTTATTGGTATAAAACTGGCACAGGATAAAGGTCAGACTGTTTAATTTTAACGAGTGAAGTGAGATTATTTACTACTCAATTACCAGGCTGAGAGTGCATTCAGCAGAGTTTATCCACTGGGAGAAACAGGAAAAAAAAAAAAGGGACAACCCTGGTTTCCCCTAAAAAAAATACTGTGCAGCTGGGGACTGCTTAGCAACTGCACTAATACAACACTTCAAAAACCATCAGGGCTTAAGCTGTTCTAAGTTTATTAAATAGACAGTCAGGCTGATGGTCACTTGGGGCTTAACGCTGAGAGGTGCTGAGCAAAGGGCCAGGATCCTCCAGGGAACAGGTTGGGAACACTGCATCCCAAAATTTAAATGCAACCTCTGATCCTGAAGTGGGAAGATGCCAGATGAAGTCACAGGAAGATTGGGAAATCTCAGTCTAGATTTTGGTTTTTTCAAATATTCCCCTCAAATATTTGTTGTTCACTGAGGCTCAGAAAATTCCATTCATTTCTCCATGCTGCTGCCCATTTAATGAGGTAGAGAAACATTTTATTATTCCCCTCTGATGAATACAAAAGCACCAAAACCCGAAGCTGAACAGCGAAACAAACAGTAAATTGTTTCAATCCTCTTAATTCTCTGCTTTTTTTGGCAGATAATGCCACAAATAATTCTAGTTTAGCAGCCACAGATTCGAGGGAGATTTCTTTTTAAACTTTGGAAATGTTTAAATTGAGCGAACTAACAAAAGAAATTTTTACCTAAACGGGGAGAAAATAAAAGGAGAATTTTTTAAATATTACACTGGCTATCAACTCATTTCTTTCCTGTTTTTCTTTGCAATGAGTCTGCAGACTAGTGAAGGAGGGCAACTTCCACCACTCAACCCAAATCCAGGCAACGCAAAGTCTCCTGAAACTCAGTAAACTGAAATAACCTTTTGCTCCAAACTCCTTCCCCCGAATTCTTGAAGAGTTGCCTGAGGTTGAGCTGGAATGCCTTTGGAAGTGTCTGAATTAAGTGCAGTTAGCCCAAAAGACAGCTTGGCTTCCCGCAGAGGTGTAAAGGATCAAAAAGGGATTGTGGAGGACAGGGCAATGTTGTCGTGAATTATGCAGTGAGCTGACACGACACTGGAATACTCATCAAAGTTCCTCAGAGCTGTTCCCTTCCAGATGAGCAAATAGAGCTCTGAGGGTAACTGAAATAACATCTAAAAGTGCTGTAAAACACATTTGCTGACCCCGTGTCAGGTAACAGCTCCATTTAACTCACCGGCATCATCTGCATGAGGATGACCCCGAAGTGTCACCTAAATCACAGGGCAAGCTGCAGCCTTTGCAGCAATCACGTGGGTTTAGATATCTCAGGAAAGCAGAAAGCATCGATCTGAAATCTACAGATTTTCAAACACCTTCATTTCTATAACACCAGGGAGAAAGGAGTCAGTGTCCAGACCCTGAAGGGCCTTTCCAGCCCTATGGAACGGGAAGAAGATCCCGGAGTAATGAGAGGCTTGACTGATGCAAAAGATCAGCATCCTGTTAATTTGTTCTGTAACTTAAATGTTCATCATTTTGTGCCTTCATAAATTTTTCAGGTGCAGTGTTAATATTAATTTTGATTGGACGTAGAAGTGTCAACTCCCGCAGGGTGCAATTAATAACATGTGCCAAATTAGGAGATCATAAATGTATGAAAGTGAGTTAGCATGCATCAGATGCCTCTATTTTCCATTATCAAGAACTGATTGACAACGTTTAAAAATTGTTTTCATTATACTTTTCGAGGAGAGAAAAAAGGAGTTGCACACCTTAAGGCTGTACATTCTCTTCATTCATCTGGAAGGGAGCAGAGCTGTAACACTTAGGGCAAAGTTTGCACAGCTCCTGGTGCCTCTGCAGACCTGCTGGACCTTCTCCCACAGACAAAGCCCTCCCTGAATATGCCATTTTCCACATCCCTCCAGGAGCCCAGCCCATCTGGCAGGCCTTGGCTATGCTGGCGCTGTGGTCAGTATGAGCAGAAACACGAGCACGGGCTGAGGAACCACAGGAGTTACATCTCCCTTGGCAGTGGGGCTGCAAGAGCACGGCCCACTGGAGCCCACAGAATGCAGATAACTCTGCTGGGAGCAGGAGCTGACTGCAGGAGCAGCTATTGTATTGAGATTTAAGTGTAGCTCTGACCCGTGAGCATGACTAACAAAACTCCCATTGATTTCAATTAGAGGAGGCTTGGGCCTATTTACTGTAACTGAGTCGATTCCCCGAAAAATAATTAATTCCTTGTCGTGTCTCACGTGTATTGATTTTTGTAATTACAATGAAATTGGAGGCGAGGGTGTGTGTGGGGGGGAAGGAAATGCACTTGATTTATGTTTAATTTGATGCACAAGCTGTCGAGGACACAGAAATTGAGACACAATGACCATGCCCGTCCTCCATGGGCCGCTCTGAGCTCAGATAACAATGTGAGCCAGCACATGGAGAATCCAGAATCACACCCTGCTCTGGTACACACTGCAGTGGAAAGAGCTGTCTCTCTGCAGAGCCTCCACAGCAGGCAGAGGAGATGCCCAAGGGGAAGAAGATAAAGGCAGGACAAGCTTAATGTGTATCAGTGACTAAGAGGGGGAGACAAAGAAGCAGAATGGGAGAGAAAGAAAATACAAGTTGTTGCTGATAATATAGCTGCCAGTAGATAATGCAGGGAAAAATAAGGAGTGATAGAAAATACAAACAGCCTTGCTGGGTAATGATGCTGTGAGGAAAGAGCAGCAGGAGAGATCTGAACTTTGTTTCCCATATGATTTCACTAAAATGGTAAGACAGAGAATTTTTACCTTGAGTCAGTCAGCACTTGACTTCTTAACTAGGTGATAGTCTCCTTTGCCAAACATGTTTGTGGGAGTGGTTGGCCTGGTTACACCAACACAGATTTGATTATAACACTCAATTCCTAGTTTCTGCAGCAGCAGAGATTAGTTTTTCATAAAGATCTCATCATTATTTACACAGACAGAGTATGACCTTTGGGCCTCACTAAAGCCAATGCTTGCCCTGACTTCAGCAGTACCACAAGAAGTTGAAGAACTGTTTCCAACTTTATGCCTAAAAGCACCAGTTCAGGAAGTTTCCAGCTCTTACAGGAGAAAAAAAGCTTTTTGCTATACAATAGCCCTGCAAATGAAAGCTGCAAAACAGCCTTACATCCAAACATTAAAAAGAAATGACATACATGAGGGAGAGGCAGAGTTTAGGGTGTAAATCAGTCTCAAGTTAAGCACTTTCATCTTGACACATGGTATTTTAAACAAAAAAAACCCCAAACCCCTGCCTCCAGTACAGGGAACTGACTTGCATCCAGTCTGGGCAGTTTCTAAAAACTGTTGTCTAAAATGTCAGCACTCTGAGGCAAATTTTCTTCTGGTGACCTCCGCACGCCACAAGAGAGAAAGCTGCAAACTCACACTTTGAGAAAGGCCAACAAAACCCCAGCAGTGTGGCAGCCCTGCTGGCAACACTTTGTGACACAGGATTCTTCCTGGCTGGGGAAGAGCTCTGTGCACAGAGTCAGAACACAACAAACTGTGAGTCAGTAATAAATAACCTCGTGGCAGTGACTGATGATGGCAAATCTGTCTCCAGTGGAATTATTGGGAAGAATACTGAAGATTCTTTCCCTCTTAATATATTAAGCTCTTTGTTTGGGGCCGAGTTGATACTGCCAGAAAAACCTTTTAACACGGCTAGCATAAATTTTAGTGGGTGTTTGAAGCAGGAGAGGTTGGGCTGTTAAAAAAGCAGCCCCCAGGAAGGCTGCTGCCTGCATAAAATACATCAGCTCTCCTCAGCTGGGAAATCATTTGATCTATTTTATATCACAGGCCCTGTCACTAAGGAAGCAAATATGGATATGAAATACGGACGCGAAGCAAAACATAAAAAGAGACTTAATAAAATGAGTAATTATGTTTTCCCTAAATCCTCTCATGCAAGCAAGAGGCACACACCACCATAAATCCAGCAAAGTGCCTGTTTCAGTGCGTGGGGAAGGAAAAAAAGCCCTGCAGCCAGGCCCTGGGAGACACATGTACTGCAGAGGGTGTCTCGGGAGGGCTGGAGAGTGATGAGCACTGCAGTGCTTTCACTGGTGGCCAGATCCAGGGGAAAACAGGGATCTGGAGCTGCTCTGTGCCATGACCTAACGCTTGGCACGTGGACAGCTGATGGAAGAGTCTTACACTGCCAGTCCAGCACAATCTTTCAAAACATAACTCAAGTGCTCAGTGACAAACTGTCAGTGCTTTGTGCTACTCCTCAGTACACCAATAAATTAAAAAAAAAATAAAATCAAGAATAAAAGAAAGAACACGAAGAGAAGTAATCAAGTGCTTAAGTATTGAGTAAAAGCCAGTGTTAGAAGTACTTGCAGATTATTCTTTGGCATTTTAAATTCCAATGTTTCAATTCCAGTTCACACGCCTGAGAAGCTCATGATCCTACAGCACCAAATATAAAACATAATATTATGTATAGTCTTTACACCCAGATGCCCACAACATCAAAAAGTTCCACCTCATTTATGAACACGATTTTAAAAAGATGAGTGGGAAACTGGAAGTGCAAACATTTTTATTTTTCCAAACTACTGCAAACTTCTGGCTATTCAGACCTTAGCCTAATTTATTCTCTGGCTATTTCACAGAAATGACATGACAACACTGATTAATTCACACCCAGTGCTAGAATTCCAGCTGTAATACAAGCACAAAACATTAGGACTGTGGACACAGACAAGAAATGAAAAGTGAAGCTGAGGACACACGTCTGAGCAAGAGCAGAAGAAATGAAAGCAGACATGACACAATGGGCTGTGAAGGATTATACTTGGATATGAACTCTGCTGAAAACAAGTCTCCCTCCATATGGAAGCCTGATTACATAGTTCCCTACGTCTTTCTACAGGAAAAATCATGGACAGGTGGAGGGCTCTGAGCCTTCTCCACTGAAGTCAAGGGCAAGACTGCCACCAGCTTCACTGGGAGCAAGAGTCAGCCCACAGTCACAAAGATCAGAACATGTATTTCAGAATGTCACAGTGCAGATGCAACACAAAAACAAAGGGAGGAAATCCAGCAAGCAATGCAGAATATTAAGCACTATTATCACGGAAAAGCTCGTTGTTTTGCACAAAAATACATCCTGACCAACGACCACGAGCACCTGCGGGGAGCATGCTAAGGAGATATCTCTTTTTCTTTTCGAA
This sequence comes from Manacus vitellinus, assembly GCF_001715985.3. NCBI lineage: Eukaryota > Metazoa > Chordata > Aves > Passeriformes > Pipridae > Manacus > Manacus vitellinus. Next base: position 3,167,365 of record NW_021940526.1, read on the forward strand.
TGTAAACTGTGTTTTGTTCCCGTGCCGCTGGGGCACAGAGGAGGGAAGGGCACACTCTGCTGGCCAGGAGCACCTCTCACACTGAAGGCTTCTCAGCAACACGAGTGCTAAAACACTTAAGCCCAGTTTCTGACACCTGCACCCGGAGTGGTGCTCCACGCTAGGCTGCCACTTGACTTTTTTCACCCTGAATATTAGTGACGGTGGCTTTGAGGCTGCCAACGGATCCTCTCATGTTTAAACATCAGCCTACCTGCTGCAAGAACACTTTCTTCCCTGAAGGACACTTTTAGCAGTGTAACATATGTTCAAAAACTCTTTACCTTAGGCTTTTCATCCAGTATTTGCTGACGGATCTCCTTGTGTTTTTCTACAAGTTTCTCCTGCCTTTTACTCTGAGCATCTTCTAGCTGCAGGAACATAGAAGAGAAGCTTTTTTCAGAGACTGCACAGCCTCACTTTCCCATCCCTTTCCCAACAAACATATCATCCATTAAAATCAGAAAGTTATCATCAAAACTATCAGTAATTCCAATATAAAATTACACACCACTGCTCTAACAGTTGGGTGTGAACAATGTATCTCAGATTTCACACATGGGATTTAGAATCAGAAATGTCTAAAGGACTTGCTGTAGACTCCTAATGCTATCAAAAGCATAATGCAGTTTTTAAAATTACATTATTTTGCTTTAGCTTTTCTTATACAAGCTGTGAGAGACGGACCCTGCTCCCAGAAGAAGGGGATTTGCATCCTGGAGTCCTAAATGAACATGCTGATCAATTTTGGGCCCCATGTAATAAAGCACTCAGACATGGAATTAACTCCAACAGGAACTAAACATGCTTAGTTTGCTAATTCTTCAGCTTGCTTCCTAAATCAAGGCCTTCCTGAGAGAAATGAACTTTTGAACTGAACTATCTGTGCACTGAAATTAAGAGAAAATTCAATAGCTGCATATGTTTCACAGTGATTTCACACATCAAAACACTGCAGTGCACACTTTCAGCCCAGTGTAAACCACCCACAGCTTCAGAAAAGCTCAAAGCTAACACCTGTAATGAAATTCTTTGACTTGTGTTTACAGAGCTCACAGAATGCTTTTTACATTTCAGCAACTGTACAAATCCAATTACGGTTAAAATATACTCTGCAATTAAATGTTTATTGACTTTCAGAGTTCCTTATACAATCTTTGCATTTAAAGACAGAGCAACCAATTAAAAAAACTGTTACATTTTCCATGAGTACACAAAGGATATTCAAAGATGAAATTGTATTAAAATCTGCCTCTCTCAGCACCATCCCTCAAACACTGACTAATAATTAACAAAGAACTGTCTGAAATTCCAATTCTCCTTTAACCGGAATGGGAAGAAAAGTCTACGCTGCACCTGTGAAGCATCAGTAGCTGCAGAAGCTCGAAATCTGCAGTTTAATATCACCCAGGAGATGAAAGCTGACATTTTATCCCCACAAATGAAAAATAAACACATGGCCTGCCATACCCTCTTTATGTACTGCACCACCTCCTGGATGTAGGATCGGATCATTTCCGTCTTCTCTCTGGGGGGGAGCAATCAACAAGTTATTGTGGTCAATAACATCACACCAAGGGATTTTAATGCCCTCACCTCTCTGTGATCTAATTAGGGCCATGTTGTTAATGTGGGGATCTGACTAATTAACGTTGGTGCGCTTGCTGCAGGTGCCCCTGTAACATCTTCACTGTAGGAAGGGCTCAGACTTCCCCGTGCCCTGCACAACAACCCCCTGCTCTTCCACGACGGGCTTTTCCCACAGGATAACGTTTGTTGGTGTTCCCAATCGGTCTGGGAGCACACACAGCCATCAGCAGACACACAGTGCCACGCTGTGGCACTTCATGGAGCAGAGAAACAGCCTCTGTCAGAGCAGGGACTGCTGGTGACAGCCAGGGACGGAGATCCCACAGGGAGCAGGGCACACGTGACTGGGGTCCCCACAGAAACTTGGAGGAAATACTTTAAGTCATTGTGTGAGACAATTATTTCGAAACCATCGGTCAAAGGCTGAAGACAAGACATAAAAGCATATAAAATAACAATCTGTGGGTACTTCAGCTGACCAGTTTCAGGACAGAATTCTAAAATGGAATTGCCTCAGTCAAGATCAGCAAATTGCTGTTCAGGTGGCACTAAAATCATGTGGTTTTAGGCAGCTACACAAGCCCGGGGTGGACTAAAGAAAATTAGGTAAGAACCATTAATACAATATATCATCTCTGTGCAAAATTCTCTCCCAAACCCGAGTAAAAAGCTTTAGATAAACAACAGCTGAGCCAGACTAACTGGAATGGGATTCACCAGAAGGTCTTGCTGCCCCCTGCCCTGCTGCCAGCGTGAGGACCAGCTGTGTCACAGACAGAGGAAAGATGAGTTTCCCATGTCATTCCCACCTCACCCTTCCCAAAGGCTCTTTAAAAAGCCTGGCAAAGGAAAGTCCTTGGGAAGAATGAGAAAAAAAAATGAAAGGAAAACAAAAAAGAATTGCTACTTGTCTGTTCCTGAGCCTTTCTCACTGGTGTCCCATTAACCTCTCAGCACATCATTTCCTACTGCCATTGATTTTTTACTGCTGTAACATTTCCGTAATGCCCAACTACCTTTTTCTAATACGAATTCCAGGCCCCCCTGACCAGCTCTAACCATATTAAGTATTTCTCCCTCTTTTTCACAATCAATTATTCTCATTTTGTTAATTTTTTTCAGTGGACGTTTATTAAAATCCTATAGCACTGATTCTTAAATCATCTGAAGCACTTCACCTCTTTCAGTGTTACCCAATACACAGATTGTCTGCTGAGAGGCTCCAAAACCTGGGTAACCCTTTTCACCTGTAGAAAACCACACACAGTTGTGCATTTGTTAGGTGGTAAACCCCAAACATTTCTGATTTTCTTTTTTGTTTTGTTTGTTCCTCTTGTATTTTTAACTGCCCTTAAATGCTACTAAAGTAAAGACTGGTCACAAGAATAACAGTGCAAGATAAAAAGGCTCCATTTTCTTTTTGAGCTACTTGCCAAAACAAATGAAGGAGGGCAAACAAACCTAGATGCTGTGCCCTTGGGAAGAACAGAACCAACCTGCACAACTGGGGTTTGTATTGTCTGGTGGTGCATAAGTGAAATTAATACTCCCGTCCTTGTTCAGAAAAACTGCACCCTCAGAGCTCAGCTTTCCTCTCTCTCCCACCCAAAGTGACACCATCACTGGAGGAGAATCACTAGCTGAAAATCTGAGGGGAATTTATCACAAAAACAGAGTAAATCTAAAGTATGTTGTCGCTATTTCTTCTGGAGAGAAACTTTGAGTTAAGAAGAAAAGATAACTCAGGAATAAAAATCTAAGTGAAGGTGAAATCAAACTCTGTAGGAGCTGAAGCCACTAAGCCTATTTATCCTCAGAGGAGTAGTGTCTGGAATAACAGCATTTTGGGAGATTGCTCTGTCATGCCCCCACCCCACACACCAGCACCTCTGCTGCTGACCCAGGCTCCCCTGCTCCCAGAGCAGGAGATTAGATTAGTGCCAGGAAATGGGATCAGTATCGTGGAAGTCAGGACTCCACTGCTCTGGTGAGGTCTGACTGAAGGCTGCCTTCTGTTTAGGGTCAAGACCTTTCTCTGATTTTCCAGTTGGGAAAACTCTGGCCTCCTCATAACCTACAAGGATACAGATCCAGGGGTATACTTACTCTTCCATTTGATTTTTATCCTTGGACTTTGCTTCTGTGATCTTCTCCTGCCTCTTCTTGTCCATTTTTTTCTTCAATTCTTTCTTTTCTCTGAAGCATAAAAAACAAAGGCAAGTTCAAAACATATCTAAACAAACCCCCAAGGAGCAGCAATCAATGGTGAGGGGAACAGTGCTTACTTTTCACATGTTTCTTTTAGTTTCTTTAGTTGATTGTTCTGACACTCCTCTGCTACATCTGTCAGCTTCTGAATAAGCTAAAAAAAAAATCCCAAGAAGCAAAATTGTGTATTTGCAGCTAAATATTACACAGGCATCCAAGTTTCCTCAAAAGCCTGCAGCAGAAAGTGTTACGCCATTCCCAGATTAATTCCCAGAGATCCAAAGCCAGTCAACATTCTTATCAGTGTAAACACATTATTAACTGGTGGGAGTTCAGCCAGGCTGGTGTGTGCCCGACTTCCACAGAAACTACTGCTCTCTGTGCATCCAGGTGGTTCAGCTTCCCCACATTAAAATGTAAAACCAAAACATGTGTTGCGGATTTTACCTCTGCTAGGGATCGAAACGCCCGTGATAATTCAGAGATGGCCACAAACTGAACCTGCACCACACAAATTACAAACTGAACTCCCGTGTCACTGAATAGCCAAGAAGCACAGACGAGCATGACCTGCATTTTGACAGCAGAATCATGGATTCAAAAGGATCTGAGTGGCTGGTTGGGAATCTGCTGCCCAGTGCTGGGTCCCACCTCATTTGTGCTGAAACCCCAAACCAAGCCCCAGCCCTGTGGTGGGGATGCTGATGGGAGAGGACACACGGACTTCAATGAACAGTGAATAAAGTGGGAAACGGGACCAATTTGGTTTAATCACCCCCCCTAGTTTAAGTTTGATTCTGTAAAACAAACCCTGTCAGGGTGATGGGCCAGGAATACATAATAATTATAGCTGGTCTGATCCAGCTTTTCATTCTTTAGATAAAAGGATACAGGTACTGACAATAGGTTCAACTCTAAAAGAAAGACATCAGAGGGGATCTCGCAGCTGCAAGGCAGATTTTAATTGGAATATTAACTCCTGCACAGTTCAGAGGGAAAACTGTCTGAGAGTTCTGTGCTAAAATATGAATTTAGTCGGACACTGCGTGCCTGGATAATGCCAAAAATGTGACTTTGCTTTTGAGAAAGGCCATTTCCCATTTTGGAAAGAGAAATGAGTTACCTTACAATATAAGCCCAACTATGTGGGTCCAAAATGGTTCATTTTTATAAAAATTTAAATCTCTAAGCTGCAGCCCCCAACTGTTACTTGAATTTGTGCAAAGGCCTTGCTGAGATATATCCACACACATCACTCCTCTGATCTGCTCTTTTTGGACATCAGGGCAGAGCAGACAGATCACTTCACCCAACAGTACCGAGGCAAAACATCAGGTAATCGAAAAAACCGCGAGAGAGGACTGTCTGGAGTCAAGAAACAGTTTGCACTCTCATAACACCCGTCAAAAATATTCCTTTCTGCCTAAGAATGTCCATTAGCATCAGCTGCCATCTGCCCAAGCTCCTCTATTTCAGCTCAGAGGGCCTATGATCCTGCTGTAGCTGTCAGCCAAACTCCAGCTGTAAAAACACAAGCTGACTTGGACTAATGGACACAAAATATTTCTTCACCATGTACAGATTATGTCCTGCATCCCCTCAGAGCATTCATCTGCAACAGGAACACTCCTTGGCACGACTCTCTGTCCTGGGGAACGTTTGGATCTCTTCTCATTTATTTATTTTCATGGTGTTTCAATTTATTTTCCAGCTAATCCTGCCTCCTTGTGTGTTGTACAAAAAACAGGATCATCATCCAAAAGCTGCAGCAAACCGGGACTTATGTAACTAGAGGTAGTAACAGCCCTGTTGCCTTTCTGCCTTCCGTGCAAAGCCTTCCAAGCTGCTGGAAGTGTTAGTGGCAAAGTGACACAAGGAAGCTCCACATAATTCCAGTGTGCTGCCTTCACTGCCCGCCCCGAGCTGGCTGAGGGAAAGCAGAGCCATGACAAACGTACCAGTTTGATGTGCTCTCGTTTCTGGTACTTCTCACTGTAATACTGCTCCTGCCGGAGGTTCAGCAGCTGCTGCTGTTGCTTCTCCTTCAGCTCCACCAGCTTCTGGGTCATTTCAGAGTCCAGTGCAGCCAATTCCTGCTCAATAGTTGAACTGTGGTCTGGGCTGCCCGTCTCAGACCTGCAAAGGCACACACACCCCCACAAAGGTCTCAGTCACAAGGCATGGACACTCCGCCTCACTTACACTTTGTTTTTAAGGCTAATGTTTATAAATATCCCATTAATAATTTCCTCAGCACCACAAGATAAGTGGTTTTAGCCCCAGTAAGTCCAATAATTTAATCTTTTAGGGAAAATACAGTATTAGCAGTTTATTAACAGGATGGCTTTTGCTTTTAAACCTCATTTTACTGGCCCACCGTGGTGCTGTCAACCAGATCTAGTATAAATTAGCTATACTGCCAAGATTTCCCATAAACAGATGCTCATGGAACTTGTTTATCCGCTTCCAGTCACGTAACCTGAACTTCAAAGCTGCACAGCCTTCAGCAGAAACGGTGAATGCAAAGTATTTTGGAAACTGAGTCACCCTTGCCTGCACTCACAGCAATAAATTTAAAAGCCCGACTTTACATCTGCATTTATAAAATGCTTGAAACGGCAGGAACGTCCCTTTTTTTGGTATTTTGTCCCCCCTTCAGGAAATGCCATGCATAGCACACACAGAGGAAAGGGCTCCATGGATTTGCTGCCTTCGGAAGGGAAGTGAACACCCCGGTGGAGGGCAAAGCTCAGACGGGCAACACAGGGGAGCAAAGGAACAACACACCAAGGAAGCTGAAAAGCAACACTAAGGAATAGTTTGGGTATATTTTACTCTTCCTTAAGACACAAGGAAGGGTGGATGTAACTGTGAAGGAAGACGTGAGGACACTAAACTGCTCAAGTGAAAAACAAGCAGCAAACCCAGTATCACTCTCAGACCAGCACTAAACCAAACCCAAGGAAAATATATTAAAAACTAAGATTATGCTGTGTCCCTGCTCTGCTGCTGTGTTTGCTGCCGTGCTCAGGTGTTAAATCAGTTGCCTGGGAAACGTCAGAACAGCGCAGGAGATGGACAAAACAACAAAACCTTGAACAGAGGGGGCTGACACCAGGAGAAAAATGAGTTTGCTACTCAGAAATGTGCAGGGATTACAATGCAGAGAACTTGCCACACTGGCTGCCTCTCTCCTCTCTCCCAGGTTCGAGTGTGCAGCTGCTGTCAATTTGAGTGGCTCCAACTGAAATAATGGGAATCTGCTTCCATCGGCCCGAGGACACAAATCCCAAGGTAGCCTCGTTTTATTTCTTGTATTTTTATTGTATTTGAATATTCTGCTAAGAGGTTAAGTGGTGTCAGTGTGATAGGTGAGGGGAATTTAAATATTACAGAGCCAGAAGACAGCATTAATGAATATGACAATCAGTGTATTATGCCATTACACATTTTAAAGCTGACATTCCTCTTGCATATTTGGGAAAAGGAATTCAGGCCTATTTCTAAACCCTGGCTCAAATACTATTTTTTTTACAAGACACAATCATTAAAGGGACTTCAGAACAACACCAACAAAACACTTGTGCATGTGGATAAATAAATATTTCAGACTTCCTGCAGACATTGAGTTTACTGAATCTGGGCTCAATTTCAGACAAAGGCATGAAGCACAGATTGCTTCTGAGCAGAGACAACACATTTTTATGGCTGTCTGATACAGGCACTCCTGATGAAGTAGTGATTTATACTTTGCAGTTAACAGGCAAATACCTTCAGTAATAATTTAAAATGATACAAATCGCCTTTTTCCTTGGGATGCAGGATTCCATTAGAAGACTGCTGCTTGAGATAAAATGCACTTGCAGGTTTGAAACCCCCTACAAATGTATTCCTGCCTTTTTAGAATGTAACCTCCAGTTTTTTTAACCTTCAGACTTCTCTGTATCTGCCCATAAAACTTCAGGTCTCTGAAACCCCTGTGACAGCTCCATGGACTGGAACTGCAGGGTTTTACTGCCTGATATCAGGAATGATTTATGGTCAGATCATAACACAACAGCAACAACAACAAAAAACCCAAATCCTTTTTTGCTCAAAGATAAACGAGTCATTTTACTTATTAGGTTTGATTTCCTGCTTAAATGTGAACAGAATATGGTAGAGAAAAGAGAAACATGACGTTGTTTTGTCGGTCACACACTTTGATGACAGAAAACACCGCAGATCAAACATCCCTGTGCCTGCAGTTGACAACCAGTCATTAAGGGAGTTTATTAAACTCAAGTATAGAACATGGAAGCCCAAAAACTGGCAACAGTTAAGGCCAGCTGAATGTAGATATATTATGAGTGTCAAGCTCTTATTAAGCCCAATGACATTCTGTCATCAGTAGAGCTTAAATGAATAAGCTCCTGCCTAGGGACAAGTTATGGCCTGAATCCCAGTCACTTACATTTAGAGGGACTATCAACAAGCTTGGCAGCCAGACCATGTTTGCAGCTTTTTTCTCTGATGATCTCCTACCAAAAAGTATCAGTAATTTTTTTTTTATTCAATGTCTTCATATTTAAGGACTGCAGCCATATCAGCTTCGTGTAAAAGTTAAAGGACTTCTGTGCTTATCTAATTACTTTAAAAAATAAATGATGTTAAAACAAGAATGATGCACCGACAGGAGGAATAAAAATTCCATTGCAAGAGTATCAGACCCCGATTGGATCTATGTGCGTGTATGTTTGCCAGGAGTTAAGAACTGACCTTTATTAATATACAGTTCCTTGTCATAGGAACAAGGCAATAATTGTGTGAAGATCAGCAAGTCATTGCAGTCTTTTGCATTTCAAACTGAAAATGATAAATACAACTCTCATTTTTATTATTACCTAAACAAAAAATATAAAAATCGTACCAAAACACACAAAGGGACAGGGTGATGCAAGGCTTGGGAAAAGAGAGAGCACAGAAGGAGTGTGCATGCAGAAGCAAAGCCAAGCAGTCAGTAAGAGATTCCCCAAGTATTCTGGATCAATCATGATTTAAATGGTAGTCAGATCTTAATAACCTTCAGGTGTTTCTTTTCTCTAATTCTACATCTGATGCCCTCTACTCTATCACGAGTTTTTTCCAAGGCTCTCACTTGGAGACAATGCTCTCATCCCTATTAACTAGGGATCTTGCTGCTTTTGATTTTTTCTGTGCTCTAATGTCACCTCCATTTATTGTCTACTAGAAAAGAAGACTTGAGTAAAGACCTCTAATACCAAGATCAGGAAAGCTGCTTAACATACCTTTTCTTGCTGTCTCTTTTTGCTGTTTTTTCTAAAACTGCTCTTCTCCTCAGGTAGTCATTTTGGATTTCATTATACTTCGCAGTGTGCTCTTTGATGAGGTCGGTGGTTTTCTTGTGGTGCCTCTTCACAAGGTCCTTCATTTCCTTGTAGTGCTTCTTCTGAAGCTTAACAAAAGCTTTCTGTTGTTTCAGCTCCTCAATAGTCTGTGCTTCCACTTCTACAATGACAATAACAAAAGCCACTTCAATTTTCTAACAACGCACGATTTCAATCAGTGAAGCCAGGAATGAAACAAAGCCTGTTCACTGTGGGTAAATTAAATGATAGCATAAACTAACTGAGTAGATTTACCTGGAAATAAGGTAACTAGACTGAAAACACTGTGGCAAATTTAATTGACAGGAGTGAGAAGAGAGATGAAAATTTAGAACACCAAGAAGCGTAGCAAAATAAAATCCTTCTGCTTTCTTTCCTCAACCCCTTTCAGATGGTAAAGATTTTCATCAGTCCAACATGATCTTACATAGATATGACCACAGGTCCTTTTTGTACCCACTGTCCCAACACTTCAGGTCTCCCTTCCCTCTGGATGGGCCCTGTTAACATTCTGATGCCTAAACCCCCCTTAACCCCCTGCTCTCCTGCTTTGACCTGGGCACTGGCTGGAGGCATCTATCCCAGTATCCCCATGGAATCTCAGGAGAGACTTCACTTCTCCTGGTGAAGACTCTGCCTCAGGAGAGTCAGAGCGCCCTGGCTGCCAGTCCAGCCAAGGACTGGTGGCTGAACGCCGAGCTCACCCCAAAGCAGAATTCAAAACCACAATAGGCTTGAAGGAATGATGACTTCCATGATTTGGGGTCACAGCTCTGGAAAAGGCAGGCTGAAGATCCCTCTCCAGACAGCAGATGGATTGTGGGAGGCCAGCAGGTGCTCCCACACTCCAGGCCAGGCTCCTTCTACTGCACTGAGGGAGACTGAGTAAGAGGCAAACAACACACAGAATATCACATCTTACCTGTTTTCCACACCTAAATGTAGGTCTGCACAGGATTTGGGCATGGAGTGGGTTCTAATGTAGAAGAACAACTATAAAATCAACTGATTTATGGGATTTGCAATCTAAACTAACTCCAAGCTGGAGGACACGGCTCCCAGTTGAACCCTAGGCCCCATGTAACTGGCAGGCCAGTTTGCTCAATGAAATGGTAATTTTCAGCTTTGCAGGAGCACTGGGAACACTGCAAGGCTAATGAAGATAAAATGGTTTCACTCCTATTCACTATATTCAGGAAGAATTTAGCTCCTGTTCTCAGAATAATGCTGGTCTTTTGTCTGCATTAGATGGTAACTTGGTGCTTGTGAAACTACAACAATGGGATATTTTTTAAAAATTCCCTCTGGCACCCAATCTCATGGAATGTACTCAAACATTTAATAACTTCGAATCTGAGGAAGAAAACATGGCACGTACATTTTCTAGGAGTTACTGCAGTCCTAATCACTCAAAGAAATGCCTAAGCCAGGGGGGCTATTCCATAAAAAACCTGTTTTCCTGACAAAAAAGCACGTCATTCATGCAGTGTGACCTGTGCATTTATTACCTGTGAGGACACTCTGAATAAGATCTTCTGTCTTGGCAGGTGCTTTCACCGAACCTGGAGGTAAAAGAGATGAGTAGTTCCAGTTCTTTTACAACAACAGCCATTATTGTGCTGCTTGACTGGGTGTCAAAACATGGCAGGTGACACAGGACACACACTGACATGGGCATTTATTAACCCTTTGAGAAAGCACACCTTGAGCTGGACAACAACATAATCCTGGGAAGGAACATGAAAAGGTGACCTTCCAAAAACCCACCTCAGCTTTGTTGGTTTATTTATGAGGGGAATGGTACTGAACTCCCTCACAGGAGTCATTTAAGTGGCACTAGGCTGACAGTGTGACCGCCCTGCATTACGAGGTCAGTGCAAAATCTCTGTACACAAGGAGGATCCTGCTCCTTGGAAGTCAGTCAGACCAAGCCTGTGCAGACTGCAGTCATAAAATTACACAATTACACTGTGATCTGACAAGCATTTGTTATAGGAGGTATGTCCACAGAAAACACAGATAAGTACCTAAGGCTGGTTTTGTGTGTGTGTGGAGCAAGATGTAATTACGTGCATAAATTGGGCAGATTTGTAAAAACAATTCCAAGAGATTCCTGCACTTGCAACAACAATGACAACAACAAAACCCCAGCACACTTTGTTGCCTGTAATAAACTCCAATTTCACAACAAAAGCAACCCTTAAATAGAAGATATTTGTATATCTGAAGAAGACTAGCCCTAATAGCACAGAAAAGTGGTGGGAAAGTTTCTACCTATTTTATCCAACCAAACCAAACACACACAACCCCCCTTTGTTCTTTAAACACAAAGCACTTGTAAAATTGTTATTTTTTAACCTGGTGCTGGTTGGCTGTGGACAACCTGAGTTGCTGGTTTCGGTGTAAGAGAGGCTGTGTAATTTACTCCATTCTCTGCTGGTGTTGGCCTTGGTTCACTGTTAGCTTCAGATGGTGCATCTCCGTGGTCAATCTGAAAATATACAACGATTTTCATTATTCTCCCCAACCAACGGGCTTAATTTGTTTGCAGGTCTACTTTAGGCTCCTTTTTTTAAAAGTAAAATTCTGTAAATGTTACATCTAAAAATCATCCTAAAAGAAAACAACAAAAAAAGATATCTTTAAGAACCACAGTAGCCCAGGTGGCTCATTTCTGTAGGGTAGATTTCAAGAAGAAATAGAGCATGTTTTATTCTGAAAAAGTATTTTAAGTGGATATAACTCATCAGGGACATTGTTCAGTACAGTATGCATTAGCTGCACCAGATGTGAAACCCGTATTTTATTGAAAAGCACTGTTCTCTGCCATAAAATCTCTCTAGAAATAATGTGGGTGCTGGCATGAAAATGCTGCTCAAATCCCTGCTGTGAACAAAACGTGTGCACAAAATTACTTTTAAATTTCATAGATAGACACAGCACTATCATTAATCACCACTCTTCCAGAACAGAGACATACTTCTGATTCCCAAGATCCTACATTCTTGTAATTACACTCCAAGGATAATATGTAAACAGTACCTCCATCCTGCTGCATGAATACATCTGTGGTATCCAAATATTTAAGCATTTTCCACGATCTTTTCCTTCTCTCCAGTCTCCTTAAGGCTCAGGCTTTCAGTACCACACACTGATCATCTCACAGTTTCCCCTGTGAGCACGAGGTTTTAAGCAAGCCCGCAGCACTGAGCGAACAGAAGGTCATTCAAAGCAATTCCTATCTGGAAATGGCCAGGCCCTGCTTCCTGCTGTCCCTGCGAGGGGCCAGTTGCCATGGTGTCCTCGGGGCAGTTCTGGATTTGTTCCCTCAGCTGCTTCCATTCCACTCTTTGATGGTAATCACGTTGCATGCAGAGGCAGGATACCACAGTTGTTGTTTTTCCTCTCCCCCTCCCCGTGACCACTCCACACTTTGCAAAATATCAGCCTGCACTGCATCGACAGAGGCAAAATGCATTTTGATCTCACTGCTCCTGCTGCTGGTTTCCCTTCAGCCTGGCCCTGACAACACAATGTGTGCTGCAAAATCATTTCTGTCTCAACAGCTGATTTCTACCCAAATTACAGGAGAGACAACTGATACAATTGAAATCCAGTGCCAACAATTTCATTTATATCAAGCAGGAATAATTGCAATAAAATATGGAAATACACAGCCCAGCCAACATTTATGACAGAGGAAGTATGACTGGCAAAAGCTGTAGCTGTGACAAACACACAGAGATATGGTTATCCCCCTTAATTCTCCTTAAAATACTCCTCACAGGCTGCAATTCATCAGTTTAATAAAAACAAAACTTAGATCATCAACATTTAATACAAATAAAGTTGGAATTCCTGACTTCTGGTGGGTCTGTGCCCCAAAAGTCACTGCATGGGGAAAGTGGGTATTTTCTTTTTTGGAGACTAGGTTTGTATGTGCTCCAAAATGCTGCATCACAGCTTGTTGAGAAACTATTAATGCAGCCTGTCAGTTTTGGACATGAAACAGCTGTTTTCAGAAATCAAAGCAGAAACGTGAGACGTGACCACGAAGTGAATAAAGAGTAATTTTCACTACATCAAGCAGTCTAATCTCATTAAAAAGCACTTTCTCTTCTCATAATTCATCACTCAGAATGCCAAAGTAAACACGATTTTTCCTTGGTGGAGAATATTTCAGGCTCTTTTTAAAACATGACGTAATCCACACCTTTTAATTTATACTCTCAATATTCTCAGAAGCTGGTTTCCATTTCACACGTTGCCATGTCCTTTGCAATACTTAGTAAATACTTAGTAAATATATATAAATATAAATATATACATATTTACTTAGTAAATATACTTAGTGTATTTACTAAGTAGGAAGAGACGTACCCATGTGCATGGATACGGTCTGTTTTTATTTTTACAGGCAGAAGGAGCTGTATTCCCAATGTATTGGGATTGAGGGGGGGTCAGTTCATAAACCAGTTTGCCTCCATCCTCTTTGGCAAAGCATAACCCAGTGTAAGAAGTGTCGGATCAACTTTATTTCCATCACTGTACCTCGGTGTGGTCGTTATGACTTGCAAAATTGTGCCTGAATTTTCAATTTAAACAGTGGTATCAGATGTGCAAAGCGCAGCTGCTCTCTCAGAGATGTTTTGTTGCTTGCTGCCCCTATCAAAATAATTTTATTTAACCAAAAAAGCCGAATGGCCTCATCTGATTTATACCCAGGCATGCAAAACAACAGTTTCCATTTCAACGCTGTTTTATGGGCATAAACAACAGGTCAGACACATTAATGAGCCAGGAAGGCCTCCTGACTCCAACTCTGTGGTGGGAATTAGCAGGCAGCCCCAGGGACATTTCACCAGCAGGCACAGCCAAAATGCATTTTACTCTGTCTGGCTTTTCCCAGGCCCCTACACACTTCTGCTCCCGTGGCTGTGGGGTGAAAATGTACAAGCTAGTCACATCAAACTACTTTAGGCTGGGATTAACTCTTCCCAAGGAAATTTCTTTGCATTATTCCTCCTGTCTGTAAAGGACAGTAAGCAGGGGAAGACAAGACCACTTTTATGCTCCTAAATATTTACAAATTATTCAGTTAAACACAGTTTAAGGCGCAAAACCCACAGTGCAGGTATTAACATCCTCCGAGAACAGTTGTTCCAAGGCCAGGCTGGAAAGCAAGAACTGATCAGAAAGGTAAAAGAAGAATTCCTGTTACACTTAATGCTGGGGAATTTGCAAAGAAATACAGAAAAGCTGCTGGAAGTTCAGTAAGTTCTTTGGCATTCTTTGTTTCTGTAATTACACTGATTATCAATAGGCAGTGTAACGTGAAGCCCAAAGAAAGGCTGATTTACTTGTTCAAAACAACTCACTATTAGGCAGCTTATTTGACTACTGTTCTGCAAGGAGCCTGAGGAACTTCCTTCAGAGTTTCAGTCTAACGTTCTAGACAGCAAACCAAAAAACCCCTTAGTTTTCCTCTGACAGCTGCAAGAACCCAGCTCAGGGGAAGCAAAGAGGTGTGGGGAGGTGGAATCTGCGCTGGGAGACAGCACAGCTTTGCACACCATCATTTGTGGCGTGTAAATTTGAAACTGGGCATTGGAAAAGTGAATCCAGGTGCACTTATGGGTACTTTTCTGGCAAGCACACCTGGGTTTATTCAGCTGCGTTGCCAGTGAATGCACTTGCAATTATTAATCGGTGTGATTGTCACGGGAGAGCGTAAGTGAAGAAAATGTTACCATCACAAAAAATTGTAAGGTAATTCATGATTTCCAAGTACAGACTGGCTGCATATCTTACCCAGGACGTGCCTTTATAAATAGAACAGTGGTGAATTCAGGTTGCCACTTAAAGCAGCACTTCCATACCTGTGCCTGGATACTGCAGCCAACTCAACCACTCCCCATTTTTAGCAAATGCACCGCCACAATCACTACAGTTTTCTTTTACAGCATATTTCTGTGCTACCCCAAAACAGCTCCTTTAGGAGCTTCCAAGCTCCCTGACACACAGCAGCACTACAAGTCACCTTTCCTTCTTCCTATTTGCTGTAGAAGATACTTTATGACAGAATGTTTCCAACCTACAAATAAGCCTG
The DNA here is from genome assembly GCF_001715985.3 of Manacus vitellinus. NCBI lineage: Eukaryota > Metazoa > Chordata > Aves > Passeriformes > Pipridae > Manacus > Manacus vitellinus. The sequence continues at coordinate 3,182,698 of NW_021940526.1, forward strand.
TACACACCAGGAAAATCTGTAGGTTTTCAGAAGTAAAAATGACCTCTAAGGTATTGAAAAGATTATGTTAAAAAAACCCTCTTTGCTATTAATATAGAATCTCATGTGTAGAGTGTCCTAGATAAATGTCTAAGATACTATTGAGCATTTCACAGTGTCCTCATTCAGCAGAACTTGTGACACTGCACAAAGAGTAAATTGTTGGCCAATGAATTGTAATGACTTTCACTCATCTGGTCTGCTTTGGGAATGTATTCTTGGTTACAAAATCTAGTTCAGTGAGGTTCTGTGCATCTGAGAATTGAAGAAGACAGGCACCAGAGCTGAGGGCAGCTTAGGATTACAAAGCGTTTCTCCATCTTCACTAGACACCTGCACCAAGTGCCTTTTGATTCACACAGTGAACATCTGACACAAGCAATGTTTGAAAGGCAAAGCTGATATTTTCAAACACTAGAAGATGTCCCAGTGACAATGCCTGGGACAGAGAGAACGTCTGAATGTGTACAGAGTTCATCAGATCCAAAGCTGAACTGTCAGGATTCTCAGTTATGCTCAGAGTAACATCTGTGCATTTGTATGCACAACACCTTCAACTATACACAAAAACAGGTTTACAGGTCAGTCTGTAGGTAACCACATTATCCAAATAGATACCTAACAACTGGAATTGTGGCTCCCACAGCTTTCAGCTAAGCTACAACAGGCCTGAACATTTACTGACTATGGTCTCCTCCTCCCTCTTCATCACTCTAACATCTACGAAGGGTTGGATCAGTTGAACTCCAGAGGCTCCTTCCCACCTAAATAACTGTATAATCATCCTCTGTCTCTTTATGACACATTTGCTTGCAGTGAATATACAGAGAAACAATAATCTAAGCCACATTAATGTTTCTCAACAGAGTAAGCTCTCCAGAATCAGTCTGAAACTCTGTACAATTTGTAATATTTTCAGGAAAGGCCACTGACACTGAGTTGAGTATTCTGTAAGGGGAACCAGCATCACACCGCAAAACAACATGCAATGACTTACAAAGATTTCAGTTACTACATAACAGAGTTGTACAGCATACACACAACACGGGTTTTCATTTTCTTTACCTCTGAACAACAGTTCTCCTCAGTGCACAGCATGCTGCCTTCAGCGAAACCACACACACGGTGCAAAGCTCCTTGGCTGTGCTGTTACCTGAGTCTCATTCTACAGGAGAACTTTACAGACAATCTCCAAGGATTTCCAATATTTATCTTTTTAAGCAAAATAGGTGCTTTCAAATACTGTAGCATAACTTTCAGAGGCTCAGAAACCTCCCTTACCTCTTTCTTTACCTCCTCCTCATCTTCCAGAGTCAGTGCAGCTAGTTGCTTGGCTCTCTGCTCCATCAAGTTTACATATCTGATTGGATTGGATAAGGCCTCAATCACATCTAGAAATAAGGCAAATACTTGAGTTTCAAAGCCCTCCTGTTATGGTTCCAGTGCTCCTCAGGGTTTAAGAAAGAGGCAGTATTTTCCACACAGGTCTGCTGCTGATAGATACTCCTAGGACCCAGAAAGAGCAGTGGAGGGGAGGACACCACCATGTACAAATACAAACCCTCTTGGATTTTGTGCTTGGGTCTCACGGGTGTGCATTTTCTGCAGTTTTTTTTTATATATTTTTGAAGCTTACAGCATCAGCCCATTAGGATCCTGCCTCACATGAGGCACAGAGAGGCAAAAAGTTCTGTAAAAGTTCCGTCGTTTAAAAAAACTGAAACAGCTACACAGAATACTGTTTTTCACTGGAGATGGTCTCTCACAGTATGGCATTTAAACCTATCCTTGTTTACAGCCAATGCCAAAATACAATTCTCTACCTTAAGCACAGCTCTTTGCTTAGGGAACAGTTACACCCCAGTGTGTCGGGCAAGCAAAGTTTCATTTGTGTTCCAATGGCAAATGCCCGGGGTATTTCCTCCTTTAGAGTCTGCTGAAAATAAAAGAGTTGGCCCTAATCCCAAACCTCAGGCAAGTCCCTGTAAATCAGGCCATCTCCTGCCAGTGATGAGACAGAATGATCCATCAGATGCAGGCCTTTATTCACAGGGCTGTTATCCCAATCTGGCAAGTCATCTACACCACATGTATTTTGTGTTTCAATTAACCTTTATATTCCCCAGTAGGAAAATGTCACCAAATTACCTGCATAAGTATCAGGTACATAGTCTTTGACCTCTATGTACACAAAGAGGGCTGGCAGTGTCAAAGGCTGGTTCCTCTCATTCCTCAAACAGATGTAGTGATAGCCTGCAAAATAAAGAGACAGCCAGTTCAGAAAATAAACCCTTCCACAGGCATTTCCAATGTAATTGTGTTATCATTTGTTATTTATAGTGTGGCTCCAACTAAGCAACCAACTCCAGGGACTTCTGGAAGGGAAAGATTTACCTGAAGGGTTTCAGAGAGAAGTTCACAGACACAGGACTCTTGGATAGGTATGTGATACTGCCTTTTAAAATCATATTTTCCCTTTATTTTTTATATGTGAATAATGCTGAAAATTGTAATTTATTTAATTTTTATGCATTCTGTTTTATTACCTTTGTCTGGATGCTTTTTAGTTTTGTAGCTGTGATGGAAGTGCACAGGAATGGGAGAAAAGGAATTCCAGCCCCACCAAACTCACACAGCATTGCAGTGCTGCAAAGCTGCACCCTCTGCCTCACAAACTGGTGTCTCTCTCACCATGCCTGAGGCTGCTCTCCTAAGGCATGGTTTGGGAGCTGCACACGTGGGCAGTGTCAGGATACGAGTCATGAGCAGGATGCATTTATCTGGGGGAATCTTGGCTGATGGGAACAACTCCCTCTCCAAGTAACAGCTAAATCCTTGCTTTGGGAATAGTGGTAACTCTGTGGATTTGTGCGACAGTATCATACAGTTTTCAACAGCATCTCAGCAAAGAGAGAAATGACACACTACAAAGGGTTCTCAGTTCTCTCAACCTCCTCCAGCAAATTTTCAGTATTTAAATAAACTAACCCCAACATGCTGCTCTCCATCACATGGTGTAAACTAATGATTATTTGAGTCAAAAGGACAGAAAATAGGCCTGTGGGTAACAGCTCTCAGAAGTCCTTGCATGATTTCACACAGTGGTCTTTGTTCTAAGGAGCACAAGCTCAAAAGCAGGTCCAGGATTCGGTGATGTGATGAATGGACTCTGTGCTGCACGTAGGGCAAGGCTCATGAGAGGGGACCCATGGCCAGAGCTCACTTTTACCACAGGGGGGAAATCCCTCTCATCCCCCTTTGCCTCCCCAATCACCCAGCTTCCTCTGGAGCTCGGCAGATGCCCCAGGAGGCAGTTACAGCCACTGAGCCAGCAGAAAATGCAGCTGGGGTAAAACAGCTTTCTGCTGGATTGATAAACTGAGTTGGCTCATGAAAAAGGTTGGAGATTCTTCTTCAGGAATAATATGGGCAACTGTAAGATACAGAGACAGGAGAGTTTTGTGCTACTGCTGGGACTGACTAGATAAGGTACAGATAGAGATATTCTTCCTTTTGCAGTGTGAGTGAAGCTGGAAGCATGTTTATGGCCCATATGCTTGCCCTAATTTAGTTTCCTCCCCTCACTGGAAAAGTTGGCACTGAATTTGAACACTCCTCTTGCTCAAACTGCCAATGTCACTGCATCCTTCTGAAAAAGGATCTCTAACAAGGCTCTGGCCTGGAAAACAAGGGCTGAGCTGTTGCACAAGACAATTCCCATTTAAGTGGCCACTAATTATAACAGAAATAATAATATAATTTAGAAGAGACCACTAATGATATTTTTCTTTTAATTTTCAGTGATGAAGATGAAAGTATTTTTGGGTTGATTTAAAGGTGTTACAGAGATACAACAGCTTGCATATAGGTCAGTCTTTGCATGAGTGTAGAAATTACGTGAGAGGAGCATACTTTGTTTAACTCCCAGCCATCTCCTATTCCCACAAAGATGGCATCAAAGTTGGCTGTTGCTGCCCTCTTTCCTCTTAAAAGTGTACAGTTGCACTGTTTAGCATAAACCTGGCCAGCATGAAGCTGATGTAGTGGAGACAAAGAAGTACCAACCATGCCTTTGATGACTTAATTCTGTTGGTTTTCCTAAATTTAAATTTCTGGTGAAATACGGTATTTTTCTTTTTCAAAGCTGAGACAGATTATTCAAATAACAAGTCTGATTTACAGCAGTTGAGATTCTGCCTTGCTGTGTCTCTTCACTCCACAATGTCTGTCTCAATGGAGAAACAGGTTTACCTGGTCGAATTGCTGAGACCGGTAATATCCGATGACCAATAAACTTCCCTCCTTCTTCGTACACTGCCAGCCTCAAACACGCCAGGGAAGGTAAAACCACCTAGACAAGAATCAGAAAAGGTTACTAAACCATCCTACTAAGCTAGGGATCTTTACTACTACTTGAAAAATTGTGTAGCATAATCCATCTCGTTTACTTACTTAGTGCAAATCTACGTAGAAATATACATATTTTAAAATTGGCCAAAAATATGCCTTGATTTTTTTCAGAATATATGCCATTGAAAGAAAAGATAAGAAAAAAGCAACAATCCAAACCTCAGAGCTTCTCTAATTTATTTTCAGCATTACTAAAAATAGTAGCCTATGCCTCCCTGAGCACAGAGGCAGTCAGGCACGATCGTTAACTAAATAGAGAAACCAAGTACACTAATTAGAAGTTCATTGCAGAAGAAAAATGCTAGTGATGTTTCCAAACTTGAGCTCTGGCAGGCTGCCAAAGGAAAGTCATTCAGAAGGCCAAATATTCAGGGAAAGGAGCCCTACTCCTTAGAAAGCAGTGCTGCAAGTACCCACTATATAAACACCTCTGTGAACTGCATTTGCTGGGACAAATCTGAAATAAATTATTTTACACATACCTGGACTCAGGAGAGTCCATATATATATAAAGATAGATATATATACACACTTAACCAGTGTAGTCAATAAGCAAAGCCAGAGATTCTGTTCAAATTTTGGCTTAAAGTGGATTGCAGAGCACAATAGGACATTCACCTTGCACAGTCCTAAAACATGCTCAGTGTTTTCTGCTCCTTTGAAGTTTAGAGAATTATGTCTGGGTGATACTGTTCAAATTGCATGAGCAGCTCAGAAGGTTATGTCTCAAGCGGATGGGATTTATGTGGTTTCCTCACCTGGGCTGTATTTATACAGCACAATCCAGTGCTGAGCACAGACAGCAGATTGCTTTGGCTGTGCCAGCTCAGCCAGCAGGTCACCAGGGCTGTATCCACATTGTCCTGCTCCCAGGTTACCAGGAGGGTTGCTCAGCCAAGGCAGAATGCCATGGCCATTCAGCTGAGCTGCTGCTGGGCTCTGTGTGTGCTGATCCCATCATCACATCTGCTGTGCCAGGGAAACAACCAAGGTGACCTCAAACTCACTTATTTTAGCAGGAGCTGGCACAACCAGAGAAGCCAAAGTTCAGCAAAAGTGGTTAACAACAAACAGTTCAAGAACTAACTATTCAGAATCTCTTCTTCTTATTTCTAACAAGTGCAAAGTTTCAGTAATGAAATGTCCCACTGGACAGAGATAAAAAAAGCACAATGCCCTTAAGTGCTACACTGACCTTCTTAAACACTATGGCTTCCTCCTCCCAGACGGGATTAACTGCATTGCCTTGAGAGGTCTTGGTCTTCAAAGCTTTTCTTCTGGTGTCCACAGGCAGGCCAAACATGTCCACTTCTACGTAGGTACCGACTTTTTTATCAGACAGAAACTGGCCCGAAATTATCTGAAGCCAAAACAAAGGAGGATCGTTAAGAGACCACTTTGGTGGATTAGGAAATGAGTGGCTGAAATGCAGATGGATAATTCCCATTAGTGATCAGGTAGTATGCATTCAAAATAAAACCAAAACAAAGCTAAACCCACAACAAACAGAAAAAAAACAAACCCACTGTTTCATTGCAGACACAGCAAAACAACTTGTGAGGCCTGGTTTCCTGTGACCCCGCGGTCCTGAATTCCCCTATGAGCTATAATGTGGTTGGGATTATGCTGCTGCCCTTCCCTCAGCAGGAATACTCATTTGGATCTCATCCTCAGCCTGGCTGCCTAGTTCCACAACACAGTATCTTTGAGAACTCCCAAGTTCTATCCAGTCTCAACAACAGGTTCAAAAAATGCTGGGGGCAAAAAAAAAAAAAGTGGTATAAACAGCAGAGAGATTATAGCTGTGAGGGAGAAAAAAAAATTCAGAAGTTGATATTCTAAGAAAGGCCCTTCACAGAGGGTGAGGAGATTTACTACGAAAGAAGGGTCTGCAATTTGTTCAGGAAGCTGAGGAGGCACAGGAGTGTGTAGCAGCATCACTGTACCTTAACAAACTGAGGCTTGTCTAAAACAAATCTTAATCCAGTCTCAGCTGTATCTTGTATGAGCACTGACATTATAACCAGCAGAGCCTTCCCTGAGCAGGCAGGAGCAGCTGACATCTCTCCTGGATGCTCATTCCTGCTAAAAACTCTGTGCATCTCCTAATAGCTATTGAATGACTTCCACCTCCATTTACTATAATTGCAGAAGAAAGTGCCTCTAAACCCCCAGGAGGGCACTGAAAGCTCCTGTGATTACAGGTCACCACAAAAGGTCATCCCACACATCCTCTTTTTTTACTGTGCATGTCATCACATTATTCCTTTATTCAGCTCCCTCCCAGCACGGCTCTGCTCCTGCCTGCAGCCTGAGAGGAAATGTTTGTTTGCTCCCAGTGAAAACAGGAGGATATTTTGCAGGTGGATTCCAAATTACAGACTCTGTTCTAATGGACAAGTCCATTAAAGGAGTAGCAGGACTTGAGGAAGTTGATGGTTTTATAACTGGAGATAGACAGAGCATCAATTTGTCACCCTGGCACAGCCAACTCAATCTATCCCCCTAAATATTCCTGTGAGTAGTTCTCAGTTTGCAGGCTCCTGGCAGTCCTTGAACTTCATTAGAGGTCCTTCAAAAGAAAAGCAAGTTGGCAATGAATTGCAGCTGACATTTATGGTTCCACAGTTCTGCTGGAGAACTTTCAGAGAACCACAAAACTTTATTTACACTAAACACTGCGGTGTTCCAGCTATTCCAGTCCAACCTCCCACTTCACAACAGCGTGTTTTAAATCCAGCCCTTTGTTACTAAAAACACAGCCCAGCTGCTCTTAAATCCATTGCCTTCCCAATTCTGTGATGCTGTGACTCTGTAATTACTTCTGCGGAAAAGAATACGTACAATAAAAATGCATTTATTTACCCTACAACATGAAATGTGAGGCAGAATTTAAAAATTAAATGTCACTCCATGAAATTCAATGTATTTTATTTTCTTGACTTAGTATAGCCATATCCTAGGTCACTGCACAACAGAAATATAAATATATCTATGCTCTAACATTTCCATGAGAGTATATCCACCAGCTTTGTACATACCTTGACAGACAAGGTGTTGGCTACTATTCCATCCACTATACCTTCAGTAAATGGATCAAAGTGTTTGTCTGGTCTTCTCATGAACTCTGGCTTTAACCTGTACCCACTTTTGCCATTGTACTCATACATTCCCATGTTTATTTGCATAGACAAATCTAGGTGTTAAAAACATTGATAAGAATTAAGTTCTGGAGAGATGATAATTTAAAAAAGCAATAAAATAACAACAATTACTGTAATTTCATACTGACTTTAACAGAAATAGTAAAAATCTGTGTTAAAAATGTTAATTAGCAGCTCTGTACTATAATTCAATCACTGGATACCTTTTGATGCATAAAAGCCTTTCCTACCTATGAATCAGAAACTCTATCAAAGAACTGGACACGTACAGGTTTCAAAATGCAGAGAACAGCACAGCTTACCTACAGTTTGGAAGTTGAGAGCAACCATTTGGCAGCCAGCATTCCAAAAGACCTGTGGCATGTAGTTGGAAGAATCCACACGTGTTCCCTTGGGGTAAATTCGGCTCAGCTGCATTTTGTTGTATCTAAATGGTGAGTAGTTAAGATACAGTACACGTGACAAAAATCACTCTGCAGAGAGGTGCAACTGCAGTGTGAAGTACAGGTGTTCCTTGCAGAATGGTAGTGGGTTCCTTATTGGATTTCTGCAACCATAAGGCTTCCAGAGGGCCACAATTTTGTAGGAGATAGGATAAATACGGGGCAATTAAAGGTGCTGTTTGTTCCTGTATAAAAGATCACGTTCATAAAATTCCATTTATCATTATGGTTTCTAATTTGGGATTTTCCTAAGGTTACATTTATAGAGGCCAGTTAGCTGTAAACAGGGAATCTTCCTCTGAAGCAGGGAGAGATGTTCAGTTTGAGGCACTATTTTATCCTGATCGCTCATTCTAAACTGCAGCCATGGTGAGAGATATTGGATCAAAAGGTCTAAACAGAATGTTCCTTAGCTTTCCTTTAGAAGTCATAAAAAAACCCCCCAAACAACTATGTGGCAATAAACCAGCTCAGAGTTCTCAGAAGTAGAGGTATGATGGGAAAGTAAGCACCTTGCAAAAAAAGAAGTCAGCTACATTTTGACAATTTGCTCACCATAACTTGTATCACTTCACACAGGATGATAAATTTAACAATGACAATACGAAGAATCAGGTCTTCAATATGTAGTTTATGCCTATTCCCTCTAGTCCTAGCCCGCAGCACAAGGACTCATGACAATTTTTAAATTAGCTCATCAGAACTCAGGCCAATTAATTCATTTAGAAAGACAGTCAAATCTACAAATTTCATTTATGTTCCCTATTTCCCCAGCTCCTGTCTCCAAATTTCAATAAAGCTCTGTAACAGATCTCAGACACAGAGAGACTTAGAAAGCAGCTTTCTGAAAGTCAAGGATACTCCACGAATTCCACAGGAGACTTGGTCAGCTGCTCCAGCCCTTTGGTTTCCACAAAGGAAGACATTTCAAAACTTTTGTTGCGCTCTGGAAGTTCAAAGGGGAGATAAAACCAGGGACACGTCAGAGCAGGAAATGTGTGTGACACTTGAGCTCCTCCTAAGCATTTGAGTCAGTAGGACTAACTATTAATTTGTGTATCATTTGTTACTCACCTTTGCCTGATGTGGGCACAGCCTTTCAATGCACCCAAGCCTAATGTGCAGCAGAGAGCCTAAGACCCTTCTAAGCTTTTTCCTTTACACCTTTCTACAGAAGGTAAGGATTCATCCCAATCAGCTGTGTATGCTGCCTGAAAGGGGCCACAGCACTGGAGGTCACATCCATTGCTTATCTCAGCACTGGCCTCTTTAAAAATGAGGGAAGTGGGGCCTGTGTTGGAGTAAGATCTCTCTAGCCTCACCACTTCATTGAAAGCAAACAACAAGACAGAGAAAACTGGCCTCATGGAGTTTTAGAAGGAATTGTGCTGCAGCAATCCAGGGATGGCCAGGAGGCCAGCCTGGCCAGCTCCCTGGAGTCAAACTGTGACGCTGCAGGAAGGGGATAAAACTGAACAAAAGCACTTGTCTTGTAGAGAGAAGCAGGACAGAAACAGGTGGGCACTTTCCTCATAGGAAGCCAAAAAGGAAGCAGTGGATCCAAAGAAATGAAGAATTGGATAGTTTGGGCCAATGTGAGAGGAAAATGTGCTGCCAGCCTGTGAGCTACAAACCGTTCTCAGGGTATGCTGGAGTCAGAGCACAAACATGGTGTTCCAAAAGGGATGCTCTCCCTCCAGGAGAGCAGAGACTGGGACTTTATTGTGGTCCCTATTTCTAAATAGTAGCCATCATGCTACTGCTTTTATTCATAGCTGTTACCTCCTAATGGTGAAAGATTTCTGGGGTTCCCTAGAGGTGCTATCCTACCACTCCCTTTCCAACACACAATATCCTCTCTTTCTCCAGACTGTTCCAGCCAGCTCAATTCCATCTCAGCTCCTCATAAACACACTGAGATTATTCTTATTCCAGCTTTCCCCTTACTGATGGGATGGCACTAACCACACACACATACACTGCACTTATTCCATTTAGAACAGAGGTGTTGAATTTGTTATATTAATAAACTCTTATCTCTCAGCCTTATCTTAAAGTAGAGCATCTGTAGGAAACCAGAACTAGTATCTGTTAAAGGATTCAGTTATGAACTGTCCAGGGCTTAATCAAACTCCTAATTAAAATAAGAACAATTATTTCCTTGTAATAGCTGGAGAGAATAAGGAACCTGCCCTTTGAAGAAAAGACTGTGCAGGACAGACATTTCTCTCTACTGATAGATGCTTATACCATACTATCTTGTCAGGAGGAAGTCACTACAGAGTGAACAAAAAACTCATTGAAAACCTGTCTGAAAAACATGGAAAAATACAGTTACAGCTACTTGCTGTCAGAGAGAGGGAACATTTCTGGTGAGGGCAATCAGGGGACTGGTACAGATCCACAGCTATTCAATATTTCTGTTAACAAGTCGGGTGCAAGACCAGAAAATGCACCTTTAAAATGTGGGAGTGACAGAAGCAGTGAGGTGCTGAGGAGGCCAGGATCACAAATCCAAACTAATTCTGAATTAGCAAATATTAAAATAGAAAAATGCCGTAACAATGAAACAATGAAACTGTATAAAACACCAGCATGGGTCTCTACACTTCTGGATCTCTTACACTTCTGGATCTCTTACACTTCTGGATCTCTTACACTTGAGGTCAAGTAAACAAAAGTAAAATATCTTGGAAAGAACTGGATAGGCAGCAAACTAAGAAACAGTCCTAATCTAATTCCTTCTTTATTCAGCTCACCCTCACTGAATTTAATGAAGATCCAGTAGTGAGTCCAGGCCAGGACTAAGACTAGAACCCACAAGTCATGCTTTAAACAGCCAGCAACATTTACCACCTAAGGCCTCTGCTTTAATGAACAGGCCACGTGTTCCACATAATGATTTTTTCTGATAGAAACACTAGAAATTTAATTCCTTAATATTATGAGTTCACAGACACAGTATGATTGATCAAAGGTCACATCAAAACTTAGGATAAAAATCTGGACAGCAGCAGCTCTCTACAAAACACAAAATTTGGAAAGGCACAGGCATGTGAACAGAAAAAAAACAAGACAATTTTACAGCAGCTGCATCAACTTGTCCTGCTAGGATTCACATGGCTTCCTTTCCAGAAGGCACATCTCCTTCCCACTGTGTTCTTGTAATTCTCATTAGAGCTGAAGGAGATTACAAACATCCAAAGGGACACTACTCCAGGGAATAAGCCCAGCTCCCTGCATGATTTTGTGACTGCCTGTGTGTGTGTCTGTATAAATACCCACATGCAAATGAACAGTTGGTAACTTCTTACATGTTTATTATTCATCACAAGTAAATGCAAAATCTTGTACAGAGACATGGACTGAGGCAAAAATTACCTGTCCTCTGCCAAGGCCACCACGGATCTGGAATAAATTAAAGTGCTATACACTTCCTTAACTAAAAAACGCCAAAAGCACATTAAAACCTGTCAAAACAAAGTGAAAAAGGGCAGGCAAACAGTAGGGGGTGGTGCATGAAGGAAGGGAAAGATGCTGCAGTGTTTACTGAGGATGCTACTGAGAGCATTCCTAGCAAGGCATCTTCTGTAAAAGTCAGCAGGGGATGAAATTATGGCCTTTCTATACAACACAGGGAGGCAGGAAAAGAGTGAATTTGCATATGGGGAAGGGCACACTCTGCTTCCTCTGAATCTTCTATAACATAGCAGAGGCAAAATAGAAGTAGGAATATATTTATGACCACCTCTCAAACTGCTTAAGTTACTCCTCAGTCATGGGCAACAAAGGCAAGGTAATTGTCAAAAATGGTTTTGAAATGTCAGCATGTTTCCTCTTGATGAAGTTGGGTATTTCGACTAAAAGAGGTTTCAAAATAAAAATGGATTTATTTGGCCAGATACCAAGGGAACACTTTCTGTCCGTGTGTCTGAACCTGACTGAGAGGAAGCCAAGCAGCGTTTCTCCAGAACCTTCTGCCAAAGGCTTGCTGGGTAATTTCCAGTGGGAGGTGTTGCTCATGCTTAGCTTACTTACTTTTTGATACCTCGAATGACTCAAACTTCACAGGTTGAATGTAGTTCACCAGGTTAGACATCTCTTCCGTGGCCATGGCCTCGCTCCCAGCAGTACCCTGGGGCAGAGAAGGGAAAAAGGCTGCAGCTTGGATCTGCCCATCGGGGGCCACAAACACCAAAGACCAGTTCTCTATCAGGTGTGGCATCTTCCCCTGACCCTGGCTCAGTGAAGGCAATGCTTCACATAGGGAGCATCACAGAGTAAAGAAGAAAATTTACCATGAAATGTAAATTTTACGTTAAACTGCTGCCATATTCATTCTTTTTATGTGACTCCCAGGGAAGGGACTGCATTACCTTTACACAGGCGCGGTGCTGAGCACATTTATAAGTGCTGCTGGATAAATAATAAACGCAGCTCTAAGCTTGGGATGTCAAGTTTTTCTTCCAACAACGCTAAACACATCACAAGCGGCTGCTTAAAACAGATCAGCCGTGGTGCTATTCGTTCCTTATCTCCAGAAAATTAAAGTACAAATAAACAAAGCAAGGACGTGCTTCCAAACCGATTAACAACCGGCTCGGGAAAGCTGGTGGTGTGTGCTTCCCGGTGGTGTGCTTCCCGGTGCTCTGCCTCCCTCTCTCCACTGGATGGCAGCCCCGCTCCTGGTAACGCGCGCCAACCCGCAGCCGCTGGAACCGACCCATCCCCACAACACACATCTGCACCCTTACTTCATCCATCGACGACTTCTTACAGTCATCATCATAGTCATCATCATCGTCGCTCTCCATGTCTGCTTCTCCTGCAAAGTTTCAAGCAGAAGGTAATTACTGGCTGAAGCAACAGTTACAATCATCAGCGACAAATCCAACAAAGATGTGCAAGTAGCACTGCTTGAAGGAGACTGAGCTGTACATGTGCTTTTTGTCACCACACAAATCAAACATGCTGGTCTCGAGGGATTCGTGATTCATCCCTCTTCGGCACTGATTTAAGTTCTTATTGCCCAACCAAGCTAAAACTCTTCCTCTGCAGCTGTCTGAAGCTTTGGAAATCAGCACTGACAAGGAGTGGAGTGTGTGGACACAGCATCACAAACTGCTTTGGAGAGATATTCCCACGTTTGGGGCACAGCCCCAGGGGGTGGAGATGTGAGTTCAAACTCCTGCTGTTGCAGGATCCGTGCAGGACCTCCAGTGGACGCCTCACCCCCTCCGAGGAGCTCACACGTAACACCACGGTCGGGGTGAGGAAATCACACACGAAAGCCGATGAGATTCTCATGTGCTGTGCTATCAAGGGCTGCTCGGCAAAATCCATCTGTTCTGAACGTATCCCAGCCTGTGGACTGAGGCAGCGCAGCTGGGAGGGGCTGGCGCGGGAGCCAAACTGCAGGAACTGGGCTCCAGCTCCCCTGGCAGACCGCCGTGGTGCTCCTCCGTCAGGGCTCCGTTAGAGCCCAGCTGCACCGGCTGAGGGCAGTGTGAGCCAAAAAATGCCAGCGCGGTGCAGAAGGCTCATCCTTTCCCCGAAATTGTGCTCACAGTAAAGAGGACCAGATAAAACACATTTACTGCCTTGCTCCCAGTTGCTGTGCACTCATCAGATTCCTCTGGGCAAGACACAAGTTCTTTAATGTTAATTAACGGATGCCTCCCCTCGCCTCCAAAATGTTTTGATTTAGTTGCATCAGAAATTAAACCATTAAGGAATATCAACCTTATCTTTCTCTTTAGAAACTCCCCCTGAGGGCCTGGCTGTCATAAAGTGTACATTGTGCATCCGAAGAAGACTCTGGAAAAGAACATTTAACTTATACTGCAGTCACCAATCCACACCTATAAGACTGACAACTCTCTCTAAAGATTTTATTCCACAAACCTTTCAGCTTGTTTCAGCAGTGGCAGCAAAAAAAATCTGACTACTGTGCAGCATTCCCAAACTCTCCAGAGAATGGTAATTCAGTCTCAGTTCCTCCTGTCAATTTAGGGTCTAATCCAAAGCCCACTGAGTCAATAAACTGCTCTTTGTTCCAGCAGGCCTTGAATCATGCCCAGTGGGACCCTTCTGAACATGGAGAGCACATGAGTGTGCCTTTCACAACCAGATGATGACTACCCAGGCTGCATTTCCTTCCAGATGCAGATGTTGAAATGTCAGGCTTTTATTCATCAACACATTTCTTCCCGAACGTTTCATTGAAGAAAATAACACGATTGCTCAACGGGCTCCAGGGATGGCTCCAGGAACCTCAGCGCAGTGCACGGACCCAGCCCAGCTCTCACAGGATTCACAGTGACAATCTTGGGATGGGAAGCTTTCAAATGATTTAACCAGACTGGCAAAATAACACTTTGCACAGCCCACAAAATGGGGGATGCAGGCAGATTCCAGCCAACTTGCAGTGCTGAGATACCAGGTACATGTCAGCCTGCTCTTGCTGGAAGTGTCCAGGGGGGAAAGTATGCAACACATCACTGGTTTATTTGAAAATACTTAACAGGGACACTCCCAAGGAGATCAGAGCTCATTTTCAAGTTCTGCATCAGGCAGCAAGACTGTGACAGGATTGCAAACACAGAATAAAAATAAGTGGTTTAGAAAGCATGACTACATCTGCATTGCCTTTCACCCAGTGGCAGGGTCCTGTGCTCACACCCAACCCTCCCTGTCACACTGCAGGGACACAAAGCCAGAGCAAGCCTGGGCCAGGCTGAGGAGATATCTGTGCTCTGGACACCTTCGTGCTCACTGATCCCACTGTGGTGCCATCCCTTCCCAGGAGGGCACAGACACTGGGCACAGGTCACATCCAGCATGCATGTGAGAGCTTAAGGGACAATTAGCTCTAATGGCATAATCACAATTTGCATTTAGATGGGGCTACAAACCCAGGTAAGGACAGGACCTCTCCACACTACGTGGCACACAAATGCAGTGAGAATAGAGAGCCCTGTTCCAAGGCTTGCCCTGCAAACAGAGACAAAAGCCTGCCCACGGACAGGGGCAGACAGAAGAATTCCAAGAAATTAAAGGATGTGGCTCCCTAACACAACAGATAAGTTACAACACAGAAACTGTCAACTACTGGTAGGCAGAAGGGCACAGGAAACTCCTCAGTGGGACAGTTTCAAGGACGTTTTCCAGGAGCTGTCCCTAGTGAGTGGGGCAGGCATAGAAGTGCTCTGCTCCTTGGGCAATGTATTGAGTGGACAAAGGAGGCTGAATCCCAGTAGGTGGGTAGAGGGGTTCCACACAGTAATACTGAGTGGAGGAGGAGAAGGAGAGCTGGGGACAACAAGCCATATCCCTGTTACCAGGGGCAAGAAAGAGTGTGCTGAACATTATCCATCCTCACCGTTCCTCAGCAGCACACCAGATACCGAGTGCCTAAAAAAACAAAAGGTTAGACAGGGCTTGAAAGTCAGAGGGATCTGGTAATCTGCTCTCTCAGACCCCTTCAAAGTAACAGCCAGCATGGATTACGAATGTGGTACTTGCTGGTGCAGCTTGTTAGCTCTGTAACATTTAGGCAGCCACCAGCACCTCAGGGGGAATCACCTTTGGGGTTTTTTTCCACTGTATGTTAGCACTTGCTGATTTTTAAAATGGAGAAAAGTAAATTTTATTCAGTTTGCTAATGGTTATTTTGCTTTGTAACAATGGGCCATGGCCTCAGCTGGCAAGCAGCAGCAATGTACTAATGCATTTACATACACCCAGCCTAAACCCTTTTATCTAGTTTTCTATTTAAGCATCAGGAAATCATGGAGCCAATTCTACCCCATCTCTCTGTCTTCCTGTGATTCTTCCCTTGCAGCACCCACTAGTCTGACAAAAAACATCATCCTATCAGTGAGAAACTAACAATCTGCTTGGAAATTTAAATAGTGTTCAATTAGCAAGTTTTAGCTACTTTCAGTATGGGCCTCCTTTTGGTGAAACGTATGACCCTGCAGAACTGCCACTGCTCTTTCTGCACTGGAACAGAATTTGGAAAATCTTCCTTATTTACTGCTGCTCATTGTGCAAAACCAGCCAGGTCTAAGCTGCTTGTTTGCCAAAACTACAATCTACTTCACTTTCTGCTTTGTCAGCATTGCTGCACTTTTAGGAGAAGTTTTTTCCACTGACAGATATGCCCTACTGAAGTTACTTTTTACAGCAGGTTCATGAGCATCCTGCAAGGCATTCCACAAAGCTCGTTTCGGAATTCTTTAATTATTGTTACTATATCACTTTCATATGGTGTGTCTTATAAACATATCAAAAGCCTGGTTTATTTGGGTTTCAATCTGACCTCAAGCAGTGTAAGACACTTGCTGTCACAGCTGAAGTAAGAACCTCCACAGTCTTTGCACTGCTGTGAAAAAACTCATTTAGAATCTCGAGAAGACTAAATCAGCACATCTTCCTCCTGAAGATCAGCAGCAGCTCTGACAGGAGCTATACAGCCCAACAGAGCTATCTGAATAACCTGCCCAACTTGCCAAATGTAAAGATTATATTAAGGTTGGAGTAGTGAAACACTTCATGTTAAGAATCAGGCTTCCTTTAGTGAGTCTGTAGTTGCATTACAGACGTTGGTGTTGGGTACAGAGGAGCACAAGTGCTCCAGCATCACCTGTTGCTGATGTGGAGATGCACAAAGGAACGAGACAGTGAGAAGGGTGTCTTGGTGACTGTTGAGCTCTGCTTCTTGCTGGGTCTTGCCACATGGGTCTCATAAAATGGTGATTTTTTTTTTTCCTTAAACGTTCACAGACAGCAAACTGGCACCTGATTTACAGAAGCACTGCATCCTCATAGCTCTGAGCTGTAGCTGAAACCTCCAGAGCTGTGCTCTGAATACTTAAAAATTCAAAGTACTCTTGAAAAATGAGATTCTGGGTGTTCCTTGTCAGTCATCCTTAAACTGTTCCTGAGCTTTGTCAGGTTTGTCTGTCCTTAGGTAAGATTGACTTAATTTTCTTTCACTTCCCACAGGTACTGTCCAGATAAATTCACTGCTGCCTGGCAAGAGCTCATGCTCAGTCTGGATGCCCCCACAGAGATTCACTAAGGATGCAGTATCTGGGATCAAGTATTGATCCAGTGAGAGGGAAAATACTGACTAACTGCATTCTCCAAAAGAGGCACAAGTCCTCAAGGAGAAACAGGGGCTGACACCAGCATTACAAGCAATGCACTCTGGCAGTCACGGCTGAGCCAAGTGACCACATCAATTTTGCAGTCTCAGTTCCAGCATTTTCTAATTTGTAAGTGTTCCTCTGCATAATCAGAAGCTGTTACAGAGGTAATACAGACCTAATGTTCACAGTTAATTTGTAAAATTACACACCCTGTTATGAGACTGACCCTCCTGCCTTGCAGCAGCATCAACATCTACATTCACAGCCCAGGTCTTTTCCTAGAAAAGCTCCCAGAGAGGCTCCTGAAAGGCAAAGCTGTTGCCCTCTATGCAAAACCAGGCCCTGAGAAAGCAGAAGACATGTACTTTGCCACTGGTTCCCACCACGTGCTGGTAACAAAAATGTAGAGTTAGGAACCCAGAGCCGATTTCAAATGGTGGAAAATCATTTGGAACACACGTTTGTTTTCCTGCTGCTTGGGATTTGTCTAAAGCAAATCAAGAAAATAGTATGAAATCATCCCTGACACCAGGATGAATCTTCCTTTGAAATCCAGGCCCTTTTCATAGTTTCTTAAAAACAACAGTTGAAAACTCTTTTTTTGCTTCTAATAGGATAAACAATGTTACCCACAAATGAAGCAGGATTTCTTTCTTTTTAATTCAGTTTGAGGCAAACTGCCAGCAGGAAAATTTTCAGCTCAATTAATCAGAATTTAGAAAAAAAATTACAAACAATGGAAAAAAGTTTTTTAATGGCAAATGGTAATGAACTTATATTGCAGAAGAGCTTTCGATGTGCTCTATAAGTAATCTACTGCTGAGGCATAAATGCCTATGCCTTTAAGAATCCAGAATTTCAGTCTTGACAGGAGAAGAAATTCCAGTATGGGGAATCAGGAAAAAGAGATTTTGTTGCTTGTCTTGCTAGTTGCTAATCTGCTGTGGTGGTTAGGAGCAAACCCTCACATTTTACCTTTTTTCTCTGCACCTCTCTTTGTCTTTCTAGTTTGTATTTAAGCTCTTCAGGACAAAGACCATCTCTTACTCATTTCTGTACACCAACACTCACAATGGAGCTCTGAAGACCCCCATAGGCATTACCAGAATATATATGCAACCTTTATATTTCATTTCTGATTTTAAAAATTCTGCTAATAAGAGGAACAAGATAAACATAATACACTGTGCTTCCACTGGCTACATTCCCTGATGGCAACTCATGGGTAACAAATGTTTATTTGCCGTATTATTTTTGCCTGTTTCCATCTCTGGAACAGAAGAACATCTTTGCACAGAGGTCTGTGATGTGACTAATGCAGGACAACTGCAGGCTGAGCCCTGGTGTCTGAGGAACAGGGATCTCATCCAGTTACCCTAAACCTCGAGACACTGCAGGAAACCAGAGCAGCTCTGCTGGGCAAGGGGTTCAGCGTGAAAGGGCACCAAATGGCAGGCACAGCTCAGAGGCAACAGGAACAAGAAAACATTTGTATTTGATGTTGGGCTCGAGCACCCAGAGAAGGCAGCCAAGGGTGGAGGAGTTGGCAGCTCACTCTGCTTAATAAGCAGTGCAGACAAATGTTAGCACACATCACTGAGCTTTGGGTCATTCCATGGGGGTTTCTCAGCCCTGAGCCTTCAAAGATTACACTCCTGGCTCAATGACACTTAGTGTTGTTTCCTACTGAGCAAGGCCCAGGCTTGTGTACCTGTACCTTGCTGTAAATGGGCTGAGTTACAGCTGAAATTAAGCATTTATGTTTTAGAGAGAAATGTATTTGTAGGTTCAACTCATACCTGCTCCGGGGGAGGAAGGTTCAAACATACTGGATGTATCACTGCATGTGTTGGAAGCCTGCTCTGACAGCTTCTTTTTTGCACTTCCATCTGCTGACTTATGCGATTTCTTTTTATTCTTCACCAGAATTTTGTACATTAAATCCATGGGGCTTGGAAGGGGAACCCCAGCTTCAAGCTGGCAGAAAAAAAAGAAGAGAGATTTGTCATAATAAAAGAAACAAGCTTATGACAATGTCTTAGGGCCCACATGGCACGGGATGGTTTTGTAACCTCTGTGAGCCCCGTTAAAATGAGATGGATTTTGCACAAGACGTAACGGCAACATTAAATGAAACAGGGCTACTGAGGGCACTTAAGAAGGAAAATGCTTTATGAAGTGTCTACAGTAATAACCCAAATAAGTATTAGTTCAAATATGAAGGCCCACATTATAAAATGAGGATCAATTGCATTTAGAAGATTACAATTCACTACATCAGGACAACCTCTGCATAAAAAACGATGCTTAAGTCACCAACAGCTCACGTTGCTTAACCCCCTCCTTTAGACTCTGTTTTGAGAGGCTCTGTGTGAAGAATGAGACAGGGCTGAAACACCTCAATAAAAATTCACTCAGACATTTGTGATCTGACAAATCCCAAGCCACATTACCGGGTATTTTTCCAGTGGATCCATAAGCAGTGCGTCTCCAAATATTAATCTGCAGTACTCTGCCATTTTTGCCTGCTGTTTAGGGCTGAGGGGAAGAAAAGAAAGAAAGAAATGAGTTCTACTAATGCTACAGAGTGAAAGCAGCAGTAATGGAATATTTAATAGCCCTAAACTAGATATAATTTCCTGATGCAATTGCTGTGAATTTTTCAGAAAGACCTAAATATATCATTCAATTATCTTGATTCCTCTGATAGAGTTTATCAAAAGGATCACACATGAGGTAAAGGCACTAGTCAGCTGAATAACAGTGAAATAACCATTACATGAATTTGCCTCTTTCAGGCAATGTTTTTATTCAAAGTTTAAATATTTTCCGCCTTCCCTTACTTTATACACGTGCCTGGCATTCTTCTCACACAAACACCCCACAACCCCATTTGGATTTTGTCCTTTTGGTCATACCCAACCTAAGGCATAAAACCCAAACCAGTTACCCAGAAAACAGCCTCTAGTGCAGGTGTCCCAAATTTCCCAAGCCAAGGGAACCATTCCCCTCTCTCAGAGACCTTTGTGTCTCTATAAAGCACAGCCACACAGAAGAAGGGGTAGAAGACTTATTTGGGCTGGGTTTCCCCCAAAAGCTTGTTTGGGTATGGGCTCAAATTCCCTTTTTAAAATTTTGTCTAAAATCAGATAAGAGTGTCAATTTTTACCACAGTAAATTACTTCAGCAGTTTTCATGCCACCCTCTAGAAATAAATTGTACCTCAGCAAACTCTACCTATAATGAATTTTTCCCAAAATGCAACCAAAGGATGAAATAATTCCTGCATATCAGTGATGGGAGCTTTAGGACTGAAGATAGGTTACGTGGCTCAGAAGTGTTACTCAAATCATCTTAAAATGCAGCTCAGTGCTTCAGTCACTTTCTAATTTTAGACACTGTGTATTTTTGTTACACGTGCCTGTTTAAAATCTGTAACATCTGAGCTTAGGTATCTCGCAAGGATCCCTTTTTTGATGCTCTGCTGGGAAGTCTGAATTAAAGGACGGGATTATATCACTCCATATAACTTCCTCAGCCACAGTTAATTATGATCTGCATATCATGGAAGATACAGGAATGGCGTAAGCTGTTGTGTTACCATGGAGCTCTTTTTTTTTTTAAGACAAAATAGAGCTGGGTATATAGGGGGAAAAAAAAAATAATAAAAAGTGCTCATTTTTCTCTTGCAAACCAGGAGTTCAACCAGCACTGCAGCCCTGGCTGGTCATTAGTTACCAACTGGGCACTGCAGCTCTCCCAGGGCAGGATGGGAAATAGAGATGAAGACAAGTGAGGCAGGGGAACTAAGAACCCACAGAGGAGAAGGTGATGGGAAGAACAGGTCAGGATAAGACATTCTGTTGGCTACTTCCAGCCACCAGTTCCCAAGGGAAATAAAGGCACCTCGCTCCAGCAAGCAGCAGGTATGTGCCAGAAATCCATGGGTCCTTACAGGGAATCTTATTCCAGTCTTCTCCACCAGCGTGCATTTTGGATTGGCTCTTAGAACCCAGACAGTTCAAAGCACATCTCCTTGAATCATCTGAGCACATTTATTGAAAACGCAGTAATTACATGTGACATCATCATTTTTAAATGGGCACAGCTCCAAAAAAAGCCCTTTCCACAAGAATCCAAAAAAAAAAGGCACAAGTTAAATCCAATAAATTTCCAGCTACCACCACAGTTAGAACAAATTCTTCTGCTCTCCTGTGTTTAATTACATGTTTACCTCAAAGAGGGCACAGCAAGAACTTTCATTTTTGCAAATGAGAAACATGTAATGCAACACTGCGCTGGTTCAGTGTATAAATTCCAATGTCACTGCACCCCAGAGGCAGAAAGAAGGGAAATTATGGGAAAAACGAATGGGTTTTAACGCTATATAAAAGCCTTGTGGTAGTAAATAAGGCCAAAGGAGGAAAATCTTGACACTACAAAATCTGTGAACTGGACTATATGCACAGATATTTTTATAAGCTCCTAAGAGGGAATCAAAAGTATTTAGGAGCACCAACTGTGTGGTAGTTATTTTTGGTGTTCCCTCTAATATATAAATCTATGGATGTATTGCTGCAAGACAGTTCATTAGTCATAGTAGATTACATATTAAAGTATTTTAAAAAGTTGGAATACCAGTTACTTTTTATTTTCCCTTCTTTCAAAGTTAGGAACCAGAGGAACAGATGAAACACCAACTTTTCTACATCCACATGTTCCCCCAGTTGTGTTAGGAAATAAAAACCCCTGAGTATATCTTGCTCCACATCTATTTTACTGGAAATTCTCTCAGCATTCAAGTATTGTAATGAAAATTGATTGTCTGAAAAGGGCTGACTTTATCTGCTTTATGGTTTTTGCTGTGCAGACATGGGCAGGTAGCACACAGACTACTTATATATGCCCCTCAAAACGTGCCAGGGCAAGGGGAGATAAAAGTGGGAACACGATACCTGGAGATATGGAAATATAAAGAAGATTAAGGAATGTTTTTACTGCCATCATTGTATTGCTCTTTGTTTTACTGTGTTTATACTATGCCTGTTATGAAGGTCAATCACAGAGGTTTTTTGGCACAACTGCACAACCACTGCTCCCAACATTCCGATTTTATCACTTCTGCAGAAATACTTCCTCTGCCTAAGAAAGAGGCACAGATGCTTCCCAGAAGAGTCTAAAATAATTCCAAGTGTAGGATGAAGAAGTGATAAAAAATCCTGTTAATATTTGAAATAACAATTGCAGCAAGAAACCAGCACTATGAATAACTGTAATTAAATTTAATCTTGGAAGCAATCTTATATGGATACTGCTCAAGGATCACTTAACCTTTTTGCTATGTCATCAGTGCCTTTCTAATTATAGAGTGTCTGCTTTCAGATTTTGCAGATTGCTTATCTTCTTGCAAGCCCAATTTCAAACCTCAAGGTCTCCTTGAGGTCTTTTCAACATTTTCAGGGCACCCTTCTATTTGTTGACAGAACCACAGTTTTTCTTAGTGCATGTTTTGGTTTCAGTATAAACGATGGCATACATAATGTTTTACGTAGTCTAAAAGTTGTGTGCTTGCCTCTTTTTCTATAACCTTCATTGTATAAAAACAGGCAAGAAAGAACATACTAAGAGAGGAGTTATAGTAAAGAAAACAAAAATTCTTCACAGGGCTGAAAAGATGTCAGAAAGGAGCCCTTCTAGGAAACACAAATGAGGTGATTTACACAATGTGCTAATAACCATAGTTTTGTTTAAGCCAAAGCCAAAATTTCTAGGGGACCAGAATTTCACTGCTCATTCACAAAATGACTGTTGTACCTTGAAAATCAGAAAAAAAAACAAACCCTGGTCACCCAGAAGCAGGAACTGATGAAACGGGATTGTTTTTTATTTTTTTGGACATTGATTCTATAAAACCATCAGCACTTTTTGTTAACATTTAGGGCAAAGTCCACCTTTGAGATCTAGGAGTAAAACAACATTCCAAGTAAATGAAAAGACAAAAGGAGCATTCCATGAAATTAGGTGAAGGTTTCTGTGAGTGGCATGACTGACTGCAGATTTCTCTAGCAATTAGTGAAGGGATGAGGGATAATTGTAGCAGTCAGTAAAATAACTAGAAATCGCTTTCAGCCAAAGCAAAACCAGCAAACGTACACATGGGAGTCTGATGATTTACTGCAGCAGAAAATAATAAACACCAATAAAGCCTCAGAAGGAGAAAATATTTGGTACTGGTTTTGCAAACTCGCTTTGCTAAAAACCTGTGCTATAGCAAGGCATGGAAAAGGACATGAAAGAATACACATAAGGATAATTCATTATTCCCCAACTGGAGATTCCTGGAGAGAAAGGTCCAATGGTTTCTTTTGGGCAAACTGCAAAGATCAGAGTAAAGCAGCAGGAACTCTGTTCCCTCTTTGCCACGTTCCTGCAGTATCACACCACCTTTAATTTGGACAGTGCTTCATCTTACAGTTTTGAAGCCACTTTTGTACATGGCTTACATCTGACAGGAGTTTATTTTATAAATTTCTTTCACTTCTTTACTTTCCTAAAATAGCACAGATCACCCTGGAATAGCTGAAGATTTAAGTCATAATGACTTTAAAGGAAGAAAAATGTAACCCTTCTGGTTCAAATAATTTAGATGCTGCTTCTTCTCTGCCTTACAGTAACACAATGAATGTATATTTTAACAAATCCAGAGGAATGAATACAAAACATTGAAGAATGTTCTTCCTAAAGCAATGGAGAAGCAGTTAGCCCTCAGCCTTTTCCTCTGCAAGAAACAAAAGTGCCAACATCTTTTCTGATTTGTCCTAAATCATTCATAGTTGCCCCCGGGATTACTTTTTACTTCACATGAAAAGAAAAAAAGGAAGAGTTCCTCAGTCCAAACTGGCCCTAGAAGTGTTGAAAACATTTTCACAGCAACAGAAAAAAAAAAAAAAAAACAGAAGGGAAGAGGCAATTCAAGTTAAGGCACATGTTATGTGTCAGTGTCACCCCACTTTGAACCTTGTGGTCTCTGCATTCAAAACCAACGTCAGACTTAAAAAAAAAAAAAAAAGAAAAATCAGAACTGTAATATAGAGCACTGGGACAAAGCCTGAAGTTTATTTTTTCTCTTCTTACAAAGAAAAATTGTCCTTTCTTTGTAACTAAAACAAAGAAAATGAACAAAAACTTACGCAAAATGTTATTTTTTGGCAGAAACAAACAGTTCCTGGCCATCCACATCACCTATTTTGCAATCCTAGAAGTCCATGGTTCTGGCCTCTACTTCTAATCCATGAGAAACAGAATAAATTCTCTGCTCAGATTATGCTTCTAGCGCAGAACAGGGTCACCAACAGGTGAAATACTGCATTGTTTTCTTGGAAGCATTGCTACATCCCAGCAGGACACACCGAGACTGTAAAGTTAACAAAATACATCTCCCAATTATTCAAACTCTCTCACATAAAAGGTTCTAATACAGGCAGGTTTTCAAGAACACGTCCAATTCGTCCTGATCATCTCAGTTACTCGGGCTGATACAAGTTTATTTTTGGGTAAGAGCTGTTGTTCGTGTCCTATAATGAAGTTGTGACCAACAGATCCAGAATTCCATGCCTAGACCTTACAAAAAAACGAAACACCATCCAAGAAAATGTGGCAATTACTTACGAATCCACATGATTTTCAAAGGAAAGGAGGATTGGAAAGGGCGACGTCTTAAATGCACATTCAGCAATAGCTTCTATCACTTCCTAAAGAATCAAAACAAAGACAGTTACAAATTTATGCCTCTAAAGAAACAGTCCTTGAAGGCAGAAAAGACCCAACAAGGTCTGAAGTCGTTCCCTGGGATCAGACCTTTGGTTCTAAACATTCCAGAAAGCTCTGGATGCGCTTTTGCCACAACCAGATTGGCCAACCTGAACTGTAATCAAATCTCAGAAATGTCCGACGGGTCTCCAGCACCACATTTCTCAAGGAATGGCTTATGCCTGCCAAAATCAATAGTTCAAATGCAAAGCTCAGTCTCTGTGTGGAGCTGTTCAGTGCCTGGAGCCACGACTTTCATGTACTGTTCTGCATAATAATAAACATGCTCTGACAAAGGCATATCTCCCAAACATCAGCACAAGCACGTATCCATAAAATCCTCAGCTACTCTGACTCACAAATCTTAGTTCCTTCTTTTTTTGATGAAATCCCTTCAAGGCAAAAGAAAGGAAAAAAAAAAAAAGAAAACATTACTCAGTTCAAACAGTTGGCTGTGTAGTAATCATCAAACAGAGGACTCAGGAACTGAAACTTCCATAAAGTTTCCTTTCAGCTCTGATGGAAAATGGAAATCCAGTAAAAAAAATCATTTGGTAACACTAATTTTAGTGGGTGCACAACATAGTAATGCACTCACTGTTACAAATTATGAAATGCTTCCCCCTTGGAACACAAATCTTTTTTCAAAAGAACATAAAATACCAAAGACTTTCCATATGCATTGCTGTCAAACTCTGCAGTTTCTAAGAGCCTCACACTCTGGTGTTTATAAGAACCCATAAGGATGACTAAAACCTAAAAGATTTATTTATTTTAAACAAGCTTTCTCTGGGGATTCCTTTTATTCTTTCTCTGCACTTTTAAAGGCTCCATTGAGAAGCGTAACACCAAGAAATCCACTTCCTCAAACAAAAGCTGAGCTTCTGGCACATTCTTCTGCTACATTTATTTTCAACTGCCTTCCCAGCTGCAAAAGGGGATGAAGTCCTGCATGAGTGGGGAAAGTAAGCTAGAAGGGTAAAATGAGGATCACACTGATGAGATCTGGGGATGAAAAGCTCAGATATTGGTTCGGTGGAGAAAGGTGTGTGCTGGTGATTCCAGCTTGCACTGCATTCAGGTGTGAAGGCAAATGCTCCAAGGTCAGAGGAACAACATGGCAGGTCCCACACCTGACTCCAGCTGCAGAATGACCCACCTAAAACAGATCTCCAAGGTAAAGAACACTCAGAGGTTCCTTGAGGAAGTCCACGTGAGGCAGTGCAAACTGGCAGACTGAAGGGAGCCACTGTGTGCCGCGGTCACACCAAGAGCGTGAGCTGACAAGTGACTCGGCATTCAAGACCCAGTGATCACTGAACTGATTCACACACTTCTGACACGTTATTTCACTGCCATTTTGCTCCTTCCCAGCCAAGCAGAACACTTGGAGTGTTGAAAAGAGATCAGTAGTTGAGGTATTTTTACTTTTTTCCACGTGGAGAAAAAAACATGGGCTCTGAAGTGACAGATGAAATATTCCTGAGGAGGTTTAAAACACCTTCCACTGTCTCTCCTGCAAACACAATGCCCAGGGTTCAACATCTAAATATCCAGGGATAATCCTCCTTCCTGCTAATGATCCTTTCAAGAATCAGATTAACTTGATTTTAAATTCCTGCTCATGACCAAAGCAGTTGAGAGCTATCTTCCTTAATTAAAGGACTTCCAGCAATCAAACCCTACGCCTATAAACATAATTGGCTGCACACAAACACAACTAGAAAGTTAATAACAAACGTGGGAGAAGGCTGTTCCACATTTTCCTGTGATTAACCCAATCAGTGAAGAATTAGAGAAAACAAGTTGGAAGAAAAGGAGGGTTCTGATGCAGGTGGAATTTGGTGCTGTGTCTGTGTGGCGGTGTTGTTTGCTTTTTTTCTCCTAAAGGATGGCACTAGAAGACAAAAAAACCCACCCTAACAACTCCCGCTTCAAGTGTGGGAGACACCTCAAAGCTGTGGCCAGTACAGAAGCCCCACTTAATCCCTGTCACGTAACCAAAGTCAGTAATGGACATTTTCCCACATATTCCTGCACACGGCTTAGTCGAGAAACGCATTTCCACGGTGAGTTAAGTGTCTCAGACGAAGAAGAATTATTTCTTCACACTTCAGAAATGATACCCTGGTATATCATTATAAGCTGTGCTGACTCCCAGTCTTAATGCTACAGGAAAACACCTCCATGATGGCTCCTCTAACACCTTGGATCAATAACATGTTTAAGAACAAGATAACGTTTTAAGGTTACTGCTAATGGTACAGTATCTGCCATCTATTACAGAAAAAGGAAATGGAAGATGAAATTCAGTAATACAGATGACATGTCTGGGTTTGAATGGCACAAATATCCCCTCACAATCTCCAAAGATACTAATTTTTCTTTTTCAACCTCCAGTGCTTTGGATCTGATCCCAAGTATCAGGGATGAGGATAACATTGCACACATTGCTATTAATACTTTTAAATGGTGAACATAATGCTGAGTGTCTGGACCCTGTGGATGGAACCTGCTCATCTGGGCACAAGCAGCACGTTCTCTGCTCACAGGGATTTAAAGGCTTGCAAGTTGTAGAGATTTCCATGATAGCTGCTATTTCCTGCCTCAGTTCAGCACTTTTGTCTCCCACTCCCACTCACCAGGCAAAGAAGAGGAAAAGAGTGAACTGATACATTGGGTTTTGCTGTTCAAACCCTTCTGGCCTTCATTTGCTCCCTGCTGTGTGCTGTGGAGCTGTAACCCAAACCAGTCCTTCGCAAAGGACACTGTGCAAACCCCGCTGTGGTGGCACTGCCTGGTCCTTCAGCCCTGGCTGAGGTCTGCCCTGTCTCTCTCCCCGTGAGATTCCCTGCAGGGACGTGCACAGGAGCACAGTCCACACCATATCATCCCCCTTCCTCTGACTGCCACCATCACCAGGAACCTCTGCCTGTGCAAGCTCCAAATACTAAAACTCTTCTCCTCCAACAGTTCTGCCCATGCTCTGAAATCTCCTCTTAAAACACCTTTTTGCCCTCACATCCCCACCCCTTTGCAGCAACGTTGTTCTACACGGAAGAACCCACCCCGGGTAAAGCCCCCGAAGAGCAGCAGCGTGCTGTGCTGTCCTGCCCTACCTTGAAGGATATTTCAGTTGTCATAGTGAACCCGTGGGTGATGACAGGCTCCTCCTCCGCCGTCCTCCCCTTCCAGCAGTCCAGCTCCACACAGCGGCAGCCCGACAGCAGCACTTGCCGATACATCTCCACCGAGGAGTTGCCAGCCAGCTGTCCAGCTGTGACAGAGCAAGAACAGGAAAAGAGGGAAGTCATTCGGGGCCTCGGGAGTAAATACAAACAGCCTAACAATAATCAGAGTTAACAGCAGCTTTTATCCTGGGCTGAGAAGAATAACACTCGAAGGCACGGGAAAAGAGTAAGAATGCGATGGAAATAACTTTGGCTGACTCAGTGTCATGGTTGGGATTCTACCCTCAGTCAGATACGAAAGAGGAGAAATAACCCAGCTGAATTCAGCTCAAAAACTTCTGACAGACAGCATCAAACACACGAAATAAAATGATAATAATTAAAAAGGCTCAGCTGGACAAGAAATTCAGATGCGACTCAGGACACGAAGATGACATTTTCTCACAACACGCAATACAGTTCAGTACAAGATGAAACAAACCTCCTGCAGTCACTAATGGTACCATTGTGAGGTCTCAAATCAATATTTAATTCACTAACCACTGCACTGAGGTGGTCAGTTAAATTTCCTGATGTTATACTGCATTATGTAGGGAGACATTTAATGGAACTGACAGCTTCCAGCAATGCCATCATGTAAGTCTAAACAAGGAAAACTCACCTTTTTAAAACTCACCTATTTAAAAAAACCCACACAAAAAGAAACCCCAACCCAAACCACCACAGAAGTCCAGTTGGATTCAGGGAAGGGTATCCAGCCAGGGTGGCTTCAACTGCTGCAACAGGTTTGATTCCAGTCACGTGGATACAAATTTCTTGCAGCAGAGAGGTAATGGAAGAATGGCTAAGTGCTTCTTTTAGATGTGAATAAAATGGATGCAGTTTCCTGCTTTCTAACAGACTTCCTGAGAAGATCTTCCTGGATTTCTTGAAGGGAATTCACTTGCTTTTTAAGGATGCAGTTAATTTACATAAAGATTCTTTGCTGATGGGGGACATATAAATACTTCATCTAGACTGGCACATAATATAATGTAGATTACTCTAATGCTCATTTTATTGTCTCTGAGCTTCTGCGTTTCGGTTTTCTGCTGGGAAATACACATTTGGGATTTGCTTCACAAAATGGCATTGTCTGCTTTTGCTCTGTTTTTACCTTCTACTAAAAACTGTAACAAACCCCCTTCTATTTGAAAACCCTTGTTTCCTGTTTCTGTCTGATGCAGGAGCAGCAGCAATCATAAATACTCCACGAGGTATTAACATTGCTCCTGTTCAAATCCACAAGGATTCCCAGCTCCCGCCGGAGCCAACGGGAAACACCTGTTAGTAACAGAAGAAATTGGCCAGTGCTGGAAAGCTCTGAAAATATGGATCCACTGAGCTACATTCACTCAGAAAACTGTTCCAATGTTGTCCTTCTTTCCCCTCACAACATTTTAAATTTGGATTAACCAACTATTCTATGATTAACAAACTCTACTTCCTGAGAGACCCCCGGTCATTATCACTGCTCAGTGTTTTGGACTGCAAGATCCTCAGCCTTCAAAAGTGCTTAACTAAATCATGACATGCATCACTTGCCATAGGACACTTTTCCACGCTACCTTCTTAATAAGGCTGAGGCATTTTGGAAGGATTCCCACAAAGAATAAGAGGGTATCCAACCTCCAAACCATACAATCTTCAGAAAGACTCCCAGTCAGAGTGCAAAACGCCAGCACATATTTTAATAGTCTCAATAGCTGGTTTTTCTGAAATACAGAATATGAGGAATGTCCCCTCAAATGTTTTTTTGCATATATTATTTAGAAATTTCTGTTGTGTGAGTCTCTATTTGCATTTATTCCAAAATATCCCTTTTGCATTCTACAGTATGATCACACAGACACTAAAGGGAATGCTTCCATGATATTTTTAATGGCCTGAGTACAGATTAATTTTTTAACACTGGAAATTGAAAGCATTCTGCATTCCCTGCTATAATACAAGCAGCATCTACAGTAATACCATCCCATTTGCATCCCAGCACCCTGTATGGGCTAAGGAGAAATGGGTTTTGACAAAAACTCACTTTTCTGAAAAATATAATCTCTCAAATGATACCTGACGGGCCACTGTGCAAAATGAGCCAGTGCTGACTGATCCAAGCTGAGGACAGGACCTACCCAGGGAGCACTTCCCGTGCTGCTGGCTCTATGGATCTCAGTCTCCCACCAGGAATGATGTGGTGGGGCTGGAAGGGAACAGAGCCTTGGGTCTTGCCAGACCTTTCTGAGCTCAACAGCCAGCCAAAAACTGCTGCTGGTGGTATGACATGCTCAGAGCAGGCATCACCCAGCTTTCCTTCCCTTCCACGTGGTGCTTTCCAGCTTGGAAACTGCAAAGACACTGTTTTGGAGGCTTTGGAGGTGAAGAAGGTTTCAAGCAAGTGCAGAATGTAGATAACAAGCAGCAACAGTCAGGACTGAGGAAGTGCTGAGAACAGAAAAGCTGGAGGATGGCAGAGGAGAGGTCACAGCAGCAATAAAGAAGAGAACATGCCCCTCGTGGGACATTTTCCTAAAATCAACTGAAAGTACTGCACTGTAAGCAGGGAAGCAGATGCTGAAGGTGAATGGGATAGTCCCACATTGGCTACCTGTGCTCAATGGATAGCTCTGACACCTACTGCTGGTATTATTTTTTCTTTTAGCCAAAATATGCATTAAAGGCTTGTGACAACAGCAGTGACCTGAGCTGAGGCTGGTGAGGCACCAAAAAAGTAGAGTTGCACTTTAAGGGTTAATAGGAATAAAGATATAAATATGATACCAGTGAGAAAAAAGATGAGAGACAGCAAAAAAAAGTTTGCAGAAGATGACATTTCTTTAAGTTAGCCCAGGTTCACTATAAATCACTTCTTACCTCACAGATTTTTACCTTTGTTCTTGAAAATTACATTTCCCTAAGAAAAAGAAAGCAGTAACACTCCTAAATAAATAATCAGGACTTGATGTACTGCCAAGGGTTTCTACTAAGGGCTAGGAAAATGATCAGCGTAATTAAAAATATATTCAGAGTGTGCACATGTTTCTTTTTATGTTATGATGTTGCTTCTTTGTGCATGCTTTTTCTGGGTTAAAAAAAACCTAACAAAGGGAGAGATAAATGGGAGGGCATTAAGCACAATAATCATAAAGTATTGCCAGACTGAATGGTTTTCTTATTGTCCTAATAATTATTACATGACTAGTTGCTATTTCACGGCTTCAGTGAGGGCAAAGGTGCTTCCCCCTTCCAAAGCCACGAGCACTTGAGCAGATCCTTCAAAACTCTGCTTGGGAAAAAGAACAGTCTGCCACCACTCATTTTCTCAATTTTACTTTCCTGTTGGAAGAGAGCAAATGGGAATGTGATGGCTGTACCCTCGTCTAGCCTCACAGCAAAATCTGAGGCTGTCGGGTTTTTGTAATAAATGGATAAATATCAAGTAAATATTAAATCATTAATCCCGTTGTTGGCCAGCTGCCACACATCAATTGAACATAATGAATCCACTAAAATGGAAGGGCTTGTGTTTTGGGCCTGTAAATGTGAAAATGGACACTCTAAGAAAGAACTGTGAGGAGCTTCAAACTTCTTTTGCACTGTTCCCCGAGTTTACTCTGATTTACTCCCCTCGGTTTACTACGCCAGAAATATAAATTAAAAGACTGAAGACTGTATTTCCAAATGTAGCTTCTGAAGTTACTTACAAATGCAGGCAGAGAAACCCGTAGATGCAATCTGAGATGATTTGCAGACTTTCACATACAAGTCAAAGCAAATTTAGCAAGTGTCAAGACAAATAATTAAACATGTGAGGTCACTCGCAGTGCAGTTAAAAAAATCTAGAATAGGTTGGACTAATCAGGAATTCCCATCCTTAATTCTTTGTTTTTTTGGCTTCTGTGCCTCTAGACCTTTGGATCACACCTCTGTCCTGACCAACCCTGACAAAAATCTGTGGTATGGCTATAAATTCATGCTGGTAGAGGAGAGAGCAGTATTTTATCTCTTCAGATCAACTTTAAACTGCACTGTCTTTAAACCTCCCCGTGGGCCTGTGCTTCTCACATTTGTAAAACAGCTTTACTGTTGTCTCCCAGAAAATCTGTATAAAGCTGCAGCATTTGGCTTATGTGGGTCCTAATCCTCACTGACAGAACACAAAGTCCACACTGGAGGTAAGAGGCCTGCAAAATATCACAGTTAAAAATTGCTTTTGCTTTGGCCACGTCTGCACTCTTCCAAGGAGCATAAATTTCTGCATATTGGAATCATAACTTAAAAAGGGGCCACACTGATTTTCGCTTCTTTTAATTCAGGGAAACGAAATAGCTGTCAAAGAAAATACTTATGTGACGAGTTCTAGCACAAAACACATTTTAGAGCCAAGATATAAACCTTTGACAAATGGCACCTAATGGAAACAATGACAGTTCATTCACTTTATGAAGGCACGAGGAGGTGCCGTACAAAGTGTTATAACAAACATAAACCAGAAGAAAATAACTCCCCCGAGGTCTGTTTAAACTGGGCCTCACCACTGCAGGGGTTTGTTTATGTTTTGGCATACTGGCATTCAAAAGAGCTTGGTCAGTTAAAGCCAGTCAGTCAATAACATTAAAAAACCTATATTATGCAGAAGTCACATTTTTAGCACTTGGTGCAGCATTACTTTTTTTATTTGACATAATGCTGAGTCTCTGTCAAACATGACAAAATAAACATCAAATCAAACAGGAGAGACAGAAGTCCCTGTGCACATCTGCTTGTCAAAAACATTTGTTCCTATATAAACTAAACTAAAATGGTAAATTTACAATTATTTTCTCACAAGTTAACAGTATCTTAGACTAGAAAACGAGTGCCAAAAGTTGAATTCCTAAACTGTCGCTTTTTCTGAATCTTTTAAAGTATTGTTGACAATTTGCTGTGCAAACAATACAGTTCAGACTGTAACTCAAATTACCAGCAGCTTCTGGGTGCTCAGCCTTTTAAAAAACATGACAACACCTAAAAATTCCAGCTCAGATATGAGATACAGTCAGGGAGCAGAATTCCACCCCTTGCATATATGGACTGCCAGAAAGTTATGTGCCATGTTGGAACCTCCCTAATCTCTGAATCCAAGCAAATCTCATGGAGCTTAACAAACTGTCAGATTTAATGTTTAGGGGCAAACTTATTAGCTACAGAGATGTTTTCCATATTCTGCTCTGCACACTTGTTCAGCTGTCATAAAAAGTACATCATTCATTCTCCTCCCCAAATACAGACCTTAATCTGGAACCCTATCTAAGCTGAGGGAAAATTTCTGACCAGACTTTATCTGAGCAACACAACTGCTGTTCACCTGTTAATAAAAGCATATTTGATGCAGTTGTGTGTATTTGAGGCAGTTGTGTAGAGGCCAGAACAACAACCAAGAGCCACTCTTGCTTCCCTGAAGGCTAAACTCCATCATCACTTCCTGCTGGTGCTTTTTGTGTATTTTATGGTACCACTGAAAATATGCTAAGAATTCCTGTAAGATAAAGAAATCAGATCTGTCCAACACTGTACCTGTGAGGTAGGTGTTGTGTGAGGAATTGATGAAATAGTGTGACAGTGGTTGAGACATATCTTCATTTAAATCCAGTTTCTCAGGGGGAACGACGCCGTTTTCTTCTCCACTCAGGTATCGCATAAATCCATCCACTGATATCTGTCCTGAGAGAAACACAGATCCAGGGAAAGCACCAGTTAATTTCCAGTACAGCTTTTGTGATGTACAGATGTTAAGGTTCATATACACTTACACAAAGGTACCTGTGAAAGACCATATAACCATCAGACCAAGCCTTCACCCAGTTATCCACATATTCTTGTTACTACCACCTCATTTTCAGCCACATAACTCACACCCCTTTAGCTGTACCAAAGATAAATCATTTCACAATCAGTGCCTCTGATAAGGGAATCAGAGCTACAGAAAGCTGTAGGAACAGAGAAAATAAATCTAAGCCTATCAAGGAAAGGAGTCTTCTGGGGACCAAACAAAGCACACTTTCCAGAGGAAACCGAGAAACCTGCCGAGAGCCACGGACACAGGTAACTTCAGCCTCTCCTGAGTTTGGTCCAGTGTGTGTATATGAATGCAACAGAACTGCAAAGCAAAGCAAAACAAACTAAATGAAGCACCTTTCAAGTGGGAACTGAGCTTTGCTTTTTAATTTTTATATTTGTCTTCTCATTCATCTCTCACTGGAGTGCCAGCATAAATGATCATTTCATATGCTGCTGGCAAATTAGAAAGCTGAGTCCTATCCTCAGCTTAAATATCACCACTGATCTCAGCGGAGCTGTGCTGATTACATCAGGATGAATTCTGCTGCCAAGCCTTCTGCATAAAGTTGACTTTAGGGTGTCAATTTGTACATTTAGACTCAACAAAAAGAAAAAAAAAATCCAGTAGTTTACATTTGAAGATTAATGCTTCACTGAACAAATTAGAGACAGTTTTTCTTGCCTGGTATTTTTTGTTATTTTGTCTACATTTCATCTGTTGATTTACTCAACCATAGAGCTTTACTTAATTCAGCTCTACAGTAATACAGATCTGCTGTATCTCTGAAGAACCTTGAAGCATCTATGTGCTTGGTGACTCTCAACAAGAAGAATTTCTTACCCTTTGTCCCCAACCCAAAATGTTCTGCATAGTGTGCCTGTTAAAAAACCCCTCAGTCGTCTGACTGTGGCATTGAAAAACAGAAGACTTCGGTTCTGCTCCTGACTCTGCTGCTCTCTCTTTTTATCCTAAAACATACAAGCTTACACATACTTTTCTAGCAGATGAACAAGTAACAGGCAACCCTGCATAATTTATTTCTTTTTAAAGCTTGTAACCACATGATGCAAATATAGCATGTAAAGCATTTACTTAAAATCTGTACTTAGATCTAAGAACTTGGCTCTTGATCAGAGAGGAGAAGATGTAACAACCTTAAAGTGCAGATCCTCATTTTCATAACAACCCAAGCAAGACTGGTGGCACTGAACAAACTTACATGACAAGAACTGTAGTGACTATACAGAGCAATGCAATTATCATTCATTCTTATAACAACAATTGCTGGAAAGAAAACCATCAGGTCCATCCACTATTTTAAGGCTGCAATCTGAGTGCAATCCCGTCAGGCTCCACAGCTGCTTTGCTAAAGAGTGACTAATCATCCACAGACAGAGGCCCACGTACTTTCCTCTTCACAAAAAAATTCCAAGACAGTGAAAATTGGGGAAAAAACCCGTCACTGAGGTTTTTCCCAAAACTAAAGATTTAGGAGCAACTTTTCTGCTGTATGAACTTACCAGACAAACATTAAGAATGCCAAGAGTATCAAGTGCTATCATGGAGTTAGCTTCACCTAAAATCCACCTAAGAACTCTGCACTAAGTTCACTGGGACATAGACAGGGTCTGTGGTGTGCACAAGCAATGTCATACAGGGAAAACCAGCTCAGATCCAAATGGGACTGCTGCTACACGGGGAACCAGCAAAGCCATGTTACATGACAGTGAGCTGCAGCTCCTGATGTTTGAGATAGCTCATCCAGACTCACGTTCGGTATCTCTGCATTGCCCTTTCAGCCAGACTAGGAGGGTTTTCCTGTCATTCCTCCTCTAGGCTAAAATGAAATGTAGTAGTTTTCAAGCACACTATTCAGAAAAAAAGGCTTCCATTTTGTTATGTGGATGGTCAGGTCGATTCATACAGACATGGTTTTCAAGGTTCTCAAAGTGATCTCTGTGTTTAATCCTCAGAGTGTACCTGACAAACAGGGTCCTTGCAGTCCTTGTTTTTCAGATGGAGACCTGAAGCTGGGGATAAACTAACAGAGTGGACAACAGCCCATGGAAAACCTGTGGGTTAAGCTGGGAGTTCAACTACACAATCTCTTGAAGCCTGTCTGGGTGAACTTGAGCACCTCTGCAATTAACAGGGAGCAAAGCCCGGGTCTGCACTTCCTCCCTTCTCTCTATTTAGTGGTTCATTCTGCTTCTTTGCTTCCTTCCACACTGCAGTAAGGCAAGGTCTGCAGAGT
Source organism: Manacus vitellinus (assembly GCF_001715985.3). Taxonomy (NCBI): domain Eukaryota; kingdom Metazoa; phylum Chordata; class Aves; order Passeriformes; family Pipridae; genus Manacus; species Manacus vitellinus. Next base: position 3,219,017 of record NW_021940526.1, read on the forward strand.
GGTCCTTCTGTGCATTGCCGCCAGCATTAGCATAAATCACAGCAAGTATTATTCACACGTATAATTAGATAGTTTCTGAGTTACACAGTTATCTGAGCTTACGGCTGGAGAACGCTATTTTCCCCATCATAATTAAGCAGTCAGCATTTCAGAAAGGGAAGCAATTTGCAAGTTCAATTACAACCAATATTGCACCGGCGAGAGTTTCTCTGCGGAACAAAGATGGCAGATGTCAAAGGGGCTTTGTATCCTGGAAATTAAAGAGTGCATTGTTTGTGACCGATGTCAATGATATTCTGAAGCCAACTGCAGTGAGGACGACCCTCGGTGGACACTCACGCAAAACAAAACAGCCTCAATTTATTGGTAAGGTTTGTTCTCTGTTTCCTTAAGCATGTTACAAATTTGCCACAGACGTTGCCAAGAAAAAAATAATATGTGATCAGTTCTTTCCATTATAGTTGTCATCTTTTATCTTCAGGTATATATTAGAAAGATTTAATTAGATATAAAAAGTTAGAGAAAAGAGACCCATAATGCAAAGACACAGAGACATGACAGATCCTCTTGTTTTCCTTTTTGCGCTAAAATTATCTGAACTCTAAAATTTTGATGAAACTTTCAAAATATCCAGTGTGCTTTATATAGTTAAAATTGTAGAGATAATAGGCTTGACTTTCTCACTCATCACTGTCATGTCAAATTTGATCTGATGACTCTTGTCGGGACAGAGGCAGACCCAAAACTCATCGGTGTTTATAGAAATGCTACCACCACCTTCAGCAATGCTTGGTTCCAGATCATCCTAAATGACCCCGAGTGCAATGCAACGAAGGACAAGACTCCAGCTGACTCCTTCAGCCATGCTGGAAAAGCCAGAGGGAGCAGAGCACACACAGATGTAACCACAGCAGAAGCCATGTCAGCAGCTACAGCCCTCAGCAAGACCCTTCCCTCTGCAGGGTTTGGAGTTTCCCAGCACTAGAAATTTATTCTTTTTTTCCCCCCTTCAAATATCTCTTCTCTAATTTATCTAATTAATTAGAATTTCCCTCCCCATGGGGTCACTTAGTAGTGCTCTATTAAAACACCTAAACAACACAAACTTAAAAATGTCTCCTTTGTCCTGTGGTGTCTGGCCAATTTAAATGTTCAAAACTTAACTCTCCCCCAGTGCCACTGGAACGCCTCACACTGAACAGGGCAGGAGGTCCTCATTCTCCTCTCCCTCTCCCCTCCAGGGCTCACAGGGCTGCTCCTTACACTTTTCCCCTCACACTTTGCGCTTTTCCCCCTCAAACTTTGCACTTTTTCCCCCTCATACTTTGGCACATTTTCTCCTCACTTTCCATTTTTCCCTCTCACACTTTGCACTTTTTTGCTCACACTTTCCACTTTTCCTCTCACACTTTGCACCTTCTCCCTCTCACACTTTGCACTTTTTTCCCTCCCACTCTGCCCTGTTTCCTCTCACACCTTGGACCTTCTCCCCCTCCCACTTTGCATTTTTTCCATCCCACTCTGCCCTTTTTTTCCCCTCCCACTTTGCAATTTTTCTCCTCCCTTTCCATTTTTCCCCTCAGTTTCCACTTCCCCCACACACACTTTGCACTTTTTCCCCTCACACACTGCACTTTTTCCTCTCAAAGTTTTCACTTTTCCCCTCACACTTTGCCCTTTCTCCCCTCACACTTTACACCTTTTCTTCCCCACACTTTGCCCTTTTTCCCCCTCACACTTCGCATTTTTCCTCTTGCACTTTCCCCTCTTCCCCCTCATGCTTTGGCACTTTTTCTCCTCACTTTCCACTTTTCCCCTGCACACTTTTCACTTTCTCCCCTCACACTCTGCACTTTTTCTCTCACACTTCACACTTTCCCCTCACATTTGGCACTTTCTCCCCCTCACGCTGTGCACTTTCCCCCCTCACGTTTTCCATTATTTCCTTCACACTTTCCACTTTCCCCCCCCACATGTCACACTATTTTCCTCACATTTTGCACTTTTTCTCTCTCACACTCAGCCCTTCTGGATAAATCTCAGTGTCTGTCAGAACCACCAGCTCCCACACCGAATCCCAGACGTTCAGATGTGGTGTTGGGTCTCCGGCCTCAGCGGACCGAGGAAATTTGGGATGAATGTCAGCCACAGGAGATTGGATTTGTCAAGGCACGCGTAAGCGGCCAGCTGAAGTTTGGTGCCTGCCAAATAAATAGCAGATCAATTTTAATGTTTTATATTGTGCATTGGAATGGGTCTGGAAAATATAAGAACAAGTGTTGAGGGGAAATACAAAAGCGTCTAATGTATTCCTAGTCACAGACATTCCCCGTACATCAAAATTAGAAATGTGTAGCTGAACGCTTGTGTAAAGGTTATATAAACTTTGATGTAACTCTACAAATGCACCCGAATTAAAAACTTCAAAGAGCTAGAGGCACTGGAAAGTCTAGAAATGCCTTTATATGCCTCTCTTTGTATTTGTACACCGACGTACCTTCCAAAACCCATTCTGTAAACAGGAAGGAGGCTTTTAAAAGAAAGGGACCTTGATTTCTCTGTGTATTTGGATCATTTTACCCATTTCTAGGTATGAAATGCAGGGCACAGTGCCCTCACTATCAGGACTGCCCGCTTGCCCATGCAGACACTTACTCACACTGTGAAGTTCCCCTGCCATCATTTCACAAGACAAATCTAGTCCAAGCTCAGACAGACCTATCCAAACCAGGTTCTGGCTTTAGCCCTGCACTACTCTTCTGTGCTGAGGATTTAAGCTCTGCTTGCACTTTAGTTGCCCATGCCAGCAGTCCTTCTGTGGGTGCCCACAATCCCCTTTCTGCCCTGCCCTTCTGATTTGGAAGCTCAGCTTTATCTTCCAGTTGCTCGGCGGGGAGTTTGTCAGCGATGGTCCCACCTGCTGCATCCAAACACCACCACTGCAGAAAGGAAGAGGAAGCCCACAGAGGGGATTCCAAAAACGTCCCCAGCAGTGTTTCTCCTGCAGCAAAGTGTGAAGCAGTTTCTTAGCAAGTGGTTCCACTGGACACCTCAAACTGCTGCTCCAGTTTCACCAGGGTGGTGAAATTCATGCCAAGACCAAAAAAAGGACCCCCAGATTGACAATCAAGTGAAGTCAACCAAATCTGGCATTTTTTCCCTAAAATTTGGAAGGAAGGAGAAGTAATTTCCTACCAGAAGAGGAATATGCTGAGAGATTCCACTGAATTTCCTGACTGTGATCACCTGCATTATGTGAAACACGGGAAGTGTTTGTGCAGCAGCTTTATCTTTTTCTGCATCCCTGGCTCCAACTGATTGCTCCAAAATAGTTACGAGGGAGAAAAAAACCCAAAAGGATGATGAAGTGGCAAGTTCTGAGCATTTCACAATATTTCCATATCAGCTCTGCCTATATAATCCTATACCTTCCACACTGGATCAGACACATAAATGCTCCTGGATGGCAGCCTAAAGAAAACCACATAAAAATGTAACTGTTACTTTGTATGTAAGTATCAAGGCTCTTTTCTGGTCAGCAGAAGTCACTTCAGTTATCCCAGAGATCCTTTTTCTTGGAAGCTGTCTTCAGGCAGGTGACATACTGCTGGCAAACAATCTATTGAAAATTCACAGAATTTATAGTAATTAAGTGAATCCTCTTTTCTACGGCCCTCAGATCTTGTCAACATTCATAAATCAAAATGTTTTCTTCTGCAGTTTATGAGATCTGGAATATTCCCCTTCCTGGGAGATGGTGCTCACAAGTTTATCATGAAACAGGAATTCCAGCCAGCCAGCTGAAATGGTTGACAGGATAGCCTTTACTTTGTGAATATATTCCTCAGAGGCTCCTCTTGAAGACTTACTGTCTCTTCATCATCCTCTTTGAGTGTACGCAGAGAACCCAGGACATTTCTCTCATCAGGGCCCTTGTGCAGGACCAGGGCACACTGTGCATTCCCTGTGCCAGCACAGGCACAGATAACAGCCCCCTGTAAAACTCTTCTTGTGCACTTTCCAGGGCTGGCAAAAGCACAGGCTGTTTTTGACACAGCAATCCTTCTTCTTCTGCTTAATGAGACATAGGTAACTTGACAAGATGCCGTTTTCCCAGTCCCCTTAGAGTGCCGGCATGACCAGCATGTTGTTCTGGATGTGGAAATGCTTGTGTGTCCCTGGGAGCTTGCCAGCTCATCAACTGGAGGACATAAACAAACCCCTGCTCACTCAGCACTGGCAGCACTGTGCCAAGCACAAGATAAAAGACATGGGGGTTCAAAGGAGGGCCAAGCTTCCAAAAGAACCTTCTCCACCAGCTCAGTGCCCTCTGCAGAGGCCCAGGATAAAGACCAAAACCCCAGCAGTGCAGCAGTCTGGGGGAAATATAAAAGTGCAGTTAACCCTGCAAACCTCTCAACCCAACTGCTGGATCTAAACTTCACCCCCTTGTTTTGTCAGGTACGCTGGATGTGCAGCTACTCCATTTTCCCTGCAGTCTGCCCAATCTGCTCCCAGGAAGCCTTGCAGTCCTTTGGGCAGGCTTGGGACAGAAACAAGAGAGGCAGAACTGACAGCAGAAAAGACCACTTATCTGCACACTTTTCTTTGCACTTTAGTCTTGCAACTTTAACATCGAAGAGCCTTTGCTCGTCCCTTAAAATTTGTCAATGTTTTGTACGACGATTTAAATGTGCATTTGCTTGTAGGCTGTCAACAGGTTCGGCCACGTGGATCTTAAACACTTCTTTCCATGTATTTGCAAACTCCATAGTGCTTTGCATTTGTTTACATCCATGCTGTTATCCACTCAGAATGTAACTGGAAAGTATAACTGTGCCAAGAGATGCTAATAAAGTAAAACAGAAAACAAACAGAAAAGGAAGACAGACAATGAATCGGTGCCTACCATCTCCCAGTCAGAGACACAGAATTACAACAGTATTTTGTCTGACAGCGAAATCAGGTCTATTCCAATGCAATCTGCAGCATGAATCACATTTGCTGTGATCCCACACAACCGAGCAGTCCTCTCAAGCTGAAGATTACAATCCTATAAGTAAAGCAGACAGTTGATAACTCTACCAGAGATCTGTACAACGTGTCCCAGTGGGAATTCTATCTCACAAACCAGCACTGCAATTTCCAGCTCATTAGGTATTAAAACTTCATGCCCAGCGTTGAGTAGGATGCACATACCCCTGGTGTGTCTCTTGACTCTGGGCACATATTAGCTGCTCTCTGCTCTGCAGTTCTGTGAGCCAGCAGAGAAGCTCACAGGGACGAATTTACATAAAATCCACACTGTGTGGGACACGATGTGCCGGAGCCACTCTGATGACGGTGGCAGCATTTGCATCCAAGCAATTTGGGAAGTGATGCTGAAACCTGTTTGCCTTTCCAGACACATGTGCTATTACTGTATTGCCATGGTGTAACTGGAATTTCTGTCTGTATTCAGTTTTGCAAACTAGGGCAGGACAGGAGTGTCCTGTTGAATTGTCCAAGTGACATCCTCTTAATGGCAAAGTCATCACAAGGAGAGAATACGGTACAACCTCAGCCCAGACTGAAAATGCCTCAACCCTGCAACTGAGATGCTGGACTTTACCCCAGGAATGTCAGTGCTGCTCTGCTTTAGAAAAAACACAGAGGAGGTAAAAACTGTCAGGCCTCAGATCTGGATCTGCAGATCTATCAAAATATCTACATACCAACCATCACTTACACACCCCATGCAGAAATGGGCAGTAACTCCTCCATTTGAGCAGTTTTCTCAACAATCAGTAAAGGCAAAAATTCATACTAGTCAGACAGTCTTATCAAATTAATAAGCAGAGGAAGGGCAATACATCTGAATTGCTGTATCTGAATATTAGTGAAGCATTTAATGAAGTTTTCTAAATTCAAATTTTTTCTTATTGGAAAAACTAATCTGTAAAAAGCACAGATAGAAATAAACTGAGGTCAGACTAGAAGATTCAGGGTTTCTTTGAATTTGGAAGCTTAAGTGCATAAAAAACCCAGATGCTGACACACTGATCAGCAGTAGGTCTGGCTTCATAAAGTCTTTAATAAAGTGAAAAAGTAGAATCCACCACACAGGGTTTAAAGAACAGACAGTTCTCTGGTAGCTGTTAGCAAAACAAGAGGGTAAAGCTGTAACTAACCAGGTAAATGGGACACACATCAAATGAGAACACACACATAATAATTCAAGCTACATAACTAATCACTAGAGCAAAGAAAAATCTAAAATACAGATTTGAATTGGGAAGAAGATGCCTACAAATCTATCATCCTGAAAAACAGACAAGATGCAGAGAACAGAAATGCCTCTGTACATGAAGCTTCACCGAAAAAGGTGATTAAAAAAAAAAAAGTAATTGATTGGAAGGACATTTTATTATCAAGACATTGATGGAAGAAATCAAATATATCAACACTCGTACCCATAACTAAATCTAACTGCACAATCAATCCTACAAATGGCCGGAATTTATGATTGAATTAATTAGTTACCAACAACATCAAGGGTCTTAATGGCACCACTGACACTGCACCTAGTCTCATGAGTAGGTTTTGACTACTTATTATCAGAAACAAGTTTCTATATAGAAGGTTATTTAGAGAACTGTTATGAATACCTCACAGTATATGCCAAAACAAGAAAAATCAAACATGTAAAGCTGAAGTGGCGACGACATATTTGTCAAGGAGTGTTTTAAGCATAAACAACAAGGATGAGAGAGAACAGTCCCAGTGGCCAAAGGCAGAAGCAGGTAACGAGATCAGAGCAAGCCACACAAAACTTGGGGGGAGTGTCTGGAAAAGCTTGGCAGTGCTACGACTAACTGTGCTAGGAAACAGTCTTGCAGCGGGTTTATTAGTTGTCTCATTGCTTGAATCCTTTAAAATCAAAGCAGGACAATATCCTGTTGTGTTCAAATCTCATTTCCGTTCTCCAAACTTAAAGGAAAACACAGCGGATCCAATTCTGCCCTCAGTTATAATTGCTCAAATACCTTCTGTAATTAGTTACCTGGCCACAAACCAAAACAAGCTGTCTTGGGTAACATGTTCTTGAAAAAGAAATGGAAAACGCAGTAAGAAAGGACTAGAGCAAGATTCCTTGCTCTACCCTTGAACGGGTATATTGTAACAAAACACAGGGAAATCTGATTATAAACAGGGAATGGTAACTCCAATCAAGATCAGAAGTAAATGCTCACTTAATGACAAGCAGTCAGTGAGGGAAAACACGGGAAGGTAAACATGTGCTTTAAGCAGCCTACATAAAAGAGCTTGCTCAGTATCAGTTAATCCATGTGGAAATCTCACATGCCCAAGGACACCAAGATCCAGAATATTTTGCAGAGGAAGGAGCATCAGGCAAGCAAAGCAGAGCTCAGTATGTTTGAAGCAGGAATGTTTGCCATTCTAATGAAGCTACTGCATCCACTTTAGCACCTGCACAAGTGCACAGAGAAAACTAACAGTGGATACAATTTTTTTTTGGCAAGAAAATGTCTGCAGATGGAAAACCACTTTTCTGAACCATTAGAAGAGGTACTGCAGCCCAAGACACTCAGTTCACTCCAGGGAGGAAATATTTCCTAAAAGCTTCCAGGCAAGCCACATCAAATAGCAAACCTCATACTCCAATCAGAAATAAAACTTCAGGAGCATTCCAAGGACATTGCATCTCCAAAGGGAAAGGAGGAAGTGTCACCTGAGAAGAAACACATGTTTCCAAATCTCACTTGTGCCTGTAGGCATGAGCCATCCGGTTTAACAAGATCTTAAAGCCACTGTGCAATGTTGAGCACGCTCTTTATTCACTTATTTTATTAGAACTCACAGGCTTTTTCATCCCTTTTCAAACTCCCAAGAAAGAAGGGCTCTAACCCACAGGGGCTGCAGCCCATGAAATGGATGTATTTTTCCTCTGGTAGTGCTAGAAAACAGCAAAACACACACCTAAGCAGGGAACATTTCAAACACTCAATATTTTCTCCTCTTTTAAAATTTATATGTTGGAAACACATTTATTTTGAATGAGTATTGATCCTTTAAATGTCTTCAGCAGCTTTGAAAACCTCTGCTGTTACAAAGCATGGTCACAGTTCAGAGATTCTGGTAAGCAGAGGTTTTGTGTTAAGGAAAACAAGTCTTGGAACAGTTTCTAAAACTTTAGCAGACAGATATATATAAATTTGAATAATCAGTAATTGTTAAGGAGTGGGGAAAACCCCCACTCCGGTACCAATCTCTCCTAAGTCTCAAGAGTGAAGGAGGGTGAACAACTTCACCTCAGGGTTGGTCTGTGAAGAACTGTTCCATCTGAAGCCAGCCAGAGAACCACACTGGACTGTAGCTCACTCCTTGGCAGGCCTTTTCTGCTTTGCCTTTTTTGTTCCCTTTCCAAATTCAGTTTTGCTTAAAAGGGCTGGCCTGCTCTGTGCAGGCTTTACATTAAACTCAGCTACCGTATCCCAGGTTCTCATCCAACAGCAGGGCCTTGGCTGTCCAAACCCCCAAGGAATCCACATCCTGCTGGTGTCAGCTGACACTGCAAAATAACACAGCCGTGTGAAAGGTGTCCTTGCAGAGCCAAGGAACCCCTTTCCTACCTCATTCAATACATGAGGGGCAAATTAAACACAGGCAAACACCGTGAGCCACACCAGGTGTCCCAGCAGACATCTTCAGGCTGCTGTTTCTGAACACTTTGAGCCCAAACTGCAACCATCAAAAAAAACTTACGGTGGGCAGAAAGCCCCGTGGCACCGCAAGGTTTTACAGACACGAGCCCATTCTCCAGCTGCTCTGGAATTTTCAGCAGAGATGTAGGAGGAGTTGTTTCTGACAGGATACCCCTTACAGGATAAGACATGACAGATAGTTTAGACTCAATTAAATCTTTAAAACCTCACGAAACCACCTTCACACCGGTTCCCAGTTAGGAGTGGAACGAGCACTTTGCAACATGGCAGATTTGTAAGGCAGACAACCAGCCCAGTGGAAAGATGTTTAAATCAGACAGATAAAAATACCATTAATCCCCACAATACTTCAGCTATTTCTGACAGACTGGAAAGAGGGACACTACTGGAATATGTCACTGTCTCCCCAAACCTTTGAAAAACACCCTCTGCAGAACGTCTCGGAGCGATCCTGGGAGATGGGATAATGTTGCATGTTGGCTTACTTCCAATTGCTAAGTTGTATGAAAAGACATCTAAAAATACATTGTTTTTTCTCTTAAGTGATACTTCTCTACATAAGCTATTAATGCACTTGCCAAAAAGTCTTGTAGTATAATGGGAAGAGATCAGAGTATAAATATGCTACAGGTGGTGAAAAAAATGTAAAAAAGAAAAAAGGCATGGCTAATATTTTTACTTCCAGGAAATCCTACAGCTGAAGAAATTATTAATATTAAACAGAAGTGGAAAAGAATAAAGGTGTGGCACTGCAAAGGTAGTGCAAATAAACTGAAAAGAAGGGATTTCGGCCCCTTTAAAAGGCCTTTCTTTTCTTTACACTTGGTTCTGCAGCTGCAGGCACTGCAGTGGACAATGCCTTTCCTAAACAAATCGAGCCCTACCTTCATAACAACTGCTTTTTTTGCCCTCTTTACTACCTCTGGAAGTCTGTGCCAGGACCATATTGTTAGGAAAGTTCTCTTCATTTCCAGCCTAAATTTATTCAAGGCCACTCGACCCCTGTGTGTTCTTCTGCCAACATTGTCCTTTAGTTTACCACTTCTTTCTGCCTCCCCAGTGTTTAACCCCGGTGTATTTATAGGGAACAGCCACATTCCAGCCAGAGGATACTGTTAGATGATTCCATCTGACATTTTAAGGGAAAGTGCCTCCTATGGCTGCTGTGTTACAGCAGTGCACATACTCCAAGCATGTTAAGAGTTCTGACATTCACCACACACCCCAAAAATCTCACAGGTCACTCCTAGTTCCTCAAGGCACAGCCTGTTTATTTAGTCCAGCCGACCAAAGGATGAGGCAAAACCCAACAAAGGGGGTGGTCAAATGGCAACGAGCTCACCTATGGCAGAGCCAGGAAAGCTGTGCTTCCTCTGCCACCAGTTCTAGATGTCACCCCCTGGATCACAGTAACTGCCCCCCGCTGTGTCCTCAGGGGCCCTCTGCAGCTGAAAGCACTACAGTTGTGGGGTCACAACGAGGAGCCAAACCCTGCAGTGTTTGTTCCAAGTTTATCTACATTTGCTTCCTTCGGCCCTCGAGCCCATGCTGCTTTATGTCTCCAGAAGTAAACTCCATCTGATACTCATCTTCAAATAATAAATCCTGCCGCTAAAATTGAATACCTCCCTGTGTTCCATAAAAGAGGCAGTAAAACAGCAACAAGCACAAAAGAAACAGTTCTGCTTTTAGACTAAGTTTGCTATTTATGGGCTGTGATAGTCTGAGGCCGAGTCAAACACAATACAGGCAGAAAAATATGTCTCCCTAACCCCTGTAATGCAGGATTGACGTAAGAGCCCCTTATCTCTGAGCAAAAGCTGAAGGGAGTGATGCAAAACCCATTCTTACTAGTCCTCATCACTGATTCCTTTTGCTATCAAGCTGTTACAATTAAAAAGATGATGCACTTTACCTGTAGAGCCAGATGCGAAAAATCCTCATAACTGAGGACTTTACACTCAGATTTTTACACAGATTTTTACAACATTTAGTCTTTTACTTGAGATGAAGCCTTCCAAAGAATTGCAGGAAATTAGTCTGAAATTAATTTTACAGCTTGACTAGTAACTAAAAACCAAGCTCCTAGAAAGAAAATACAGTGTATTACAGAAACATATTTTGCAAATTAATTTTGACAAGTGGAGTCAAAGTTATTCATGCTGATACATTATCCATACTTACATTTGCTGCACATATACATACATTTTAAAATAGACTTTAAAGAAAAAAAAGCTTTCTGGTAAGCTACCTAACTTGGCACTTGGAGCTGACAGCATGGGGTAGACTATGGCTTTGGTGTGGCTTCAGCATTTTAAGGAGTAATAAATCCTGACTGGGATCTATTGTTCTGTCATCATTTGAGATTGAGAAACACTGCTGAGAGCTCTCCTCTTGTACAACTGGAATGCTGGAAAACACTAAAAATCCCCAAGTTAACACATTTTTGGTAGTTTTTTTGGTAATTTGCAGTGTTAGAGTTTGGAAGGCAAAGAATTTCAGCCATTTTGTAACACTTCCCACAAATGTTTCACGCCAGAAGCCCCTACCATGTGCCTGAATGATTTATGCACCAGAATTTAGGCTTTAAATATTATGAACTATGCCTTAAAAGTACAGCTGTGGTTGCACAGTACTTGTTTTTCCCATTAAAATCTGTTGCCTAGGAAATGACCCCCTTCTGCCATTAAAAGACTCCAATGTGTAGTTATTCTTAAGCAGTTACTAAAAGGTAAATTTAATGCAGTGGGATGAAAATGTTTGAATTGCATTGATGTTTAAGGGAGGAGAAACACATTTGTGCTGAAGTGAACACTGCCTGGTGTTAAGGCTGCCATGGGAAAAATACATATAATAAATGCTGTATAAAATTACATCTTAATCTAGTGTTAATTGCTTAGTTTATTTTATCATCCAAGAAAAACTCAGCACAACAGCCACCAATAAATGTGCACTGCAAAGCAGAATAAATACTGGAATTCAAAGGGAGTTGTGGAACTACCCTAAACCCTTCTAAATACATGTCTAAGCAAAACTGACACAGAGTAAATAGGTATAGTTCAGAAAATCTGGAGAGAATCTGTGAAATACAAGAGCAAAGTTATTTTCCTCTGTGCAGAGTTAAAGGTTTGGCCCTTTAAAATTAAATAAGCAGAGGTAGTTTTTAAATTAATGCATCCTTTAGAGAAAAAAAATTAGCATCTTTATGCCATTACTTATCTCAAAGATGCCCTCTAATAAGTACAATCTGGTGTGTAGACACACTGCCCAGGAAAAATCTCCAACGCACTTCCAGACTCTTTTTTTAAAGCTTATCCCATAAAGATCACTCTAAAAATAATGGCTGATAATAACCTAACCCTTGCCTTGCTCCCGCCAAGGACGATGGTGGGAAGCACATATTATATACCTGCAGCTTTTTCACAGCTCCTTTCCCTGGCAGACCTTGGTTTCATGTTCTTCACTGCTTTCCTTGCCAGTCTGGTACATGGGTACAGCTCTTCTTGCATGTTTAGAGTCTCCAAGGGACACGGGATGTCCCTCCAGCCAAGGCTGTGGCTCAGTGGTTTTCAAAGCACTTCACTGGTTTCGGAATGAAAGGTTTAAACTGGGACACTGGGATTGGAGCTCTCAAGGCACTGGGGGCCTTTTGAACTCAGAAACTTTTAGGAATGAACCGCATCGTTAAGTCAGGAAGGACCAGCACAGTTTCTGCAGAATGTGAAGCAAGTTTATAAGGTAAATTTGCCATAATTCCAGAATCCAGGACTGTCGCTCCCGGGAGCCTGGACACCACAAGCAGAGACATCTGAAACTTGGCATCACTGTCCCCTCTCCCATCCATAATGTAACAAGGCCCTGAACAATTTACTTTGATGCAAGCCTTTAAATAAAAATAAATAAAAGAATTAAATAAAAGCAAACCGGGAACTTCCCAATAAATCCCCTGGGCAATCGATTTATTGACGCCCATCCTATTATCAACACGGTAACACGAAAGGGAACACATTCAGCAGTTGTGCCAGACACCCACTGCAAATCTTCACAGCCTGAAAACACCAAACTACAGCATGGTACCTCACCAGCCCTAACAGCCCCCCAGAACACTTCTGTTGACAGCGAGAGACTGCTCAGCAGTACCAGGGACTTCCTCCTGCTTCCACCTGATAAGGAAACCGTGAATTCATTTCCTTGGCTGTACGACACAAAGCATTAATCACAACCTGCTTCCACCACAGCAAAACACTACTCCAGATGTTTAACCTCTGGAGATGTCAAGCCCGTGTCTCTGCTGATTTTGCAAATCCCAGCAATAAATACACCTAAAAATACATCAGTGACAAGCAGGAACACGGGCAGCCTTTTTTACTCAGAGCTCTGCAACCTGATTTTACCAGGTAGCAGAGGAGCCATGTTGTAAAAGTTCAAAATACTATGGACAGCTCTTGCTTGCTGTGCTCCAAATATTGTAGTTGAGCAGCAACAGGTACAGCAGAAGGGCCACAATGGTGATCAGGGAAATTCTGAGATGTCAAAAGAGTTTGAACAGCGCTGTGAAAGCCGACACACAGTACAACTGGTCACTAGAAATTCATTTAATTAGCTATGAGAGAATAATTAAAGGAGAATATTGTTGTACAGTGGTTGTGCACAGATAATGAACTCAGACAGGAAATTGGAAAGAACAGCCACCAGACAACTGAAGGTCCAGAACCATCCACACAGGGTATGGGCAGCAAGGACTCAGGTGCTGTACAAAGGCACATTGTTTCCATTTTATGAATTTGGATTTGTGTTCTCAAGGGAAAATCCCTACTTTTATTTAAGAGAACTTTCCAATGCATAAAATTTTATTTGCTAAGAAGCACATGCACCACACTCTCAGAAGTTGCCCCGGTACCTGTGTTCGAGGTTCCGGCCAAGAACTGCCTGGAAATTCCACTTCAACAACCTTGGGAATTGTCCTTTCTGACAGCAGAAAGCCTGAGTGACAACCCATTTTAGAGAACACCATATTAAGAGGTTAAATAATTATTTTAAATATCCAGTTACATTTTGGTGACATTTTATAGACATGGAGCACTTTTTTGGCAATTATTCCATGAGTGTAGGATTGAGCGCACACCTACACTTCATTTAATATACAGTGAATTGCACTCCCAGCTCGGAGCAGATGTACAGAAAATATTGTGTCCCCATGTCATTCCTGATCAGCCAATTCCTGTCATTTTAAGGCAGTAAGCTCGGGAGATTTGCACTGGAGCATGTGCCAATTGCTACAGCTCGGCTGCCACACAGGGTGTTATATGAGGTGGCGTCTTCAGCACAGAGGTGGCTCTCAGGCTGTGCCAGCTGGACCTCAGAGCACAAGTTTGAAGAGGGGGGAAAAAAACCCCACAATCCCACAAAAGGAATTAACTCTCTATGACTTGCCTTTCCCTTGTTAAATTCAGTTCCTCCTTATTGCTAGTCAGAGGGTGATTTCATTTTGACTCCGGTGTTCTGTTAGCACACTTCCTTCTAATAAGCCCTTTATTTGGTTTATATGAAGTGCCAATATTTGGGTAAGAAGAATGATCTTTTAGGTAACAGACTTTCCTGTCACTGATGTGAAACAAGGTAAGCACAGAGGACTGTTCTAATATTTGCCCAGATGAGAAAGGAGGTCAGAACGTGTTTTCATTTACTCGTGTTCCTACTGACGTCAAAAGACAAGTCTGCATGAATGCCATAAAGAAACAGGATTTAACCCTCCAGCAAAACCTCTGGGAACACTAAGTTTGACTGAAGTAGAAGAAATAAGAAGCCTTATGAGAAAAATCAGAAGTGTCTGAGAGACAACACTGACCATGGCATCGAGAGCTCTAGGATTCCTTCAGGAAGACGCCAAGGTCAGAAAGGCTTCCAGGGAGAGCGGCTGGAGTGCCTTAAGGGAACTTCAAGACTTTTGGGAAAGACGTCTTTGTGTGGCCTCTGGATCCACAGTCTCTGGACCAAACCATTTTTTTTCATGTTAGACCCATTCTGCAGGATATTCCCAAGGCCCTAAAATTTCTAAGGCGTGACCACATTAAAAGCTGGGGTAACCATTAGGATATGTGGGTTGGGATAAAACAGGATGCAGACACAAACTGAATGCTATTTTAAGACTTGTGGTGGGAGCAAAAATCTGCAGAGATTTGAGCAGGAGTTCTCTCACTGGTCTTGGCAAAACGCCCAGTTAATCCCTGACAACACCTGAGATGTTCAAGAGGGAATTACAGCACGAAATCCAGAGGTGACCTCACATCCCACTTTGTACATCACTTCATCCAAAAGCAGAGGGCTAGACTTAATACTGTGATTAAATTACAGCATTATCATGTGCTTAGTTTCACTGTCCCTGATTTCTTCGTTCAGTTTTGCATTTCAGTTGCTGGTAAACAGCCATGTGACAGCACGGTTTCTGCTGAACTTCACATATCAGGGCAACTGTTCTATCAATGCTATACACTGGAAAGCAAATACTGAAACCAGCCCCATCCTTTCTAAACTGAACCCAACCAAACACACCTAAACACACCACATGATGTCTCCTAGGCTTGTATGATCCAAACCACAGACAGCTGGAAATGCAACTGGATTTCGAAACAAATTTTCCTTTAGCATGTGCTGTAGGATAACTGGGTTACTGTTTGAAATCAGAATCCAAGTACAGCAAGAGTATAAAAAGCACTGACCTTTCTTTGCTAGGTTGCTGTTGGGTTCATACTTCTCAATCAGCACCTGAACTTGTTCTTGTTTCAGGGGTGGATAAAGGATCTCGTTCAATCGTGGGTCACGCTGCTTCAAATTTATAAACTCCATCATCTGGTCAACAGTAAGGTATGGTTTGCTCTTGGCACCGCTGGAGAAAAATTAAAGCAAGAGCAAAGGCATTAAAACACATTTCCTTGAAATCTTGTTCAATGTTCTGAAACTTCCCAGGGAAACCGAAACAAGATTCAAAGTATCAAACAACAAAAACATCCTCCCGCTGTGTCTCTGGGCTAATTTACTTTGCCAGCATGTAACGACAAAGACTCTCCATCAAACTTGCAGGAGGAGGATCTTTAAAAACCTACAGCATTACTGACATCAATGGGAAGACTTAGAGCAATGCTAAAAGCCTTTCATTCCCCTGAATTCCTGGAAATCAGCTATTTAAAACAGTAAAAGAGAAAAGGACGTCGAATTCAATCAAGAGCTGGCCACAAACACTCCTTCCTGGCCCAGCTATTTGGGTTTAATGCTGAATGACAGCAGCCCTGATTTCATTATTCCAGGATTTGTTTGGGTCTTTTTTATTACAGACCTGCTAAAAACCGTGAGGCACTTTGCAAAGCAAACAAAAAGATGCCTATTTAGAGAGGCAGTAAAAAGAGCAGAGCTGGGTACAAGCTGTACCCAGCTGGAGACCCAGGAAGCCTCCAGGCCAGGTGATGTGCCCGGGGTTGTCTCTGCAGCACCCAGGACTGGCCTATTTCTGCTCTGGCAGAGAGGAATGGAGAGCCTGCCCCGGGTTCAGCGGGAGCAAACTAGGACAGGGCTGTGCTCCTCCGAAACCTCAGCTGCAGAGAAGACAAGCCCGACAGCACAGTGTCAGGGCAGCGGCGCTGCAAAAACATCCAGTAATTGCTTTGGTGGTCTTGGGATGTGTTTGGGAAATTGCCTTTCTCTCCTATTGCTTCATGTTCCGACTCCATTGATCAGGATGTGCTGGAACTGGGAAGTGCCCGGATTTGCCGCGAGGGGTGAAGCACCGCGAGTCACAGAGCTTGTCACAGAACGGATGAAATCAGCTGGAACCAGCTGCTAATTTAATTTCACGGTGAGAATTCATGATACACAAATCCTAAAAGTTACTGCTTTTTTTTTTTTTGCAACTCTTAATTAAGCTTTTGGGGGTGATTATACGTATTCTCGTGCCTATTGCCTGGTGTTACTGCTTATTAGTTTTCTTCCTTTATTTTCTTGGAAGCCTAAATGACCCTGATCCATGTGAAAAAACCCAAGACCTGGCAGTTCTGCTCCTCTAGGAACAAATCCTTTAGAACTCCAGCTATTAGATATGGAGGCAAAAGCTTGGGAGAGAAGGAATCCAAGGTTAAATAACAGCCCTGCTTGACAATTAAATCTGTTACTGGCAAGCCATAGTCTAAATAACCTGATTACCACACCCAGCCCAGAAAATCTGTGAATGGGGAAAATAAGTAAACATATAAATAAATGAGTGTGTTTTCTTACAACTCTGAGAAGATGTGGTCGATCTCAGGCCGAGGGCAGAGGTTGTTTAAGAACACTCTGTACACTTCTGGCGTGAAGTCGTCTTGAGGGATTGAATCATTCTGTGAAAGGGGGGAAAAGAAAGTGAAAGAGAGATACAGCACTTTTATACATTCTTTGTAAACAGATCACTCACTATTTGGCTTCTCTAGGTTGCAGGAAAGAAATCAAAAGGAGCCCAGATTCTGCAGAATAATAAATCCCCCTGAATAACAGAGCAGCTTAGAGGGTACATGTTTAAAAAAACATCCAAACACTTCTATCAGCTTCCATAAGGCACAGTTCTCTCTGTCTCTGAGCTCCTGTGAAGGAGGAGGAAGGGACATCGCCCCATCTAACCCCTTATCTAGAGCATAAATAAATGTATTGGTCCCAAGGAAGAGTGAGGTGGCTGGGCAGTGGTGCTGAGCCCAAGTGCTTCAGCGAGGGAAACAGCAGCATTACAGAGGACAAGGACATCACTCAGCTTTCCAAAGCTTTCACGGAACTGGGGAACAACGTGGGTCACTGAGTCATTACCAACACACATGTCCAAGATGCCACAATTCTGGGCAAGACTCACACAGCGTAGCTTTTCCATACGTCTTTGTCCTAAACTCTCAGTGTAACACATTTGGCAATCACATTTCTTATGCAGGAACCAATAAAAATGTTCTCCTAATAGAAAACATCTCAGGGGTTTTTTTTCTGACATTTTCTAAAATTTAGAAAAATTTAAATTTAGTCCTGCTTCTGGATGACACTTTCATCATCCTCATTATATTTTTCTGTGAAAAAAAGATGAATTGCTGTTATTAACTGGAGAGACTTGAAAAGTCCTTTGTAGGAAGCTGGAGCATCCTTAATCCAAAGCCATGACATGGGCCCACGTGATGCCTCTCCACAGTTCCAAAACCTTCCCAAATCTGATGGACTGGAGAAGGAAAATGGTAACTTGGACACAAAGCTGTTTGCTTTCCACACCACTGGACCCTGGCTGTGTCAGAGGCGAAGCTGCTCATGGGGAAATCAGTGCTTGTATTTATTCTGCCCGTCCAACGCCGTTGCCAAGGGAACAGGAAGCATTGGTTCAAGCCTTTGCTGGACGGAAGGAAACTTTTCTCAATTGTTCCTGCTTTAGGATAAAATAAATAAACGAATGGCACAGGCGGTGCTTTGTCTCCTGTCAGCTGTGAAACCCACAGAGGCTCCAGAGGGTTTTGTCCCGTGGTGCTTTCGGCTGACGTTGGACTGTCGAGACCTGTATTTTCCCCAAGGCCAGGATTCTCAAAGCTTGGGAATTTTCTTGTTAAAGCTGGCACCCCACTCTCCCCTGTCCCCTCTGCCTATAACCCCTCTGCCAGGGCATTTTAAACATTGATTCTCTAATTACCACAGAACTACAGTCTCCAATCAACCTAACATATGTTTTCCTTTACAGGGGATTTGAAGGTGCTCAGCTGAACAAATGTAGGTCTCCTCCAATAACCAGAGATCCAAGCTTTGATTTGCCACTCGGTGCCAATTAAGAAAACATCCCTCAGTTTCCCTCCCTGTATCTCCAAACACCTATGACAAAGAGGAAAACCAACAGGAAGTCTTCAGGCTTAAGTACAGATAGTTTTAAAAACTATTTCCTACCAGCACCATCATCAGTGGGAGCTACAAACCACAATTATCTAGACGGGAGATGAGAGCTTTTGCCACCCCAGGCACAACCTCAGGCAACTATATTTGGATTCCCAAAGCCCGTCTGCCGAGAGAGGGATTAAAATACGCTGCCCCCTTCCTCAGCCTGGTCTGAGCCATCCACGTTTCAGAGGAACCACCCACACACCTTATGGGCTCCTCTCTTTTTTGAGACCAATGAACAAAGTACAAACTTGCAGCAGTACCACATGAAAGCATCCCTCATTTCCAGCTTTCCTTAACACTGGCATTCAATTTTATCCTGTGATTAAGACTCTCCACTCATTTCAAGCACTGTTGATTTATGATTTGTCTGGTAACCTGCCTGCTTTTATAACAACATCTGTATCCAGTCTCTTACATGTTTGAGAGCTAATTCCGATTATTTGCACAGACAGGACTCAATAGGAGGTTATTTTATTTTAACAGTCAAGCTCACTGGTGCTTCATTGTGAACCTCTACACTAACTGCAAGGCAGAAACCAGCCTTCGCAGCCAAAAAGGCAGCTAAAATAAAGCTCTTCAAATTCTATTTAAGGCACTTTTAAACAAAACCAAAACAAGCAAAAATAACCAACAATAACAAAAAGCAATGCCCCTTCACAAAAAGCAAAACCCCCTGATATCCACATCTTTCATGCTGCTGGAGTCCACAGCTCTTCCAAGGCTTTATTGTCCTGCAGCACAATAGGGCAGAAGAGCTGGAAGTCAAAACTTTACTTGTTCAAACAAACAGGAACCCAAAGGAAAAGAGCCGTAGCTGAAGTTCTGATTTTATTCTATTCCATCCCCTCCATGAGATCCAGTTTCACACTTCTACAATATTTTTCAAAGATGATCAACAGCACAGTTTTCTTTGGTGCATGCAGAGTGTTTCTCTTTTGTCCCATCCAAAGGAAAGATCTACTTTATGCTGTGAATAATTTTCGAGATGGTATCCCAGCAACAAGTAGCCAGCAACGTGTATGTGAAATTGGCCCTGCTTAAACAAATAGCACAAAAAGGCTGTGGTTTCTTTCAAGGCCTCCAGTGATATTTAGATTTTCTTTTCAGAGATATGTAATAAACAGAAGTAATAAACCAACTGATTTAAATGCAGTGCCTCGGAGGTTTTCTTGCATATCTCGTTTGCTAACAATTAAATGAAAACCCATCTTTAAAACTATTCTTACCACGTTTCTAAACCTCACAACCTAGCTGCAGATAAGATGATTATGATCTTATATATCTACTTTGAAAACATTCCTTGGAATTTTATGGAATTAAGCTCCCACACATATGAAGGAAGGTCTCATTGTAAGTGAAATCTGAGGTTTGGCTTGTGAAGATTTTGCTCCACTGTTCTTCTGGAGCTGTGGGAATTGTCTTTATTTAACAACTGGGGAAGCAAACATCCAGGAAACCTCACAGCAGAGTTTTCTACAAGAGCAAGGGATCAGGGGATGCAGGTTCTCCTGACAGACCAGTTCTGTCCCACCACTGGGACCCCTGAAGGTAGGAATTATCCTGCAGGAAGCTGCTTGGAGGAGAATCTCCACCTGTGAGGAGAACCCTGCTTGAACAGGGAGGCAGGACTAGGTGACCCTCTGTGGTCCCTTCCAAGCTTACCCATCCTGTGATTCTGTGACTAAGGACATCTGCACTCCAGCATTAACTGGAATCACCTGCTCCAGCTCATTCCTTTTGGAAAAAAAAAAAGCCTTGAGGATGAGGAACCCTCCTGCAAGTGCTCTGAGCTGAGGAGAGCTCCTGGATTAGCAGGACACAACGGATGCATCCCACAGTATTAACAGTGTTTCAACACTTAGTTCATGCACCTTTTAGATGAGCTACAGTGAGTGTGACCAGTCACTCACCTCAGGCTATAGATTACACTGTTAGCTACACCTTGAGCTAACACTGCTCTGAAATCACGCTGTGGAAACTGGGCAACAGTGGCTGAGTCTTAAAATATCCTCATAGGATTTCTCCAGGACAGGTCACACAACCTCTGCCCTTTCTTTTACTCCATTCATACCTCTTCCAGGAGCTCCCGGTCCTTACACAACTTCAAGTCAGACCCACTGCTGAGGACCTTTCCAGCAGCAAAGCCAGCACAGCACGATCAGCCTTGAACAAATTGTCAGTGGAGAGCAAACAGCCCCAAACACAAGCAATGTTTATCTGAATAAATGCAGCTGCTCACCCTGGAAGATGGGAGATTACAGGCTTCTAACGCCGTCTCCACCCGTTTTCTGTCAGAGGAGAACAAGCGGTATATGCTGCAAAATGGAGACAAAACAGAGAGAACTGGTTAAAGACATGCCTTCACGTGCCCATGTGGCTTAAAGACTGAATATCTCTTCCCAGTCTATCACACCTTTAGCTCTTTATTTCCATTTGCTGGCTGCTCAGTAACAGAGGTGAGTTTAGTGGTGCTCCCAGTGAGTTTAACTCTGCCCCGCACCAGCCCCTATCACAGCAGACAGTGACTGGAGAAAGTCACCCCTGCCCTCTTCCTATCACCCCAGTGACATGCAGTTTGAATCTGTTCACCCTCACGACATGTCTCTGAGGTAAAGAAATTATGGGGTTTTTTATTTCACAAGTGGAATGAACAAGGGCAGAGAAGTGGAATGTCTTGCTCAAGATCCCAAGAGCAACCTACACCCAAAGGGTATCTGAGCACAGCCATCCTGAGCATCACTGTGATACCACACATTCCCTGTGATGTGTCCTAAACACGTGAAAAAGTCATCATTCCAGACATAGGGGCCACATGCTCATCCCAAACATATATTCCCACTCAAAAGTCAGCAGAGCCTACCCATGGTAAGGCAGGGGAATGGCACTTACTTCTTCAGAGGAATGCGCCCCTCTGGAGTCACCTGCAGCTTCAGTTTTGTGTAACTGTGGAGACAAAAGCATCCCAGTTCAGTTTTACATCATTTTAAAGGACCTCTCCACAGACTTCCCAGCTCAGTGCCAGTGCTCTGTTCATGTGGCAAGTTCCACTCAGCTCTTCTGCCCAAAATGAAAACCTGCTGGGACATCATGAATGAGCAAACCCCTTCTCCTTCTCTGCCATCTCATTAAGGTGGCAGGATGAGGATGGATCTATCTTTGCCCAGATTTTTCAGCAGGCTTTGAATCAGTTGAATCAGGAGTCACCCAGTAACTTCCATGAGAAGCAGCTGGGCCTACAACCACTATCTGTTCACTGCCTACCATGAGCTTGTGAAGAGCACAACTTTTTGAGTGCTTCACCTCTCCCACTTGAGCAGAATTAAAACCATAAATGATTTTCTTGCAGTAACATTTTCTTGCAGATCTGGTGAAAAATGTTGCAACACTTAAATATTTAGGGGGATTTTTTTTTTTTTTTTGGTTAAAACCCCCCACTTTTTCACTTTGCCCATTGGTCTATCAGAAAAAGAAAAAACTGCATGGTTCTAACAAACTTTCCTTTTCTTCACAACAGAAAATGCCATTAGCAACCACTTCAAAAACAAAGTGCATGCTAATACCCCATAGGAACATTTTCACAAATCCTTGACTCCCCATGGGCATCTTTTGGAAACTGAAGTGTTTGGTGCTACTGTGTCACCAAACAAAAATATTATCCCCTCTGCCCCGTTTCCCAGTACTGGGCTGGATTAAAAACAAAAAAGTCACAGCAGTTAGCCAAGGAATGAATAAAATAAAGAAACTCAAGAAGGTTTCTTTCATTTTGTCTTCTATTTTTTGAAAAATCTGACTACACTCTAGTCTCGTTCAGTGTTTTCCTCTACAGCCAAAGAAGCCAAAAATAACAGAAAGTGGGGAAAAACTAAAACAAAACAAAACACAAATCCCCAAACTTTCCCCCCCTCAGGCTCTTTGCAACACACAGGACACCATTGTTTCCCTGCCCACCTAAGAAAACCAAGCATGTTATTGCTGTTGAAATGCTTGCTAGGAGATGTTCCTGTTGGTAGGAGCTGAATGGACCCATTTCAGTGGTGCAGTGCTGACTCCAAGCAGGACAAACTCTGGATGTCACACTGGTCCTGGGTTCCCACTTCACAGCCCCCCTGCGCTCCCAGCTGCCCTGGGCAGTATTGCAGTTTATTATTGCTGTTTATTATTGCACCTCCAACGTTCCAAGGGACTGAATGCCATAAAGAAAACACCCCTTCACTCTGCTCTAATGCAATCTGGTTTTCTATTTCAACCAAAGGGTTCTGATAGGACTGCAACCAGCCCTTTGCTTTGTAGAATAATTATAATGGGGAAATAATTTAATCTTCAAAGTCAGAGATTTCTTAAGTGACTGGTTTGGCATCTGTGCAGAGGACCTGAGAAACCTTATGGTTTCCAAGTGACTTATTAATTAGTGGGAAAAGACACAGGAATGCCATGCTTGCCTGCTACTGAATCTATGCAATGTGTCCAGTGACTTCATCTTTAATTAATATTGCCTGAACAACTGCCAGAAAATAGCTCCAAATCTGACAGGCTCCACTGTACTGTGGGATAAGAGGTTCCTCCTCTGGATTGGATAGGAAAAGGCCCATTAGGTACAGCCACTACTGACCTGTCAGCAGAGCCCACTGGCCACCTGGGAATTCGGGTGGTAAGAGGCAAGGAAATTCTACCAAATCACTCTCCAAACTCACCTACAATCTACAACCTACAGAGCTGAAGGAAGTCACCTGCTCAGATGAACAGGTTTTCCATTGTCAACATGTCAGTGTTTCCATCCATTTCTAGCTGGTTTGCCTGATGTACCACTGGTTGGCACAGTGTTTGGAGACACAGAGCTGTAGCTCCAGCCACAGCCAGCCTGCAAAGTTTCCTCAGGAATTTCTGCTGAATTCAGCTGCACCACAACAAACCTTATGAGAGGAAAACACACACACACACACACATCCCTCCTTGCCAGAATAGGCACCTATGAATGAATACATGGGATTAAAGTTAAGCAGTTGGGAACTTTTTGACTAAGTATAGATGCATCTAATGAAATCAGGCACACACAGCCTGAGATCAGACTGAGCAAAATGGACTTCTGGCATTTCTCACTTTTTTTAATCAATGGCAGGAAAAAGGAAAATAAACCAGAATATTCTTTCATTTTAAATAGAGAGCTTCATACTACTGCTGAAGCTACAACTTGGCTATACAGGGGGAGGACAGCATTTAATTCTGTTTTTCCTGCATGGATTTAGTAGTTTGCAAGAAGAACCCTAAGAGGATTTCTATTTAAATGACTCTGAGATAGCAGGCTTCTTAAAACCACATGAAAGGATGGCTGTGTTTACAGAAGTGTCGAGCCATCAAAGCAGAAACAATAGCTGACAATGTGACTAACAAAGGAGGAGGAAAACGAGACGCAGGGAAAAGAGCAACACCCACGGCACTGAACCCCGACGGCCACTTACGCTTTTTCCAGAAAGGCGTCCCTTGACATGTTCTGTGCCAGCAGATTTGTTGCCAAACTGAACACTTCATCTGACCATTCCTACAAAGGGAAAACACGGTGAAGTGAGGCTTGGTTGAGATGTTTACTTGCACAAGGTAAAATATTTTCTGAAACTATACTGTCGGTAAAAAGGGTCTCATTAAAACTCTCCTCATCGGAGAGACCCGATTTCCTCATGCTGCAAAAAAAAACCCATGAAGACTGTTACAAATTAAAGTACTGACTTGATCCAACATCTTACCAGCCAACACGAAAAAACAAGCTTAAAAAAACCCCAACCAGCAGAAATGTGTAGGAATACTTTTCAATTGCTCTGATGTGCAAGGAGGATGCAACTCCAAACAGAACAGCTCTTTCTCCCCTACCGTGCTTACAATCCTTGCACAGTGCTCCTATCCCTTGTTACATTATTTTTCCCTATTTTTACCCCATGGAATCACAGAATGGTTTGGGTTGGAAGGGACCCCCAAGAGCATCTGGTTCCAACTCCCCTGCCGTGGGCAGGGACACCTTCCACTATCCCAGGTTTCTCAGAGCCCCATCCAGCCTGGCCTTGAGCACTTCCAGGGATGGGGCAGCCACAGCTTCTCTGGGCAACCTGTGCCAGGGCCTCACACCCTCACAGGGAAGAGCTTCTTCCCAATATCTGATCTAACCCTCCCCTCTGGCAGTTAAAAGCCATTCCCCATTGTCCTATCCCTACACACCTTTGTCCAAAGTCCCTCTCCAGCTCTCTTTTAGCCCCTTTAGGTACTGGAAGGTCTCACCTGGAGCCTTCTCTTCTCCAGGTCGAACAGCCACAGCTCTCTCAGCCTGTCTCCACAGGGGAGGTGTTCCAGCCCTTTGATCATCTGTCCTCCAGCTGCTCAGGAGAAACTTCCCATCTCTGCCTGCAGGCTCTGTTCTTCCCATGGCTCTCCCTCACTTTTCCTCCCTTTATTCTCCTGACTTGTTTTTCTCACATCTGTGCACGTTGCTGAAGCACTTCCCTCAGGTCCCTGACCCTTCCCGTGTTCCCAGCGTGGCTGATCCACGACTATAATGTGAGGTTTAGACTCTCACTGCTTGTCCTCCCCTGCAGGTCTCTCCTGCAGCTTTTCATTGACAACTTCAGCACATTTTTTTCTTTCTAACTCAGTGCTTATTTACAACCTTTAATTGCAAACCTCTTTAATCACGACTGTGGTTTGGGATTGGCTTCATTTCACCTTTTAAAATAAAGGGATGAAAACAAGCAATGCCTTTGCAAACACTGTTTTACTTAACGAAGTTTTCTGAGTTTCCTTTGAAACTAAAAACGCATTTCCTTTCTGAAAAGCCCAAATCCAAAATTCCCATTGCCACACAGCCTCTCATACTCTTTGGGAGGTATTCCCTTCTCCTTGGCTTTTCTTTTTCTTGAGGAAAAATGAAAAAAAAAAAGGGGGGGGATTTCATTCTGACAAAAATGGACAATGATAAGTATCACTGACTTCCAGTGCAAGAAGTATTCCTACATCACTTTGGAGCTTATGAGCTTGTTTTACCTAAAAAGCAGACTTGTTCTGGAGGCAAACCAGCGTGGCTGAGATAACCCTCCCCTCCACCTTCTCATGACCACTTCCATTTTCCTTCTTTCATTGTTTTTCCTTCTTAGGTTTGATTTGAAGAAATCGGGGGTGTGAGAAAGCAGAGGAGGAGGAGTCTGGTCCCTGAGCAACCCAACTGCTTCGCTGTGACTCTTGGAACAGAAAGCATATTAAGTGCAGCATCTGTTTTTCTTCTTGGCAACTCGTTTTTCCAGGCTCAAAATAGGCCCATCTTGTAAACACTGCTTTGTTTAGGCACTAATAATAGCAGCTCAAACTTCTCCCTCTGACACTAAGGGCTGCAGAGATTAATGGCAACACAAAATACTATTTGGAAACTGAAAATATGTTGCCTTTTAACAGATCTTGATAGATTTTGCTTTTATCTCGCCGGTTCTGCTGGGCTTGAAACCAAAATACTTGGTAGAAAACAGGAGTGGGGCACTTCAGGAGTATCCCACACCCCAGCTCTTCCTTCTCATTGTCCAAATATTTGTTGACAGGAATGTAAAAGGAACTCACTTATTGTGTGCCTGTCACATGCATTATTTATATATAAATATATATATTTATATAAACAGTCCTGCCATGTCCCTTTCCTGGCTTTTCCTGGCTCTTCAAAGCGCTTGCATTGCTCTTCCCAAACATTCCAAGGGCTACCTGCAGGCTGAGCCAAGTCAACAGGTCACAAGCAACACTTGCTCATTGTCTCTCCCATTTCAGGGTCTTCATTCCAGCCACCACAGAGCCACAGCCAAGGAGCCAGGATCAGACAAATCTGCCAAGGGCCACATCACCTTTCCAGCAAACCCTCGGCAGGAGAGGAAACCAGAGCCTCCAGCACAGAGCCGAAGAAATAAAGGAGATGCTTGGGACTGCCTTTGATGGGCTTGGATCAAGCTCTGAGCCAAGATGTGTCTTGCTGCTTTAGCTACCAAATGGCCCCGTTTCCTTGGCTTTGCTGCACGGCAGAGAGCAAAGCCCATCCTCAAACTGCAGGAATGATGTTCTCTCTGCAGCAGCGATTCCAGAAGGCAGCGCTCGGGGAGAGCACTGGGTAGGGACTGCTGTGTGTGGGAAGAAAACAGCCTAGAGCAGAGAGGTTGTAACAGCCCCTGGATCACTGCAGGGGACTCCTGGACAGGTGCAACACAAAAGGAAAATACAAATCCAGGGTTTTTTTGTAACAGGACTGCACTAGTGCCAACAAACCCAGGCTCTGATCCCGCGTGGCAGTGGAAGGACTCAGCCTTCTGATATCCAACTCCAAGCAAGTCACATCCAACATATTAAGAGCTCCCTGAACTTGATCCCCTCTTGGTTACATCCTGTTATGTTAATTCATTTTATATCATCCCCATGAGCTTTACCAAGGAGTTCTTTCTCTGCTCTGTGCTTTGGCAGGTAGAATATAAGCAGCAGTTCACTGTGTTGCTCAGGGAAGTGATTCCTCTCTTCCATTGCATGCATCAGGATACCAACCAAGACACGGAGCACAACAGAAGAGAGGAGACCTTTTTCATAAGACAAGACAGCACGGAGTCCTGAGAACACTTCCCTCAAATCAGAACTGACTATGTGTGAAGGCAATGTTCCTCTCACATTTCTTTTTTGGTGGGAGGTTAACAAAGCAAGCTGATGAAATTCTACACTTTCACTTAGGAATTTTATTTTAAAAAACCCCATATCAAATGGATGTGAATTTATACGGTTTGCTTCAGCATTTTATTATACTGATCGAGCTCTGGGGAAGCCAGAAAAATAAAGATGTGTGCTGGAAAGCGCAGTATAGTGTGACTGGTGAATCATCTTTGATGGCACCATTTTACTCATGGAGGAATTCATCAGCTCTTAGGGATGGATTTTATCCAAAGCTTATCAAACCGAGGAGAAACAGATTTCCCTGGGCTCCAGAGAGGGGCCTGCACGGCCAGGACTGGCCATGCAGCAAGAACAGGGTTGGTAGGAGAGGCACAGAAGAGAGGGAGAGGAAAGAGATGGAGAAAAACAAGAAAAAAGCCACTAGATTTGGGAAGAGAATGGAATACTGTAGAGCAGACAGAGGTTGATAGGTTGGGAATGGAGACAGAGAAAAAGAGCACCTGCTCAGAACAGGGTTTGAGAATAAAGCTCTGTCTTTATCCTGGCTTCCGCAGAAACTGTGTGGACGCTCACAAATAAACCCTATGCCAGTACATTCTCATTTCTACCTATCTAGTGCACCTGAGGAAAGTTGAATAACCCAAGACTCGTATTTCCCTAATTTTCCCATAATTTGGTCAGTGGATGTGGCAGTTTGTAGCAGAAAGGGAAGCCCTCTGCAGAAGGAAAAAAACCCCCATAACCGAATAATTTCAACTGCCTCACCAAGATCACTATAGTTTACTTTGCCTGGTCAACATCAGCCACACAACCTGAAAAATAAGATACTACAGATGCAGGGTTAACAAAACAAAATATTCATGCACTGAAAAGGAAAGGTGAGGGAGATTTCCACTGGCACTTGCTTTCCCTGGAACATCAGAAGGAGGAAGGGTCAAAATTTGACGTGTGGCATTGAAAACATCTTGTACTGACATTCCTTCCCAGAGCCCCCTGGAAGGATGATTCGTGCCTGATGTGCTTATTTATTACAGCTTCTCTGGGAGACAATAAGGACCAGAGCCTGTGGTCTGGCTCATCTGATGTTGGAAGATGGGTTAAAAAAGAGGAATTTTTAGCTGCATTCAACAGTGCTCCAAACTGTTTCCATTCAGACAATCAGGATATTGAACATGACCTCAAAGCAAGCACGACTAATCTGCAATGCTTTGAAAACTGCACCCCCAGGCCACAGTGCCCAACTGATCAAATATTCACTTATTTGCTCTCCTGCCTTTACAAATGAAAAGCAAGACTTAGACTCTTAGGAGTTACTCAAGACTTAGAGCAGCCAAGTTTTTACTAAATATGATTTTATCTACTGTATTTTAAGGTTCCATTCTCAAATAGAAAACAGTCCTAGAATACCAATTTCTGGGCTGTTCTGGCAAACAGATTATGGTTCACTGACTGGGGGCTGGCCAGGAAGGTGCAGGAGGAGGACATAAAACTTCTGATTTGGGTTATTTTCCCTGCTCCCCGATAAGGGCTAACAATTCCTGCTGGAAAAGCTTCAGCATACCTTTTTGTTTCCTATGATAAACTTAGCTCCTTTTTCTTTCCCTTCAGAGCTTTTTCCATCATTTGCAGTGTCAGGATTCCTCACCCACCCCTGCAGAGCGTAGCTGTGCATTTCCAAGCCTGAGGACAGCACTTCCCACTCAGCTGCCCATGGACCACCACAAACTCATTTGGTTTCTACTCTTTCATATCACAGGAAGACTGAAAATGTTTTTTTTTTTACCAAGCTGATCAACTGGCTAAAGAAGTTTGGCAGAGATAGAAACTTGGCAAGCACAAATATCCTCCCCTAGTTGAAGGCTTTCACACTATGACCTTTTGGCACCTGGTTTAACAATCCTTGTTGCCTGTGAGATGACAAAATAACTCCCCACTGTTGTTAAATTGCAGCAGGTTACAGAGAATCTTTCTTTTTAGCACAATCTAGTGAACTCAAGGGTGCAAAAATGCACATATGGAAGTGTGTTCTGTGCATGGTTATCTGGGGGCTGGCATCAGAGTGTACCCACATGAATGGAAGTGGAAATAGGAGCAGATTCTGAATGTCAGTTTGAAATAGATAAAGCAAAGAGCTCCCACTTCAGCAAATTGTACAGAAACGTATAGAAAGTGGAAGAAGGAGAAAAAAAAACCAACCTCAAACCATGTACTAATATGAATTGTAACTTGCTTGGCACACAGAGCCGTGTTTTATGTGGTGTGTGGGACAGAAATGAAGGAACTGGATACCTGCATGGAAAAAATGCTTTGCCAAGGCAGTGATGTTGGCTACACAATCCTTATCAAGGGCTATCAGTGGGCAAAATGTGGTGCTTAAAACTGACCTTCCACACATGAACATTCCTGTTTGTGCTCAAAGACAAACAAGGTGCCTGATTGCTGACACTCCTGAGTGCACGAGGGAGAGCTGCAGACTCCCACCACCCTGGCACAGGCCAACCTCCAAAAGTCAACCATTTACCTACTCTGTTCCTACAGATGATCCACAAACTGCACACACTTAGAGCAGGGGGATAATTACTGAAATGTATTGATGTGTGTTTGGAGAGTCATGGTGTAACATCAGTAGAAATTTGGGTACTGTTGTTTTCGCAAGGATTAGTTGGGTTCTGTGGGCAACATTATGAAGATGAGCACACATTTTGGGGCCTGCCCTTGCTGAATAAACTCCTGGGGGAAAAAAAAATAAAAAGATTGTGCATTTCTTCTTGGGAACTGAGCAGCACAAGTCTAGAACAGAACTGAGGTTCGTTTCATAGCAATTGCCACGTTCCTGTCATTTATCCAGATCTCAAAACATTAATTTTATATGACAGATGAGTGTGTGTTACCTTTGCTATATCCTCCTGGAATGCCACCAGGTTCAGGTAGGATATATTGACCAGGTCTGGCCCATAGACCACAGTGATCATCCGATTTTCCAGCCGGCCTCCCGCGTTCCCAGCATCCAGCAGTTCGCGCAGCTTTGGATCCTGCAGGTAAACATATGAGGAGATAATTACAAATCTTTTGCAAATACTTACGCCAAAAGAGGTGATTATTTCTGCAAACACTTCAATTTTGAAAATTTTGTGTTGTGTTGAACGTTTTTAACACGATGGCACTTGTTTCTGATCCGCTTAATTACTCATTAAAATATTCAAAGATATTAACCCAGAATAAAAAGAAAATCACTGCTGTAAATCCTTCAAAGCCTTTGAGCTCTGTTTTGGTACTGCACGGACTAAGAGCTGTCCAGCTGATGGCTGCACATTCCTATTTCCAGGATTTTTGCCTCAGAAGTTAAGTGCACACAAGCTGTGCTGCTTGTCAGAATAACACAATCTGTCCAGAGGCCACTGGCCTCAGCAGAGAGATTCTCTGTGATTTTCGTGGATTTTAGATAAAACTAAAAATGAGAACTTTTTTTTTTCCTAAGGAATTAAAAAGCCTTCTGGAATTAACTGTCTTAAACACTACGAAACGAAAGATGGAATTTTAGTGACCCGCTCTTTCTTTTTCATGTTCAAAACGGCATGTATTATTTAAATTATTAGATATATTCCATTCAGATTTAGTATCCAACGTAGAACCATTTAGGTTGGAAAAGACCTTTAAGGTCACTGAGCCCACCTGTCCCCCCCCATCACTAAACCATGTCCCCAAGTGCCACATCGACACGTCTGTTAAATCCCCCCCTGAGGATGGTGACTCAACCCCTTCCCTTGGGCACCCTGTCCCAGTGCTTGAGACAGAAATGACTACATAACATTTCTGTGAAGGAAAGATAAATTCAGTGACTTCTGTCGCCTGTTAACAGGCTGAGCCTCACAGCTTCACTGGCAACACGAGGGTTTGAGTAAAGATTTCAGGTTACTTTGTGACTCAACTCGTTTCCGTTTCTATCAGGCTGCAGCTTTTCCAAGAATTACACCCAGTGTTTTTCAAGCTAAGACAACAACTTGCTCCTTGGCCTCATGATGAAGTTTATAAAGGCAAAGAGAGATGAAAAGATGCCCTGTGTGACTGGGTTCAAACCTTTGAAAAGATACGGTGTCATCTGAAAGCTCGGGTCTCCTAAAAGATAAGATTTTTCAGTCTGGTGCAAATACTAACAAATGGCCAGCAAACAGAACCCCCATGGGAAGAGATTCTGTGTAGAGCTCAAACTATTTCAAAACTGACACAAAAATATCCTGCAGTTTAAGTTTCACTGTCCTGTGAATCTTTTCCCCCCACTGGTTGCATGTTTAGTGCTTATGGTACTTCTTAATATTTAATAACTTCTTGACTAAGCATCTAAATTTCCACCAACTGACACAAATTAAAGTTAATATAAGAGAGCAACAAGACGATAAAAAGAGCCATTTTTTCATGGATCTCAGAGGAAATTCTGTATCAACAAGACCTCAGTCTAAAGGCCATCTCCTGACTGGTATATCTGCTTGTAGGCAGTGGAGTTTAAGGGTACGTTCACCAAACACCTCGCCAGGTTTAGGAAAGCATTTTGAAGGATGATGTAGAAACTGGAAAGAGAGCACAAGGCTGTCCATCACACAGTGCTGAGTCTCTCAAATACTGGGTACAATGGCAAGTGTTGCAGGAAAACAAGAGAGAAGAATCCCATTTAAGGGCTCTGTGAGGAAGGAATACGATTGTGCTCCGAGACAAGGATGGTTTCATGGGTAAACAGGTTGATCACAGGCTTTTGCGTAAGAGAAAAACACGAGAGGGATATAAAAATAATAGCTGTGTTCCAGAGATGAGGAGACCAAAAAAAAGGGGTATCATTTAGACCTTGGAGAAGAGCACCAGAAATGCCCTGAAGTTGCTAAGTTGGTGTATTACCAGACGGGTTACTTTCCCTTTTATTTACAGGTTGGATGTTCCAAAGCTTTGTTTTATGTCTGTGGGAGATGAGAATTCATCTACTTTTCACTCTCCCAAAATCAGACAGACAAATGCTTCTGCTCAAGGGCCTGTCTGGGAACAGCATCATCCTTTCTGAGCTCAAAGTGAACAGCATTGTCTTTCTGGCTTCCTTCTCTTCCAGGGATTTGTCATTCCTCTCTTCCTCTCCCCGGTTGAACCTCTTGCTCCCGGTTTCACTCCCGATGATGAACGGCAATCACACCAACAAAAGAAGAAAGCTGATAACCTTTTTCTTTCGTATTTACAGTCAACCATAGGATGTCTCAGTGATGAATCACCCTCTAGTTAGACTGAGAGGGAGGCAAAGAAACATATTTGAAATGGGATGCTTTTTCAAAGCAAATTCATCAAAAGAGGAGTTATCTGCGACTGGCTCAGGAAGGTTTTTAGAAGCACAAAGTGGTAAATCAAGAAATGGGACTATGAATTCGGTTTTCCAAACCAAAGACTTTTCCTCCAGGTTTTAAAGGCAAGAAATTAGACAGCCCATCCTCTTTGGGCTGCTGGGTTTGAATGACTAAAATGCTGAATTTCTCTGGTCTGTCTGAGACTCTCTAACCGAGTTTGAAGCACAGAGTCCTTTCTAGCAATGCATTCCCCTGTCCTCATCCGGCCCCTACTGATAAAGGGCACACACTGTGTGTCCTGGGCTCTCTCAGTGTAACCTGCTGTGTGCTCCACAGACTTAAAACCAGACATTTTGTAGATATTTTTAACATATATTTTTTAATTTTTTTAGTTTTAAGTTCAACCAAAAAGAATAATGTTGATACCAACATGATTCACACCCCTTTTGACCCCTGCCATTGCTGCACTGACAGATGCACTTGCTAAGAACAACTTATCCCCCAGCTGATGGTCCAGTCATATTATTTAGTCCTTAGGTCTGAAGTTCTCAGACTTAAGCTACCCAAGTGCACTGTTACCTCTCCACATGAACAGCTCTGCTCCCTCATTACCACAATTAGCTGCAGACACTCCTAAGGAGATGAGCAAAACATCCTTTATCCACATCTTGAAGACTATCAAAGCTCTATGAATCAAAGGCCTTTTTAAAATGTCAGCAAGTTTTCCTGTGGAGATGATAGGAGAGCACATGGGAAAAGAAAAAAAAAACAAACCCACAACCAAGAAGCAAAACCAAATTTAGCTTCTTTTATGTAAATGGGATTATTTTGATTTGGATAATTCCATTTTGAGGAATGAGACTGAAAATCTGCCCCTGTTTGGAGGTGCGTTTGATATCCTGGCTCATGAGGGCAACAGGTTGGTTTTTGGCATAATCTCTTTGCTGGACTGGGGCCTTATTATGAACATACTGAGCTCTTTGGCAGATATTCAGAAGAGTTATACCTATTTATTATTGATTACAGTAGTTTTTGGAACACCTGAGCTGCTGAAGGTCTATCACGTTCAGGAACATGCCCATGGGATGCCCAATGAACAGCAGAATATTGGCCATACCCACAGAAATCAAAGTTCACTTTGTAGGGTACTAATTTCTGACATTAACTGATGTCAGAAAACATCAAAAAATGTTGATGCTTTCTGACAAAGGAGAATCTTTTTGACTCTTTCAGTCAAAAGGCTTTAGGGGCAGCTTGTTTTTTCCCTTCCACTGAAGTCCAGAAGGAGCTTCAGCTTCAGCTCAAGGGCTGACCCTGAAACCAGGTCAGGAAAACCAGTGTTTTGGATGGGACAGTTCTGTGCCTGAAGGGTTGACATTCCCAGAGGGAGATGGAACGTGTCACCTCCTCTGTGTCTGCCTGCTCACAAGGATGGTATTGGCAGCCAAAGATCTTTAGAATCTATTAAAAATCAAGTCAGTCACGTCAAATTAAGGTTAGAGCTGGTCAGAGGACTGTGTGCTCATTTGGTAAAAAACCTTCCCTGTTTGGTTCTGCTGTCTTGAGAAAATTATCAAAAACCCCCACACTTTAAATCAACCTGAAACAAAACCAGAAAATAGAAAAAAGCAACAGCCAGAAACATAAAATAAATGAATTAAAAAAAAAAACCCTTAAGGTATTCCTGCAACTTTCATGAACAAATGTAGAGTAATGATATTTTATTAGAAACCAAGATTCTGTGGACAGAAGGATAAAAATAGATTTCAATCAGACTTCCAAAACTTTCCCCTGTTAGACTTTGCTGGAAATCATAAGAATAATGTAAATTTAAAGAGGCAACTCAGCCACACTGCTGCCAACCTCTGTGAGGACTGCTTTCCACTGTGGTTGGTGTATTAAAGTGCAGTTCTTAACCCCAAAATCCCAATTTGTGTGTGCTCTGCACAGTACAGCAAATGCCATAACATCTCTTAATAGAATCACCAGCTCTTTAAAATTTTTCTTTCCTGAAAACTAATACCAATAATACATTTTGCTGTTGATTTCTAACTTATATTCATAGCTATAAGGGTACTTCAAAATTCCCTAGACTCTACACCATAATCCCAAAAGGTTATATTTATGCCCTGATAACTTCGGGAGAGATTTGAAACAAAAATGGCTACAGCCTTTCATCTTAGTTTCTTTCTCTTCAGAACAAGATTTCCAAACACTCAAAACTGCATTTATATTTTTCTAGCTCTTTATGTATCTCAGGAGAGGGAATATAGGGGGGAAAGAAGCATAATTAGATAGCTACATATGCAAAGAGTCTTCCAGGAAACACTCAAGCTTGAGCTTAAATTAAATGAAGAACCTTGCTAAAATAGGACCTTACATTGTAACTCTGTAAGAGGCAAAACTCCCACAGATTTTCTTCAAATAGAAAAACATCTTTTCTCCAAGAATGCCTTATCACAGACTGTCTATCAACAAAAATGTATATCCATGCACGTATGGACAGCATGGATATATCATGTATTTGACCCAGATATCAAAATACCAGCTCCTAACCCTTTAAGCAGGGGGTAAGTTGCTGGTTTAGGGGCAGTATGAAGAAATCCTAAGTGACTCTTAGAACCAGACCACTCACCCCCAGCGATCACTGGAGTGATCCAACCAAACTCTGCAGCGCTGCCCAGCACAGGGGAGCAAACAAGGGCAGGAATTGCTCTCTAAGACTCTGTTAAAATGGTTTTGCACCACCTGTGGTAGCCAAAGCACACAGCTCTGGTCTGCTACTCTTCTTGGGTCCGTGGTGTTGCCTGGTCCCTGGGTGTTGCTTCCTATCTTTTTATCTACAGAGCTTCATCTTGCCCAGTGGCTCCCTCTGCATCCCGGGCCAAGCAGGGACTGCAGCACCTCCCTAGGGAAGTGTTTGCCCACCTGGGTCAGCCAGGGGGGACTTTCCCACCTGGAGCCTGTTCTCTGCTTCACAAGGGAACAATGCACAAGTGCTGCCGGTTACAGGACCTGTCTGGGCTGCAGGTGAGACAATCCCACAGCCAGTGTCCCACTCCGAAGGGACCATCGCTCTGCATTGCTTCTTAAGGAGCTGTGAAGGGCTGCAGAGCATCACTGTGACCCCCAGACAAAATGTTCTTGTTAACTGACTTAAATTCACTGCTAACAATCCCTCCACAGACCTCAAAGCCAGTTCAAACACCCTTTCTGTCACACCTAGCAACAGCAGAGGGCTAAGAACTTCCCATCGAGAGGACTGACAGACTCATCCTTCAAGGAAACACATCTTCCTTCTCCCTCTCCTTCCTTTGTTGAGACCAAAGTGAAATCTCTCAAGTCTGTTTTTCAGGAATCCCTTTCACTGATTAAGGAGAATGTCCATACATGGGAATCACACCTACAAAAACCCGATGACAGGATTTTGTCTGTCTGTCTTAATGACAGTCATGTGAAATGAATAAACTCCAATTACTACATCAAAGATATTCAAAACAGTGTTCTACAAACTCTCTCTTCTCTAATTACACAGAATACACAGGAAGTTTGATATTTAAATGGATTCATTTGTATCAAGTTATCTTTACCAAATTCATTGTCATTAAACCAGAAACACATTTAGCCCAATGAAGATAAACATTGCATTATGGTTTTAACACAAATAATGTCTTCACACCTTTCACAGAAGCGTTTCAGATCAACATATAACCAAAATATTTGCAAATACTTCTCCTTTGAAATTCCTTCTCCCTTCTAGGGTTTCAGAATGGATTCCAAATTTATCATGATATCACCATAGCTACCTATGCACAGAAATAGAGCCGGTATCTTGTTTAAACACCCAAGTCATCCAGACATCATTTCTGTGCAAACTCAGGCAGTGTGTACAAAACACAAGGATGTTTCTTTAAAAAAATGCTCTCAATAATCTAAACTGGTCTCAACTTGACCATCTGCTCAGCTAACAGGGTGGAATATTTCTGAAGGATAACACGGCATGAGGTAAAAGGGAGTCAGAAATGCTTTAGACAAAGAGGCAGTGCCTGGAGAAGGAGATCCAAGGCATCCACTGACTCCTAGGACAGATCTTGCCTGGGATGAGCAGCAACACTGCCTCAGATACAACTGAAATCCAAGGGCTGTTCTTCCCACAGATGAAAGGACACCATAAACCATCCATCTAACAGTCAATCCCGATTAACCTTCTCTATGAAACACCTACTCAAGAATAAGAGTTGATTTTCCAAAAATAGCTTGATCTAATTCCATGCTTGAAGTAAGAACATCGATACATCAAGTTTACCAGGAACAGGTTATGAAGAATAGTAAAGCTACTGCTTTCTCCATGATGTACAACTTTTGATGAAGAGGGAATACATGCCTGCTTAAAACTTATCACTCCTCTTTTTCTGACCTTTCCCATAGTTCAAGTGATCCAAATCCAGCTTCCCTGGCTCTCTCATACTCTCATGACAAACATTAAGCAAATATTCAGCTGGAATATTTGTTTAGTTCTCCTTCTTAACGTTCATATTTCTCATGATATTTTTCTTTCAGGTTCATGGTATTTAAGTTTTAAACTGTTTGCAAGACTGCGTGTTCTAAAAAAACAACAAGTGACAGTATAAACCATCTAAGTAAAATCAGACCAAATGTGGTATTTCTCAGTCCTTTTGGACGAGGCTGTGATTAACATGAAAGAACTTTACCTCTCACAGTGTAAATCCTAATTTATGTGACAACTACAAAAAGGCGAAATACCAAGAAGCTACAACCATGCACAATCTTCTTCTAGATGTTTCCTAACTCAAGAACATTTTTTTACCCATTTTTATCAGCTGCAGATGGCTCATTATTTTCAAAATGACCTTTAAGCACACACACACTTCCCCTTGCTGCTTTTCCTTCCTCAAAATGCCGTGAGATTTTCTTCAGCATGATTTTAAAGGCAGAGATGAAGAGATAGCAGTGAAAAGAAACCTCTCTCATTTCCATGTCACTTTTATTAACTCATTTTCTTTGGGCTGTATGAGACCATTGAAAAACCCATAAAAAATCCACGAATTGAATGATTTCTACAGCGAGTTGCAAGAGACCCCAGGGCAGGAAGAGCTGGAGCAGCAGCTTAATTTTCACTTATCTATAAATCTCGTATGCATTGTTCTTCCAATTCTGGGTTGCTGTGTAGAGTTATTTTAATAGGGTTGCTTCAGAGGTTGAGGTACAATCAGCTACTCATTTATATGTCATTTGTAAAAATCTGAGATGCTTGAGATGAGCTGAATGAGAGGCACTGCGTGAGTGCCCACCTCGGTGCTTTGGAGAGCTCCGGGAGGGCTGGAGCACAATCACTTGCATTTCAATGGCTCTTTTTCTATTTTTTTTAGCTGGTGGGAATATGTACATCCAGACGGTCTGTAATGCTGAACGCACCAACTATCCACCCCTACGAACACAACAGATGAAACGGGAGAGCTGTAACTGAAAACATCTGACTAACGAGCTGTTTATTACTGCAACGTTTCAGGCTCATCAGGAGAGGAAAAAAAAACACAAAGGAAAAAAAGACTGCCAGGCTAAGCAATATTTTGTTCTGCCTTACCTGTCTGAGAGACATGTTTTGCTGTAATTTTTTTTCAATTACAAAGTCATGTGGGATGCTTGATGCTAAAGGTTTCAATTTACCTGATTTTAATTATTGTAAACACTCACTGCTCCCATTACCTTTAAGTATTTAATTCTAGGAAACTCATTTGCAGCATAGGAAAAGAAAATAAACCATTTCAACGATGATGCAACAAGAGTCATAACTGTTTCCTTCTTGGACTGTAGCAGATACTCAGCTGGTGCAAATCAGACCATGAGCTTACTACAGGCTCCTAAAGGCACATCTAATTAACTACTGATGGACAACGAGGAGTTCTCCTGCACTGCCACCTGTCACAAACCTTCACTGCCTCTTATTACACATCAGCTGCAGTAATGCAGAGGCAGAAATAGATGTGGACACTTGATGCCCAAAAACTGGTGCCAAATTAGCCAGCAGAGATGAACTTATTCCCTGCAGATCTCAACGGAGCTGTCCTGGCTCGTGGTTGACAGTCCAGCTCAGCAGGAACTGGAGTGAGGGAACCACAAAGCCAAGGGAGCTCTCCATAGCTGGATGGTGCCTTGACTCTGAAAATGTGACTACAACCATAAAACCACCTAAAAAACCCCGGCAAAACCATACAGCAGATGCCACTGCTTTGGATGGTAAAGTTAAGAAAGAGGAAGTAACATAATGAAAACAAATTATTTAAGATTGCTTTTTTAAAGTTGGTTGGCTTCAATTTACTCCAGAGAGGATGATTTTCCCTGAGTACATTTTAACTTTTAAAACAAGTATCTAACAGAAAAAATAGATTCCTGTTTTAGTAGACAACCTGACTACTGAAACCAAAAGAAGTAAAATCTACAAGGAGTATGAGTAAGAACTAAAAATATGTTTTTCTGACTGAAGAGAGAGAAAACAATGAATAAATGCAGAAACTGGATTTGGGTGGTTTTATGACAGATTCATTTTACCACCTGTGGAAGTACAGGAAACCTGTTCAGTCACTGCTAGGAAAGGAACATCCAAGCACTAATGTCTTTGGCAAGCAGCTGCAGAGAGGAATTCTTCAAGGGATGCCATGGAGACATTATAGTAAACCATTTGTTTTGTACTCTGTGGTTTTGAGAACTAATTGATGAGGGGAATATAAAAAGGGTGGCTGGATCAATCTGAGATCAGACTTGAAGAACACAACATCTCAACTCAGAGAACAGTGCTGATGAAAACTCTGAGTACCACAGGGCTGTGAGCAGCCAAACAGCATGAGAATGCCAAGGTAAGGAGGAGGGAAAATCAGTGCAAGGAGAAAGTGATGGAAACGGTCCCAAAAGGAAAACTGTCTATAGGGCATGAGGTGCACATGAAGGAAAATCCAGATGCAGACATTTGGTGCAGTGAGCAACTCTGGGCATCTGAATTATTCACACGTGTTACAGAACCAAAATTCATTCATAAATACATCTCTCTGCCTACACTTCTGCAGATACAGAGCATTAAGACAACTAGACCTAATTTGGTCCTTCCAGCTTCTCCATTTCCATCAGTTTTTCTCATGATTCATAGGAAAACCACCAGGGACAGTAGCTGTTGCTCTCTGAAAGGCAAACATTACTCAGTGAACACCCCTGCAGATAAAACCACAACTGCATCGTTGATATCCGCCCGTGGCTCTTTTCCACAGCATAAACATGTGGGAAAATGGCAAGGAGCTAAAGGAGATTTGCCACCTCAAAACCTCACGGGACCCTTGTCTAAGTACCAATATCAGATGACACACTGAAATCCAGAGATAACGGGAACTCTGCACTAACTCACAAACTTAACAACTCTCCTCAGTTCAAAGAGGTTATCCCGGATTTACAGGAACTGAGAAAGGGTGAAAATTGGCAGAGGAAGTTTAACAATTACTAATTGTTTTTAAATGTGCCTTGTACAAACCATGGCAGCTCTCACAGAATTCAATTCTTACATTTAGGAGGTGGATCAGCACTTCTCTTCCTAATATCACTTGCTAAGTGCCAGAGAGACTCCTAGTTACCCAAGAATTTAATGAACTACATCCAACAATTTAAGGCTGTTTCATTTAGATAAGAGGCTTTCCAGCTTGAAGGATAAAACAGCCTTCAAGGCAGTGGAAAATAAAACACATTTTGATGTGTATAAACTACCCAAGCAGTCAGTCAATTCTAAAAATCAAATTTTAGTTGGGAGCAGTCGAGTAAATAGGTTTGGCACGCAGGCTGCAGACCAGAAAAGTGTGCAGGAGGCTGGTAAGTCCTGCACAAACTCCAGGCCACACTTTGTGCTGCCTCTTTTCCTGCATTTCCCAAGGATCCCCAGTGGAGTATTTGACTGAGCAAAACTATGAACTCTCAGGGTTTGACCAAAATATTTCTGAAAGGTTATGAAGTCCAATGTTGTTTTTTTTTTGAAAAGGGAATTAAAAATATTTTGTGCACATAAGATTAGGGCACTGAGGGGTACACTTTATCCATATGGACCCTTTCCAACACGTCCCTGGAAAAACAAATAGTTACAACGTAAGCAAATTGGAAAGGAATATTCTGCAAAGATGAGAATATCCTAAATGTCACTCCCCCAAAACAGCATCATTTGACACTGGGTTTTAAATGCACAGTTTGCATAAAGACGGAGTTAAAGATGTAACTTCAAGTCAGAATTAAAATAGCTTTAAAATATTTATGTTGTTGAAGTTTTAGAACAGTAGCCCGGTGCTTATGCAGTAATTTGTAATGTATTTCTATTCAGTCTTGTCAGTCAAACCAAATCACGTAAAGCAGCTGCCCACCTGTAACACCCCAGCCCAGGAGCCGCAAGTGCACGGGCTCAGCCAGGAGTTTTAAAATGTAGATATATATGGGGTTCTAAAGAAGTACCTCGACATAGCATCAAGGGAACAAGCCACACTCTTTTTCCCAAGAGGCACTTTTACTGATGATTTAGGGGAGAAAATAAGGGAACTTCGCAAAAGTTCCGAAGGGCACCACACAATCCAGACAAAGCATTCCACCACAGAACCCACCCAGCACATACTGATCACAACACCCAGACAAAATCCAATCCCTCCGGCTTTACCCTACCCAGAACATCAAGAAGGGAGCAGAGAAAGAGAAGCAGAGGCACAGGAAGAGAGAAGGAGGAGAAGGAGGGCAGACAGGCCATCCCGCTCCCCTGGCACCTGGTGGCAGAGCAGCTCTCCGTGTCCCGACGGCAGGGCCGGCACCGCGTGGGGAGCACCTGCCTTCGGTCTGAGCCGCTCCGCTGCCCGCGGACACCCCCCGGGCCCCCCGGGACCCAGCGGCCTCTCCGGGGCTCCAGGGCAGGGCGGGGGGCGGTGTTCCCGCTGTCCCTGCCGGGCTGAGGCTGCTGAGGGGATCCAGGAGCTGGGGGGGAGTTTTCCCGCCGCCTTTGAGCGGCAGCTGCTCCGGGGCTGCCCCGTGTGGGCTCCGGGGGTGCCGTGAGGGACACGGGGCACCGCAGCGCCCGCAGGGCCGGACCGGCCCTTCCCTACACACACACACAAACAAAACACACAAGGTGGTTCTGACCCAACAATTACTGATCTGTGTCTCACACCACAGAAAACGTCAGTGAAAGGCAAATAGTCCTTCTGACATGACAAACCGGTGAGGTGCAACATCAGCCAGGTGCAACTTCAGGCCACACTCGCTCAGGGCATGAATACCAGCCCGCAGGTGATTTAGCACATTTAAATACACCGAACAGTGAGAAATGTGGCCTCTGCGACCTCTGTGTGCCTGAGCCGCCCTTTGGTCTCCCAGCCAAGGCTGGAGCTGTTGTTTTCCCAGCGCGAAGCCGAGGTGAGCGGCGATCAGTGGCCGGCGAGGAGCAGCAGGCAGGGAGAGGGGCTGGGAGCGCAGGGTTCTAAACCCCGAATCCAAACCCCGAATCCGGGGTTTAGGCCAAAGCTGGAAGGATTTAAGGGGTTTGGATCAGACCGTCAGGGAATGAGATGCACATTAAATCCCTGATGCTGCAACTCGCTGAAACTGGTTATCCAGAGACACACACGATTCCTGCTCTGTGCAACAGGCTGGAGGATCAAGAGCAGACAACTTGACCTGATCTCCAACAATAAATCATAATTCAGCTCTGCAACTCAGTTCTGTTTTATAGCACACGTTATATTAATGCCTTGCAGTTCCTGAGTTCTTTCCCCCCCTCCCCCCTTTTTTTCCCCTATCCTTTAACAGGAAATAAGGAAACAAACAAAACCCGGACAACTCTTGTGATAACAGAGATCAAAATTCCTGAATTTCAGTGTCATTCCCTCGCTCAGTAAATTGAGGTTTTTCTCTCTTTTGCTTCTCTAAAATTCTACTGAATTTCATTTTCCCTATATTCCCACCGACAACTCTTGCCTCACTCAAAGTGTTAACACACAGCAGAAGCCTTTTTTTCTTGGACTGATTTTTAGAAAGAGGAATAAAACTATGCTTCATACTTACACATCTAAATAGACTCTGAAGTGATGAAGCACATAACCTCATTGCATTAATAGGAACAGAATGGAGACTTTTCCTTTCTTGCACACATACATATATTTATTTTTTTATTCCCTCTGGTCCTGCCTGATTATTGTACATAAATAGATCCTCAGGTGGTTTGCTGCCTTTCTATGCCTTGCAATGTGTATGCAATATTTATGCAATATTCAATATTACCCTGTTGTTTTCCAGCAAGTAAGAAGAGGCTTGGGGTTTAGTTATATTTTTTTAATATAACTACAAAATGCCCGTGGAAGCTTTCTGCAATTTCCTGTTATATTTAACTTTTCATGGGAAACTTTTTATAGAAAACTGTGCTTTGAAAAATCCTTTAAGTCTGTGAAATGGCACCTTCGGAACAGCTTTGCCAGCAAGGTTACCTGGAATGACAGTGACTCCCAACACACACACACACGGGATAAACTTACCCCACAAACCAAACTAAACCCCTTACAGATAAAAATCTTGTCCATAATGGATTGCTATTATAAATAGAGAGATCAATAGTGCCTGGAGTCAGCCTGAATGCTCAAATTAATGATTCCCTAAAATAGCAGTAATAGAAGGCCACGTGGCACATGCTGGCACCTACCTGAGACTACAGAGCATGAGCAAGGCAGGGTCAAAGTCATCTTACAGACCTCTCTTTTCCCCTTTTTCATAACATTTAGGTATTTAAATAGGTCAGGGTTTGTTTTATTTGCTTAGTGGGCTTTTCTGAAAAATGGATCTAAATTGGGCAATCCAGAATCCTTTGAGAATTATTTACATCTCTGTAATAACATATATACATTTTTATACCTATATAATGTAATTTATATTGGAAACATGATCTGGTTTTAATCTTTATATGTGGTAGTGGCATTTACCCCTTTCTGCAGCTGCAAGTGGCAACTCACTGTGCAAGCACAAGTAACAACAGGGAGTAAATTCCCAGCAAAATTTTTTAAATGTCTGTTTTGATTTTGTTTTTAATCCCATCTCAGAACTGAGCTGCTGGAGGAAGGGAACAACAACATGTTTTGAAAGAGGGATAAATGTAACACTGG
This sequence comes from Manacus vitellinus, assembly GCF_001715985.3. NCBI lineage: Eukaryota > Metazoa > Chordata > Aves > Passeriformes > Pipridae > Manacus > Manacus vitellinus. The sequence continues at coordinate 3,262,823 of NW_021940526.1, forward strand.
GAAACTATTTGGGCAGGGAAAAAAGTGCAGCTTTACACCCTCTTCCCTTGGAAAAAACCAACCTGTGCCAACGAAACAAACGGTGAATGGAAGTGCGTTTGAGCAACCTCCTGGGCAGGATTCCCAGGAGAAATTTATTGCTGCCTTATCAAGTTTCTAATCTGTTTTTTAAACCAGGCTACTGGCCAGGTGTAAATCTCCTGAATGGTAGGAAGCTCATGATAGAGACAGAGCCTTTCAGGCTACAGGGGATGTCACCTCCCCCAGAAGTGTGAGAGCTGTCACTGCAGTTCTGATGAGATACTGCAGGAGCTTCTCCAAAACCAGAATTATATTCATGTTTCAAATGGATAAAAAAAAAATCTTAAAAACTACAACTAAAAAAAAAAAACACCTAAACTACCACTGCTGAGATTTTCAGTGTTAATACAAAAGCATGAGAAATTTAAATTATAATGGGGAAAATTTAAATCAGAGAAAGTGAGGACAATTGACACAAATAAACTTACTACAGCTCTCAATCCAGTCTGCTATAGCCCACTACTTTGCTGGAACCTTTAGCAAACACACCTTCATATCACAGATTTAATTTCATGATTTTTTCTACCATTTACCACCACTGAAGAGGTTACAGTCTACTGTGATCCAGCCCAGCCCTAAATAAAATGGAATTTCCATGTTCTTCATTTTATCCTTGCTCAGCCTTCAAACTTTGGAAGCTTGATCCTTATTTTTTTTTTTATGTCACGCCTGGGTTGTCATTCTCTGAAAACAAGTGCAGTACAGAGAGTCTGACTGAGCCATCTGAAGAGCAGTTCTTTGGGATACCAGCATCCCTCCTCCTCATGGGAACTGCAGGATCAACTCTCTCTGGAAAAGGCCATCTAAGCTCTTGACTTGTTTGGTACCTTCCAAGGAAAAGCTCCACTTTTCTTGACAGATGTAAAGTGCATAATATCTAATAATGTCCTCATCCATCTTCCTGCCAGTGCCTCGCCTCAAATTCTGTTTTCATTTAAGTTTTGTTCTGTGGACATTACTCAGCTTTTATGATGTTTGGATAATAAATCAATCTGCATCATTCTTTCTAGAAATCACGGACAATCGTGGTGCAGTTCTCAGCTGTTGGCCATGTTCTGTGAGGGGAACACTCACACAATCCATGGCATGTAATTCCAGAGAAGTCACCAAAGGGGTGGTTCTCCCAGACCAGTCATTTTGTGTTATATGATACCACTTGAATGACCTCAATTCCCTGGGCATCCCACTGGAGTCAGGTCTGGCTCAGACCAGACCCTTGTGGTGCCACACATGGAGACTCTGCACCTTCTTTCTGAAACCTATAAATGGAACAGCAAGTTCGTGCTGCAGTGAAAGGGATTCATTAGATGGATAAGGAAATCAAGGAGCACAACAAACTTCCTTGCCTTTGGGATGAGCAAGCTGCTCCAGAAGGAGCTCGGCTGCCTGCAAGAACTAGGAAGAGAAACTAATGGACTGAATGGATCTCAGCTAACTTTGTGATAAGGAGAAAGTTGAACTCTCACATCTTAAAGAAAAACAGGAAAAGACTTTCTTAGACACAACGACATGAGTTTGCTGCTGCTTCTCTTGAGGCCTCCTCCGAGACCCTTCCCAGACAATGAAGTTCACTTACTGTTCCAAAGGAAAACAAATGTCCATTGAAAAACAAGTTGCTATTTTTTTTCAAGCTCAGAGCAGCTCAACAAGCTGCTTCCCCTCAGATCAAGTGTCAGCAGCAGTGGAGCAAACACCTGACCAGAGCATATTTTATTAGATCAACTGTCAGGCAAGTTCTCTTTTGCCTTTAAAAACAACATTGCCACACTCAGGAAAAAAGGTAAACAAAACAGGAAGGATTTTTCCAGGTAGGTTTCTATGAAGACTGCTTAAAAAAGCTTCCAAGTACTCAGTTAATGCCATTAAGAGAAGCACTGTGCAAGAAGACTAAAGAGATGCTGAATGTAACACAGCTCATGCTGCAAACCATAACCGTGTACCTTCTGGTTCATTTTGCTGTGTCTAGGCTAGAGAGGGATAAAATATGTACATGATAATTCAGAAAAAATAAGCTCTGTTCAAAAAGTAGCTCAAATATCTGTATTCTGGGTGGCTCAAGCATCAGTATACGTTCAGCACTCAGTGAAGGACAGCCTGGGGTTCACCTTGTCCTCCAAACCCCCAGCCATGAGGACAGAGGAGCTGCTGGAGCCCACCACAGCTCCCCCCTTGCCTACACAGAATCACAGGATCATCTGGGTTGGAAAAGACCTCAGAGATCATCAAGTCCAACCCTTGATCCAACCCCACCGTGGTTCCCAGACCATGGCACTGATGCCACATCCTGTCTCACCTTAAACACCTCCAGGGACGGAGAATCCACCCCCTCCCTGGGCAGCCCATTCCAATGCCTGATTACTCTCTCTGTAAAAATTTTTTTCCTAACATTTAACCTAAACCTCCCCTGGCACAGTTTAAGATCGAGCCCTCTTGTCCCACTGCTGATTGCCTGGGAGAAGAGACCAACCCCCACCTGGCTCCCCCCTCCTTTCAGGGAGTTGCAGAGAGTGATGAGGTCTCCCCTGAGCCTCCTCTTCTCCAGGCTGAACAACCCCGGCTCCCTCAGCCTCTCCTCACAGCACTTGTGCTCCAGTTCCTTCCCCGGTCTCGCTGCTCTCCTCTGGACCTGCTCCAGCCCCTCCATGTCCTTCCTGAACTGAGGGGCCCAGAGCTGGACACAGCACTCCAGGTGTGACCTCACCAGTGCTGAGTACAGGGAAAGAATCATTTCCCTACTCCTGCTGCCCCCACTGTTCCTGATACACGTCCAGGGTGCTTTCAAAGCAAGGATTTGCTCTTAAATTTCACCTTGCAGCTACTGGGAATGTGTTTGTGGGGCACCCAGCTGACCTAAAAAACAGCCATGGCTTTAGGACACCAGTGACATCCAGGTGTTTTACACACAACACGGTGCCATCCTACCCAGGGAATGGGAAGGGCTGTGTCCAGGACTTCAGGACTTTTGAGAGTAAAAGAGCATTTGGGCTGAACTGTGCTGGCACTCTTTAGAAGCTGTCCCACAGGGAACACACTGCACTGACTCTTGCTTTTGTGCCCAGTGCCCTTGGCTGTAAGATGGAAGCCTGCACGAGTAAGTGCCACGTTCACGAGGCACCAAAGCAAAGCAGGTGCCCACAGGACAGAGGAGGAGTGAGGTGGGTGTGGGCTGCTTTAATGTGATATTCTTGGAATATAAGAGTCATGGGGTGGTGGCTTCCCACTGCCACCAGAGTAATTAGGGATACTGAATCCAGCCATGGAGAAGGACTGTCCCTTCCTCCTCCTGCTTCAATGGAGCTGATTCCTCTTGTCCTCTTTAGTGGGAGCTTTGCAGAAGAGGAGAGTGAGTCCAGAACAAGGTGAGAGGTAAGGATGATGGGTTTATGAAGTTTACCCCTAAATTTCTGGTCTAACTCCCATTGGAGGTGGGAGCTGTGCACACTCCCAGCTGGGCTATCCTGTTCAGGAAAACATGGAAGCAGATGCCTCACTGAAGTACCTGAGCAGCCCCATTAAAATCAGCATCCTACAAATTCACAGGAAAGGTGCCCACAAACTTCACTTTGGGTTTACTTTGGTTTTTCAAGGACTTTAATTACATTTACACTTACTCCAAGAACTCTTTACAGACTTTCATGTGAAGAAAACCGGTTGGGGTTTCTTTCCTTGCTTTAATGGACCTGTTCCTGACTTACTTCTTTTGCAAAGGTGTGACATTTTAACATGGGCTTATGAAGAAAGAAAAGCTATTTAGAGAAGGGTATAGATTGTCATAAAAGAGCTGATTTAAAAGGAGCTGGAAATAAGCCCCTAAAATCTTTGAAGAATTATATTCCTCACGTGTAAAATACCAAGAAAACTGACTATTTTCCAGGCAGTAGATGAAACAGGTAAGTGGCTTTGATATTTATAAGACAATGTTACTTGCTCTTCCCTTCCCTTATTTTAAATATTCAGATTTGGAAGCAGCCAGAAGCCTCTCCATGTGTTCAGACACAAAGAGTGAAGTATTTCCTGAGGGAAAGGGAAAGGTTTTCTGTTAACCCTTGTGCTGTCTGGGAAGAAAGCAGTGGAAAAGGGGATGGCAATGACAGCTCACGTGCCCAAGATGGTTTTTCCAATTAAGACATTTTTCAAGTATAATTATTAATAGACTTTTAACCTGAGTCAGATAAACCCAGAGCTGCTTTCACGATGGGTTTGTTCTTGGCCATTTTCAGGAAGGAGGGAAGCAATGTTTAAGAAATGTTAGTTCTTATTAGAGAAGAACTAACTCCTGCACTAATAGTCAAGAATTTGGCCAGCATACTTTGGGGACAGTAAAGAAATTATACATATATATAAATAAATATATATATAAGGCTACTGTCAAGATCCCAGTGAGCATAAGGAATGCTCTCAGAGGGATAAGGAATCAGAGCATAAGGAATGCTCTCAGAGGGTTTTTCAGAAAATAAGGGCCATGGGTCTGAACCTGTGTCTCAAATCCACTCCCTTTTATGTCTCCACACTGCAAGATACAGATATTAGCTCTGACTCTTTGGTAAAAAATTGAGATTAACAGGGCAGGACCTGTTTCTGAGCCAGTGTGGAAGCCAAGGGGAACCTTTGCTCTTCAATCACCAAAGTTCATCAGAGCTTTATCTCCCTGAGCAGCAGCTGCCACTCACTCACCTGAAAGTCTTTCTCAATCTCTCTGGACCTTTTCTGCCCATTATTCTTTCTATATCACCACTTCTTGCCCTAGGCTTTGATATCTCATTCAATCAGCTTACTATGTGTATATATATTTGTGTGTGTGTATGTGTATGTGTGTGTATTTATTTGAGTCTCATTTGCCAAAATGTATGAGCCTTAAAATAATTTTAGGAGAGAAAATGGCAGCATCTTAGATAACACCACCACCTATGGTATCACAGGCATAAACATTAACATTTCAGTTCTTTTCCTTTCAGATTTCTTTCAAGAGCCACCACAGGCTTCATTTCCCTGGATCACTGTGGCTCTCTCACTATATCCTGTCTTCTGTGAACTTCAGCAGCTGAACACCCTCGAGTTTCTGTGGTTGAAAGGAAAATTAAACATACCCCATTTAATCAGCCTACATATGCTCCGGCTTTCCTTTATGCTGACTGTTTGGGTATAATGGCTTGGCTTTTATTTGCTGTTAATGGGCTTGTAATTGTTTCTGATAAAATAATGCAGTGTTTGTTCAGCTCTGCAAAACAGCTACACATAAAAACACAAGCCAAAGGAGCTCTGTGTACAGCTATTAGGAGGAACCAAGGAGGGTTCAGCAGCTAAGTGCTCCTAGTGACTATCAGATTAAATCAGGGTATTTATTGAAGTTCTAGAAGGAGAATATGAATTTTAAAGTACACCAAGTTTTTAGAATGTCATTTACTATTATTTATCCACATTACTGCACCTCAGTCTTTGTTTAATGCTACTGTAGCTCCACATTCACAACACTGTCAACCCCAAGTAGTCAAAAGCCATGAGTCACCTCCCTTTCAATAAAAACAGCTACTTAAAATCCAGGAGATCCAGGATTATTGTTATTGCTGTTATTACTGAGAGAGCCTGGATGATTCCCTTGGGCTTAATAATTAGGCTGCTAAAATTATAGGAATTTTCTTTCATGAAAGTGAATGGAGAGGAGCTGAGGTTCCCAAATATTTAGAGACCTTAGATCAGGAACTCCGGAGACACAAAGTACCTCTGGACACAGTGGAACTGATTTGCAGATCAAAAAGAGGCACATACCTGTATAATTTTGCCCAAACGCTGGACAAGAAATGAACATCAAACATGAAAGAGTCAGGCAATAAATGCTTTGAGGGGAACACAGCCATCTTTGGGTTTGGTGGGTTTTTTTGGGCAGCAATTTTACTGCAATGATTTGCTGTTCAGGTTCTGCATAGAGACATTTCATTTGGGGATGCATCCCAAAAATCACTGTTTTGTTGGTGCTTTTCACATCTCACAGAAATGCTATTTCTTCTATAATTGTGACAGCAAATATATATTAAATAATAGAAATTTAGTCTCTCCTCAGTGTGAAAAACAGCATTAAAAGCAATGCCTCACTGGACAACCCAAACCACAAGCACGAGAAGAGAAAGCTTTTCCATTCAGACAACCACATGTCCCTAAAAATACCTGGCCTAGCCCCAAATCATACAAGCTGCAGTTCCCAGGGTTTCTTCCCCAGCAGAGCAATTATACCCCCATTGTGATCTAATCTCGTATTTTTAGCCATGAATGTATCCCCACAAAAAGCTGATTAACTTCTCATCAGCACCTGGCACAGCACAGCCTATTCTTTTACAGGTAAGCAAAAGCTGCCTCGGGTTTTTTTTTGCCAGCAAGAATGCTCCAGTGAGCAGCACAGGGATATTTATCCCAGGCACAACATTGTTCTCATGTTCACATGCTGATGTATCTCCAGATCAGACTGCAGGAATAAATTGGAGCTGCTGAATGGTGGAAAGGTTTTCTCCCTTCCCTTTGGCAGGATGCCCTCACAGTTGATGGCTAATTTTTAAATACTAAAAAGTCTGTCCTGCTGTTGCTAAACACATTCCTGAGGAGAAAGAGAAACGGGGTGTGTGGGGGGGAAATCAGGATTAAACCAAAGTATTTAAAATTTCACTTTTGTTAGAAAATAGAATTATGTTATGCCCTGAAAGCCTGTGGAAATCATATTTTGTGTTATTCTGTTCTGTTGTTGGCTGGGTTTTTTTTTTCCCCTCTGAAAACCTTAGCAAGGATGACCCTCATCAGTATTTTATGAAGCAATGCAGAAACCACAAGTGTTTCCCACCCAGAGCCTGGAGAGCAGCTCAAATTCCAGCACTGTGGTTGCTGCCTCGCTGGGTTTGTTGTTACTGATATTCTATTAGAATATCTGAATTCTAAATTCAGATTTAAACCCTGTTACAGTTTAAATCTGCATTATCTCAATGTTCCTGATCTTCCAAAAGGCTCCTCCTGGCTATCCACTGAGAGCCAGTTGTCTACTCGGGCTCTGACCAATAACCCCTGGAAATTCTCCACCCAAACCATCACCTTTTTGATCCATGGAGTCACAAAAATGCCCCAAACTAAGATTCTTCCTTAACTTCCAACTTACAAACTCCTCTCTATGAGAAAAGCTGCCAAAAAAAAAAAACAACCAACAAAACAACAACAAACCCTATTCAAACATATAACAAAACTCAAAAGAAACTCAATTTCTGGAAAGAAATCACTTTTTTTTTCAAGTTTCAGTAGTTGATGGGCTGGGACATCACTTGTCTTAGCATCTTGCAAGTCTCTCACACACAGAGCTAAAGGATAGTGACATTTATCACATCTCTGTAGGCAGAAATATTTGTAAATTAGGAGTAGTGCAAATGATACTTAGTGAAAAACAACACATCAGGAGAAATAATGGGATTACCAGCACGGAAAACTCATGCCTGATCAGATCTGGACTTGCAAAAGTGCTGTTTACATACGATTTGCCACCACTAATTCAGCCCTTCGCTTGGAGAAACTCTGCCATCCTCCACCACCCCAAAACACCCCAGTTCTGTGCCTCCCCCATGGAATAACCCACAGTTCATGGCTGGGAGGACCTTCCTGGAGACAGGAAAAAACCAGACAATACTATTCTTTTTTTTTTTTCCAACCAAGTGTCTGAAGGTTTTGCATCTGAGCGAAAACAAATGTAAATTTGCAATACCTGGTTGGAATTTTTTCATTCAGAACGTCTTGGGTGGCTCTGTTTATTTTAAGAAGTCATGCCATGCTTTTCCTGCATGATCACATCCTAATCCATGATTATATTAATCACTTTTTAAATGACAAGGACATCCATGATCAAAGAATCTCATCTCTTTTAAATCACAGTAGCCCCTGAAATAACCTGACACTGAGCTAGGCGAGAGGCTTTGGTGTTAAAAGCAGAATCAGATTCACAATTAGCCTACAGTTATTTTCCTTTCTTGTTGATAATTTCAGTCCTTTCCCATTAAATCACACTGAATAAATCAGGCAGATTCTCAGCCAGAGGCATCTGTGAAATATCCTGGTTTAATCCATGTCCAATCCCTTCAGGAATCCCAGCGATAACTTGCATGCTGGCTCCGTCCCTGGATGGTCATTTCTCATCCTCATGGCATGCAGAAGACCATTTCTGCTCCCCCAGATATCCTAATAACCCATTTTTAAGGAACCCTTTGGAATTCTACGTGGCATCCGTGGCTGTGCAGATCAGTGTGACAACCCTGACGCCGCTTCTAATTCTGACCGGGGGTTGTTTCGTTTCCGCTTTTTCCAGGCCCACAAACCCACTTCTGCTTCCACTTTATAGCTCAATTCACGTTTTGGTGGTGCCACGCTCCTTTCCCTTGAATGGCACACGCTGCAGAATGCAATGGAGCACGCTGGCATTTTAAAGGGCTGCAGGCACTGCCTCATGAGGATTTTTATAGCCCAGCTTTGTCCCTGGATTCAGCAGTAGCACGATGTTCCCACGATATGTGAAGCTCGGGGCTCCACACTTCCCTCACATTTCCAAGCTGTTTGTTCATGCTGCTGGCTTTACTAATTGGGAGCCCAGGATATAAAATCCCAGCTAATTAAAGCTATCAGAGACAAGGTGTGTGAGATGATTTCCCAGCGTCTCCATCCTCAGGTACGACGAGCAGCCACGCTGGGGCTGCTCCCTTGCAACTGCGGGAGCTGCCGGCACTAAATTAACTCATTTAAATTCTAACCGTGGTCTAACGAGGTGGATTGTAAACAGCACAAATACACAGAGAACGACCCCTGCTACAGATGCTTTCCAGCAGGTGAAAGCTCCCTCAACAATCACGGTGTGTCAGTGTAAAACTAACAAACAGAGGGAAAAGGCCAGCGTCCCTCACTGGGCCAGCAGCATTTTGCTCTTACATTTCTACAGCAGGTTCCTTCCAAACTCCATCTTAAGCAACTCCAGAGAGAAAATGACACTTGGATTAAATAGAAACACTTGCATATACCAGGTAACACAGCAGAAATGACTGTCACTGCAACGTGCACCCAGTGCTGCTGCACCACTACAACAAATGCAAGACACTTCTTCTGTCCAGCTGTGCCCGCAAAATAGAGGCTTAAATGGACTTTAAGGAACTTCCCAGGTTCAGTGTTCACAGTAACCAGCACCAGGCATGAGTTTCTAGTTGTCACACAGAAAAGATGTGTGACATTTCCCTTTTTGTAAAGATCTAGGTAGACTGGAGAAAGAAAGGTCTACCCAGAGTGGGAACTCTTCAAAGGAATGAGATGAGAGTGAAAAGATGGACTAAGGAATTTGCCTGACTCGATAGTGATTTGGTTGTGAAAAATCAAAGAGCAAGGGAATAGTAACTAGGACACAGTATGGACAACAGCATGAGAACCCACTGTTTACCTCACCAGACTTTCCCAAAAGTGAGTGTTTGGCGTTTTGTCTAAATTCTCTCTTGATTAACAGAAAAAGTCGCTTCCAGAGGAAGCTGCTGGAGCTGTACCAAGAGACACAACCTGGCTGGGCTGTCTAGGGTTTAATGAGTGAAATGACAATTGATGCAGAGGAACAACAATCAGACGTGACCCACACAATACCTGACTAATCCCTGGTCCTGGGTTGCTTTATACCTCACCATTTTCCAACAGTTTGGCTGTCAGTTCATTGGGGAGATGCTACAGCCTGAAGGAGACCCACAATGGAGCACTAAAAGCACATGGAACTACCAAAAAAAAAAAAATTCTTTGTGCCTTTAGTGACTCCACATCTAAAGCTGAGGTGAGAAAGGCACAAAAAGTTAATAACCTTCTGGGCAGTCTCACACTCACGAGCTCCCCAGAGCCCTCAATGCTTCCAGACTGGAGCTGAAATTTTCCTGGCATGGCACTGCCCAGTGGGTCAAGTCCAGGGGACTCCTGGACCCCACAATGTGAGAAGGATGTGCCCACAGCTGTCTAATCTTAAAGGTCAAGTGTTAGGACCCTTGTGATTTTTCAAGGGATTGGTTCCTTTTATTGGGACAATATCCAAGGGAGGTTCTTCCCCAAAATCAACAGTGTCCATTATATAATGATAAAACCATCCTGCCTCAGACACAAAGCTCACAGGGGGCAATAAAACTGTCCAGTGGTCACAAATCAAGGACTTTAAAGCAATACAAACAGCAACAAACCCATTAGAACGTTATTTCTGAAAACTCGGCGGCCAAAGCAGCGTGACAGTTGTGCCTCTGCACAAAACAGACCGAGGAGGGAATTTATTTTTAATGCCTTTTAAAGAAGGAGCCAATTCCAGAGACAGGTAGGATGAGGAAGGCAGTTCCAGCAGGACTCCCAGTGTGAATTAAGGAGCAGGGCACGAGCCAGCCCTCCAGCCTAACCCTACACCTGAGCTCTAGCAGAGGGAGCAGCACCCCAGGTGCTCCTCGCCTGAGGTTACAGCTCACGCAGCACAGGGACCTGTCCTCTACAGCAGGAATCTGCTACACCCCCTGAGTGCTCCCAGGAGCGTTCAGCAGCAGGATCAGAAGCTGATCCATCCACAACCCAAATCCCAGGATATGGAGAGCCTCAGCACTGGGCTGCAGAGATCAGGGCCCTGCATCCCAAGTGGAGAGCGGTTTGTCAGCAGCTTTAATCCCAGTGCTTAAAGGAAACTCCCCAAAGCAAGGCAGAGTTTGTTCCTACAAATAAAGGGTTTCATTTGTAAAGCACAAGCATCAGCAGGGAGCAGATCTTTCCTGCAGTGGGCCTGATGCTGCTGCCACAGCTCTGTCCAGGTTGCTGATGCTCCAGCAATTCCCCAGGCTCCCAAAGCCACAGCCATCTGGGACACTCTCAATAAGGGCATTTTTCACAGAGACTCATTTCCCACACACACAATTAGGGTTGTTGTCTCTGCAGTGGTTAATGCTCTGTTCTGCTTCCCTTCCCTCCCAGTGAATAAATCCCAATCCAGACACAGTTGCCCCCATGGTTACAAAACAAACTGTCAGCTCCCCAAGAAGCGGCTGCAGAGTACAAGGACAAAAACCTAAAAAAAAAAGGGTAAAATATACAGAAAAAAATACAATATCACTACTTTCTGCAAGCAAGAGAACCTTCTCTCAAACAGTATATTGGTACTGAAATTTAATAGCATTTTTGCAATATTATGGGATGTCAGAACGCGCAGATTGCAAAGAAATAAAGGCTCAGTGGTGGAAGTGCTCTGCATGCAGGACTACTTTCTCTTGGCAGAGAAACAGGGGCTAATTAAAGCATTAGTGCTTTGGAAGGTCCTCACTGAGAGATGCAACTTCTAAATATTGAAAAAGGAACTGTCGTTGAAAATTGGCAGATCTTTAAACCTCTGAATTCCTTCCAAAACGTGTCTTATATTTTTATTTGGGGGGAAAAAAAAAGATCTCGACTCCAACTTATGACTGGGAACAGAAACTTCTTTAGACTGGAAGAGGAATCAAAAGACCTTAAGGAGATATTATCTGATTAAACTGAGGCAGTAAAAACCACTGATACAAATATGTCAATAGAAACCATTTTAGCACAACCAGTAGCAGCTCCTACAACCTGTGGGCTACAACCCTGTGCCACCAAACTCAGCTGCTCCTGGGGAAAGTTCCACCCTGCAAAGAGTTGGTAATGCCAGTCCAAAGTGTTACAAAATAAACACACTGGCTCAGTAAAGGTCGAGAACTTATGGAGGCAGCACGAAGAAAATGAGTGGTATTTGTTTATTTTTAGGGAAAAAACTTTTGAGAAATGCACAACGAGTGTGGCACACCAGAGAAGTACAAACAGGACAAAAAAAAAACCCAAACCAGCTCTAATGAGTTTGTCCTCGAGCCCTTATAAATAAACATCTAGTTAGACCCAGGAAGGAGTAGGAGGAATCCTACAAATACCTGTAGGGAAATTCAAACCCAAGCAGAACCAACCACCTAAATGCTGTGTGTCAGAAAGGTGAATTACCTGAACCAGCCTCACTTTCAGATCTTGCTGCTGTTGCCTTTTTAATTGCAGAGAAAGGTTAATAAAATCTACCAGAAATACATTTATCACACTTCAAAGACAGGACTCTGCTAACTCCAGTTCCATCCTGCAGCGAGTGCCTAGGACAGAATTAATAACCTGTAACTTAAGAATCTTTCTTTTTAGCAGTAAATACTGAGAGATATTGCACACAAACTCTCCCCTGGGGACTACAGATTTATGCTGCAATGATTAAAGTCAACAACAGCAACGAAGCTCTCACAGTTTCCCAAAATCCTGTTGATTCTTTTGGGCAAAACTCTTGAAGTAACACAAGCAAAACCAAGCTACCCTCCTGTGGGGCAACAGTGTGGGGGCTAAAAATAGCACAAACAAACCCGAGCTGCTGTGTTTGAATCCTTAGATGTCCTTCTGCCCATCTCCACTCGTGTCCTCACTCTTATTTAAGCTCTAATTTAATGTGCTTTGGCTCTTCCTGATGATGAATGTTTAGGCAGCAGGTGAATTCCAGACTGGACTGGGTCCCAGTGCAAGTTTCAGGCTCCAACCTAAAACTTGGTGGTGTTTTTGGACAACTTCCTTCTTTCCTTGAGAGAATCAGCAGCAAAAAGGCTCAAGAGATAATCCAGTGCTGCAGCCCCACTGAATACTCTCCTGTCTACCCCAGGACTAGCAAAAGTGGCTCAACAATGGTTTTATTTTTGGTTTAGAAATGTCAGCAAGGTGGTAACAAGACTCAGCAACCATGACTTGATTCTGTTTCTCCCTGCAAGCTCAGGTTCAGCTCCAGAGATGATGTCGAAAGACAAAGACACGTAAACTGGTGGCCAGGGCAGGGGCTTTCCTTTTACAAGGAAAATAGTTACATTTCCAGGTCTAAATTAATCCAGACTTTCAAGTCTAGCTTAGGGAAGCCAAAAGGTACGTTTGGGATCAGTATCTCGTCCTTCCTCCCTCCCCAAAGCACAGTGGTGTGTTTGTTCCCTGCTGCACACCAGACTCCCGTGCCCAGCCAGCTGCACGTGACAGGCACAGCAGTGACATCACCTCACCAGAAGAGTTCAAAGGAAATTCAATAAACTCCAGCTTAATACACTGAATGTCCTGAGCACCTGCTTCCCAAGCCTGACAAAGCCTTAATCCATGCACCTGATTATAAATGCCTCCAAAAGGACACAACAGTACCGTGTTGTGTGTTGGGATGTTTAAATTAGGGCCGTGATCTTGCTCACATTCCCCCTCCTCCAAAGAAGTGACTTCAGAACTGTGTCAGTGGCACATCTGTACACACTTGGCAGTGCTTCTGCTGGTTGTTCCTCTCTCCCGAGCACTGACAACCATCCTGACACTTTCCAGCACCAGGGAACCCATCGGCACTGGGCATTTTTTTTACTCCTTCACTGGAATGAAAATGGATTGTGATTTAATAAAGGGAGGGAATGTGCTATGCACTTATGTAAACACGAGGAGGAAAATGATGAAAATGAGAGACACGAAGGGAAAAGGAAAACAAATGAAGAAGCTTGTGCAGCACAGCGATTCTGCTGCTGCAATTCCTTGCTCCAAGACAGCCCAAACCACCTCCTCTGATGACGGCACGAGCCAGCTCCGGCAGCAGTTCTGGAATAGCTGACTGCCAGGCATGTTCCTAACCTCCCCAAACACACACTTACAGCCCAGTTCATCCCCTGCCTCTGCCATCCAACACACCTACAGTGCTCAGGGCAGCACTTGGAACCTCAGATGCTTTTTAGACTCCTGTTTACCTCACAAAGTGTCTCTCTTGGCAGCTGATTTCATGGCCTATGGTTTGATACAAAGCCTGTCCTGACCCATGGCTGTCACATCAGATTGTTCCCATTCGTGATGGCAGAACCCACAGTGGTCCAATCCACTCTGCTAATCCAGCCAGGATAAGTGAAACCCTTTCCCACTGAAAGCCCCAGAGAGAGCAGGTGAAATCCAGTCATTGATCTGACAAGTAATTTGTGCCTTCACTTGACGAAGATTAATTAATATTGGAAGAGAAATGGGAGCAGGGTCCATAAGCAGCAGAGGTCCCCAAGGGAACTGATAAACCAGAGGCATGAGTTTCACAACCAACAGGAGCATCAACAAACCATGGAATTTCAGAGTCTCCAAAATCAGGACTGTGCTAAGGAGTAGCTCCAGCCCTGTGTCTGCAGGAGCTGTTGCTGATGGATCCCTCTGGAATGATGCTGAGCCAAGAGAAAACCATCCTGGAGCTCTGCCCTTCACACCCCGATGTCCCCCTGAGTGCCACAGGTTAGATCTGGCTACAGAAAGGGTTTGGAGTCCAGGCAGTAGTAAGGCTCAAGGAGCAAACATCCAACATGCAAGTCTCTTCCCACTTCCTTCTCAAAGCTTACCTGGAATAGAACTACACATATAACTATTTAGAAGCACAATAATGGGGCTTTCTATCCAAACTGCTCCCACTCCAAGCTGCAGGCAGGCTGTGGAGGGTGCTGTACATCTCCCAGGTGGCATTCTGAGGAAAATGCTTCTCTTCCATCCCATAAAACGTATCTGTAGGGCCTGTAGACACTCCCAGAGCTTCTCAGAGAAATTAAAATTACAGTGTAACTATAAACAGCCGGTGCTGGACATGTACATGGCAACAGTACCCTCCCCACTTTTCCTAGGAAAGGGAATAGACAGCAAAAGGAGGCTGGAATCCACGCTGCAATTTGGAGCAAAATTCTGAGTGAAAGTGCTACTTAATTACAGAAATGAATTTTCAAACAACTAGATTAGAATAATTTAACTGGGTTCGTCACTGTAAATCAGTGAATGTCAGCTCCAAATTAAGCCAATATAAATATTTGATGGAAGTTCACAAGTGCTTATAAACAACAGTAAAATAATGACACTGGATTGTCTTGTAACGTGCAAAATGAGCTTTTACTCCTAATGAATTTTTTGCATACTTAAATTATTTTAAATTATTTGTTCTACCTCCATTTGTTCTGGTGTGTGAGATTACATTCACGAGGTGTAATTCTGATCCGTGGCAGCTCGGAGCGAGGTGTAAAGTATTGTTCAATATTTAATCACATGAAAAGCACAAATATAAAGCAATTTATGCTCAAGTAAAATCACGGTGGTGACTGGAAATCACTCCCAGGAACTGCTCTGAGTCAAAAGGAACACCTGAAGATTTCAGCGGGAGGAAAATTCCGCCTGGTTGCAGGTGCAGAGCTCACCCCCTGCACCACCACGGGGTGCACGGAGCATTTTGCACCTGATAAACAAGCCCAGGACAGAGGCAAGACCTTCTCTGCCAGGAGCAGCACCAAAACCTGAGCCTAACTTAGGTCAGGTGCTAAACCAGAGCCGAGGAACGAGATCCTGGAGCATCGACTGCCAGCGGTGCAACCCAAGCCGGGAGAAGGGATCAAGACCTCAAAGTCTGGCTTAACCAAATATCCAGGAGTAGACATTCAGGCAACAGGAGGAGGCAGCTACTGCCTCCAGAAGGACAGGGTGGGAATGGCTCCCAGGCAGGGATTTGCAGCATTCCATCAGCCAGGCAGCCGCAGTAACATTTGACAGAATCTGTACTTCCACGAGGAGAACTGTGACTGAAGCCAAAGGCAGATGCACAAGGAAATGCAACACCAAAGAAATGTGATCTTTCCTTTTTCCCAGATGGATCTGTCTTAATGAGTTTGGTCTTGTACATCCCCTCTGAGCAGCAGTCGTGTCCCCCTCTGCTCTGGGAAGGCCTGGCTGGCTGGAGACAGGCTTTGCATTTGTGTGCCTCGCTCTTCAGTTTAATCCTGCACAGCAGCCATACCCTGCCCTGTGTGCTTGACTTCGAGAACACCAGTCGGTGCAATTAATTGGCTGCCTCGATAATTAATTCATCTCGTTGGTAAAACATCTTCATTCTGTGTACACGCATTTACACGGCTTAATGAAAGTGGGATATCAATTGAGAGACGGAAAAAGAGCAACCTGGAGAAAACCAAACCAACCCCCCGACAAGATCCAGCCAGAGGAATGAATCCTTGCTTTGTGTCCTCACCTTTTTATCAGATACTTTTATTTACCACTTTTTCCTGTTATTCTTTTAAACTCGGGTGGGTTCATGCACTAAAATTCGGATGACAGATCACACAGAGGCTTCATAAACAGAAGTTTCTTCCTAGGTTATGGAAGAAATAATAAACATTTTCTAAAGTGACTTTTGGTGACTTCACCTACCCACAGGTGTCCCCTGGGACTCCTACAAGCCCCTCCTCCCTTGAGGAGAGTTCCCAAGGTCCCATCTCCCCCATATGTTCAGCTTAGTCCCTCTTATGTGTCTGCATTTAATTTTGGTACTGGGCCTTCTGACATTTTGGAAAACTCGAGGCTCTGCTCATCTGATTCAGATGCAACCCCAGACTCGTAGACACCTACGTTGTGGGGGTGGATTCTCAACTCTGCTTCAACTTTCTCCCTTATTTCAGCATTACATAACACAGCTATTTCAGTCTCTGCCATCAAACACCGAAATTAAGAAAAGCCAGGCTTCGGAACTGAATATAAAGTAACTTCTTGATGCTGATGTTCCCAGCAGGGACATTTAACCATCGCCAGTCACTGCCACGGGCACTTGTGTAAATGGTGTGTGGCAAATCTGCCTTCACAATCTTTTTTTAACATAAAAATTGCAGATGCACATTAATATTTTAATGTGCAAACTCCACGGTGTGCCATCACTACGACTTGCCCAACATCCCTACAGTATTTCTTGGACTTAAGGTTTTATATCTAGTCTTTTATTCCAATGACAATCTCTGAGATTTATGATAATACAACAAAAAAAAAAAGCTTAATGCTAAAACTTAAATGCCTAATAAAAGAGTAACTGGAAATCATATTAAAAAAGCAGCCCTTTCATATTTTACTGACAGCTTGGCTCTGAGCAGGGAAAGCTTGCCAATTACTTTTTTGGATAACCTATTGTAGCAGTGCTGATTTTGAAAGAAAAGGCATCATTTTACAGCACAGTTGCAAGACAGGAAAAGTAGACAATCCCCACCAGCAAAGAGAAAATAAAGTGCTCTCTCCTCTGGCTCTGAACAGAGGCAAATGTTATTTGTCTTAATGAAGAATTGCTTGTAGAAATGCTCTTTGGATGTGGGGGGGTTTTTTGGGGAAATGCTTCTGTCAGATAATGTTTTAAAGCATTCCCAAATGTTTCATGTCACGCAGAAGACCCAATCCATTGTCTAACATGCAATGAAAACGTCCAGATTCATCTGGAGAGCAGAGAGTACTTGCAAAGTTAATGGCTTTTGATAAATGACACCTCCTTCCCCAGCTGGCCTGACCCTGCTGTGGTGATCACACATCTGTCTCCCTTCCCGCTGGAATATTCATCCCTGCTACCTCCAAGCCCTGAAAGCTCTCACCTGCCAGCTGATATTAAGCCACAGCCTGACAGCAGAGGGAACAAAATAAAACGAATCTGCGCAATTCAAGAGCGACTGGAAATATTCCTCGAGAGGGAGAGATTAGCACAAGAGTGAGTGCTGCTCATTAAAGGCTGTCCAAACACTCTGCACTGGAGGTCCCTTGGATTTCTCCTCTTTCTACTCCAGGAAAAGTGCTCTGCTTGCAGAGCTGGCTCTATTTTTATCCTCTGTGAGGAAAGGGATTCAATGGGTTTCACGCTGCTCTAACGCACTGTGCCCTGGAGAATTCTCTCTAATATTATGTAGTAAAGTGCACACAGCAAAAAGAGAAGCAGTGCCACACATTGTTCTCAGGCTGGACTTTACCTGTCACCAAGCTGGTACTGAACAGTGCTGAGCACGGCTGGGAACAGTCGCCCACACCACTGCAGGGAAAATACAGGACAATATCCATAATTACACCCAGGCACCACTCAGCTGTGGGAGAGTGAGGTTGTTCAGCAAGTCAAGAGCTATGATCTTGGGAGACAAGATGTGCTCTCTCTTCCTGTGCCGCTGCTGCCAGCACAAACATTTCTACCTGCTTGTAAAAGCCCTCTCCCAGAACCAGGCTGAAAAGAGCTTCAGGAGCTTGGGAGGTTCAGCCCATCCTCTGCCAGCAAAACGGTGCTGGGAACTGTGTATTGCAAACCCAAGAGACATTTTATCAAGGAGTTCAGGTCGGGAACAACAGGCTTACAGATGTCCCCAGTCCTCAGCTTACTGTTAGCTTTCCTGTGGGGTTTACCATAAAGCCTGGCCTTACTGAGAGTAAGCTGCATTCAGCAGGGCAGAGTTTATCCTCTGCTGGGAGGGCAGGGACTGGGGCTAAGCAAGACCTCAGCTCCTTCACATGTTGTGTCCTGAGAAGCAGCTCGTCCATACGGCTCATTCCTGCCTGGAAACACAGACCCAGGGCCAAAGAATGAGTTGCAGCCCCTCAGCTGAGGCTGTGGGGCAGAGAGAGATGGAACATCATTCCCTTGTGTCAGCACTTCCTCCTGATTCCATGCTTCCCAAAGGCCTCCTGGCTTTCTCTGCTGTGAGTTACAGCTACAACATGCCATCCCCCAGCTGGCCTGGGATCAGCCTGCAAATTCAGGCACAGCTTCCCCTGGAGTAACCCTGGCAGATAAACCCCAGAGGTGTCCCAGTCTCCACAGTGGAACTTCCAGCACAGCCCCATGGGAGTTATCCTGCCTAATCATTTCATCTTAGCATCAGACTCCTGGTTTTGCCCAGGAAACTCCCCACACCAAGTGGATATGGAGGAGACCCCACGTGCCTCGGTGTTAACACGGCAAACCAGCCCTGGACCTCCCTAAGGAACAGCCAATGGTTTCTATCCCATCGCTGGTGCTCCGCAGCAGCAGCTGCTGATGGATGGGCTTTCCTGAGCCCTGGTGCCAGCAGGGAATGGTGCTGGCAGACAGCTGGTCTGGCCTGATAAGGAGCCATAGAAGTGAGCTGGTGTGCCATCAAATTAACCACTTCACCAGCACCATTCAAAACACAGGAAAGAGGCAATGGGTGGAGAACGAAACAAAGGAGGAGAGGAAAGAATCTGTCTGAGGCTCCTGGCATGTGTAAGAAACAATGCTGAGGCTCAGAAAGCCTTCAGGGACACTGGAGCTGGCTCAGGGATCCCTTCTCCACGTGGGAAGGTGCAAAGGTCTCTACCAGCACCAAGACACAAGTCACTGCAGACCAGATGCCTTCCCGGCACAACGAGAAGGTTGGCAGCAAATTCTTACCATGAGCACGGGGATTTTTCTCACTGCCCTCTTTGTTTGGCAAATTTTTTGTTCCAATTTTGCCTAATTGTCATAAAGCATATGCACACATTTAAAAACACATCAGTCAACCGCTCGGCACGCTTGGAAATGCATATTCAACAGGGGATGGGAAACTCAGCCTTCTCAAAAAGCCTGGGACTACTTTCCCCGTGGAAAGAAATTTAATGTTTTCTGAGCAGTTGCTATTAATTAAGTACCCAGTTAAGCATAAAACCAGTAAATATCAAAACAGATCACTTATATATAGTGAAGCATACACAGAAAGCCAAATAATTTTCCCCTCCTTCGAAATCAGGCATATAAAACCACTGGAAGAAAGGATGCAGTGCAAGCAGGATCCGGTAACCAAGGAAGCTGTAGAATAAGATTAAACTCCAAAACCTTCATGAACACTCTTTTCTGGACAAAACAAACTAATTATTTCTCCCATTCCCTTCAAAGGGATTATTTAAGTGCAAAGTTATCCATGTGCCTCAAAAATACGTTTACGGGAACGGAGGCCTTTCCTGTGAATTGAAAATAAATGAATCGGCTCAGCCAGCGCTTCACAACGGCCTCTTTGGAGAACAGAGTGCATGGCACTGTCCAAGCAAAAGCTGGGCTCATCCCATAGTCTCCATGAATGCAATTCTTGATGAGGTCACGAATAATATCAGTTCTCATTATGTTACCTCATGGTTGTTTGAAGCCGTTCTGCATCTGAGGGTGCGCGAGCGGAATATCGCTCCATCTGCAGACACATTCCTTAAAGGCAGCAATTCCGCTCGTGTAGAAAGCCTAATCCTACAAAGTGCCCGGGAAAAGGTTCTGCAGACTTCAAAGCAGCCTGCAGCTCTTGCAGAATGTGGTAATAATTATCCATCCCTTCAGCACATCAGAAAATATTCATTTCGTCGAGGC
Organism: Manacus vitellinus; assembly: GCF_001715985.3. Taxonomy (NCBI): domain Eukaryota; kingdom Metazoa; phylum Chordata; class Aves; order Passeriformes; family Pipridae; genus Manacus; species Manacus vitellinus. Next base: position 3,283,095 of record NW_021940526.1, read on the forward strand.
CAGGGAGCGAGATCCGCTCCAAGCACTGAGGCTCCCTGCTCATTTTAAAGCCTGATTTCTGTATATTGCCCCATAAGTCTGTCTTTAGTGTGAACACCAAGAACAGGTTGTTAGGTATGAAGATTACACTCAAACCAATTAATTTAAAGATTTTTTTTTTCTTTTGTTGGACTGATTTAAGGAGTTTTGTCTGGCTTTCTACATTAAAACACACTTTTCAACCGGCAGCTGAAGGTAATATGAAGTTCGTGCACGTAGAGATTCATTATCATCAACTCCAAAGAGAAAAAATAAACTCAAAAATAAGCAAGTGTGTTTCTCAACTGCTGTTAATCTCATCTAGGGTCAAAAATGTCACATCTCTCCATCACAACCATGAAGCCAATGCTTGGCATCCTTAGGCAGCACATTCAGAGCACGCCCATAAAACACACAATCCCCTGGGGTTTGATATTTCTGAATTATAAGTTTTGTCCAGAGTTCCTAGCAAGGTTTTTGCAATTTTAGCAGGAAACTTTTAAAGATGAGAGACATCCCTGCCTAAACAGAAAGAGAAGTGGATGCAATCAACAGATTCCTTAATTGTCTTTCCCGTGGTTCACTGCAGAAAAAAGCCCACACCTTTATTTTGCAGATACTAATTTCAGAACATGGTATTTTTAGGGAAGAGCAAAAAAAAAAAAAAAGAGAGAGGGAAAAAAAAGCCATATGACTGACATATATTAATTAAAGCCTGCTGTGATGTTTATTAGTTTGGGAATAATTATTTAATCAAGAAATAGCTGCTGAGCTTTTGATTCAATGCTGATGACTAGATATGTTCAAAAAGATATTTGGAGCCAGCTGAAGGAGGAAAAAATCCAGAATAATTCATAGGAATTTGAAAGCATAAGAACACTGACCTTGCATTTATTCATGCTGTAAGTGTGAGACCTTTAGCTTCTTTTCTGAATAAGCACCATTCTGATCTGCAACTGTTTATTGGCATAACTGAACCAAACATAAAAACAACCCACAACTACCTGAAGGAAACAGGATAAACCACTTGGCAGCTCCCTGACAACTCGGGCTCTACGTCCTTCCAGTGTTCCCACAGAAATCTCGTGTCATGAAAAAACAAGGAAATCCAGAAAGATAATAAGCAGAAGGAGGAATAATGGTCCAAATATGAAGCTTTTATGATTTCTCTGGAGTCAAGGAAATGTCATGGATTACAAACCGGTTAAAACTCTACATACAATAAACCAAACACGTGCCTTAGAACTGTCTTGTCGGACATTTGTTAGGCATTTGTCAGACACCTCCCTAAGGGATCTGAGTCAGGGAATGGGGTGGACATGAAGGATCTTTCCTTTCTGGACAATGTTTTCTCTGTCTCTCTGAAAGACAGCTACTGAGCTGTGGTTGGGCTTGTCAGTTCAGCAATTCATTTGTGCTTCTCTAAAAATGCTTCACCCTGCAGAGAGGATCGACCTCGTGCCGGCAGTGTCTGTTGGAGCAGCTCTGGTTCTCTCTGCAATGGCAGGAAGAAGCTGCACCCAGGCACGACACCAAGGCCTTCACAAGTGTCTTGCTGCTGGTGGTTTAACAACAGGCTTGGCCTTCTCCTCTTGAGGTAACAACCTTCTCATTTTTGAAAGGAGTGGGAGATCCTGTGAGCCTGAACTTCACCGAGGGTTTTGTCTGTCAGGGCGAGGAGGCGTAACAGGAGCTGAGGTGGGAGGAAGGTATCACGGAGCAGAAAAGGTGCCCTGAATCTCCTAAGCATGATTTTCTCCTTCCCAAGCAAGCCTGAACTCAGATTTGCCCTGTTTGGGGATCCTCTCAAGAACACACCATTGGTGCCATCATTTCAAACCCACCCCATTTGTCAACTAAGGCTTGGGATTTTAGTCTTGGTCTGCTTCTAACTCTTTCCATGAACACCTTTTCCAAGGAAGCCGGCAGTCTGCACTCACTGACAAGGTGCAGACAATTTTAGCAGTGCTGTTTCTTGAGGTTCTGTTGAGCAAGTCAAGAGGATTCACACTGGCAGGGCAAGGGGTAGCACACACACCACATCACACACAGTCCACCTCCTCCCACCTCTCGCGTGTGCCTGGGTATCACAGACAACCTTAGTTCTGCCTTCCCTACACTTTTGAGGAATTAATTTCTGCATACTAAGTTTACTTCCAAGACCATTTCCTGTGTTTAACTTCCCTAAGGAAAGTTAAGTACAGAATGAAATGACTATTTACTGATTTCTAGAGTAAATCACGAACAAGCTGGAATAAATACCTGCACTAAAAGGAGCACTCTTTACACAGCTAACTAGTACATGGTGACTGATTTAGGAGCAAAGTCTAAGGAAGATAAAAAGTTTCTATTTTTCATGTTTCATCTCCTCCATAGTACAGGACAGGTTTGCTGTTTGCTTTGAATGGCCAACAATACGCTCAGCCTACAGACAGCCTGGTCTCCACGGAGGTTTTATTTCCAGCTGAAAACCCATTTAACTTGAGACAGGATTTCAAGGAGTGTCTAGACTGGTCTTCACCCAGGTGTCATCTGTTAGAAGCACAGCAGTAGCTTTACACTGTGCAGTAAATAACCCAGTGTAGGGTGTACAACGACCGAATACCTGTGCACAAGATTTTCAGGAGACAATAAAAGGCCTGCCAAACCTTAGAGGAACGCCAGAAAATTCCAATCCGTGATTAGCAATTCCTTTTTCCATAGATTCAGCGTTTTTCAGGGCACCCCTCTCAGCAAGGACTGCGTGCACGAAGGCTCAGCTCTAGTCCCCTTTACCACAGTGGACTTTCACAAGCACACAAAGGTGTGTGCTTTACCCCTACCTGCACAAAACCAGACTTGGGGCTGAACTGGGTCACTGTGTCACTGTGACAGCAGTTTTTGTGCTGAAGGCACATCAAGCACAGAAAAGAGACCACGAGGCCAACAGAAAAATTAGATCTTCTTTTGCTCAGGCATCGGTTTGGAAGAAAAACAAGCAGAGCAAGTTGCTCCTCTGCTGCCTTTTGCGTTATTTTGTGCTGCTTCATTGCTCAGGTCAAGAGCTCTGTGATGCCTCTGATGGCCCTGGGTCTGAGCACATCATCCCCACCTCACTGAGGAGGCCACAGGCAAACACATCAACACCAAGGCAGACTCTTTTCCTCCTGCAAGTCGGGACCACGACACATCTGACAGACACAGAATTAACCAAGGACACCCAGATGTATGGCTGTGGTTTGGTTTTCAAGGCCATCCACCCCTCCCTGATTCTCCCCTTGCTCTTTGAACAGCTGTGGGTTCAAGGGCACATCTAAAGCTCTCCAGGCACACAGCTCTGGGTCCCGTTTGACAGTAATCCTTCTGGCCAAAGAAGAGATAACTAATGCCTTTTTAAGGTGTAATCTTGCAATTGTGACCAACTACCTGACTGTGGAGACAGACACAGAAAAGCATTAAAAAGTCTGAAGGAATACAAGAAAATAGATGTTGGACTCTTTTAAAGGCTTAACATGGGAGGGGAAGCAAGGAGGAATCATGCTGTGAACACAGCAGTGTTAGGGCTTAAAAATACAATGCTTGGTTTATTAATTTTGATGAAGGTTCCTGTAGCAGTGTTAGGTCTGTCTAATTCAAGAGAATAAAACATATTTAATGCTGATCAATCTTAGTGAATGTACAAGCTGAGCTCTGCACCGCCCAAGTGAACCACGTTTCTGTGTACAGAATGTTTTTAGGGAAATGTCTGAGCCTTACTGGACTGAAAACTGTACAGGCAGCTGTGGAACAGACTCAGCAGAATCTGCCTTCTGAAGGGAGCTGACACCTCAGCCTGCTGCCTGTTCTGCTGGAGATGGCATTCCTGTTCCCTATGGACAGAGCCAAATGAAGTCTCATTAACACCAGGTTGTTCTTCAAAGCCTGTATCGCCCCTCGTGTTATGAACACCACTGCAAACAAATTAGCCCAGCACTGCTTCGACCCCTACCCAAGACAGTGGTTCTGTCACTGCAGGGATTGTGGAAATGATCTGTGGGCAACAGCACTGAAACAATCAAGGCAAAGAGACAGAACCATGCCCACGAATCAGGTATGAGCATTATCTCTGATAAGCCTTGAGATCTGTTTGCCTGCCTACAGCTGGCTCAGGGAAAGCAGTGAGCACATGAAATATTATTTTTCCATTACCACTGGAAAGGCCCCTCCCTCCCTTAGAAATGGAGTTGAACACTTTATCTTTCTCTGTTTGCAGACTGATACAAAAACCTCGTGAGCACCTCACACAGTAGAAAGGTTTATAATCATGATTTGAGATGGAGGGGGAAGCCCCACACTGACCCACACAGCACAGAATGCCAGTTCAGTTTTGCTGTTTAAAACCTGGTGCCTCTCAAGCAGAGTGGACACGAGCAGTTCTTGTATCTCCTGCCTGCAGCAACAGGATTGGAATAGAAATGGGAGCCTGAAAATCATCTTGGCTTAACTTCACATGTGGAAACAGCTCTGACAGTGACTTAAAACTGAGCATTATTTTATGGTAATAAATGATGCTTTCTCTTCTCTATGCCCAAACTGTCTCAAATGTAAATACTCGTTCTTCCTAATACTTTACAAATAGTTAGTACAGGTATAAATTTCAGAAAGAGCTGAGTCTTGGGAAATATGAGGAATCAAATTCTAGCACTGTGCCAGCACACTGCACTAACCAACGGTGATGAATCTCTTCTATCACTATTACTCTCAATCCCAAGCCCTCTCCAGTTTAAATAAGGAAGAGCGATGCAAGTTGGGAAGTATCCTGCATTACTGATGTAGAAGGGAACTGGGACTGAGAAATTAGGGTTTAGATGCACCTCTACCAAAGCAACACATGTGCTCAGCTGTTAAAGGGTCTTTCCTGCTGTTTACCCAGATAACAGTACTGCACTGTTTGACCCTAAAACTTGCCATGAAATTCCCAATGGGAAATCAAGGAAGCCTCTGTAATACACAAAGAGGGGAGAGAAAAAGGAAGAAAACCCCAGCCTTGCTGCCTTGCAAATGAGAGACTTCTCCTCCTGCCTGCTCCACATATTTGGAGGGCTATGGTCAGGACCAGGGGTAGGGATGAAGCAGCACCATTTCCTTGGGGCACAGTTCTCTCTAAACATCCACTTGTGCTTGTCAACACCTGGAACTCAGGTGGCCTTTCCTGGAATTAGCTTAAATCCAGTGGAAGTGCCCATATCCATGGTGCACGGAGATGATCTCAGCTGCTGGGGAACTGGGATGTGCCTGAGTGTGCCCTAAGAACTCCATATTACAACAACAACTCACTCTTGCCCAGGTTATCTCAGGCTTTGCCCTCTGGAGCTCGGTGTTTTCATGCACGAGCAGGAGCTGAGCGAGGGCCAAAGCACAACATCGGCACGTGAGCTAATCCCGGCAGCTCCAGCCTTGGGAAACACGGAGGAGCCAGCCAAACATCCTCCCAGCTAAAGGGAACTTGGCTGATTCCAGCTCAGTGTTTATATTGCTGAGGGACTTGGCTCTGGTTTCCCAACTGGCGCACGGACCCACGGAAAGCTTTATCTCGCTTCCCAAAAGCGTTGTTTTAACCTCGGAGAGAGAGCGGGACTCTCCCATGAGGAAAGGCTACACACACACACTTCCACGCCTTGACATTCCAAGACACGTTCCAGACCCTTCAGAGAAACTGCAGGCAGAACCTTTGAGTGTCTTTTGCAAAGGCAGCCTTTTGTCCAGTCTCCAGAAGCCGAAAGCCCCGAGTGCTCCGTGCAGCCGAGACCGTTCCCACAATGGCTGTGGACATCCAGGAGCAGGACCTGGGAGCCTCCCAGCTAACTCCAGACTTCCCAAGTATTCCTGGCCTTAAAACATTTCCCAATGGGCAGAGCACTCAAGGCTTTACTTCTGTTAAAACCTGAAAAAAACACGGTCCTTCTGTTATAATTAGTCTCCCCATAAAGAAAATTTAGTCAAGTTATAAAAGCCACAGCGTTTTAAAAAGGAGGTTTCCTCTTCTTCCTTAACTCCTCATTCATGTTTGGGGAGTATTTCACACACATTTTGGCTCAGCTGATAAAGTGAACCCATAAAATGCTCATCTGACACTGGCTGGTCAAATGACAGCCTTTGAGGTAAAATCCCAGTCCTGCCTAAGAGAAAGCTGAGAGAAAATGAGAAAAAAGGACAATTACTGTAATACACATCCTATTCTGAAGAGCAGATTCCTCTTCCAGAGCAGTGTCTAAGATGTCAGTGAGCTACATCCCCTATGACCACACAGCATATCTTGGAACTTCATCAGACAGAGTTAAAGTTTAACAAATATCATAAGAGGAGAGAGATGAAGACTAAGCACAAGCTTTCAGAGACAAAAGCAAGCAGCTGATCCTAAAAGACCATTATAAGCAACTTTAAATCAGTCTATCTCCATAAACATCAGGGAAAGCACTGTAACGGGAGCAGGAAAATCGAGCCCAGCTTTCCATGCTGTACCGAAACCAGGGGAGAAGGGAGAAAAGGTAAATTCGAATTTAAGGTGTGTTCACATTTAATTCTCCAGTTACTACAGTTTGATCTTTCTGATCTGGACCAGAGGAAAGGGCAGTTTCTGCTCCAGCATTACTGCAATTACAAATTACAGTAACGAACAAGAACTAGTTGCCTGCAGTATTTATGTCTGGGGACGCTCCAGTGAGTATTTCCAACAGACTCATCCCTCACTGCACAGCTGGTACCGCTTTTTATCCGTGAACAAGAGTCTCTTTACAACAAACTGCAGAAGGGTGAATATCTGGGTTTATTTAAAATGATTTGAGTAGAATTTTAGCAAAACAATTTACTCAGCCTGTTCCTCCTGCAGTAATAGCAATCGACTTTTCATACCGCTTTTATTGGTGCTGCAGAAGGAAATGAAACCAACTCTTCGTGGCAATTCCAAACAGGAAAGCTCACCCCCTAAATTTTCTCCTCCCTTGTTAAAATATTCTTCCCTTTTCAGAAAAGCAATAAAAGAGCCTTGCTGGTACTATAATACTGTAGATGAATGGAATTCTCTGATCCTGGCAACACCGTCTGATCGATCCAGTGCTGCAGATACACTCCAAGGGCAGCCCCTAAAGCCCAGAGGGACTTAAAAAAATCTCATTTTAACATGTCACACCTACAAGCTGATGGAACAAATCCCAAAGCTTCAGAGTAGTACTGTCACCATTTTGTCCTCAATTTTGCTTTTTTCTTCAACCCCTGTGAGAAGAGTTGACAGGTTTGGACGGTGGGTTTATAGCTCTCAATTGCTGCTATTTCAGAAAAAATAGGGTGTCTTTATGTGTAATTCACAGGAAACATCCTCCCCCTCTGCTGGAAAAAAAGCATCTGAAAATGTGATATTCCTCCCCTAAATCAGAGTGCCCCAGAAGGAGTTGGATGTCCCTGGCACAGCTCTCCAGCCCTGCTGACCAACCATCAGGATTTCACTCCCGCAGGATCTCAGGATCTTGTAACCTCTGTGCCAGCAGAGACATGTTCCCAATTAACAGCTCCCTTCAGTGAGACCCCTGGTAGGAAGGTTACTTAAACAACTGAAAGCAACTTTTCATCCAACTCCTGCTTATTTTAAATAGATGGAAAGGGGGGTTGGCCTCTGCTCTTGGAAACACAGACTTCTGTAATCTCTGCTACCGTGATTTTCTCTTGAATTTCCACGGAATTGGTTGCATCAACTGTGAACAAATAGTGACAAAGGCTCTACTTTTTTTTTTTTTTAAAGTTCTTTAAGTGATGCAAACCCCAAAATCACTGAACTAAAAATAAATAGGGCTTACTTTGATTTTTATTTTTTTTTTACAACCTTTCCTGACAGCAGCACCAATCCAGCTGTACCACTTCTGCACACGCCATTCCTCCAGTTCCACGGAGGAAATGTAACTCTGCTATATTTAGCTGGGAGACGTTATCTCCCTTAAATTTATGAGGAAGAAGAAGGATTTTTTTTCCTTACTGAAAAACACAGGAAGGAGCGAAGGGAGAATCGGAACTCATGGGGGCAAAATCCCCGGCAAGCTGTGCAGGGGTTAGTTAAATACAAAAGCACCCTTGGAAACCAGCTCTCGGCCAAGCAGCACCTAGCAACAAACTGCTGCTCGTGATGGGCCTTTAAATAGCAGAGAAAGAAGAATTCCTGTTTGAAACCTCACCTTGCTCCTGGGTCTATCAAATCCCAGAAGGCACAGGATGCTCCCGTGTCAAAGGGAATTGGTAAATTCTCCGTTTCCTGCCACGTTTTGACAGCTGCTGTTCCACGGGTCGGTTTTTCTTCTCTTCACGGGTTTGGCAGAAAAAATATTTCAAGGAGCTGCTGCTGTAAATTTGTGATTCTCCAGTGGCTGCAGCACTTGCGGCCGTGAGGGGATGAGGACGGTGCTCAACACACACGCTGTGCTTCGGTGCTGTGTGGAGAAATATCTCCAGGGTTAAACGTGTCCCTGGGATAACTCCACAGCACTGCCCACACCCTGGGGGGATGTAAAGAGGCTCAAGCGGCCCTTTCCTTATTTTTCAACTCCTTGTCCTGAAAAAAGTTGCCCGACTGATCCCTGTTTGCAGGCTGTGTAATGTATAGCTTTATATATGTTCCCTCCCCCAAAAAAGAGGGAGAACTTGGAAAGCACAGAAGTCTGTGCCATGAAACCCCAATGAAATCCCAATTACGTACCAGGAGTAATGTAAGAAATCCTTCTGATGTGCAAGAGGGGGTTCAGCCATCAGGGTACAGAAACTGCCAAAATTTAATGAATATAAAATGAAAATAAATGTTTGAATGTGTCTAAAAACACAGCAGTTCCAGTCATGCTGAAGATGGAAAATAAAAACGTTAAAGGATCCCAGGTCTTCCTTAAATTTGCAAAGAAGTCAGTAAGTTTTCAGGGAACTACCATGAAAATCTGGCCATCAAGACCAAAAATGGAGTCCTTACTTTCTACAAGAACGAGTTCTAGTTATGCCAGCTTCACACTCATGAGAGCCATTTTAGTGCACAAAGTTATCTATTTCAGTAATTTTTAAAGTGTACCTTTTTTTTCCTGCATAAAAAGTAAAAATTATCCAAAAATATAACTGTTCCAAGAGCTCTAATCCCACTGAACCTCTGCCTGATAGAGGTTTCCAGCTGTAACAATTATTATACTAATTAATTTTGTGTGTGCACATGAGGCTGCTCGAGCTGCCCTTAACCCACAGACAGGTCCAGAGAAATTCCCCTTTCCATGTGGTGCCTGCTCACACCACTGACATTCTGCCTCTGCAACATTATATTTCTCCTGGATAATGTCATTACATATTTTACTGACGTCAACAACCTTGGTTTTTTCCCAAGGACAGCAATATCTTTTGGCTATTTTTATTTAGTAGCAGGAATTTGCAAGTATTAATTGAGGTCTATGAGCCTTTACCGTAATAGTTACCAGAACATCACAACTCCTCCTGTAAATAGTGTCAGGTCAAGAACAAATATAAATTTCACTTAGTATTTCAGTTGCTCTTGCTGTGTTTTTTGTGGGTTTTTTTTTTTTTACTCCACTAGTTGGTAAAAGAAGAAGCTATAAAAAAAATTTCCCTTTTCCACACGACTTGAGCTGCAAGAGAATAAGAAGCATTTTGGGAAATGTGCAGGAAAGCAAAAAAACAAATTCTTAAATGGTATTTTCTTGGCTTTCAAAATGCAGTGCTTGCAGGTGATAAATTAGGTGAGGAAAGAGAACATTGTTATTCTCTCCCCTCTGTCCCTGTGCAGCTCCACTTTTTCTTCCCTACCCTGACAAGGATGGACAGTGGGGAGCAAAAGCCTAAACCCCTGTAACAGATCTGCTGTATCAAGAGCCCCTGTGTTAGGAGTTGTTCTCCCATTTCCAGGTATTCCATGTCCAAAGTAATAATAATAATAACAATAAAAAATCCATGTATTTTGCCCTGGGCCATCCTAAACCACCTTGTTCCACTCGGACTTTGCTCTGCCACTTCATTCATCCCTTTTCCTGTTGCTTCTGGGCCATGCCCACATGTTCTGCTGACCCAGACAGATCATCTCCTACTTCCAGCTCACACAACCACTTCTTTTCCTGTCGGATGAATTTTCCCAACGAACTTCCTCTTCTCCTTGTTTTTCATCCATTCTTCAGGCAGTGGAACCCACCAGAGGAACCTGTTGCAGCAAAGGAAGCTACTGCAGGGGCTGTATCAGATGGAACACCTTTGGAGGCTGGGGAAGGGGATGAGGAACAGCCACACTTTGCATTTTGGTGTTTGCAAACCTTACATGATGGAAACTTCTGGGGAAAAGCAGCTCTAATTGATGAACTGGGTTGTCGAGCTGACAGAGAGTACATAAAAACCACTGCACTGGAAGGGACGAGACAGACTTTTTATTAGTAGAACAAAGCACCATTTGATTGTGTGTTTGGCTCCATCGCTGGGATTTTTTTTACTTCCCAAGACGTATTTAAATTGTTTACTCCATGGCTGAAATGTCTTGTAACTCGAGAGCTCTCAAGGTCAGTGTGACCTTTCCCATCAGGCCCGATCCTTTATTCATAGCCAGGCAGTCACAGATTCAATTAGAAATGCATTAAGCTCATTGGGTGAACATTAAATGGAGCAAAGGACTATATTGAGGAGAAAACCTCCAATTACCACTGGACAAAAGAGCTCTTTGTCTACGATCTCGTGGGGTTTTGCTGCTCTTGCTGGTGTCTCGTTAAAAAGTTTCAGGTGCTACAATAAGTGCATCATTTATTTGGATGGGTTTGGCTGGTGGCAGGACATCCCAGCCCAACGATCTTTACACAGATATTATCATACCTTTACTTTCAGCTCTTCTGTAAGTTAACTCTACCCCAGCCAAAATCACCACAAAGGCAAATAAAAAAAAAAGTTTGGAAGCTGGAGTTTCTAAGCACTTTTTCTGAGGGGGAGATGTGTCGCAAACACGGGTCTCAAAGCTGATCCCATCCAGAGAAGCGGGTCCTGTCCTTGCCTATAGATTGTTCCATGATGAATTTCTGATAAGAACAGGGAAAGAATCCCAAAAGTAAAGACAGGGCAGTTTTTGGCAAATTCTGTGAATAATGGGAGCTACAAAATATCCCAGCTTCTCTCCTACATAAACTCTCTATTTCTTTTCTTCCTTCAGACACTTTCTGGCAGCTCTTGACAAAACCTGACTTTTTAATGCCTGCATAAGCTTTGCTGACAGAATTCACAGCAGATAACACCCTTCTAACACACAGCACTGACAGATGATGATGCCCTCCGAGATAAGATCACTGCTCCAACAATCCTCTGTGCTCCTCACAACACCATCAAAACACATTTATTTATTCATGAGCTGGAAACAAAGATTAACACTTCATCCTGGTGAAGTTTGAAGACGGGTGATGCCTTTTTTCCTTATCATTTTCGAGATAAACCAAAGCAGCAGATCACAACACTTAAGTGCTGATCACAGCACGACTCTTGTGTTAGGCTTGGTCCGACTTAAGTGGATACTTCAAAAGTTTAACCTCAAAAGGCACGTGAAATCAGAACCCCACAAATCACAAGCAGCTGAAGGGCAGCCAAAATAAAATCCTGAAATGAAACCATTCTGGTCTGTCTCATCAAACGACTGGAAATGTAAGGGGGATGGCATCTGATAAAAGACATTTAAGGACGCTCTGCCAGAGTGTCCCGGGGCTGTGTTTGGCAAACAGCTGCTCTGTACCTGCCCCTGGGAGCCTCAGGAAGCTTTGGGTACGTCTACACAGCTCCTGCAGGGGATCCCACACTGTCACATCAACAGCCAGCCCGGGCATGGGCAGCAGTGATGTCTTCTGAGATCAGGGCAGCTTTAGTGACCTCTCAATTTATTGAAGGAAAGAGATACAACAATCTCTCAAACCAGGAACAAAGCAATAAAGCAACAGAGCTCCTGTGACAAGTGTAGGTTTGGAGTCTTTCAGTTCCTGCCAGGGATTTTGTCAAAGGCATCTTATTTTTGCCTTAATTTCTTCTTTCTGACAAAATGTATATGGGAAAGGATCTCACATGCTCTGCTGTGATAGTGGACAGGGCAGGGAAGGAGAAGGGAACTGCAGCAAGTGGTGTTCGTTTGGAGAAGGAGGCAGCAAAGAGACAAAAAGACTCTTTATCCAAACCAAAAGCACCAACCTACACAATGCTGTGAGATACTGGAACATCACCTTGGCCTGGGACAGTGAAAAGCAGCACACAGTTAGCTGCACACACATTTTAAACCACACAACTATGTTGGACAAGTTGGTCATTTCTAAGAGAACACTGAAGGCTTGATATCAAACCCTTTTCTGTTTACCTACCACGTAACTCCACGGACTCCCACAGAACTAGTCAGGCAAGCTGAGTGTAATTCTGCCATAAAAATCCAAACCGTGGTGCTTTCTGATGTTTATGATCAGGAAATTAGTAATAATTTTCCTCCATACCGGTAGATTTACTTGGAACCTGAATTATAAAAGCAATTTTCAATAATGTACCGGGTGTATGAACAAGCCTTTTCCATAATAACACCACTTATTTAAGAGGGATGATACTTCACAGAACACAATCACACTTGAAGAGTTCTTATTATAGTCACTCCTCTATAACTGGAGCATTAAATAAGTTCTACTGTGTTATTAAAAAGTCTTGAAAATACTCTTTGAAGTTACTTGAAGTTACCTTGTGGCTCTGTCACTTCTTTTGGAAGAAATAAGAGCTGGGAATCATAGAGAGGCACAGAATGAAAACGTTGCTGTGACAGCCCCACTGTGTAAGCAACCACCAAACCCCCTCGTGTCCAACACCCTTTTCCATGGGCAAAGCACCTCTGGAGACCCAGCAAACCTGGCCTGGCTCCTTCCAGGGCTACTCAAACCTCTCCTGACCATGAAATACTAGACTCCATCCCTTTGGGCATGTTGGTGCACTGCTTTTGGTTGCCTTTGGATGAATCTTCTGAAGTAAAGGAGTGAAGCCAGGGGGGAGGTCCCTCCCTGTAACCCACTGATCTTTTCTTGCTAACCCTCTTTTTCATGTGGGGTTTTTTATATTGCTGAGGAGAGACTGACGACACTTTTTGCCTTAAATCTGCCCTGCTGAAACGTCACGTTGTGCATCCCAGTCCAGGCAGCAAGATGAAGACACCTGACCCGACCCTCTCCACTAAATATAGATCAGCCAGAGACACTTGGCTTCTGCCCTTCAGATTTAGGTTCTTTGGAAAATCAGCCCCGTTAGGTATCGTTCATACAAGTACCTGTAAGGAACTAAGCAGACTGAACAAAATCTCTGCATTTTGCTCCCTTGCATCCTACTTCACACTTCACACGGAATCAAAAAAAAACCACAAACCCAAACTGGTACAGGAACAGACGACTCAAGGTGTAAAAGAATTCAGCTGGTGACAGATGCACAGCACTGCCATGAAGATCATAAACAAGAGAAGCAGGAGGGTTGTTTTGCACTGCAGAGCGACAGGAGGTGGCCACATTCCAGCATCCTAGGGGAGTTTTCCAAAGGGCACACAGCTCTTGCAGTTTGTGTTCCCCTTTACACCCCACCTGCAGAATGATCTCTCCTCAGCTTCTTGGCTCATTTTAAACCCTCCAGAGTGAAAGCCAGGTTTTAATGGAGTTGTGCAATTCTTCCCAACGGAACTTTTCGGCTCCAGACTCTCTATCCATCACCTAAAGACCACGGTTTGAAACTCTGTGGCCCCATCGAGAAATCTCAAGCTTTGTTCAAAACAGCTGAGAGCACAAAAAAATCAACCCATGTAGAACCTTGGAAATTCAGACAAGACATTTTTATGCTCTCAGCGTTCCCATCTGGAGTGGGAAGTAGGATAACTTCTTTGCTTCACCAGATAATGCTGATCACTTTAAGTCTCTGGTCTCAGTGTGTAAATGAACCAGCAACTTTAATTCAAACTTACAGTCACACCCCAGTAAGTTTTAAAATCAAATTCCTCTTTGTTTCTGTTCCTGACAGTGGCAATGCATCACATGTCCCTCTGTTAAGAGCAGAAGTAAAAATCCAAGGGAAATTTTTGTCCCAGGATGGCCCAGCCAAGGCACAACTGCATTATCTGGAAAAAGCTTCACCATTTCAATGTTCACACATTTCTCTTTGTTTAAGCACACAACCAACAGCTCTGCAAACCCAACTCATGTCGGTTTTCCACCAAATCCAACTGGGCAACACAAATGGCAACAAATTTACATCCTTTGCATCCTACACCTGGCAGAGGAAGGGTAGCAAGACTAGCACACTTTGCAATTAAATGTAACTTCACCCAAACTGTGGCTCAGCCAACCCCAAAAACAAACTGCACGAGTGGTAAGAAGGCACCTCATGTTTTTGATGTAGGTGAGCATTAAGTTTGATTTCCACACGGGGCAGAAACAATTTAACAGATTGCTTGCTTAGGAGTAGCAAAATTTAAATTTAAAGTGCAGTTCCAAAGTGGAAACATCACGACACAATGCGGCAAATTGTGTTGCATAACCTGTTACTAAACAAGGGAAAGTTTTGCCAAGATAATCGAAATTGTAACTAATGGGAAGTATATCCACGCTGCCTGTTCTTACTCTGTCACATCAGCAAAAATAACCCTCCTAAAGGAATGTATGAAAATCTCAAGGCCCTCGGAAAGTGGGATGTCGTTGGTGCGGGACACAGCGGCAAAGAATGGGAGTTTCCCAAGCCTGCTCCTGCTGCAACAATCCTACACAAACTGGTCACTAACTATTCCATAGGACAAACTGGGCATTCACTATTCCATAGGACAAACTGGGCACTAACCATTCCATAGGACAAACTGGGCACTAACTATTCCATAGGACAAACTGGGCATTCACTATTCCATAGGACAAACTGGGCATTCACTATTCCACAGCACACATCCCACGTGGAAAGGGAACAGTGTGAGGGGGCTCACAGGAAACAAGACAGATGGTGGCACCTTCCCGGGCACAGGGGACTCTCTGAAAGAGCGAAAGCAGCACCATCACATTGTGAATCCAGCTGGGAAATGGGCCATTACTCCTGGTTTTGCATAGGAAGAGGTTTTCCGAGGGACTGACCTTCCCCATCTCAGCACTGCCAAACTAATTAGGGCTGCCCAGCCTCACTGCTCGTTAATGGCTCTGTTATGGCAGTGTCTCCATAAAAACGGCAGCAAGGACAAAAGGAAGCACCAGATGTTAATTCCTGTTCAAGGACACTCGCTCACCTGCTCCCTCTCCTTCATCAATTTGATTCCGAAGGCTGAATTAGAGAAACAAAAACGGGGGAAAGAAGTGCTGGATCCAGTTTAATGCCATCATAAACGCCCAAAAGAAATCTGTGCTTTGTTAACAGTCTCGACATTCCCAACCAGAGGCCCCGTTCTCAGGCCACTTCTCTCCAAAGGTACCTATTTTGTCCCCAGCCACATAAATCCATCTGTATGGAAAACAGGGTTATACCAGAAGGTTATTTTTTTTTTTTTGCCTTAATAGCAGAAGAAACTCAGAATGAATCATTTGATGATATTATCTGAGAGCACGCTGGTAACCTCTAACACCACGGAAACTATGGCTCCAGAAGCATTTTTTTTTCTCCCAAGGTATCATTTCATAACAAATTACATTTAAACTGTTTGATTCACTCCAGCAGTCCAAAACTCCATGTTCAGATCAGACAATGGTGCAAAAATCTCTCCTAATATACTGAGACTGCAAAGATAAAGCAATTCACCTTTCTATATGAAAATTCAATATATATTCTTATATTTTTCCTCTGGTCAAGATGGGAAAAAGAATCAGACTTGCCTAGCCCCCCCCAGAATAACAATTCTGATATTTAACTACCTTTTAAAAGGTAATTCTAATCCAGTTTTCTCACAGTCCACCTGCCACAGGTCCAGCAAATGGCCAGTTTTTGGGAGTTATTGCCTCAAAACCAACAGGGTTCCTGAGAGATCTGCAGAGATCTCTTCTGAACAGGCTGTGCCTCCTGGTTGTTTTCCAATCCTCAGAACTCCTGTTCCTTCACAGGGATGTTTCACTAATGTTAAGCAGCAAGCACCTCCTAATGATGGGGTTGGTGGAATGCAGAGTTTGGTTTAGGGATATGGGAATGAGGATCTTGGTTCAAGGCTTGTTTTAGGGATATTCAGAGGAACAAGGAAGGGAAAGAGGCAGAGGCAAATCGCCCTATTCTGACAGGAGTCCAGCACACTGATTACATCAGCAGCAAAAGGATCACATCCAGGTTTTCTCCCGGATTTACACTGTTACAGACAGGTGAGAATGTGGTGGGGAAGTTAAAAATGGACACTCACAGGGCTGAAAACAAGCAAGCTACTCCACTTGACTGCCAGATCATGTCAGAAAACAGTGTGCACTTTACCTCTTTGTGCCTAATTGTCTCCCTACCTTTTTAGTCCTTACCACCACCACCCCCCTTCCCCTGCATATGTATAGTTTTTACTGAATTTTCTGGATTTAATTCAAAAAAATCCCCAAACAACCGGTGTTTTGTTCAAAGCTTGTTTTCAAACCACGGAAAATGTTTTGTAAATGTTTTCTGAGAAGCCAAACAACGCTTGTTTCACATTGGTAAAACAAACTGCAAAAATAGCACAAAAAAATAATGTGTATATATATATGTAAGCACGGGTGTGTTTGGAGGGTGGAAGGCTGCCTGGTTTGTATCCAGGAGGAGATTCCTCTGCTTCCCAGGGAGTGATCCCACTGTGGCAGCCAGGGGAAGGATGGGATGCAGGGGACACTGAGCTGACAGCTGTGGCTGTGTGGGGGTGGAGACACACACACAATGACAAGTTTTATGGGCTGGGAGTGGGAAGAAGATGCGGAGAGGAGGCAGCTCATGGGCGAACGTGTGGGAAGAAACGGGGAGGCAGCGAGGAGGCTCTTCCAAGGGGACTGCTGAGAGCTGCTGTCCTGCTCCCAGGATTGCAGAGGAGGGGAAAGCTTTCCCTCAAAGCACAGTCTGGACACTTCTAAGGGAAGGGCTCAGTGCAAGAGAAAAAGTGAGGCAGCAAAGGAAGACTGTGGAGATGGTGGGAGTTGGAAATGACAACTGTGCAGAGCCCTCAACTGCACCGAGCCCACACCCCTGGAGTAAACTCCAGCCTGACTGGTCGTGTCCTGGAAATAACATGGCTTTGAGCTTGGCTGTCTTGGATAAAACAAAAGCTTTTGTGACTCACAACAATGCTAAAGTTTCCCGCGGAACTACTGAGTGAGTCTTTGTGAGCAAAGTGCTTATTACTGGGGACTTGTCCTCCCGAGATCAATAGTAACCTTGACATCTGCTTATTTTCTTTCACAAAACCACCTTGCTTAGTTATTATACATTGAAAGCTTGATGGCTGGCAGCAGTTGGAGGGGTGCAAACTACCAAGCAAGTGCCACAAAGCGGTAATATTGAAGCTGCAGGACGCAGCGCTGCTGAAAGGAAAATAAATGCTAGCGGTACAGAGAGCTTTAAGAAGTAGGAATTCTTGATTTCCTGAAGAGGAACACAAAGCAAGCTCTGCACAACTTCATTCCACAGAAAATTTCTGCTAAATACATCCCCTCGCTTTTCATGTTGCCTTGGGAAGGCTGGAAGGGGAATGGACGCCAGGAGGAGGAGTGTGGTGCAGTCTGGCTGGGCAAGGGGGAATTCCCTCCTCCTCACCAACAATCCCTGGAGCTTCCGTGGTGGAAGGAATGGTGGCTCCTTCATAACACCAGGAACAAGTAAAAAGTAATTTAGTCAGTGACTTAGGGCTGAATTCCCCAAAGAGGGGAGCACGCTGGCTCTTTGTGTCCCAAAAATCCCGGCCATGTGCAGCCTGGAAACCTGCTGTCAAAGCAGTGGCGGTGGGAACAGAAAATATGGGACGTGCTTCCCTGGGGATTTAATAACACCATATATGCCGAGGTGGGGAAGCTTCAAGGTCGCTGGACAGTATTTAAGATGCTGATACTTAGTCATGCAATAATAATGTCGTGTTAGAAATTAAATGTGTTGGAATTGAGGGCCTGAAATGCCTTGCAGAATATACCTTTTCAACTACACAGTGAAGCCATGGCAATGTGGTGAGTTGGTTTTCTTAAAAAAAACCATATTTTAGAGCTCATTCCAGAAATCTTTGATACAGAACAACATCCAGAGTTTTCCAGATTTAAATTAATTCAGACATTTTTAAATATATGTGTAAATAAAGCAATGCTAGGAACAGTCTTGGTGATTACACTGGAATCAGACACAAAATAGATGATAAATAAAATAAAAAACATAAAGGTGTTCTCTGACAGAATGTCACCTTACTATTACTGGAAAGGTAGTCAAGGCTCGAGCTGTGAGGTGGGAGAAACTCAGTGCAGAGTGAGGATTTCGGAAGGGAAAGGGAAAAGCCACAGTCAGAGTTCCCTGACTGCTCCTGTGCCATCTCCATATGGGAATTTTCTGCCCACAAACACTGACAGGTGAACTCAGATTTCCTTCCTCACCCTGTTACAAAAGGCAATCCTTGTCCTCTTGGTTCCAGCAGCACCTGGAGAAATCCCCTTCCAGCATCCCAGTCCCAAATTCAGCCTCAGAGCCTCAGCAGCTCAGTCCTCCTCAGTTACCCTCCCAGCCCTGCTCAAAATGCCTGTTGCCTCTTCTCCAACATCCTTTCCAAAATCCCATCAAATGGCAAGAACAATCCCAAGCCCTTGCCCAGCTGCCAAACACCCCTGTAGGTCTTTCTCTTCCTTCCCTGACTCCAAATGCTCTCAGAAAACCCTCTCAGGGCCCCTGTGCCACCGCAGCTCAATGTTTAGTAGTTTCACTCTGAGCCCCTGAACTGACAATTTTGGGGAGGTTTTGGTGTTGCTGCTTTTCTTTCCGAAGAGAACTCTGAAAATTAGCTTTAAAAACCTATGATAGCCAAACAATTAAACAGGAATTACTTTATAAAACCCAAACTCTTTGGAAATACTTTTAAAATGTACATGTGTGGGGAGTTCTGGGAACCCTCCAAGCAAATAAATAACCAATGAGCACCGAATGCATTTTCTGGCTGTTGGGGTGGGATAATTCATCCTGCTGGGATTTTTTTTTTTAGGCATATGACCTGGGTTACGTAGATTCTTTGACACATGGAGAATTCACCCTCCCAGAATTAGGTACTCTGAATCACACCTGTCAGGATGCACCACACATCCAAGGACAGTGTGTGACTACCTGCGGTGTCTATTGGGATACTGCTCTCCTAAAGCACCTTCCAATGGCAATGGTAAAATCCAGGACTGCCTGGGCCTTGAGTCCATCTTTCACCTAGGACAGGTGTTTCCAGCCTGCCTTAACTATTTCAAAGGTAAAAATGTCTGCCCCTTGTTTTTTTGATAAGTTCTGGTCACCTTTTTCAAGGCAGATATAAAGCAAACTGTATCTTGTAGGATACTTGTGCCCTGTTTATCCAACTGCAATAGGAATTCAAGGTTCTCTTAACAGGTATTAAGCTCGGAGCTTATTCCATTCCACTGTCAGGAACTGGGAAAGAGGCAGCAGAGGGATTGGAACACCCACAAAGCACTAAGAAGAATTTGGCATTTAGTCTCAAAAACAGAGGGGAAGACCCATCTCTGCTGGAAACAGCAGCATGTGAGAGGATTTGCAGCAGCCAGGGGGATGAGCAGCTTCCCAGCCCACGGATCTGCCTCAGCACTGTTCCAGCAGGATGCAGAGTGGGCAACAATCCACTGTTTCCCTTTAATACCTATTTGGAAAAGGGATGGCAGCCCAAAGGGAATAACCACTGGCAGTGTGAGGATCTGACACTTTAATTAGGGGGCTGTGAGTCCCTCGCAGCGGCAGTTCCTCCCCACTGAGTGTTCCCAAAAACCCAGCCGGTGTCAAATCCTGCCCCGTCAACGCTGGGCTTGCTGCATTATTTCTAAGGAGCTTGGAAATAAAATCCACGTTTCCTCACTAACCATAAATCCTTCAGCACCTGGAAAAAAATGGATTTGTTCTCCCACCACTTTCACTCATAAAATATCTGCTCAAACCTACAGACTCTGCCCGCTGTGTTGTTATCGTGGGGACTGGGGGAAGGTCGGGGTTCTCAGCCTTACACCGAGCTCTGAGAGGCCTCTGGGCTTTCACACAAATTCCTTAGCAGGATATTATTGCCACTGTTAAACCCAGAAAGAAAACAAAATGACTTGTTAGGTTTCTGAAAGAAAACAAAAAAAAAAGAAAAGAGCTATGGAGCTGTAACAGAACGTTTCATTAATATTCCTTGTGTTGTGTATACATAACAAGCTCATTAGCAAAGCACCAAGCAAAGTAATTATTTAGTTTGGGGTTTTTTTTTTTTGTTCTCTAAAGAGGATAATTTAATATGAAGATCATTCTTTGCATTTCTGGATTTCTTTGTCTTTTCAGTTTGTAAATAACATATCAAAAGTTGGAATGAAAGCATCTTAAAATAAAGCATTTTGAAAGGAAAAGAATAGTCTACCAGATTAATTCTGTGACTAATCATAAGAATAAACTTGATTGTTTTTCTTTATATGCCCACTGATTATGTCATTTTCTTGATTTCTGAGCACCAAAGCACTACTCTCTCAAAAGTGCTTGCAAATCCAAGATATTAATAGTTAATCAAATGGAATAAACATTAAAAACTTCACATGAGAACTCTGCCTCATGCTCCAAACTGACTGCACTGGAATAAAAAAAAAAAAAAGAGAAATCAAGAGTTTTAACATTAAGGTCAGAGAAATTCTTCTGCTTGCCTCACACCAATGGACTATAATGGACTTCAAGTGAGAGGTGCATGTTGATAAAGCTCTCAGTAACAAAGTTAGCCCTGGAGTAAAAGCAGGGCCTGTTTTAACAGGAGCTGGCCATGCTGAAATGGAAACAATTCCTAGTCCCTCCCCCACCTGCAGTATGGATCTGCTATCAAGCAAATTCCAGAAAAAAAGGAGGAATAAGAAAAAAAAATTCAAGAAATTGGAAAGACCTTTATCCAGTTTCACAAACAATATTTCAGAATCTAGAGATGGGTTACCAAAATGGTAGAATCTCAGCAGTATTTGTATCATTTTAGGTAACTTTTTTCCTACGGTTTCTGTGACTCACCGATAGGGAAAAAAAACCCAACTACTTTATTTAGCTAAAAAAGAAAGTTCTGTCTGAAGCCAAAAAAAAAAAAAAAGCACTGCACTGTATTTCCCTTCTCCAGAAAAACGAATGGCAGAATAAAAGAGCCATTCTCCACCAGATTTGTTTCCTTTCCCGGTGGTGTTCGCATGACTCAGCTCCCACCACCACCAGCAGCCTCCAAAATGTCTGCAAGTGGTGGCCAAGGAGCAGCACGAGCCACATCCCAACTCAAAAGCCGTGCTGCTCCTCTGAAAACCTCAGGCAAGGGAAGCTGGAAATCACTGTCAGGCTGAAAAGCTGCCCACTGCCAGGCTTTCAAGTCGTTTCACAAAGTGCCCTGTCCCTTTGCCCAGGGAAGAGAGGCTTTGGAAGAGAAGCTTTCCGGGGTGTTTAACTGAGAATGAGCAGCAATGTTTTATTCATTACTCCAAAACTCTCCACAGTTTTGGAAAGCAATCACCAGGTTTGTGCCACAGGGTCAGGACTGAGCGAAAAGCGGAATATTGCAGGAAACAATATTGATGGTGCTGCACAGGGAGGAGATGCGGTGACAGTGCAGTTCAGACAGGAGGAAAACAGCCCGGAGTGACTGAAACCCAGGGGGAATTTTAAGTAGGTTGAGAGCAATCTCTGACACCAGAGGAGGCCACAGGGATGATGGGAGGGTTGGAGCAATTCTACTGTGGAGACTGGCTGGGAGAGCTGGGGCTGTTCAGCCTGGAGAAGAGAAAGCTCGGGGGAGACCTTCTAGCACCTTCCAGGGCCTAAAGGGGCTCCAAGAGAGCTGGAGAGGGACTTTGGACAAAGGGCATGGAGTGATGGGACAAGGGGGGATGGCTTTAAACTGACAGAGAGAAGGTTATTATTAGATTGGATATCAGAAAAAAAAAAATTACTCTAAGGGTGGTGAGGCCCTGGCACAGGTTGCCCAGGGAAGCTGTGGCTGCCCCATCCCTGGGAGTGTTCAAGGCCAGATTGGATGGGGCTCTGAGCAACCTGAGATAGTGGAAGGTGTCCCTGCCCATGGCATGATCTTTAAGGTCCCTCCCAACCCAAACCATCCTGTGAATTCTATGACAATGTGAAAATTTAATGTAACTATAGCCATCTGAGGGATGCAAGGTCTGCAGGGACAATGCAGTTTTTTATTATGGGAAAGACATAAATTTCTGATACAGCACATTTTGCATTGTGCCATCTATGTATTCCTTTCAAAACCTGCCTAGATGATTACAGCTTTCCAACAAGGGAGAAATTGCCTCATTATCCATAAAATATTCCAAGTGATGATATAAACAGCATTGTCAAATGTGGGAAATCAAGTGGGGAGTGAAGGAAAAAGAGAAGATTCTGGATTTCAGCTAAAAGGATTTCAGTTCAAACTTCCTTCTCTAGGAGAAACCAGGAGCCAGGAACATTCCCCCCTTACTGTTTTCCTTCTTTTCCCACAACCCTCAGTGTCACAACTGACGTAGCTGATAGGAAACATTTTGTGACAATGGCTCTGAGCAACAGCCCTCTCTCCAGAAGAATAAACTATTAAGAAGATCTAAAGTCAGCTCAACTTTGGTTATTTAGTTCCAAAATACAGAACAATCCACATATGTCCATTTTAATAATGCATCAGTGCTGCTTCCCCGTTCCTAGGAGTTATCCCTTCTCTCAGGTCATGTCCCAAAGCCATAAGAAATGAGCTCAATTCCTTCCTGCACTAAAAATGCAAAGATTCCCTCTCAATTGCCCCATGTCTGCTGAAGTATTTCTATGCACACAAGACTGGCTGAAGCTCTCACACTTACTCAGCCACCAGAACTGAACTCATTTAATGATTCCATGCAAAGCTCAACCTTCGAACCATTTCAGTCAATTGGCTTATCATTGTTCTTGAGCAGCCCCTTAATAACTAGAAATATTTTCTTAAATTGGGGTAAAGCTGCACTGAGATGTGCAATCCCGAGTTCAGTTTCTCCACAAGTATTTAAATATTGTTGCCACACGGGCGTTTATAACATGATTTTCTGAGAAAGGAAGAGAAGAAATGACCGACTACTACTGCAATATTTTCAGTGAAAGAAACCTGCCTGGAAATGGGTAGCATTTTCAGTAAGGAAGCATAAATACCTGGTGTAAGTAATGCTTTCTTACATCTTCTGATAGTGGTGGTTTCAAAAAATAAAATATTCATCTTCCCCGGCTCCTCGGCAGCCCTTGCATTAATTTTCAGAATAAAAGTAAATTGCTTTGAGTGGAAGAAGAAGCCCAAAGTGCAGCCTTGTTGAGCTCTATTAGCAGTAATGAAAAGGTGAAAGAGTTTAAAATTCAGATAACAAATTCTTCTCGCTGCTTACACAAACCCAAAAGAAGTTCTACAAGAGACGACCCTATCTTCGGTAATTAAGTTCTTTGAATTAGGAAGCTGGGTGCAAGAAACCAGTGCCAAACCAAATCCAAACCATCACTTTCGATAGCACATTTGATTTATCAAAATCAGGACAAATTTCTCCCCTGTATTTCAAGGAAACCATTCCCCTCTTCAGTGTAATAACTGCCTAACCAAGACTAATTTAATTCTCTGAGGGCTGCAGTTTTGCTCGTGTCCAAGGGTTATGGAAACAGCTTGGAGGAGTCGTTCTGCAGAGACACAACGGGGTTTACAAAGAACAGTTTACAGATTATTTGATCTCCAGCAAAGGGATGAGCAGACCAGGCAGTTTTTAATAAGACAGGAGGGTCAGGTAGCATGAAGAACAAGGCAGTGCTCAGTGGGAGAGTCAAGTTTAGTCATTATGTTCAGCTGTAAATTTATTTACTTAGAAAGGTTCTGCGTTGAAGGAGCATTCTGAACATCAGACACACGTTAAGTCCAAAATACAGCTGAGGCAGCAACTGCAGAGCAGGAGCAGATGGGGAAGGAGATGGAAAAAATACCCACTACCAACAGAACCTCTTGGAAGCTCTACAGCAAAGCAGTTTGACTGAACTCAGTGGCACTGCACCAATTTGAAACGAGAAAATAAAAGCCTCCAAATTAGCTGTCTGAAGTTTTCATATAAAATGCTGGTGGGTCTCCAAACTACCTTGGGCAGAGTTCATTGCTTTCCTTAAAAAAAAATCATCTCCTTCCTAATTTTGGTATTTTTATATTGCACGTAATTTTGTACCTTAAAAGAGAGTGCCAGCTCTTTTCTGAATTTTTAAAGTATTTATCATTCTTTGTTGTCACTGATTTGTTTCCCCTCATTAAGGTCATTAAACAAAGGGATTTGCCCCTCTGCTGTCACACCGTATTCTGTGAAATGTGAAATGCATCTGTTGGCCACTATTGGTGTTTTGATATTCAAGGGGAGCCAGAACTGCAAAGTTAGCATTTAAATCGTGTAACAAAAGCAGAAGAAAACCGTGCAATGACATAACTTCCTCCTCCTTGCTCCATTGTCTCTCCTACAAATCTATTTTGTTTTGTATAATTGAAATACAGGACTCTGAGCACTTAAGTTCAATCTTTCATTGTAATTTAATCAGTAAAGAAACTTGGCTCGAAAGAAAATAAAGGCAGGAGGCAAAATGGCAATGAGGACCATGTGTCTTATGGCCTGAACACAGCCAATGTGAATTCTGGATCCCTCTGTACAAAACACATTTATTTTTGTTGGCCTGGGTCAGGAGTGGCACTTTCCCACTAAAGATAAACTTTCTCCATGGTGGTGTTTTTGTAATTCTCATTCTGCCTCGAAGAACTGGCACCTTTACGTTATGCTGATGGATTTTAGGTTTTTTTTATTCTCTACAAATATGACCTTTCTAACGCTGAGCAAACATTTTCCACTAGAATTTACAGTTTAAGCAAAAATCCTGTATGAATGGTTCATCTCTACAGATACCTCCTCGCTCTGATAAACAACCACCTATATCCAAGAATATCTCACCTCCTGATGACAGGGAAGATGAACATTGGTAGGGTTTCCCCAGGGGCACAGGCAGTGTTTTGCACCTCTCCTCTTTCAGCCATTTCCAGGTTGCCTCTATGACTGTCTTTACAGCCTGTGCTTTATTTCAGATGCACAGAAACCAGTGTAAACAACCCTCCCAGCCCAGGCAGAGCAAAACAAACCGAGAGCATTTCAATAACTCTTTCCCTAATAGGAATATTATAAAGCTAAAACCCCACAAAGACAGTAACCATTCATTTAACTGGGGGATTGCCTGTTTTGTCTGAAAGCCTTTTCCTTCACTGATGCTCAGATTTGCTTGATAGAGAATGACACATTAATGTCACCAGCTGCAGAACCCCACAGAAATGCCTGAAGTCTGTCAGATTTGTGGTGCACACAAACAGTTGTAGGGCAACTGTCTTGCCCAAAACGTGCCCTTTTGCAGCTCTAGTTGGATAAATATCTAAAATAAGCTACCTATGGTCCTTTAAATATGTACTAATTCCATCTAATAAACCTAACACATCTGCAATAGAACTTCCTGGGAAAAGAGGGAATCCTGTTTGCCAGCTCAAAAACTTCCAGCATTTAATTTGCTTCCAAATAACACGCTCCTGATGCTCCAGTTGGTCATCTTAGTCATAGTTTAGGACAATCACATCCTGATCTCGCACTCCTACACTAGAAAGATAATAATGGTGCTACAGAACTTTCCTCAAGCTCACAGCCTTCCCTGCCAGGGCATCTCAGCTCCTGCAGTTCCTCGGGAATGCCAGGGAAGGCTCTCAACCAGCAGGTAGGATTCCTTTAGAAGTACACTTAGAAAAAAATAAAACTGAAAAGGTTCAGCCTCCAGGTAATTTCTGGTTTGTTCCCTCATTTGTTTTGCACTGGAGAGCACAAAAGCACAGTTTCCAACAGAGAGGGAGAAACATAAAATCATAGTTAGCACAGTAAATTCCCTAAAGAAGAGAACAGTGATTTCTCTCTCTGAAATGGGAAAGAGGAAAATACCTCCCTCACGAAAAGCAACCAGAGTTACACAGACAAGACACTTCAAAAAGAAAATTAATTATTTTACAGTTTGAAGGATAATTACTTAGAAGAGTTTTGAGACTCACAAGCATCCAGATTCTCAAGGCTGAGAGCACTGCTCCAGTAAATCCAGCTGTGGATACTCCCTGCATTAACATCATCCCATCCTCCCTTTCCCACATGCTCACTGGTTTACAGCCCGATTAAGATTTTATCACTCGACCAAACAAATACGAGGAAAATTTCAAGTTTGCCAACTAAAAACTTCCTGCTAGAACCCCTCAGATCTTATAAATGACAATATAACCCCTGAAATCCAGGGGGAATCATTAACTTCAGCCCACAAAGGACCTGGCTTTGCTTCATCACAGTTCAATCGACTTTCATTTTTTAATGTAAATTTTTGAGTGCAACCTAAAACTTTCATCGTGTAAAATACTAACACAGTTTTCCCTGGATTTAGCTGTTGCAATATCCAGCTCTTCTAGAACTAGAGATGTAGCCAAACCACAAGGGACTAGACCAAGGTCTCTCCAATTAGAGGAGGAATTTTGCTAAATACAGGAATCTCCTCCTGATGCTCTCCATGACTTGCACAAAACTTCTCACAGAAAGTAAGGAAATGTTCCTTAAGCCTCAAAATTGTTTCACACTTTTCCTATGGAATTTCAGTGAGATTCAGTTAAATTATGAAGCGCTAAAATAATTCTCATTTTACTTCTCTGGAGAATGTCAGTGGCTAAACAAGCAACTTAAAACTGACACTTCCTAGTTTCCAAACTTGCTTTTTTGACCTACGTAACCTCTAACTTTTTAGCTTGGTAAGAAAATACAGGGATGATAAAGAATGAAGAATTAATGACTTGGGAAGTCAACTTCCATCACAATCTCAGTGGAACTCAGCACATAAATCCTTGGGTTCTTCTGGAAATCTCAGGCATCACTCGTTAGACAGGTCATCTCCATATCCAAACCATGAAACCCCAGAGGGGTGTCCTACCAAAACATGAGACAAGAAAGAATTTGTCCTAAATTTTGGAATAACAGGTCAAATGAAACCCACTCAGAGCAGCTGTTTTCACACCTGCAGGTGCACTGCCTTCCATCAAACTGAGAGGGATTCCCACAATCCAGACATCCAAGGATATGTGGATCCAATTTCTTTTTAATAAATAAATTCAGTTATCTGAAACCTCTTTTTAATAACTCCTTGTCTTTCCATTTTCTATGCAAAGATGGCAGCTGGGACAGTTAGGGACCATTGTTAGGGATCTGCAGGGACTTATATAATTGCCAGAGTTATTGCAGTGAAAGATGACATGGAAACACGGGCTAAAAGGTAGGAACAAAACACTACAAATCTCCACTTTTTCCCATTCAAGTACAAAATACCACATGCATACAAGAACAATGTAATTATTACTACACAGTTTAAATTTATTCATTATTAGCTCTCCTTGCATCACCTAAAAAGTCAGCAAGATCCCGCGGAGCTGCAGAAACATAATTACCAAGATCAATTCAATGCACGGTGCCATTAACACCTCATTAGAGCGAGGCCACAATATGAAAGCATCTCACAGACACGGGTGGGTTTGGCAATTCAGAGTGCAATTAGGTCTGGGTCTAATTCAATGGATCCAGTTCCAAGTGGAATGCAAATTCCGGGTGTCTTTGTCCTCGGATTTAAAGGTCACTCGTGTAAGGGAAAATTAACTTTGCCGAGCAAGTCCCGGGAGAAAGGGAGAAAGGCTTGTCCAGTGCTGGAACAGGCTGTCCAGGGAGGTGGCAGAGCCACCAGCCTTGGAGGGATTTCAGAGATGTGCCACTTGGGGACATGGCTTAGTGGTGGCCTGGCAGTGCTGGGTTAATGGTTGGACTCAGTTCTCTTCCAGGCTAAAGGATTCCATGACTCTGTGCACATGTCAAGGCTTTTCTAGCAAGCAAAGTTGACACCAATAGCAACTACAGCTAAAAAAAAAAAACCCAAACTACAAACACACAAATCCTGAAACACTGATACTTAATGCTTTGAGTCAAAATACTTCTTGACATTTCCTTTTTTCCCACACTTCTTTTCTGTCTTGATTTTCTTTGCATGGTGACACAGACTTAAACTGACAATGCACATCCCTAAAGCTGCATCCGTATTTTCTGCATCGGGGCTTAAGACTTAGGATTCTGGATTCCTGCTTTATGTATTCCAATATTCAGAGATACGTGCCTTCAAAATAAACAGGCATATTAATGGATTTTTCCTAAGAGCTAAAACATCAGTCCTGTTGATTTTTAAGTATAGTCTTTAATTTCTGCAGAAGTGATTATGATATTAATTTTGAATATTCAGTGACACCAGGATGAGGTAGAACATATGTTGTGATTTCCCTGTCTTAGATGCAAACAAAACACGCTCTCTCTGGTATTTTTTCTCCTCCAAAGACCAAATGCACCAAAGGTCCTCTGGTTAAATGGAGCCTTTTTGTTCCTCAGAGTTGTATCTTATTCTTCTCAAGCATCTGAAGCTGGAATTCCAGCTGATCCAAAAAATGAACTTCCACCTGAGTTACATGCCCTGGCTGAAAACCCTGTCATTGGAGACGCAAGGTATTTCTTAAATTCCATAGGAAACAGGCAGCTCTAAATAGACACTTTAAACATGGAACTGAATTTCAGAAAGTCTGAGCACAGTGCAGTTTAACAGGTAGGAATGCTGTTTTCAGGGAATACTGTAATGAATATTCCTAAGCAGCTTTGGTGACTCAGTGGTAAGTCTCTGTATTGCTGTGTGGGCAGTTGGAATACGAATTCTCCTTCCCCCTGGGTCGCCACTTTGGGATGCTGCTGTCAAAACAGAGCCCCAGGTTGTGCAGGGGAGGAATTTATTGTGTGGCCCCAGGATGCCACACTTGCTGGGGGAGGCTGTGTGGGCCCAGGGCTTGCCTGGAGGGGGCTGTGCTGAATCCCCCCCGGCAGAATGGTGAGGATTTAGGGCCCTTCAGAAGGAAAAAATGCAGAGTTTTGTTTCAAAGTCACCTTTTCCCTTTATATTTTTGAAATACAACGGGTTACCAATTGCCAACTACAAATGAGGGAATAAAGAGTTAGGCCAGCCTACCCTCTCTTAGGCTGATGATGTTTTATTCTCCAGAAAAGGCTTTTATGGAGCATCCTGCTGAGATGAGGGTATTCAGTGTCTCCAGAGGAAAAAGGGAATGGCATGACAGGTAAATAAAATGTTCAGGCCTTAAGTAGCTCAAAACCCCACCACTACAGAAGCTTACACAGCACTACTCTTCTGGAGATGGGGCACATGCTAAAGCAGAGCCTGCCCTAAGTGGATAAAGCCAGATTTACTCAGTAGCTTGTAGGATTGAGCCATTAAAGCATAATCCACAAATATCAGTCTAGAAAGTAAGGCTAATTCAGCCTTACCATAGCATAGCATGCACTACCATCTCTAAAGTAGCTTTTTTTTTTCTAAATTGTCTTTAATTTGCAGCTTATGCTGCCATTTCTAAGCTATTCTATATATGCCAATAGAAAAGTCAGGAAATTTGTTGGAAGCATTTCATGATTATCAAAAGTCCTTCCAAGCTGCAAACTAAGACACTGCTCTTATTTGTAGTCCGCTCCTAGCCCCCTTCCTGCTTTTAGTAGTATTTTCTCCAGAAAGCAGTGGAAAAGGATTACCTGTGGATGAGCAAGTTGGGCTGAACAGACAGGAGTCCATGTCCTGCTTGACTTTGGCCTAGACTATGGATGAGACAGCAAAAGTTTGGTTAACTGTTTTAAAGGGGGGCAGAAATCCCTTTTTTTGTTGTTTTGCAGCCAGAAAAAAACTCCAGAAATTACTTCTTTTTGAGTGCTACTGCAGAGGCAACTTGGGCACTGTGGGAGGGATGGGGAGGAAGGGTGTTAAGTACTCCTGCATATATTTCCTTCAAGAGGTTGGGAAATAAGTTAGAAAAGAGACAAAATACCAACTGAAGGAAGACAGAAAAATGAAGAGGCTTGAAAAATCAAAACAGAAAGTACACTCTATATTCTGCAATATGGGAAGCAAAGTAGGTAAACTCATTTGGTTCAATTAAGACAAGTCAGTATGGGGGCAACTTCATTATCCAATTTGGCTCCCAAATCACAGTTTTGTTTGGTGATACCCTCGTGTTTCTTAGCTCCTGAGAACACTAAATTACTCTCTTAGGTCCACACTCAACAAAAGCTCCATCCTGTTTTGCCAAAACTAAGGTTTCATTTTTATTTAGTTGATCTGATGAGGGGTTTGGTAGGGTAGAAGTAAAGCGGGATATTTAGATGAATACCTAAATATTCTTTCCCTGTGTCCCACAACCCCATTTCTGCCTGGCTTGGGGCCATCAGTCCCTGCTCCGGGGTGCTGTGGGATGCTGGTCTCCAGCCCTGCCCAACCTGGAGGCTGATATCCCAGATGGATTTTGGCCCATCCCCACAAATCACCCCATGTTCCTGGGCAGGGGCTTCACAAACCTGCACAAGATCCCTGCCAGAGATGTGGGAAGAGATCTCCATTGTGGGAAGGAGCTAGGAAAGGACTACATATGGCACACTACAAACCAATTATTCACAGAGGTGAAAACACGGGATGACAACGAGCAGTTTCAGTCTCGTAAAAAAGGAGGTGATAACAAAAAGAAAGAACATCTCATTTTTACTTTCATTTTTTAAATCAGAAGCTGTGTTTTATCTGAACTAACTGAGATTACAACAAAGCTTCAGTGATGACTTCAGTACTGACCTGTGAAAATCATAGCCCGGAAAGTAGGATTTTAGTTCTGAAATGGGGTATTGAATTTTCACAGATTATAGCCAGGCAGTGGAGAAACTGTACAAAATAATCACGTAGAAGAATTCACAGGGTCACTGGCCTTAAGTGATGAAAAAAATAACCATCAGCTACACCATGTGCCAAGACCAGCACTTGGAGTATTTATGGCTCTTTGTAATGAGATGATAGCAATGACAGACCTTTTTGAGGAGCACCGAGAAACACACACAGAGAACTTGCAGAGACTCAACTCTGAACTCAAACACAGCAAGTCTGGGAAATGCTGTTTAAACAGTGGAAGTGAATCACTTTTAACCAGCTGCTGATGGATCGCTGTGACATCAAATTTGTATTAATAATATTAAAAAATAATGACCACTAGGACTGATGAGCCATGAGTAGGTGATTACTGAGGATTGCAAGAATATGTTTCAGTGATGAACAGTAGATTAACAGAGGGAAAAAAGTTAATAAGTACAGAG
This sequence comes from Manacus vitellinus, assembly GCF_001715985.3. Classification (NCBI taxonomy): domain Eukaryota; kingdom Metazoa; phylum Chordata; class Aves; order Passeriformes; family Pipridae; genus Manacus; species Manacus vitellinus. The sequence goes on from NW_021940526.1 coordinate 3,314,558, forward strand.
AAGGATAATATTGCTTATGAAGATAAATGATGTCTTCCTTTCCAATGGAAAATATGATGTTGCAAGAAACACTGGATACTGAGGTATGTACTACAAATATCCATGACAAAACAAAACAGCTTGAGGTAAGTACTTTCAAAGTGTGAAACACGTCAGAACTGGAGAAATGTCTTAATCTCCAGTGGTGGAAATACACCAAGCGAAACACTTCAATATTAAAACAACTGATGTTTTTAGTACAGAACAAGTTCCCCAGTAGTATATTAATGCAAGATTATGTGCTTTGAAATGGGAAGTGATTAAAAATACACAAAATAAAATCAAAGCATAGGAAAGCTTTTTTGATGGCAAGATCAAATTAGGAGCAATTTTTATTCCACTTGGAGGGAAAACTGTATTAACATCCATTAAAATCTATAGTAAACTGATTACCCATGATTGCTGTGGTTTAAATATGCACTTTGCCGACTTCTGAAAATTATAAGTCAAAAATTAATCCAGAACACCCTCGGAGAGCCTGGGCTTAGTGATGAATGGATGGAGATTTTGACACCTGCTGACGTGGTCGGTGCTCCACAGCAGCCAAAGCGCAGGAATAAGTCACTCACCCATAGGGACCTGGGCTGCCTAAAGCCACCCAGCTGGCATGCAGTGGAGAGCAGTGCCTGTATGATGCCCTTCCCTGCAACAACCAAGAATTTGTGGAATTTCTATGAATAAAAGGAAAAATGTGTCCCTGGCAGCACAGAGCACCCCTTGCAGGCTGTGGTTACGGAACACCAACGAGGTTGTGGTGCTTTACCTGAAGCATCAAAACATACCCTTTACTGTGTGACTTGACTTGTGGTAGGTTATGCATCAGAAGTAAGAAACTGGAGATTTTTGTAAATACAGCACAAACCTAGTTAATATTCTTTATTGATTACGGTGTGTCTCAGTAAGGAGGGAAATGGTTTAAAAGGGTGTCTCAGAGTGCACAGGAGATGGGCTGTGGCGCTCTCCGCGTGTTATTGCATAAGGCTTGCACTGACCCATATTCTTAAAAATAACATCCCGCCGTCAAGGCTATCGGAGCTTCGCCCACAAAAATTTCACTAACCTACAAGATAAATCCTTTAGTCTGGAAACAGTCATTTGGCCTCACTGCTACTTTCGTGTGCAGAACTAACACCGAACGGTTTCCCAGGGCACCCCGTAACACCCCAGCCCCGGGGGGCCGCACGCTCGTGGGCTCAGCCAGGAGTTTTACTTTAAAATATATATATATGTAGGGTTCTTTAGTACCTCGAGACAGCTCAGGAGAATAAGCCACACGGCTGTTCCCAGGGCAGGGCGGGGGGCGGTGTTCCCGCTGTCCCTGCCGGGCTGAGGCTGCTGAGGGGATCCAGGAGCTGGGGGGGAGTTTTCCCGCCGCCTTTGAGCGGCAGCTGCTCCGGGGCTGCCCCGTGTGGGCTCCGGGGGTGCCGTGAGGGACACGGCGGCACCGCAGCGCCCGCAGGGCCTGACCCACCCTCACAGGGTGGTTCCGACCCCACAGTCACTGACTTGGCGTCTCGCACACACCCTAAAAGGCAAAACCGTGTGCTTTTCCATAGGGCTGTAGATGGGACTTCACAGAAGAAGCCGCCCCGGCTAACTTTGATCGTGCTCCGGTGGTTTGGTCGCACCGTTCGAATGCGGGTTACGGCCCAGTGCGGCTCGACAATAGGTGACAGAAATTTTCAGTGTCACAATTAATACTTAATCAATTTGCGGTGCCTTGCGCTCCAGCAGGCGCTTGAAATGCAGGGAACAGGTACAGCCTTAAACTGCTGAGAGAATAATTACCACCCTGACTGGGCCCTCAACATAATGCCACTCTACTGTAGTGTTCTGACAAATGCATATAGACACTTCCACAGATCCAGTGGCATTTTCCTTTCTTTCATTAAACACTCTGTGTGGGCAAGAAAAGAAAGGAGGTTGCAGTATAATTTGTGTCGCCATTTAATATCAATAATAAAACACAAGTGAAAGAGTTTTAAAAGAAAGTTGCAACGTTTCTTCCAGTAAGTTCCCCTTCTGCGCTATCACTAAGTCATATTTTTGATAGTCACAAGGCAAATGAATGGTTTTCCTTTCTGAAAGGGAAAACTCAAATCACTGTCAGCTAGAGAAGATCGAGAAACAAAGATGATGCATATAAAAATTAAGAGATTACATAATTAAAGACTAAAATTTCAAGACTCCCCACTACAACAAGAAGGAGAAGTCTGAGACAGGTTACACAGAAGAGATGGGAAGTAAATAACTCTAAGGCTACCATTCTCCAGCTTGGAAGCGGAATGGGTGTTAGGAAAGTGGTCAGTAACATCACAGAACAGCACAGAGAAGACAAGTAGGTGACAATTATTCCCACAAAAAAAAAAACCAAAACAGATACAGAGACAACAAACAATCCTATATAGCACAGCAAGCAGTTGTTATTCCGAGCCCTGCTGTTGCAGTGAGCTGGGCTGAATCAGCTGAACACGTATCGAGGAGAGGTTTGCAGCTGCATTCTGCCTGAATGTGGCTGCCAACTCTGGTGGATGCAAATTCCTTATCCTAGATCCCTGCCTGGCTCCTCCTCGCTGGGATTGGAGAAGGGCCATCCCTAGGAAATTGTAAACTGAGTCCTAAAATCAGTCAGCTGCATTTTGAGAGCATTTGCATACTTAGTGCAGCAGGTGGTATATGGACCATACAGTATTTAAATGGGCATGTTCTCTCCATACAGCCGTATTTATTTACAGTGCCAGGACGAGATGCAGATGCCCAGTTACACAATCTCACCTGCAAGACAGTTATGTCTGAGCAACGCTTCACAGGATGCCAAGTCATAATTTTATATTTGGTAGAACTTTCAGTTTTAATTCAGTAGCACAGCTTTAAACTGATTTGGCACCGGAGCCCTGAGAGCAAGCACGGTATTGATATTGGATGCTCCCATCTGAATTTGATTTGAAAATTGTGGGTTCCACGCACTGGTGGCACTGTAGGTAGTTATTTACTCCTGTTCATAATTGGTGCTGACCTGGGGACAAGTGTTAATCTGACAATCAAAGGGTTAAGAAATGTAGGTGCCCCCAGTAAACAAGAAGAATGTAATTAAATAAACTATTTTATTCTAATATGTCAACCACTGCCAATCTTTAGAGAATCCGTTTTCAATCATTTCTCATCCACTTGTCTCAGCAACTTTTAGGGCAAGAATGTGATCATTTATACCACCCATCAGATAAAAAAAACACTGAGGAAAATTGTCTGGGTCATATGTACTGGGCAATTCATTTGCATACACACCCAGGCATCCACTTACATGTATTTTCAAAAGGCTGCAAAACTACCCATTTCTCTGACTTTGTGAGGTTTTGCACATACTGGATGTAGGAATTAACAAGCCTAGTTTGCCAATTTATGAGTGCACACCTGAAAGAGAAGAACGGACACAGTAGATTTATTGGTATATTAATGCCTAAATGCTGATTTGTTCAGCATCAATTAGGGAAAACCATATGTATTCCCTGGGAGACCTGAAAAAAAACCCCAACCAAACAAAACCAAAAGCATTTTCACTTGAATGCTCGGAATTTTCCCTGTTCTCAGAGGTACACTGCCAAAGGACTGCCATGAACAGGATGCTGCAACAAAAGCACTTAGCAGAGGAGATGCTGAATGCAGGAGATGCAGAGCCCTCCGCAAACATCTTCCCCGGGGAGAATGACATCATGTCCTGCCTGCTCTGCCAGCCACCCTCATGCACTGGGCCATTCAGACCAAAGTGCATTTATCCATTGTCAGCTCCCATTCAGAAGCTGCTGCTTTGCTGGCTGGCTGCTGCTGCCTGTTAATGCTCCCCAGCTGCCTCCCAGCTCCCAGCTGGCATGCTGATGATGCCCAGCAAAATACACTGGGATGGCACTGTCAGACAACTCCTGCTTGCGCTGACTCCGTAACAACCCCACTTCCAACCCTCCTGCCGGGCCACGAAGCTGACACTGGGGCTGCTGATGCACTCAGGGACAGGATCCACATCTTAGGGACCAGTCTCTCCATCTCCTTTGCGATCAGGTCATCAGACCAGAACATGCCTACACCCTTCAGCAAAGCAAAGCCTTGAAGTAGTTTTGCCCTTGCATGAACACTGGAAATAAATTAAATAACCTGCTGCAGAAAACCCAGTTGGATGCAAGTTCCACCCAGTGCAAAGAGGAAGGAAAAGGAGAGGACACACGCACAGTCTTTCCTATAGGCTTTCTCCTCACCTCAGAGTGGGAAAGAAAAGTGTTGATACAATTGCTTATACCTTGCCCTTACCTCATACAAAAGTGTGGACGTTCAGAGTCATTCTGGTTTTGTAATTTCACCTTTTCCTCCATGTCTGTAATCAGTCTGGAACTCATGTAGAGTCCTTTGGGCTCCACAGCCAGTGGGCAGGTGTCAGAGCCAGAAAGGAAGGCTGCCCATGCTGCAGTTCTTTGGAACAGGGTTCTTCTGCTTCTAATTTCTAATGATTTCTAATAAGTCACAAGCTCTGCAGCTCATGGTGTGAATAATTTGTATTAACTGCACTTTGAAACACTTGTATAAAGGAATCAACCTCGGAAGCTTTTAAAACAAACAAACAGATTCCCACCCGCATGTTAAATGTGAAGAGTAACTGAGTTAAAACAAGAAGGCTCCAAGGGAAGGTTTGCACTGTCAGTTCAGCAGCTGCACACTGTGGTATCTGGGTGAGTGTCTGTTAGGAGGAGCCCTGGTTATTCAGTAGGTCTGAATGAGCTGGAACAAGCAGTAACAGTCAGAAAGGAACACAAGGCTCAGTTGTCAGTGATCGGACTCAGAAGCAATAACAACTTCCTCTCCCTTCTTATCTCAGCAGCACAATTCCCAGTATTCCTCCTACAGAGCTAATGCTGAGAAAGCATCATACTCTTTAAATCATCCACATGGGAAGTCCAGCCCTGAGATACTTGCATTTGCTCTTGCTTTTTTCCTTTTTTTTTTTTTTTGGTGGAGGGATGCAACTCACTGCTGTGGGGGGAAGAAAAAAGAAAGGAAAAAAAACCCCTCGAGCAGAACAAAAACTCCACTCCCTCCAAGTCAACGAAAACCTCCTCAGAAAACCCCAAAAGTAAACTGGAAAGAAAGCAATGCTCCTTTGCCCACTTCAGAAGCTCTTAAAGCTCCATGGGGCAATTGAAACACAATTCAGGTGCCTTGGAAGGAAGCAGCAAAGCCTGTCAGCTCTAATGCATTATGCAAGAAGCCAGACTTCATCTAATGCAATAACAGCATCCTGCACAGCACCAAATCTCCCCATCTCCATCTCTCCACTAGCTCACTCTACAGCTTTCCTACTTAAAATAAGCCTCTCTCTTTATTTTATTTTTTGAGAGATGTTTGATATGACCATGTAATTCAGGTAATTAAAAGAAACACATGATTGTTTCATATTTATACAGATAACAAATTAATACAGAGCTTGGGCGTTCCTGGGAACCCCACTGCAGAGTCTGTGGAGTATAAAACTTGGAGCATTTTAAGATCCTAAATACAGGTCAGCCTCAGGGGTCTGTATTATTTTAAACATTAAAACTGAACTTTCTCCCATCCCTTACAGTTTCCCCAAACAAAGTTTAAGAAAGGAAAGCAGCAGCACTAAACAAATGTTTCATCCTTTAAAGAAGAGAGTAAAAATAAGCCTTTTTACTCTACAAAAAAAGTGTGGGGTAGATTTGAATGTGTATGAGCAAGGAGGAACCACAGCACATACACATTAACATGACAGGAGAGCAATCACAGAGATATTTAGGACTTAAAACCCTGAAAAAATCTGAGACTACACCGGACACAAAAATCACTGCCCAACAGCTTCCAAGTTGTATGACCAGCCTCAGACTCAAAAAAGAATTAGAATCCTTGCTAAGTGAGACTTGTTTGGCTCTCCCAAACCAAACAACCTCAGTACATCAAATCCAGAGGTGATTGGCCTTTCTCCAGAGACATCAGTCCTTGGTTAGTCATGACAGCACATCCCAAGGCCCTGCACAAGCACCACCGTGCAGAATGGGAGGATGGTCTTCCAGCTATGGGAGGCTGGGTCCTTGACACTACAGGCTTATAAAAATACAGATTCAAGTTGTATTTTTATCTATTAATTTCTATGATGAGATAGTACAATACGAAATTATCCCACCTACCAGCATTTTAAAATGGAGAACGTGTTTGGAGTCAGAAAAATAAGTTCGTTTCAGAGAGGATTTTTGAAAATGCCTGGGGAGAACTACACTAATCCTGCCAAAATGTGGAAGGGATACTTCCCAAACTGAAAGATTTGGCAGGTAGGAAGCATTTACATATCTTGTAGCAAAATACAGAATGTTTTTCTTAAAATATTTTAAGAAGAAATAAAGTGCATATTTCAAAGACACTTTCATGGGCATGTGTTATAATCCAGATTATACAACACTGCTGCTATTAAAAACAAAGCCTGTTCTAAAAAGAAAAAAGAACCCACCCAACCATGTTCATGGTGTTTGCAAATGAGACAGAGATGATTAGGAGCATTTTCTTCATTAAATAACAAATCGCTTCTCAGAGATGGATATTTTAAGACAGAGCACGAGTGGCCAATTGTCAGCTGGTGTAAATTATCCCCGTTGCAGGGAGCTCTATTTTTACCAGCTGAAGATTTGCCCCTGAGCATCTGCCAGGGAACCACAGACATATATATGGAAAGGCATCGATTCTAAATAATGACAAGAGAATTACAACGTGTTGGACAATTCCAGGGACAGGGGGACAGGCAAAGGATGAGGAAAGTCACAGTGAGTACAGGAGTGAGCAGGAAAGCAGGCAGCAATGCTGAGAACTCTCTAGGCACGGCAATACTGCACCGAAATCTGTGTTACAACCCCCCCTTCTCACCCCTGTGCTGCAGAGCCCGTGTATATAAACTGGGCTTCAGCAGCTGGGCTGAGTCAGCACCCCTGGCTCGTCCCTGCAGCGGGCAGGGACAGCTGGGGAGTGCTGAAACCAAGAGGGTGGCTATTCCGAACAGGGGGATGAAGCATTTACAGACAAAGATTTTAGGACGGCAATGTTCACGTGCATCTGGGCTGCAGGAGCCCGGTGAGTGAACCCAAGCCTGCCTCCCTGACGCCTGGGCAGCTCCGTGTGCCCGGCCGGCTGTGCCTGCGTGGTACCCGCACTTGAGCAACCTGGCTGAGGGCTGGAAATCAGCCCGTCCCTGGGAACGACTGGGGCACTCTCCCATAGACCTGGGCTTGCTGGCTGGGGGGTGGCCATCCCGAGCCATTGTTTGGTTTCCTGCTTGTTTTTCCCATAGCCTTTGCTGGTGTAACCCAATCCAGCCCCTGCTGAGCAACCCCCAGGCTGCACTCGGGGTGGTGTTGAAAGGCTGGAACGCAGCAGCTTCACAGGCACTGCAAAGCTTCGGTTTTAAACAGAATACCTTCCCCAGCGTTCCATGTCATGTTTCAGTAAGTTCAGAAGGCAAGAGGAGAGGGAAAAATATTTCCTAGCGTCTCCCACTTAAAGCAGTATGTTTTGGCATCCCAAAAGCCCCCCTTTCCCTGTGCTGGCAGCAGATGTGCTGCTGGAAATCACCATTCTGTTGCTTCGTTTGCAGGAAAACAAGACACTGGAGCTGCTGCAGGATATTTGCAGGTTACACTGACCCAGCTCAGCAACGCTGCCTTCTAAAACCATAAACTTGCACTTCTTGGAACATGCTGCTTGTTAGATACAAAAGCCTTTAAACTGAGGAGCCCAGCTACTGGTAAAGAATAACTTCTAATTACATGACATAATCATTAATTAGCAGTTATCCAGAGATGAAGCCTGGATTCATGGGCGACAAATGACATGGTAGTGAACGTACAGGAGCACTTAATGTACAGGAGCACTTAATGTACAGGAGCACTTAGTCACATCCCTGAGACACGGTGGATGTGCCACCACTAAGTTCCTTTATGGGAAGTTTGGGTACCTTTTAAATGGCCACTTATGCTCAAAAACCAGTGACAGACATAAAATCCACCAAGGGAGACGATTTGGACTTAAATTCAGAGCAGATAAGTCTGTCAAGGAAACATTACGAAAACTAGCAGAAGCAGATTATTAAATTTATGCTGTGCTGGATTCACTGCCACCAGTTTTAACAACAGGCTTTATCCTTCATGTAACCAAATTTATGCTAATCTCTTCAAGACTTCCAGAAACCAGAACCAGCAAAACTCAGGATTTGCAGCATTTCAAAAGTTATTCCACAATACTCTGCTTTTCATTTTTGTTTTAACTCCCCCAGTAAACACTGTAGGGTATTTACTCTGGACGTCAAAGCGCTGGCAGCACTTCCATTTCATTGTAAAAGGCCAAGATAACAAATACAGATTTATTATTAAATGTCCCACCTTTCACACTATGCAAATTCACCCAGCCTGCAGCCCTACTTTTGGCAGTCCCCTTTCCCAAGGGCCCTTTAGGAAGAGGCTATCAGCCAGATTAATTATTTTAACAATAGCAGCCTTTTCCTACTGCCATTTTTTCTGTCACCATGATATGACATAAAGCAGGGGGGAGGCAGAATGAATCTATCCAGCCTGTAATATATCTCAGTCCCAAGCTTCCCAGAAGCAGCAGACTCAACGCTCGAGTACAAAGCCTCCAGCCTTGCGTGGCGAGTCAGAGGGGACGGGAGGGAGCATCGTGTGTCCCCGCTTCTGGAAGGGGCAGCACGGCCCATCTGGCTGGGGAGGCTGACCACCACAAGATGAGAGACAGGGACAGCTGCTGAAAACCCAGAATTACAATAACCTGCTCCTGCTGCCGTCATTCCTTACGATAACATTCCCAGTGGAAAATGCGGCACCTCATAAACCCTTTGATGCTCGGTGACTCGCGCACGGTTCGGTTGCTGGTCCCGCTCTCCTGACAGCAGCATAATTGTACCACCACGTGATCCCCGGGCAGCACATCCAGGGACACGCTCTGACCTTCCCACGTGTCCCACGGGGAGGCCTGGCACTCCAGGAGCAAGCAGTGCCATGTGCTGGCCAGCACTGCTGCTCCGGCTCTTCCCCGGGGCAGGACAGCCTGGGGCCACTGAGTCCACCCAGGAACTGGCCCAGCACCACTACTGTTCAGCCTCAGGGTGTGAAAAGGAATGCTTAGGGATCCCCAGCACCTGCTGGAGACACAGGTGTGCTTATGGGGAAGAAAAGCTATATCCAGTATTCATAGAAACGGAAAGATTAGGATTTTCTCACTCTGAGACAACACCTGAAGTTGGCAGCCTATAGTGCATAGGATAAGACAAAGCAAAGGATTCCCTAAATCCTCATTTTATTAGCATTAGTATTTTACTATTATAAGTATTTTACTATTAGTGTTTTTTACAACTCAGAGCCGCAGATGTACATGGAAGGAGAAGGAATCATCCCCCTGCCAACCTGAGTCACCCCAGGTGTCAGGACCTGCCCTTCCACCGGGGTGAGCACAGCTCATGGGCTCTGTATTCCAAATCCACTCCTGCTGCAGATCCTGGTCCCAAAGATGTGAAACGCTGTGGGCACAGGGGATTAGGTCATGTGAACGGGCTGTACTGTACATTTGATTCAAGAGAAACCATAAAGCAGTTGGCACCCTGCAGCCTGCTCTGTAATGTTTACAAAATGATAATAACTGCAAAGAAACGCCAACAGGAACTTAGCACGAGTTAAACAAATCACCTTCAAAGTGGCACTCTGACACAATGGTGTCAAAACACATTTCCTTTCCCACTGGAACAATCCTATTATTTCATACTGGCAAACGGAGGGGAGAAAAGCGGTTTTACACCCATGGGAAAATGGCACATTTACAGGGAGATGAGAGTGGCTGGGGAGCTCCCAGAACTGCTGGGGGGGGAGCTGGGCTTCTTCAGGGAAGGACTTCTGAAGGCAAGGGGTGTTTGACAGGGAAAAGGCCTGGAGGATTATCCCATGTCAATGCAAATCCTGGAAGAGACAATGCCATCTTCATGGCTCCAACGAGTGCCAGATCATAATCCCTCTCACAAGGATGTGCCCATGCTCTGCCCCTCCTCCACACCACCAGAGAACCAAATGAGACTGAGGAAAATAAACCCTTTCCCCAAGACTGGCTAGTGCCAGGTGCCATAGGTATCCAAATTTAAATAAGAAAGCCTGAAATGGCATCAGGCACCAAAGCCAGGAGGAAGTCGTTTCACAGAACCTGCATTACTGTGCAATATTCTGATTTTCTTACAGGCTTTATGCTTTTCTGATTATCTATCAGTCACATGTTTTGCAGAACTCAATCTCTCTGAAGTGAGATGTGATGCTTGTATTACTTAAGAGTACCACAATGGGTTGGGCACAGATCAGACACGGAAATGACAGTCAGAAGTGGCTCCCCCCAAGCTAAAAGAGAAAAGAAACTTGAGAGCAAAGAGCGACCTCCAACTTAGGCTGCCACCTTAGACAGAATTTATCAGGTGCTGGTTTATTAATTTGGCAAAGATTGCTGATTAAGATGAAGGAGGTTAAGTGTCTTTTGTACACAAGCTGACACATCCTCAAAGGCAAGCGGGAACATCTGATAGGAGAGGTCCTGGCTGAGCTCTGCCAGTCAGGAGGGCTTAACCATCCAACAGCACAACCTACATTTCCAACTCAGTGTTCCAACTCAGTATTTCACTACCAGGTTTCCTCAAAAGACACAACGTTTATGGAGTTTCAAGGAAAAAAAGGCACCAAAATCAAGGAAAATCAAGGGCCACTTCACTTTGCACCTGTACTGGAAGCACCTCCAGCTCTCCTCCCATTTCTGTCTGTGATGTGAATGGTTCAAAAGTCAGTTGGACACAAAAACACATCCACAAACTTCAGTGTCAGTTGAGGTTGGGATGGAGAAGTGGGTGGCTCAGCCTGCAACACTTTCACAGAGTAACTTGGGAATCAAAGGAATTTAAGAAGTCATGGAGTAGGATTTTAGGGGCAAAGTTTATGAAACTGGGGGATCCAGGACATAAAGACCTGGTAGATCTCTCCCAGTTCTACCTTCCCATGCAAGCACAGGTCAAGCACAATAAATCCTGAAGTAACCATAAATTAAAAGCCCAGTGACTACAAGTTGACTGTGTCTAACACTGCCAGTCAGCAGAAACAGGCTCTGCAGTGAGATTAAGATCACTTATTACAGAAATCCAGCACAGGATGCCGTAACTTAAATCCGGAGGGAAAAAGCTTAAGATATCCCTGGCTTCCTGCACATTAGGAGCAGTGAGGATGCCAGCAGCAGATCTGTAGTGCAGAGACCCTGCTGGTGCTGCAAACCTGCTGTTTGGCTCATGAATCTCAGGGATGAGGAGGGGATGTGTCCACAAACAGCCATGAACAGCGGGAGCCCATTAGGTGTGCTCCTGGAAAGCATTTGACACTGAGCCAAGAACCAGAGCAGCTTCAACACACAGCTCTGCCCTAAAGCATAACCAAGCTCCTAAAAACCTAGAGGGTTTTTGACACCTGTCTGTAATGTTAACAGGGAAATAACCCAAACCATTAACATAGCAAATTTCTGGATATTTGGGAGATTTGTGTTTTTATTAACATAGGCAAAAGATTGGTGAAATGATATTAGAGCATTCTTAAAATGACACAGTACAAACAGCTATCTGAAGTGCTGCTTATGTTGAAGAATTTCTCTCAAATCTCAATAGCCAGAGACCTGCTAGGAAGATTAGTCAAAATCATGGTGAACACATAAGTAGCCCCAAAATTTAAGGAGCTAAAACACCACAGGTATTTGATTTACATACCTGGAACAGAGCAACACCAAGTCCCCTGTATTACAAAAGTTACCCTAAGGCTTCAGGGCAATTCCTAAGACAAAACTCCAGTAATTAATTTGTACGGTCCGACCATCAAAGGTCAAGGTGTGCTGGAAGTGTTTGATCACTTGGAGTTCACCAGAGGAAATCTGAAGCAATTCCATGTGGGGATGGAGAGCGAGTGGAAGGGGAGGATGAGGGTCAGTGGGACCATCAGTGGGACACTTCTAAGAGAGTGAAGTCTGGGAGCTGGAAACCCCAATGTGGACACTTCTGGCATCCCAGCCAAAGGCTGGCTGACATGGGAATGCTGCACACAGCAGGATCTGACATGTCTGTTCACTGCCTAAAACAATGCTGTCCTTAATACACAATATTGATTTTCCTCTTCTGATTGCTACAACTTCTAACTCTGGAATATCTCTGTTTGACTGAATGATCCCAAGTGCTCCTGGAGCTGAATGTGCCGATTCCCTAAGAAAGCAGTACAAGGATGTGGGCACCTTCCTTGTCTCTGGAGGCATCTCAACACACTAATTAGGCTGCCACCTTTCACTCCCTTCTCCTTCCAAACAATGCATCTGCAAGCTTGCTCTGGAGCACACCAGCCACTTCACCACGCACAGAGGGATTTCTGCCTTCTCGAAGAAAAAGAAGTCAGATTTGTGAATTTCCTTGGAAAGAAAAAAAAAACAAACAACCAAAGGTATAATTACCACCCATTAGCAGCACATCCTCCCCCCACAAAAGGCTGAACTCTAACGTTCCTTAAAGGCTTTCCTGAGCCTTTATTGCTTGGTAAAAATATCCATCAGGAGGCAGAAAGCCCACTCCACAACACAAGCAGCGTGGAGCCCTTTCGCCGCATAATGCATTTCTTATTTTGGTGCTAATGAAAGGCAAGTTGGGCGCTTTCTACAGCAGTTTGTTCCAGATTGCTGGCTCCCAACCGCACAAAAAAATAATGACCCCTTCCCCACCCCATCCAAACGGTAGCACGCAAACCCGGCGGGACAATATCCCATTGTGGAGCTGTGAATGGCGCGCTGGCAGAGGGACTGGCGCGAAGGCAGGGAGCACAATCGCCTCTTTGCCCTCCTCCCGCTGCCCGTGCCAGCGCAGGGGAACATGACTCAGGGCCGCAGCCAAGCTGGGGAGGCGAGGAAATGAGAGAGGCCACGCTAAGATAAATGCATGGACGGATGCCACGCTCCGGCCTCGCCTCCTGGGAAGCCGCTGGAGGAACTTGGGAGAGGGAGTCTGAGGTGGACTGCACGGGCACTCCTGGGCTTGGCTGCTTAAAACAGGGACAAATCTCCCTTTTAGGATCCTGGAGCATAAAACAGAACCTTGCTCTGCACACAGAGAAAAGCTCATGGTATTTAATCCATATTTCAGCTCTCCTAGCTTTTTTGCTTCCTACCATACCTTCCTGTCCTCTGCCCCCCTGCATTCATCAGATGAGCACATGGATGGGTTTAAAGCTCTCCCACAATCCACACTCAGCACTTTAATGCCACCCTGATGATTCATAAATAGTCTGAAGCTTCAAAACAGAATTCACTGTACAGGAATGGAGGGATGCAGCAACCCAAAGTAAAATTATATCCATCCAATCCCCCTGTTCCATGAAGAACAAACACATCCTACCACGGAGGATGCAGCTAAAACTCAGGTAAAGCAAATGAACCAACAAATGGGATTTAGGCTCCAAAATGCCTCAGCCACTCCCAAAGTTTCCCACCTAGGACAACGTGCCCATGACATGGAAGGCAGAATCCCAACATTAGGAGAGTTTCCTGGCAAGGGGAAACATGCAGGGTGAGTGGTGCCCAGGGAGCTGCAGGCCTTGCAGCTTCACCACCCCGTCCCTACACAGAAGGCAGCCCCACCTCGCCTGCAAAGCCCGGGATGGCATTCCCAGGACTCTCCTGACAGCACTGTTGTTTTCCACAAGGCAAGGCTGGGAGCCCATGGCTTCCTGCAGGACTCGATCGATGGTTCTGTTTTGTTTATGGCTCCTCTCAGTGTAGCCACATAATTATGTCCACTTGCAGTGCAGAAATTAATTCCAAGAGTAAAGTGACTCACATTCATTAAGGCTGTTTGCACAGAGTTTGACAACGTTGTGCTCCATCCAGAGAGGACTCTGTGGGACTCTGTGTGTCCGTGTTTGCAGAAAGGCTGGATGGACTCAGGGCAGTGAGAATCTCCACAGAACAACAACAATATCTAGAAAGAGGAATGGTGGGTTTTGTTTCCCTGTGGATTTGTTTTTAAATTAGGAGGATGTTAAATTTTGCAGGGCAGTGCACATCACCTGATAGCCACACAAATGCTGCTGCAACATTAAACAGGGGTTTTTTACCTGAAAAAAAAAGCACACTCCAATTTCTCCGCAATTCTTTCTAGAAATTTTTGAGAGGTTTCTATGACAATTTATTCCTGTAGTCTTGTATCAAACAGCACATTTTCTATTATTTAAGTTGAATCCAGGATACCACAGTACATATGTACACAACAACCACATTTCTGGATGGGCAGAGGGGCAACCCAAGCAAGGAGGTGACACAAAGAAGCAAACTGAATTTCCCACGTGAATTTTAGCACATTCCCCTGAACCACAGGTTTTTACCAGTACACCAATTAAACAGCAATTTTAGGTACTTGGAAGCCCCAACTTAGGCACAGTGTGAAAGCTTTTTTTTTTAAAAAAAAATAGAATTATAAGCTTATAACTTACACCAACTCTTTACATTTATTTTTGGAATATTTTCCCATTAAAAGCTACACAGCTGGCCCTGAGGTACCTCATGGAAAATTTAATATTGTTCTTCAAGAACTAGGTCAGAATCTGACATGTTGACCTCTGTGTACTCCTGCTGAGAAGTATGAGCAAAAGTCAGCATAACCTGAGGCTTCCGTGATAGGGTCAGAACCTCTTCACTGTAAAATATTCCAACAGACCCCCAGGGGATTCAAGATATTACTGGATATTCCTGCTCTCGCACAAACTGCCTCCCCTCCCACTGACTGCAGGGTATAATATTTCCATCAGCACAGAAACATTCCTTAATTTAAAAAGAAGATAAAAAGAACACGTCCTTCTCACTGGCAATCAGCGTCACCTCTGGGATGTGGCAAACACAGCAACTGTTTCTGGGCTCAAGTGGCAACTGAAATCTGTGTTTGGGGTTGAATTTCATTAGAAAAGTGGGGTCTTTTTTTAAAAAGAAAAAATTTAATCTCGTTTTCAAAATCACCCAAGTAACACTAAAGCTCTGTCCTGCTGACTGTCAATAGCCACTAAATCTTTAGGAGATGACACAATAAAGTTGTTGGGAGCAGAAAGCCATTTGTGGCTATTTGCAACTTATCCCAGCACATGTGAAAGAGCAGTAGCAAGTGCACAGCACTAACACAGAACATTTTCCAAAAAGTCACAAACTCTCCGGGGAATGAACACGTGGCTTTTGGTACATGAAAGGAAAAGCAGTTGTGCTGTCCCCAGCTCTGGATCTGGTTATATTTCCACTAATAGGTGCTGCTGGTCTGAAGGAGAACTGACAGTTTTCTTTCCCCAAAACTTTTGGGACCACCAAGTTCACGTACTCAGCTTAAAGGCTACAGGGAAAAACGTGGGTTTCTGCTCATTTTTCCATCTGCCAGAGCAGGAGATAGATGGCAAACTGGAGTGCAAAGCTGCACCACTGATAACCACCTCACTTTAGTCATTCCTCCCCAGAAAGACTAATATGGTTTGGTTTTCCAAAAGCTTGATTTACTACTTCCAGCAACCCAGATGGGAATTAATTGGGAGCAAATGCAAGAGCTGTCCAAACAGAAGCCTGCACAAGAGCTACTGCCTGCAAAGCAAAGCTAGACTGAGAGCTGGGAAAGGTCACATCCTCTTATTTCTGCAGGCAATTAACCATCAGAGTTATCTGGGATTCGATCCCTTCTACAAGTAGAAACACCAAATAACTTCCTCAATTTGATATTGAGAGGCAATTTTGCCACTGAGTTAATGCAGCTTGAGGCTGATTTTCAAATACCTTCTCCACCTCAGCTGTGAATTCAGCTCAGAAAGGGCAGGATGAATTCCCACAGCTCTTCCTGGGATGAACAGCAAAGTGACCAAGCTGGGGCTGACCCAGGGAACCAGAACCACTGTGTTCCATGGCACTCTGGAGAAGGAGAGCTCTCCTAGGGCAGAAGAGCAGACATTCCAACCGGCTGGAATGGACCTCCCGAGGTATAAAGCTCAATAATGTGTTTTAGGGGGTAGGAATCGTCAATAGGTTTTCTTTTTCCTCTACGCTTCTGTTTACAAAACTACTGGGATATAGATTTTTTTTTTTCATGTCATCTTCTCACAAAACTTAGGGTGAAATTCTTCCCTGTGAGGGTGGGGACGCCCTGGCACACACTGCCCTGAGAAGCTGTGGCTGCCCCATCCCTGGAAGTGTCTAAGGTCAGGTTGGATGGGGCTCTGAGAAACCTGGGATAGTGGGAGGTGTCCCTGTCCATGGCAGGGGGTTGGAACTGGGTGATCTTTAAGGTCCCTTCCAGCCCAAACCATTCCTTGGTTCTATGTGTGACAAAGTGATGTTACTAAAACATCAGTCACAAAGTCTCAGTATTTCTCAAGTGCCCCTTCCACCAACATCCAGCATAAAAATATATAATATAAAATCCCAGAATTTTCCCCACTGCTGCCAGCAGCAGCTCAACAACCTGAATTAGGTGTATTAAATTCAGTGTTGCTTCTCACAGTTTGGAGGCAGCTACCAGAAAAGGGAAAGGGACTTGAGGAGAAAAGGAGCAAACAGCTGAATGAGGGACATGTCTGGTGCTTGGCTCCAGTCACCTCATGGAGCCAGAAAACACTTCCACTGCACAAAGACAACTTCCTACTTGGAAGTGTGACAAATAAAAATGATACCACGAATAAAGGCAATTTAAATATTCGATTATTTAAAATATAAAAGGAAGCCTCCAGTGCACTGTTTTCAGGGAACAGCTCATTTGAAGCAGTATGAGAAGCTTCACATAAATGATGTGAAGACAGAACAAACACAGCTCCTGTTTCTCTTGCAATCAGTGAAACAGAGGAAAACTCATTCAGCAAGTGTTCAGCTCCAACAGAAAGCACCACTGCTTTTAAGTTTTGAGAGAAAGCCAACCAGTTCACTTAGAATTTTCTAGTAATAGGTTCTTACCCACAACAGCCGTGCCAGCCTTTTGTGTAGTACAGAGTTATTGCCTGGATGTCTTGAAAATTGAGCCTGTCATGCAGATTTTTTTACAAACAATAGCCCACACCCATTTAATAAATGGAAGCATCTCAGACACAATAACAATAATAATAACCCTGCACGGAGCAACCAGACACGGGAGCGTGGCCATTTTACGAAGCACTGAATCAAAATTTGCAGCTTCTCCCCCCCTTCCCTCCCCCAGCTGCATCCTGACATTGCCAAAATACATGTGGAGCAAAACACAGCGAGCTCAAACGTGGGCATCAACATTTAAATGTCACTCAGAGGCCACAACTTCACAGAGCACAGCAGTTTCACAGAGAGAGGCAAAGAACACACAGAGCACATCCTCGGCTGGCTGGAAGCCTCAGGCAGCCCTTCAAAGCTGAGGGTTAGTTTTACACCTGATCTCAAAACAGGAAAGATTATTTGAACACAAAGGTACTCTTTTTTTTTTTTTTATGTGGAGATAAAAATAATCAGCTATGGGAAGAGAATATAAAGATGAGACTACAATTGTGTTAACTCTTCATATTTTGGAGGTGAACTGTCAAACTACAGGCTAATACTTGGTGCTCAGAGAGGCTGATAAAGATCAGTGGGGAAAAGAAAACATTACCTTCTGCTGCTATTTTGTATTTAATCATCTATTTTCAAGCACCCCTTCAAGTTCCCCGGTAACTCAAGCTACCAGAGCCCGGGCCCAGTAACATCTTAACTACAAGATGCTAAGTGGTTTTGACAAGCTCTATTATAATTACTTTCAAATGTTTTGTTCCAATGCTTGTGTTTGCCGAAGTCTTTGATGGGAGATTAAATTACCTTCACCCTAAATTCCTATAATAAATTAAAGAAAACAGAAATGTAGTGTCAATTTGTGTCCAAATCTGCTTACAAAGGAGAATTAGCTCAGGCCTTTGCCCGGCCAAGCGCTTCATCATGTGCATAATTTTAATTACGTCAGTATTCCCACTGATGTCAGGGACCAATTGGAGCTGCAATCATCAAGTTCTATACATGCCTGAGTGCTTCCCTGGATCTGGGCCCAGGAGGATTCACAACACACTGCAGTGACTCAGGACAGACAGCGCAGGGAAAGTCTCCGGGGACTGGTGTCAGGAGAAAGCTGAGCACACAGCCTGCTGCTCCCTTGCTGATATAAGAAGTTCTGCATGATAAAACTTGAATTATATATATAATATAAACCCCAGCATTGGGCTGGCCTGAGTCAATGGAGTACCATCCAAAATTCAGGCAGTTAATTGATGATTAAAGCGGTGCCAGTTAATTAAATAAACCCGTGACAGATACAAGAATTCTGGGGGTTATTGCATTTCTGTATAAACAAATGTAACCTTATCATTTTTTATATACACACACTGGTATCTCTAATTCCCAAAAGAACTGATTAGGCAGGAGCCCACTTGGATGAGCAGCAAATGAAGATGTCTGGGGCATCTCAAGGTAATTTGTGTAAAGGACTTTCAGGTCACTGGGCACTTGCCTGCAGAGAAAAAGTGGCTCCTGCCACATTCCCTTGGAGTCTCGGTGTGCCAGTCAGAAACTAAACTGTGTGACAAAGCACCAGTGAGGCCGAGACCAGGAAACCAGAACAATATTTATGCAATATATAGTGTCCATAAACACTGTGTATATAGATATTTATACATTATATATACTAGTTACATACACACATATATAATTCATAATATTGGGCTTGCAGCCTCCAGATTTCTCTCAGAATTACTGCACTCTGACATCCTTTTTAAACAACAAGTTTTAACATTTAGTCATTAACACCAGCACAAAATTAAAATTACAATTTTAATTGCAGAAACATGCTTCATCTCATGCTGGTACCACTAATTTTTTTTATGCTGACAAGCACCTAAACTTATCCCTGCATGACCAGTCAGAGGGTTTTCTCCAGTTTTAAATATCTTGTTCTATGTTTAGCTTCTGCAGAACAAACCTACAAGAGTTTTGTGTGACTCTTGGCAAACACCAATCCTTGCTTTGAAGATAAAGCATGAAAAATCTCCTGCCTGGTACTCAACTTCATCCATCTTGTCCCATTATTCTCAGCTTGGAACAGCAGCAGCTTCCAAGCTCCTGGGAGACCAGGAACAATAACAAACCCTTCCCAAGCTTCACACTCGACAAAATAAACCCCAAAATAAACCCTGAGCAGCACAATCGGCAGCACAATCCTTGCAGAACAAATGCTTTAAGTCTTTTAGTGCCAGTGGTTTCTTGTTTATACACCAAAACTACATTTAAATTTTTTTTACATATTTTACGTATATAAACATAAATATGGTGGGTCAGCAGAACATCAGACACACAGACACACCAACAGCTGAAACTGGTGATTGGTTGATATTCAAAGAGTATGAACATGGGATTTATTTCTCTTTTTTCCCCCTTCTCCCTTAGGAATAGTTTCCACAAAGGACAAATTTAAGAAGCAATTACTACATTAAGAACAGCAATCACTATATTAAGAACTATATTAAGACATGAACCTTCACCCAGCAATGGCAAGACATGAGGACACACTTGATTCAGGAGAACCCTTTCCATTACTACTTTTCTCTTTGGTTTTAAGCTTCCTTCATTTCTTCATACACTTCATTAATAAGAGTTAAGAACTATTAAGTATTTCCTGGAGGGGCTGAGCAGTAAGGAGCCTAAAAATCATTCACAAGCCCCTGGTTTTTCACCTTTGCTCGCTGTGATGTGAAAACTCCAGGTGAGTTGTTGATTCTGTGGCTGTTTCAGCCCTTCCTAAACAGGCAGTTTGCCTTTGAGGTTCAACTTTGGTTAGTCTGAAATGATTAATCCTCAGCTGGGCCCAGCCCAGGCCTCACTATTAAAGTCCTGGTTTTGTTTACAAGGCCAACGTTATTCCCCAGAGGAACACGAAGCTGCTCCTCTGCTGAGACTTAATCCTGCATCAACTAATGACACAGAAAAGGCTTCCAGGGATCAGAGGCCTTCGAGCTGGGCTCTAACAGTATCCAAAATTCACTTTCTCGCTCTTACATTAACACTTTAGAGTGCACAAAGTAAACCTGCCCCTCAAAGTACAGCCAGAAAATAGTCCAACTGTTCTAAAAGCTGGCTGTGTTAATTTTTAGGTGGAACTCGCGTAGCTGTGGACGTGTTTCCCCTCTATGCCCTCATTAAAAGACACATTTTGAGTTGTTTTACAAAGGCAGGAGTGTCAAATTAACCTTGTGAGGTGGTAAATAAGCAAAATTCTGGAAAAAAACCAAACAAATGATATTTTGTTTTGAATTCTTAACATTAACCCCAGAGTAACAGCAATCTTTACATTCTGCTCAGCTTTTTTTTACATTCTGCTCAAATTTAATTTCGGTATCTCAGCTTTACATTCTGCTCTGTTTTCATCTGCAGTTTCAAACCCGTGAATTCCAGACACGCAGTTCTGTCACTTTTCAGACCTTTACGTCCCTCACAGGGAACTTTCCAATTCGAAGCCTCTAAACTCAAAAAAACCTGAGAGCAGAATTGCCTAAGTATAACTCACACACGTATTTAAGAACACAGCATTTCTCAGGGGCTAAAATAAAACTGCTTTCTAGTGATCTGCTGGAGATCAGATAAGATGCCTCGTGCGTTTGCCCTTTGCATCAAAGAGCCAGCAAAGATCCCCAAGGGGCTTAAAGATGCTACTCCAACACTTTTACAGTGGTATTGATCCTGGAGAAAGAAATGCCTGCCATGCCACATGATGGGTGACCTTAAATCTATCAGCTGAAGAAGTATTTACAGGTTTAAACTTCAACTCTGTAATGTGCACTGGGACATCTGAAGATTATTAGGCCTTACTGTCCTTTCAATGATTATTTTTTTATTATGACATATGTTATTTTTAATGCCAAAGAACCTGTGTTAGGTTACAGAAGCCAAAAAGAGAAATGATTCATCCACCACCACCACCACCACAGTGCTTTCTATTCCTTGAATTCCAGGTGGAGGGACTTCCAAGGGGCATTTTTAAGAGGCTTCAATGAGATTTTCCTGTGCCAAGGCACTGAATTAACCAAGCACTTGCTGACAACCAGGGGGTTCCTTCTTGTGCAGTTCACACTGGACAGGGCCACCTCATGCAGGTGCCAGAAGCAAACTAGAGTCACCCAGAAGGTATAAAACACATAAAATACACTCAGCCCTTCTCAGCTCTAAACAAAGAGTTCCATTTTTCGTCTCTTGTCTCCAGACTTGGAAATGACAGGATTCTACAAATAATGTTTCCAGTTCTTAAATTGTCTTCTCCTCCCAAGGCTGATCATATTAATAGACTTCCCTGGGTTTAATTAGTACTTTGTATAACCCCAGACAACCATTAAAATTTCATTTAATCTGATCACTAAAGTACATATTTTAGGTCCAGTCCAAGATGAAGGAATTGCCAGTGTACGGTTACAATGGAGTGGATGAGCCAGGACATTTTTCACTCCCAAATTTAATTTCGGTATCTCCAGTCCATTAGTGTGGATTGCAGGATCTTCCTCCTGGTTCAACTGACAGCAGCAATCAATCAGAAGCTCTCGTTTTGCATGGGAGCACTCATTCCCAGTTCCTGTTACTCAGCAGTTGGAAGTGGCTCTTCCCTACCCACCAATCCAGCAGACACCTCGGTGCAGACAGAGCCCCTTGCTCTCAATGAGTTATTTTGTCAGCAAAACCATTTCACCAAAGAAAATCACCTTCTGCCAGTAAAAGAACTGATTTGCTCCTGCACTTGTGTTTGTGATGGAGCTTTTACTACCCAAGTTTTTCCAGCAAAACCTCAACAAGTGCATCAGACTGGAAGGAGCTGAATATCCCAGGCGGTTTCCGAGGGGCTGTGCTTCCAAGTGAATGATTGGGCTCGTGGCTGTGGAGGCCCAAGGGGGAATTTTTACAAGCCCAGAGCTCTCTGCAAACACAACTCCACGGGTCCTTTGTTGTGCCCACAGGGAATATTAACTCCTCTTTGGAGAAGTGTTCTATGGAGGCGTGAGCACACACATTTCCCTGTTTACAGGAGGCTCAGCTACCTGTGGAGTCCCACATCCTGCAATTCCCAGCAGGTGGGAATAATGGCATGGCAAGCAGCAACATTATAGTTAAAACAAAGTCCTGAAAACATGGCAAACTGAGAATAAACCGACCCTTTCAGAGGCAATGACAGCATAAGCACATACACACATTCAGCCATAAAAACTGCAAGAGCAAAGACTACGTTTTCCCTGTGAAATCCCAAATCAAGCAACCAAACCAACTGCACCAGCACTGTTTTATAACACAATCCTATAGTTTACACAGGAAGAGAAACCCCCTCCACAGAACTGAGCATGTTTTTATAACACAAGTGGACAAATCCCCCGGAGTGGTAGACACACCTATGGATAACAAACTCCCAGGAGAGAGCTTTCCTGCTTCCATGAGCTCGGGCAGATGTGGCTATAAAGGAGCTCTATTATCTGCTATCTCCACTTCAAAAGACATCACAGTGCTGGATACAAAGCCTGACACTGGATAACTTATGGAATCATTACTTCCTCTCCTCCTGGCTTCTTTATAACATGTGAACTCCAGCCAACATCTCTGGGATAAAAGGGATTTACTCACGGAATCTCTGCTGCTTGTGAGTACAAAGAGACTGATTTTCCATGATGCTGAGTGCTCCTGTCTTGGTGCAGAACGACCTCAACTCCCAGCTTTGGATTTAGTTTAGATAGGAAATTTATTCTAATGCCAGGTTAAGTCTTGAATAATTGCTGCTGGGTACTAAAACTGAGGTAACAACTCACACGTTTATAAGGCCTGGCTTACACAGCCTTGTGTTAGCAGCCTTTAGGTTAAACTGTGAACACGCAAAACTGTTTGTATTTTCAATAGGCTGCTTTAATTGTACAATATTTTAATAATCTGCTTACAGCCTGTCTGGTTTTGTTTATCTGGAAGAAAGCAGTTTGCATGAGTAGGATAATTCGATTCAAAGACGACATTCCCTGGAGATGTCTCCAATATGTAGAAAATTTTGGTCACTGATGTTTTCACAAAATAGCTCTGCTGCACTTTCTACACTGGAGCCATAATCCTGTTCCTCAGGGGAAAAAGTTATTTGATGTATGAGGAGTTTGGGGATTTCATTCTGCTAAATATTTTGTTGCAGATCTGAACTCCTCCGGCCAGTTTTGTTTGCACAAATCTTTCCCACCGAGTCTTAGTCACGGTCTGAGTTCTGCTAAATAGTTTTGATGAGCAGAATTCTCAGAGCTGGCACAGGGGCTCAGAGACAAAACGAAGCTGATTTGTGAGCATTCATGTTATACAAAGTTTGTGGCTCAGCTGCTTATCCGTTATAAACCTGTAAATCTTAGCAAAGATCTTTTCATTAAACCACCAGCCATCAACAGGAAAATTCAGTAAGGAAACACAAGTGCTTTGAAATGAAATTAAAATAAAATAAAAGCTCTCATTCAACCTATTAGTACTTTAAAAAGTAGGTTTCCAGATACGATTAAAGGCAATTAAATTCCAAAGCTCCAGAGCTGCACTCCAATTGTGGCAGAACCAAACGCAGGGATGAAGTCAGAGCTGTGCTGGAACTGCTGATGCTTCGTGTGCCTTTTGCTTTTAGAACACACAGACAGTAACTGCACTAAGAGAAATTAATGCTGCTTGTGAGTCAACAGCCTGTTTGTGAGAGGGGGATCAAGCAGCTGCAGCTTCCATATTCTGGAATGGCTAATGAAAAGCAGGGAGCTGGTGTCATTTCCATCCTCGCTGGAAATCAAATCTCCACCTGTAGCCCTTCAGACCCCACCTGCTTTTTGACAACTTCATCAGGTTTGCAGATTCCAGCAGCAGGTAATTTGTGTTCTCTCCAGGGAATTTAACCTTATGTATGACATGCCCTCACACAGCCTGCTCCAGTGCTGCTAATTCCTGCACAATTAGCATTTGCTTGGGCATCCTTTCACGACTAGAGAGTCCCTGTTTAATTACCAGCACCCTCAGTCAGACATTACCCAGAGATACTCCGGGGAATTGCCTCCATGGATCCTGGAAGAGAGAGAAGCATTTGCATGAACTCTCTCTGCTGAATCCCTTGCCCTTAACTCTGTACCCAGGGCAGGGGATATTGAGCCACCGTTTCACTCAAGAGTTTCTGAAACATCTTTTAGTGATTTGCTTCCAGGGACACTCTCATCCTTTTGTTTTAAATATTACAGCTCAGCTCAAGTAGCTTATTAAAAAGACACTGTGGTCTTCTATAAAAAAGGGATGAAGAAGGGGGGTGTTCCCACCAACCCTAGAGTTGAGCTGCCTGAAGAAGGAACTCACTCTGTACCTGTGCAGAGACCTCTGCAAAGGAAAGGAGGTTCAAGACAGGGGGGTCAAATAAGCTGAAGGTGGAGAGGAAAAGGAATACACCAGTTCCACCTACACCACCTTCTCAGGCTGCTGATTGCGAGAGTTCTCTGCTCTGCTGATAACTGATCTCCGGCTTGTTTTGCTCACTCAGCGTCTTTCCCAAAAAACACATTTCAGCTCTGGCTCTTTTCAGCCGCCTTTCTTTAAGCAGAAAATCCAACATCCAACTGCTCACACCAATTCCCAGTAAGAAACTAAGTAATAGGCAAAGCAGGGTCAGGAAAGCTGTGCTACCAGGGGCATTTTCTGTTCTTGATAAAGCGACACAAATTTCACATGCAGTTCATTTCATCAGTGCCATAACACGAACCACTGAGCACTGACTTCCCTCCAGCTGCTGCAAATCCTCGGATTATTTGCAGATCCTCGGAGGATGGAGCTAGAACAGCACTGGCTCCAGTGTTCCTGTGTCAGGAGGTGCCTTCCTGCAGGTGCCGTTTCCAAGACGCCTTCATTTGATGTCAAACAATTGAGAAGAGAAAGCCAAGGAGTCACTGCAAACCAAGAGGATCATTCAGCAGCAGCACATGTGTGTCTTCCCTCAAATATCAAACACACACATTGCAGGAAAGATTATTCAGATAATCTTTCTTGTGCCTCCTGCACAGCCTTGGAAACCTTTGGCTTTCCCGTTCCATATTTCCTGGACTCTGACAGTTAAGAACAATCTCCGTTTTTCCAAGTGAAAAAAATAATGGATGATTCAGAGATGCACAGTTAGACTGAGATATTCCAGGTTAGGGAAGCAAATGTGACAAGGCTGTCAGGATTTTCCTCCCAGATTTAGGGGAAACAGATGAGATGTTACATAAATTCCTCACTGAGGTTTAAGCTCTATGGCAGATCATCAATTTAGAACAATTTACTATTCCAGTATAAAATATTTACTTAGAATTACAAGTGCTCTCTTCAATAATTTAAAGGCTGTTGGAGAAAAGAATGGATCAGAGCTAATTTTTTAAAAATAAGATTCATAAAGTTGAAGAAATGCAAACTTGGAAAGGACTTGAAAGGTCATTAACAGAGTGTAATGGAGAAGAAATACTTGAGTAACACAAACCCCTGTGTAAATACTGTTCTGCCTAGTGCTTCACTCCCATTTTACAATATCCACACTATTCCTCCCTTCACTGTAAAAAAAAATAAAAAAAGCCAGCAAATATTGAGGGCACTGTCTGATCTAGTTACTACTGGAAAATTGCATTAGGCACAGATCCCAAAATAATAACTATTCTGCTCCTCGGCTTTTAAGCAAAACATAGACATTTGCAAACCCTGTCCACGCTGTGTGTGCCAGCCTGCAGCTTGGTACAAAGCACAGCAAAACCACTACACTGATGGCACCGCAGACAAAACATCTCCATCCTTCACTCTGAGGCATCTCTGTCAGCACCAAAATAATGTCAATACATAGACACGCAGAAGTAAACGTGGTTCGGGCTTCAAATACACTGAGAAAAACACGGAAATATATGTGGAATCAGATGATTTGTTTATACCCATCTTCCCAGCTGGCTGGTGCTTTACCTTCAGGATGTGCTGAGAGAGGTTAATGGATGGTTAGCGGGCATTCCTGCCAGGTGATGTGGGCAACAAGGGTTTTCATTAACAGGAACGTGGGGCCAGCTCTCCAGGACGAGGCAAATTGGATTTCAGCTCTCCAACATGAAGTGTGCTGTCAGATGTAATTTCTTCTTCCGAGAGACATGTCATAGATGAAGGAATGGAATTGCAAATAGATTCTAAACCGTACTTGGAGTGATTCCAGGTTAATGCACGACCCGAAGCGCAGCCATGCAGTGGTGCAGGATGCAGAGCATGGAACTGAGCTCCTGACTGAGAGGGATTTCTTGGGCAATTTTCAAGAAACAAGACTAAGTATGAAGAAACTTTCTGAAAGGAAGAGAGAAACACACTCAAAATGAAACGACAACGGGTATAAATTGCTGGGGTGGGTGTAGCTGCACCAGGGAACGTTCAGGTTGGACTTCAGAAGGAATTTCTTCATGGAAAGGGGTGTTTAAACATTGGAATGGACTGGCCAGGGAGGTGATGGAATCCCCATCCCTGGAGGTGCTTAAGGAATGACTGGACGTGGCACTCAGTGCTCTGGGCTGGGTGACAAGGTGGGGGTGGGTCACAGGTTGGGCTCGGTGATCTTGGAGTTCTTTTCCAACCTAAATGATTCCGTGAGTGTGAAACAATCCAACATCAACTGAAATCCATAACTGAAGGTGCTTCACACGGCACTTCAAACCCCTTCAAAGAAGCAACTGTTTGGATTCTAGCGAGGAGTTAAGTAAATACAGATGTAGAAAATAAACACATCAATGCAATAAAACGGTACCAACATTATTAAATGCTGCTTATTGGACTTTTTCCTGGCTTAGCTGTTTCCCAATAAAAACTAAACAGCTGCTGAGATTGCACAAGGAGCTCTTCGCCTCCACATCTCTCATCCCAACTACGACCTGCCTTTCTGTTCTAAAGGAAAAGTGGCCTCATCTTTCCCAAGACAGCCCAGGGAGCTGCCTCCTGGGGCTCCCTGACAGCACAGCTCTGCGTCAGGCCCTGCTGCCGCTGTTCTCACGTGTTTCACCTCCCCTGGCTCCCAGTCATCCCAATTTAATGTCCTTTCCTTGGGCCTTGGCTGTGTCTCCAAGATAATTGCAGTCAGATGCTGGTGCTTCATTCCTACCAGCCGAGGCATGTGATCACCACCCATCTCTTCTCTCCAGGAGAAAAAAGTCACTTATAACAGATGACAGGCCCATTGAAAAAATAAACAAACCCATTTCCCACATTTCTGAAGATTTTAGGCAGTACAGTTCATGCTTTGAACAGCACTCCTGTCTATAATATATCTATAAACAAAAATAGAAAAAGATTTGAAGCTAGAAATAGAAAAGATTGAGGTTGGACCAGATGAGCCACTGTGGTCCCTTCCAATCTTACCCAGTCTGTGACTTTTTTAAACTTGAAAAAAAAAATCTATTTGTTTTAACAGAAAACTGTCTCCGGTCTAGCAAAATGCAGATGACTTCCACTGATATCAACTATTTCAAATGAGAAAGTAAACAGAAATATTTGGAACAGGTTTATATTAAGTTTAAACAGCTATCATTTCACTTCTAAAATATGGATATATATATATATACAAATGAGTCAGAACACACCCCCCCAGCTATGGAGCAACCCAAACAAACTCGGCTGAATTAACCAGCCTGTGTGTGCCCAGACCCAACTCTGCCCTCCCAGCCCCGGCTCTGCAGAGGAATTCAGCCCCAGCCAGCTGCTGCCCACATCACTCACGGCTGCATCTCAAGAAGGCTCCTCCAGCACAATGAGCCAGCCTATTTCTTTCCCGGCCACGGTGCTAAAATGTTAGCACTTTAGTTCTGAGTTGGTTCGTTATTTTCTCTTTCACACACCAGTCAGCCTGGGTTTTTTTTTTTTTTGCATTGTGACAACGGGTTTTTGGGGGTTTTTTTCGGTCTATCCACTAATCAGCCTTGAGAGCAACTTGGGAAAGAGAGATCCTGGACATGCAGAGCTCACTGAAGTTGGCTGTTCGAGCTAAGAATTGATTATTTGAAGCCAAATTAAAAGGAAAGCCAATCAACTCCCTCAGGGTGATCGGGATTTTGGAGAAGCCTGCTGCACATCTCAAGAATAAATAACTGAAATACAGCTTTTCTATGCTTTTATTTTTTCCATCCCTTCCCTTTGGTGATTTGCCTGTTGATTGCCTTTTCATTTCCTGCAGACATTTCTGAGCCTTCGACTTCCTAAACCCAAACCAAATCAATGTCCCCCCTCCCCAGACTGCAATCATACACTGACGTGAGAGCAAAGAACCGAGGGCAGCACACCAACCTTACCACTCTGCTGCCTCTGCTCACAGGCCCAGCCAGAAAAGCATTTATTTCTTTATTTCACTGGGGGGTGGGCTCACTCCTCCATCGAGGAAACTGGAAAACACGTGACCCACTGATAAGTATCCTATAAACAGACTTTGGCTTTGCCCCAGGACTCTGATTTGCAGCAAGTGATGTAAATAGGCTCTGGTTTTAAAGCCTGTGACAAACAATACTCTCCGTTGCACAAACAACTGTCTGCATGGCAGGAGTGAGCACGAAATCCACTCCTCGGCTCCCTCTCTGCAAAACTGGGCACGTGGATTCCCAGGAGGGCTGGGGCTGAGTGCCCTTGGCTTTCCTGTGTGTGCTGGAACCACAGAACCCCTGTCACGGCAGTCCCCAGCCCGGGGGGTTGCAATTCCCGAGCCAAACCCCCTGGAGAAAGGCAGAGAAAAACATGCATTTCTTAACTTCTCTATTTCCAGCTCCCTTATTTTCAGCAGGTGCACAAACTGTACTCCATTCATCTGGCCAGACTTCATGCAATTCAATTCTGGGCTCCCAGGAGCATCCAAGGGGAAAAGGAGAACCATCCATCTGCATCTACAGCAGGGTTCACTGTTTTCATGCAAATAAAAACATCTCTCCTCACCTTTTCCCCTAGTTCACAGCACAGCAGAATTCTAAGTATCTCCCTAATATTTAACAGCAACTGAAATAACTTCATAGCGAATAGTTTTAAATCACATTTGACATTTGCTCAAAGAGTAAAGGAAAAATGCAGGTTTTCCTTACAGTCCAAATAATCTTGCAAATAGTTTTGGGTTTATCATCAGGATAAACTTCATGAGTAACAGGCACAGTTACTGCTCTGGGGAAAGCTGCTGACAACACTTCTACAGTCTCATCACTCTGCTTAATTCCAGGCTACTTAATATAGAAATCCCTTCAAGTGATGCTTTGTCTCCCAGTTCCCTTGTTCTGGGATCACACCCTTCCTGGGTCTGCAAAACAAATCCTTGGTCACTACAGGGTGTCTTCCAACAAGACTTCTGGAGTATATTCCCAAATGCTTGGATGAATCAGGCTCTAAACACAGAAAGGGCAGCAATAAGTTTCCTTTACATGGGATGTGTAAATCCAGCTTAGAGAATTCTGTATCCAAAGTAATGAGTTTCTTTTAATTACATAATCTGCAAGTGTCACATGCAAACACTTTAACTGGCAATATCAAGTGATTGTGCTTGCAGAGAACAAGACATTTTAAATATAAACCAAAGGGAAAAGCCAAGCATCATCAAAATATGAGCAGACCTAAGCACAGCTTTCAAATTCTCAGCTTGCAAATTCTCCTTTTTTATCGTGTAAGCAGCAGTTAAATAATCCCACTTCTCCTCCCACCGCTTGCAACTCTCCTGACTCCAGAATTATGTAAAAAAAAGAGTCTAAAAAATCAGCCCCCACAACTGAAGTAGTGCAATAAACTTGCCAGTGTCTCAAAAACGAGTTAGATCATGATCAGTGTGGTCTACGACCATCTACAGGAGCAACAGTTTCTTTGGAACAGGTAGAAGTGTCACCACTTGGAGCACAGGGGGAAAGAGGATGGAAGGACTGACAGTGCCAGTTATGAGGACTTGCAACCAAGGACATCACAGAGTGGTTCTGGTTGGGAGGAGCCTCAGAGATGATCCTGCTCCAATCCAAGCCCTCTGCCCTGGGCAGGGACACCTTCCCTGATCGGGTTGCTCAGAGCTTTCCCCCTCAAACTGCCAAATAACCATTTTGGGGGTTGGAAAACCAAAACCAGCCCGTGTTGGTTTTGCTCTTTACAGGCTCAAGGCAGTCTGGCCCAAAATCCTGCTGCCCTTGGAGGGTTGGAATCTTCTCTCCCACCGCTCCATCAACTATCCCCACACACACCGGTTTCTTCTGTGCCCCCCCCCCAGGTAAGCCATTCACGCAGAGGCTTTAGTTTATCCGAGTTCAGCTTTGTCTTTTTTTTAAGCATTTTAACAACCTGCAAATTGCCACCATTATTTCCCAGATTAATGCGGACGCTTTTCCCTTTGTGCGGTGACCTCGCCTGGCACCGCTGCTCTGCCTCTGCCACTTCATTAGCGAACACCGCTTGGAGGCCATTTACACGAAACATTCCCAACTCCAGCACACAGTTTCTCATATTGACTACTCTAAATGTACTTCATTAATCTTGGAGGAAGGAGGTTCACTCTGAGCAGCAATAAGAACAAAAAATGCCTTTAAAAATAATCCAGTTCTTTACCAGTTGCAATAAACTACTTTTAACACTGCCTTAGGACCAGGACAGGACATAAATTTCTCAAAAGGAAAAAAAAAAAAAAACAAATTCGAACAATCCAGGTTATGATGTATTAGTGTTTGCAAGTTGTACTGACACTTGTTTTGGGATTCCTCCTGGAAATAATAAGGAAAAGACATTTTTTTAATGGGTTTTGTGGTAATTAACCAGCATTGGAAGTGTAGTATCTGGAAATCAGTCACCCTTGATGGGAATAATCCCAGATGTAGAGGCAGTGCACGACAGGGGAGGGAAAATATCAGCTACCATCTAGGCTTGACTCTTAAATCACACCTTTGCCAGTTCATTCTAATTCCAAAAAACAACAAAGAAACTGGATACTGCAAAACATCACAGCCAACAACTCCCTGACAGCTCCCAGCCAAGGGGATTTCTTCTCCAAAGCAAGGGAACTGGGTGTTTATCCAAACTCCCCAATGTAACTCAGAAGCTCACAAATCTGAACCACACGGAATATGTCTTTAAAAGAGGAAAAAACCTTCATTCTAATAGATTGCTGCACTTAACAGACAGCAACTTAACTTAACAAACAACTCTGTTGTTTGGCAACTCAGGACTGTTGTACCAACTAAAACCAGAGCTGAACCTCAGGGTAAGATCAGCACTGAGTCACCCCTTTTTGCACACTCTCTCTCTAGGACACTCCACAGTCCCAGAGCACTGGCATGTTGACATTTTAGGCTGGTCACTAATTCAATCTGCACTTCAGGGGTATGAAGGCAAGTTCATACTCCGGATGGGCTAAATCTGGGAAATGTTTAATTCACCTACTCGCTTACACATCCCCTAAAATGATTTCTGTTCCACAGGAATGACACACAGGTCCACGAGGGGGATTTCTCAGCGGATCAACCCTCCCAAAAGGAATGAAGATCTGACTTTTGCCATCTAAAGCCAAACCACGAAGGATATTGGACACCTACAGTGCTAATAACCACAGAAAAGAAGAGCCACACGCAGAAAACAGCCCCTGTTTCTATCAATACTCAGTGCTGGTGCAGGTCAGCCACGTTGGGGAGGGGATGTGCAACGTTACTCCTTCAATTAGTGGTGGAAAGGCTTCTCCTTGGAAAAAATCTATCCATGAGGCACTTGGTAGGGAGAAAACCTTGCTAATTCATGTATCACTGTGTATCAGCCATAACACACGGAATTTTTCACCAGGAATATGCTGCACTTTGGTCCTGGGAATCATTAGGGGCTGAAAAAACGCACGAGGCAAACTCTCAGCCCTCAGAAAATGTGCCCCCAGCTCTGGCAGGCAGAGAACTGGGGAGTGTCCCTGTGCCATCCATTCTGCAGGAACATCCCCTGTGGATGGCTCATTACCAGCCCAGGAGTGGAACTGCTCCCCAGCCCATAGTTTTGTTTGTTTAACAAAACTGGAAGGCCACGGGAGCTGAGAAAGCCACAGACAGGCAGTTCACACTCAATACAGCTGGTCAAGTTTTTTGTTATCACCACCAAATACTACCCAGGATTTGTTTAAAAACGAAGGATTTGTACGCCTCACTCGGTAGCATAATCCTGTTTCTAATTAAATAGGAAGGGAGTTAGGTTTGTTTTCAGAAATATCCTACTGTATTAAAAAGAAACCCCAAACCATTTGGATACACTTGCCTCTGCTTTTGTATCTACTTTATATCCATAGGAGATAAAGCAAAAGAAACCAGGCTCGGTTCTGCCTGATGCCTTGGAAAAATGGTAATGTGGATTTAACATGAATATACCGATATCACACTGGAAACACTCCTAGTTTCTCGCTGCTTTACAATTCATATGCACCCCTGGCTATTTCCATTTGCTCTCCTGATCTGTAACTGGCTCTTGGAAGTCCTGCTTTCACATCCCTAATAAAATGTTTCCCTGGGATCCAAGGCTCAGGAACACACTTGCCATGGGCAATCCTGTCCCTGGTGCAGCTGAGGTGTCCAACACGCCTGGGAACACACCCACCCACCCCAAAAAGCCACGGTGATGGAACAAGGATTACTTATGGCAAGGCTGTAATTATTTCCTGATCAAAGTTGAAGCTTGGAGAGCCAAATTTCTTCCCATCATTTTTTTCTTAGCCAGCTGTACTGGACAGAGCACAAGTGGGATTAATAAACATTAGGTGGATGTGTAGTTTTACAGCCAAGTGTGCTCAGCTGTGAGACAGGGAAGGCGCTAATCTAAATGGAAAAATAACAACTTTGAAGCTGGAAGCTGCTCTAATGGAGTTAAAGCTTAAATAATGTGGACATTAAAGGAAACTTTTTAACAGCTCCTCTAAATCCCAAAAACAAGTAGCTTGAGTTACAAGTCCTGACCAAAGACAGCTGAGCAGGGGAGCATTTTCACCTGGCATCTCTGTGATCCAGGGATACTCAGGATCTACCCCTGATCCTCTTCCCAGTGCTCTTTTTCCCCGAGTCTAAATGGTTTTGCTGGTTCCACAAGAACAAGCCATTTATATGCCGATGGTAACAAGTCTATCAAACCTTTGCAACTAATTAAAACCTACCAGCTTTCCCCAGGCAGCTAGTTAACAAGGGATGTAATAAAAAAATCACCAAGCTGGATTTCAATAAACCAGGAACATTTCAATCATTTGTTCTAAGCAGTTGCAAAAAAATGCATCTCCTGTGGCATTTTCACTTGAGCCTGTTGGTTTTGCATTTGAAGCTTGAGGGTACTGCACTACCAGCAGATCTCTAAAATATATACTTTAATACTTATGCTAAAATATACACTAATATATGAAAGATATACTCTAATATTTATGAAATATTTCTAGATGAAGATTACAACGCCAAAGGAAAGACCAGTTATTTAGTACCTTTACATTTTCCCATGAAAAAAATTGAAATTCTTTCCAGACTGAGTGTTCATGACACAGACAATGTAGCATTCCTTCTTTTTAGGGATAGAAATATCTGATTTATTAGTTTTTGCATTAGTGTTGCACTTGGAGCACTGTTGATGACACAGCACTGATACTGGAGCAACACTGAAAAATAAGGGTTGCACTTTCCCAAAATTTTATGATCTTAGTGCAAGTCAAGAGGTGGATGTGAACACACAGGGGGTGCAAGGTACCAAACAGATACTATCAGACAGTGATAGGCAATATTAACACCTCAGCATTGCTAATAACACCCCCAAAATAACTTTATATCATCCCCACAATTCTTAATTTTTGTGCCAAGCCAGACCAGTGTGGAGGGAATTCCAAAGAACTCTGCTATGGCAGGAAACATCACCACAGCACCCAAGTCCCCACCTGCAGGAAGCACAGCTCAGTGAAGTGCTGAGCCCCTGCCCTCCAATGTGCTGCTTTAACCCCCTGCAAGCTCACAGGAATGGCCTGTGGATGGACTTAATACAGTTTTGGAGTATTATATTGTCTCTGTCAATCTCTCTTTGAAATCACACAAGTCACACCAGAGGAGACAAAGGGGAAAAAAAATAAATGTGTGCATGCGTGCAGGTTTATTCAGCAGCAGCATTTGAAGCACAGCTTTACTGATGCTCTCTGGTGTCCTCAGCAACTCAAATACCACATATTTAATTGGGGAGCGCCCACCTTTTGCAATTTAAATGTCAGGTTTGGAAAATCACAGTTGGAAAACGCCTTCTGTGCTTCTTAAAGCAGGGAATTTCTCCCTGCACGCTTTGCACCGCGAACTTCGGCGAACAGAAAGGAGACGCAGGGTTTATAAATATAGCACAGGGAAAGCATAAAGCCAACCAGCACAGAGAGCTCACTGAAACTGTCAGCCAGCAGGGAAAAAAAATAATTACATCTTTCTGGCAATGATTCATAGTGAAAGCCTTTGAAAAAAACCCTGTGCTTTCTGCCCTGAACATTGGTAAATAGTGATCCTGATGAGCTGCCCAGAGATTAAAGTTATCCGAGGGATGACTCCTCTGGAAAGGTCCCAGCTCCCTCTGTGTTAGGGGGTTGTAAATGAAATCACCAATTTGGGCCATCCTGGTGGTGCACAGGGCTGCTGAGCATCTCTGAGGTGTCTCAGCCTCAGGCAGGAGCAGCCAAGGGAAGAGCGCTCCGGGGCAGCCAAGGAATCCCTGCAGGCTGCAAAGCCTGTGGAAAGCTTGAGCTCATCCCCTCGGCTGAACCAGGCAGCGTGTTTGGGACAGGGCTTGTGACCCCGGAGAGCAGGAGGAGAATGGCCACTGAGCCTCCAGGAAGCCCTGCTTGGCTTCCAGAATATCAGGGATAATGTTTGTGATGGCAACAGCAACGTCTCTCTAGGTGGTGGAGGAGTGAAGAGCTCCCTGGACAGCAGCACAAACAGCTTCCTCTTTGGAGAGAGATTCTTCCCAAAGAACTTAACTTTCAACAGGTTTAGAAAAGAAAATTAACAACAAAACCCAATCTCAAGCCCCTTGGCTGTGCAGAACCTTGCTTTGATTCCTGAATAAGCCACAGGCCTTTACTATAGGAGTGGGGAGACCTTCTTGGAATAAATCCTGCACTGGTGGAGAAAATTTGGAAGAGCAAAAGTTGCTGGGTGTCATTAGGAGCCAGGTCAGCCTGGAGAAGAGGTGATTCCAAGCTGCAGGGAAGTGGGCAGAGAAGGCAGAGCCAACTCATCCCTCCCCAAGGATGTTCCAAGGCCCACACCCCCCTCACTCTCAGGGAGCACAACTCCCACGCTCTGGGAATTCCAACTACTTGCATTTCCCCAGCTTTACCACAGGACCACTGGCCAAGTACCATCCAAAGAACTCAATTTTAACCTTCCTTAATACAGTAAAACTCGACCTGGAGAACACGTTGATGTAACTTCATCATTATTACAAAAAAAAAAAAGCAGTTATGTAAAAGAACAAACAAGTTTGGGGTGGGTGCTTGTGGCGGTCACTGTTATCCCCAAGGTGGGTGGGAAGAAGGTGAGCTGCGTGCATATTCCATTTTTATTTCCTTTTTGGCAGAAATAGAGCATTGCTTAGGCAGAATTTACATTTGAGTTTCTAATTTAGCATCAAGGTTGTTGAAGGGAAAGCAGCTTGAGCTTATCAGGAGATTAAAAATAACATCAAAAGCAGCGTCTGAGACAGGCAAAGCCCCAGGAGTTGGTGCTGCAAAGGGCAGCAGGTGTGTTGCTCTGCTGTGTGATCCATGTACACATCTGGCTTTTCCAGGGAATTCACTGACTGGACCAAAAAGTAAAAAAAAAAAAAAAAATTTAAAAAATAAAAATATCTGCCATTTCCCACATGCAGCCTAATCAGGGTAGTCACTAAACACGTGTCCCTGCACAGACTTTATGATAAAGAGAAGAAGAATTGGTTGCCTTTCAAATCCTCCAGAAGTGATGGAGGCCTCTTTTGTTCTCTTGATAAAAGGAAAACAAACAACCTGACCATAAAAATCACGGGCTGCCAGCAAAAAGGCAAGTTCAGATACAAGGAGGAAATCAAGTGATTGATTTAGGTTTATTGTGACAGGCTGTAGTCACTGGGCTCATAAATTAGCAATTAGAGCCTAATTCAGAAGCAAATCAACCAAGAGTTCTTTCCTTGTTACCTTTCCTTTTAGTTTACGAGCCCACCTAGTTCAGGAAATGCTGATTTTCCTCTCTGGATGTGTCAAAACCCAGCAAACCTTCCACAGTAGTTTTTCAGCTACAACTGAGATAGACCCAAAATCATCTCTCTCTACATGAGTATTTCAAGAAAACCCATTAAATAGAGAAAGGCTGGTGATGATATTAATAGTGGGTGGGGTCTTGGCAAATTTCTGACATTCAAACATCTGAATTATTTTTCTCAGCAGAGTTTGGCTTGTCAAAGTGAGAAAAAGTGAGGCAGGGGAGCCACGAGCTTTTTTAAAATTGGGGACTGCTCTCTAAACACATTTTGGCATGAGAGCGATTCCATCATTCATAATTTCATCTCCTACAGGTTTCACAGTATATGTTATTTAAAGAAATTCATTTCCTGCTGAATGATTTATGAGGGGGAAACAGGATGCCGAGGGGAAACAAACGCATCAGAAGTTTCCAATCTGAGCATTTGCCATGGGGTTATTTCCTCACCCCTCCTCAACCCATCCTGATATTCCTTCTCCCGAGTAAAAACACTGGCACAGTTGCTTGAAGATTTTAGTTTCCATAGAAACTGTTGTTGGCTAAAGTAAATACAAGATGGTAAGGAGTGTAAATTCCCTCGCCCTGCAAGCTTGCAGCTGCCAAATTTTCACCCCCTGACCATTCCTCAGGATCCTCTGGTGCCTGAGATTTTTAGCCATGACTCCCTTTAAAGAGCACAGACCCTCTTCTGAGTGGCACTTCCACGACCTGCAGGTGGTGTGTGACCATCCAGAGCTATTTCCATGCCTCGTTGTACAACAGCACGTGTTTCTATCATTTTATTTTGCAGCCCTCGACACTGAACTTCACAAGGGAGAAGACATCTCTGGGTCTGCACATTAACACCGGGCTCCAGAGAGGGCTGCCAGGTACCGTGTGAACAACAGGAAACGAATCCTTGTTTTGGCACAACTCCTGATTTTCACGTTCCTTCAGCATTTCCCATCACAAGTGTGAGCCCTGAGCACCCTGCTGCTGCTGCCCCACGGCTGACACGGCTCCGAGTCCCCGAGAGCAGCACATGCCACGGCTGCAATTATGGGCAGTCACGTCCTCGGAAGGAAAAATTAACTGCATAATAATCTCCTGCTCTCGAAATCCCTCTTGCTCCCTTTCCTATCTGATTCTAATGCAAACTAAAAGGGCAAGGTCCTGATAATCATTTTATAACTCCATCACTTCTGTATATATTCAGTGTATTTTGGATTCGGGCCCTTTCTCCTAACATACACTATTAATGTGGTTTTTCTCATTCTCCTCAGAGCACTACTTTAATTTTTCTTCTCGTGTAGAGAATCTGCTGCCTGAGATTTGCCTTCATTCCAAGGAATGAGCCTTTCCATGCATATTGCATTGAGACAGCAAACTCTGTTACTGCTTCTGAAAATAGCAGCTGAAGGGAGACAGAAGGAGCCGTCCCCGACAACGCGCAAAGAGAAGGCGACGCTGAAGCTTCTCCGAAACACGGGGTCATTCCAGTGCACTGCTGACTGACTTGGGATGGCAGGACAAGCTTTTCATCCCCCAAGCATCAGGTGATCTGGTGCCCACTAAAGAACCCTGTTAGAAACCCAAGTTCCTGCCCACATGGTAACATTTCGTTGCAGCTCCCCAAAGTGTGGGAGCACAGGTAACAGATCCCAGTGGCTGATAAGAGTGTGGCCTTGGCTCTGGGACCACGCTCTGCTGCTGGGATATTCTATATATTTGCAGCCAGCTCTTGTGGGTAACTGTCCCTGAGCTCCTCAGGAAGGTCTTTCTTTAGCAGGTGCCTTTCTGAGCTACTCCCTCACCCAGCAGTAGTGCTGGTGTTCTCCTCTTAAGTCTCCAGGGAATGGAAAGAGCAGGAGAGAGCCTTCAGGAGACTCTGACAATCATCACAAACCAGAAGCTGGAGGAGGAGATGGGGTTTTGCACTCTGAGTGCCTGCACAGCTGCAGCCCAAGCTCTAACCCTGAGGTGATCTCAGCTCATTCCTCGTGCTACCTTAACGTGACAATTCTGGGATTAAAGCTGCACTTCTGTGTCTTCAAGGGAACCTTTAAGGCTAAACTTTTAGGCTATTCCCAAGAAGGAATGGAGAAAATAACCAGAGCTGCTGGATGAGAAACCCAGAAAGATCCAACAACAAACACTCAAGAACAATCACCAAATATGTTTGCCTAGACTCCTGGAGAAATGCTGTGAAAAGTGAATGTCAACCAACAAGGCTGAAGGAGAAACTGAGAAACCCTTTGTGTTTCTTTCTCTTCTACAGAAATTAGGAAGGTACACTGAATGCAGTGTGAGAACAGGTTGTTTTTTCGTTACTGGGACTGCCTATAGTCCTCTAAAATCATTGCTTGCTGATGGTCCTGTGTAGCAGCACAATGGGTTCTGAAACCTTACTATGGGTGTTGTTAATGAAATTGAGTTTATGGTAAAAATAAAAAGGAAGTGCTCTTTTTTATTTAAGTCAAGGCTTACTTAAAAAGACACTCATTTCTATCCAAAGGTAGCAGTAGATCAGAAATACACTAAATGAGGTTTAAAGAGTCCCATTAACCTAAGTTCTTAATGACAACCCACTGACAAAATCTACTTTTAGCATTCTGAAACTTTGCCCCCACCTGGAAGCAGAGCTGTGGAAAAGAACCTCTGAAAAGCTGGGAACTTGGGCAAGTATCCCCCATGCACAGCCAATATTCCAGGGGTTTTACTAGAAACCTCTGTGCAATCACAAGCTGCTGCTGCTTGACTCCAAGCCAAGCCTTCCTGCTGTTACATTAGTTTTAGATCCTCTGTGGAAGTGACACAAACAGGGCTTCTGTGACATTCCCTCACCTTGCAGTTGACGCTCCTTTGCTCAGCCCCACAACACAGATCAAAGCAAAACTTCCATGACTGGCCCCAAAACGAGCATTTTTTTTTTTCTCACCATTGGCAAGATCCCCTCACCAGCCAACCCAGGTGCTGTTTTCCTCCTGCCCACACACAGATCAGTGACAAAAAGCAAACTCATTCACATAGGTGGTGCATTTCTCACCACCCTAAAGAGCAGGGATTTTCTCATACCCTTCACTTAATGCCACTGCTGTCAAACCTGTAACACACTGTAACAAAAACAGCCTTTATGTAACCCAATAAATAAAAGTCACCAAGGCAATAGCTGTGCATAAATTTTAGCTCAAAACATTTTGTTAGAAGAACACGAATGTCCTCTGTAAAGCGGGGAGCATTTTAAAATAATGTCCTAGACATTGTTAATACTTTATTGCTATTCATCATTGAACCATTAATCATGGTTGCACTCATTTGGTATTAATGTGCACGTCACAAAGTACTTCTGCTGCATTTCAATTATAACTCAGCCTTTAAAATGCTGCCAGCACTACATGGGAAGCTTTGAAAACCAAATGTGAATAGTCTGTTCGGAGATAACTACAAGTGCATTCTGGCACGGAGAGACAACCTTTCCCATTCCCAACTCCTGCCCTCAGGGGGCCCAGGAGCCTGTGGGGCTGTGCCATGTGTGCTTCCTGGGAAGCCACAGCAGTTTTCCTCCCTCAGGATGAGGGGAGAAGAATCATTCCTTTGGGATGTTCCACCACAGCTCAGCAGCAGCAAGGCCACACTCCAAAGCCCCAAAGGAGATTCTTTTTTTCCCCCTATCACTCCTGTGATTCCCTGAGGCACTGTCTTGCTTCTGGAGCTGAGTGCTTTGGTTTTTTCTCTGATGTGTAGTGTCTGTCCAAACAAAAACACCAGAGAGAACGTATATCTACAGCCTCCTGTCTTTAGAGACTGCAAAGGAGTGTGCAATGCACCGGGGCAAAGCTGAAGGGAGCTGACATCCTGATCCCTCTGATGGCAGCTTAAAAAGAACCAAATCCTCCTTCTGGCCTCAAGAGGAAAAGAGGGAAATCAGCAGCACAAAATACAACAGAGACCTCAACAAATATCAGCTCCTTGCCACCAGGGAAGCCAAGAACTTGTAAGCATACCTAGATGAGCCAGGAATTTTGTTCCCTGGCAGCATTTTCCATACAGACTCCAACAACAAGAACTCAACAATCCCAACACTTCCCATCAGAAACCGTGTTACATGAAGAAAAGGCAAAACACTTCTTAGCTAAGGAAATTTTTTTTCTTTTTTAAGTTCTTGCATATCATTCCCTTTTTTTTTTTTTTACCCAGGTCACCAGTGTAACATGGAAGCACACAGTAAGAATTCCTACCTTGGGAGCTCTGGCATGTTTCCCACATCTGGCATCTTTGACGAGGCTGATATCCAGCAGCTCGGTCTCCTGGAAGGAAAAATTGCAATAGAAATAATTATGACATCATTCCAAGAGCCTCGCTGTGTTATCAGTGTCCCACTTCCCACACCTGGCAGGGGTTTTGACTGTCTGCAATGATTCTTGTCCAGACTGGGATCAGCTTCAAGGAGAGCTCTGGTGCACTTAAGTGATTCCAACAGCAACACTATGCAGGTCCCTTTTCATATATAGATTATAGAGAAGCCAAGCTGATTTCCTGCCTCACTAAATAGCAGCTGCTGTGCTTTTGTTTCAATCTTTTTAATACAATTTTAGCATTTTAATGTTAGTCACAGTGTGAAAAAGGCACCATTAGAAACAGAGAACCCTGCCTCTGCAACGGAAAACCTCCTTCATTATTGCCAGAACATTTTGAAAAGTGCATATGAAACCCAAGAAGTGCTATATCTACAAAGATAACAGGTTCCAACTATTTCAGTGACTGCTGCTCGGTAAAAAACATGTACTTTTGACAAGCATTTCATAGTTCATGAGTTATGGGTTATGCCACTGGAATAAAACTGGCACATAATGACAGCTCCTCTTAGGAAACTCCTGCCCTCCCCTACACACGTGTAACATGAAGAACCTCCCTTCCCTGATTTCAGCATTTGCAATGAGGAAGGATGCTGGAGATGGGAGCAAGTGCTATTCCTGGTTGCTGGATCCCTTGGAAGCACTCACATTCCCATGGCACCACTCGTGCTTTGCCGGGAGCAACACCAACTGTCCTGCAAGGGCAGCGAGAGATCTGACCTGATTTAGCACTACTTGACTGTCTTAAAGCACATCTTAAAACTCTCTGCCTCACTTACACCAGCATTTGGACTAATAACCCGTGTTAGAGTGGCTCAATGACAGACTAAATATAGCCTGAAATAAGTAATTGCAAATACTGTGTGGGGAATTTGAAATCTCAGTGCTGGACAAAGCCACTGCTCCTTCTCTTTTAAATTAAAAGGAGAAAAAAAAAATAATTCATGGGCATGTTATTTTGCCATGAATTACTTTGGATCCTTATTCCCCCCCCCCCCATTTGAAGAGAGAGACCTCTGCACAGCTCTTGCAGACCTTTGTTGTCAGTCAAGATGCAAGCTCTACCAACAGATTTTCACATGACTGTACATTCATCACATTCTCCTCTGTTCCCCACAGAAATCCCAACTCCCTACTATTCTAGTATTTCCTCAACTCCTCGAGCACCTTTTTCCCCTCTTCAAGCAGCCTGTTGAGGGGAAACTTGCACTTTTGAGATTGTTACTTTTTGTTCTCCCTTGCCCAGAAGAGGACAAGGGTAATGAAACTTGATGAGATTAGAAAGAAGTATCAGCAGGGTCGTAAAAGGTGATAATTTGTAAACCTCTTTAGGATAAACAACCCAAACTCCACCACTACACATGGCACATGGACACAGGGCAGTCTCCTGGAGCCTCTCACATGGACAGCTGATCACTGTACCAAAAACTTGCCTACAGCTGTCCCTGTTCCAGCTCAGGAGCACCTCACGGTTTGGGAACCCAATGTTCAAGCCTTGTTGGAAGCTGATCTCGCTTCCAGATCTCAGCTACGTTATTCTCATCCTGCCCCACCACTGGCACCAAGAGTTTAGTGCACCAAAGTCTGCTGGTCTCTCACCACTCAGTTAAACAACTGCACAAGAAACACCTAAAAATTGCCGAGGACAGTGGGCCCTGAGTGTCCATCTCCCAGTGTGAGTGGTGCCCAGGCCTGGAGGTGGCCACCACCTCCTCAGAGGGAAACAACTGCACTGGTGAGAAAGCAATGCCGATTTTTTTACCAGCCACAGATCTTT
Source organism: Manacus vitellinus (assembly GCF_001715985.3). Lineage (NCBI taxonomy): Eukaryota > Metazoa > Chordata > Aves > Passeriformes > Pipridae > Manacus > Manacus vitellinus. The sequence continues at coordinate 3,357,064 of NW_021940526.1, forward strand.
CCCTGGGTTTTACAACAACATTCCCACGTTCTCATCGTTCCTGTCGTGGCAGAATCGATGTCTTGAGTCCCAGCCACGCTTGAGTAGCGCAGGGATGTCTCCATGTGTTCTAATTCAGAAATGTGGCCAGTGCCACACCTGCATCTCCAACAGCCTCACGTGCAGGTAAGGCAGCAGGTGCTGCAAGTAAAGCAATGACACACTGCAGGGCTTATCTTTGAGTCAATCCATGTGGCCATTTAGATCCCAGCAGGAATGAAAGCCATGGAATATGGCAGAGCTAAATGTGGGTCTGTCTCACTCAGAGCAAGAACTAAGGCAGGAAGCAGGGCTTACATTTACCACAACAAACAACACCCACACTCTGAGGTGGTCTCTAGCCCACTGTGAAATGTTCTACAGAAGCTGCAGGCACATGCAGACCATGTCATAAAAATCAGCTTTCGATGACTGCAAGGACTAAAGAGCCCTAAAAATAAAGGCTTTAACAGCAAACACATGAGGGAAATTAAATATGCTGAAGGAAAACAGATCTTACACAAAGATGCTGAGCCACACACAGTGAGTGTCACAAGGTTTTTTTGGTTTGTTTGTTAGCTTGGTTTGGGGCTTTTTTTAGGGGGAGGGGAGGGTTGGTTTTGTTGTTGTTGGATTGTTCTGGTATTTTACCTTTTTCTTTAAAAAAAAAGAAAAGCAAACTGAATTAATAACTTATTTACTTAAAAAAGTACAACTAGACCTCCCATAACACAAACATAAAAAAACCCTTTTAAATGGAATAACACACATTAAGAAGAGACACAAGAAAGGAAAAAGCAGTGACCAGCATTCCCAGGGACAGTCAAGGAATCAGAACAACACTGCTCATCTCTGCATCCTCCTGGATGGAGAAGGATCAGGGATAAAGTTGTTTTGGAGTTTTGTCTACTACGTTCAAGCTGCTTTCATGCCACCAAGTCATGTGCAGAAAAGGTGACAGCAGGAGGAGCCAAGATCTGGCAAGGACGGTCTCAGAAGAACAGGGGAAGGGTGGAGTTTGGTGGGGCTGCTTGGACAAGACCAAGCAGATCTTGCCAGGGCTGTGGGAAGGGCCCTGAACATCCCCCTTGTGGCCCTCCTGCCCTGCTACCCCTCTGACACAGAAAGCAGGGTTTATAATCCTATCCCTAGGATCCTTTAAATCCCTATTTGACAAGGCCATTTAATTTGGGGGTAATGACAGAAGTCCAACATCTCAGCCACCATCAGGAATCAGCAAGGAACGGTCCAGCTTCCACATTTGATCCATATGTTCAGGTCTCCAGAAGCAGGAGCCTGACAGGTGCTGCAGCCCCTGCTCTACAATAAAGAGGACAAGAGCAGGATCTGCATTCACAGAAGTGCCTCTGCAGGCAGCATTTGGTGGGGCTTGCATAAATCAGAATTCCTAATGTGCCATTTCTTAGGAGCTCTTTGGTTTGAAAAAACCTCCTGGAATTCCCTCACCCCGGGCATTTGCTTTCATCTTTCAAACAACCAATTAAGAGGACAGAGATCACCATTTCCTATTTCCCTACTGCAAACCACGGGCAGATTCCTGTAAAGGAAAAACACACTTGGGTAGTGGCCAGAAAAATGCCCCTTTTCCTGTGCAGCAAAATAGCCCAAGCCCTCCTCCCTCAGAGTCAACTGGAGTTTTGCTAATGACTTCCTCCAGGCAGGCCTGGAGACTGCACTCTGTGCAGGAGGCACAGAAGCCATAGCAACTGGGGGAAACAAAAATAAAAAAATAAATTAAAACCACCAAACCTTCTGCAAGTCCAACTTTGCCCCGTTTAGAGACCTCCAGTCACTGCTGTTGGGACTTATTTATCTTGCAATAGAGTTAACATCTCTAAATGCAAGTGGTGGATCCCTCCAGTCATTTATAATACAAAAAGTCCAAGAGAAGTGAATTATTAATCCCACCATGTTTGTTTTCAATTAGCAGCTGGGACAGAGATGCATTCATAGAGGGTGCATTGTGCAATCTCACTTTTATGGGTGAGCACACACTCACAAAGGCAAGAGATTGTGCAACCCTCAGTGACTTCTTGAGCGCTTATAATTAGGCCCATCTGAATTTAATATAGTAACACCAATTTATACCAGCTGAGGATCTGGCTCACTTCTATTTTAAACTGCCCAAAATGATGCCAAGTGAGTCAGAGTGTCTTGGGAACTTGCTTGTGACATAACCCCAGCTACAGAGCAGAGTTCCTCATCGATCCCGAGGAGCGGGCTGGGAGCAGGATCGACCGTCCTACAGAATTCCACAGAACTATGTCAAGGAGACCAGGAAAAGTGGGTGTGCATCGCAACACCTGCACGGGTTAGCTGGCCCAGAGAGCCAATGACTTTATATACATCCCTGAGAAAAACAATTCCACTCTGCTCTGAGTGCTCACTGAGGCTGGGAAATCACACATTGCTCTGTTCAACCTCCGTTTCCACGGCCCTTCGGGCTGGAAAGTCTTTTTTTTTCCCCAGTGTGTGAAATGTTGCCACGTGCTGCCAGCCACTGTGGAGCACAGCTCCCAGCCCCTGCCAGTTAAGGTCATGCTCTAACTGATGTACAACTAATTAAACTCTGTAAACTCATTTTCCACTCAGCTGTGAGACCTGTGGCTCCTCGTTTCCAACCTGAAGAAGAACCTGTGTGTCTGAAAGCTTACCTAACTCTTCTAAATATACCAGTCAGTCTACTAGAAAGACACAAGACTGCCTTCAAAGGTTGCCTGATACAGTGCTGAGCAAAATAAACTTGGGAAAACCAAGCCAGTTCAGTAAACAAGCACCATTTAATGCTACTGGATGGCAATATCTGGGCAAAGTTTTCAAAGGGAAAAAGCCACTTTGCTGAAACAAACTTCAAACAGAGTCAAACAATGGCTTCTACTGGGAATAGTTAATCATAATGAAATGGTTCTTTAATACAGAAATACTCCATTTTATCCTTTTCTGAACATGAAAGCACTGCATATCTCTGGAAGAAAAAAAACATATGCACTTCTGTGTTACTCTTATTTTTATTTTGCATTTTAAAGAGGTTATTTAAAATAAAGCCATGTGACTAATATGCTTACAACGTGTTACAAAGAAAATACTAAGATCAACACTTGAATCTGATGGGGAACAGTTACAGAATCACAGAATCAATTAGGGTGGAAAAGACCTCTGAGACTGAGTCCAACCTGTGATCAAACACCACCACGTGAACGAGTTCAAGGCACTCAGTGCCACATCCAGTCTTTCCTTAAACACCTCCAGAGGCAGTGACTCCACCACCTCCATGGGCAGCCCCTTCCAATACCTAATCACCCCTTCTGTGAAGAATTACGAAGAAATTACAAGTTATGCTTAAGAAGTATCTGGTGCTGTAGGTTCAGAGCAAATCCGTATGCAAACTCCGCAATTTGCAGCCATTCATGGAATACACCTCATGCAGGTTTTGGAGATTTTGGCAGTGTACTGATCCATCAGCCACACCTGGATTAACTCCAGGATGAAGTTCCCTGCAGTGAGAGTGAACACTCAGTGCCAGTTCAGAAAGGGTGCCTGCACAGCTGGGGGGTGTCGTGTGTCATCCCCCTGCTAAAAACATACCTATTTTTCCCCATTACCATTAAGAATAAATTGAATGAAACACAGCAATTTGTCTCCTCTTCCCAAGGGAAAGCTGTGGAGGACTGGTGAGATGGATTTAGCAGAAACCTGCATCAAGAGCTACAAGTAGAAACAGCAAGGCTGTCAATGATTTTAACTGGAGCTATGCTGTGCTGCTGTGCTCCCCCAGAAGTCCCCTTATGCAATTCACTTGCTGTATCCCACTGGAAAGAGACAGTCCCTGAGGAAAGTGTCTCCATGCTTCCTCCTGGCAGCACACAATTCAATTATCAGGCCTCAAAATCACAGGCTCCATCAATAAACCAGCAGCAGAGCCATGCACACATCCTTAAGTCAATGGTAAAACTCTCCTCAACAACAGCAAAGTCTTTTTCTACACATGGTTCTTCACGAGTTCAAACCAATTTGTTACCTTCCCACTCACTCTTTTCAAGAGCCCATTAAAAATTACATCGTTAATGCTAAAAACTCACCGAGCTCCCCAAAGCCACCAGACCTCTTGTGGCTCCTTGCAGGTGCTGCTCTACTCACAGATGGATAAACAGCAACAAGGCACTCGAATAATGGAACAAATGCTCAGGTTAAACTCTTATTTCTGGAGTAGCCATTGACTTCTTTAAAGGGTCAATTAAACACACAGAATTTTAACTTGGTAAAGTGGCTTCTGAATTCTCTGCCTTCTAAACATCTATTAAAAACCCAAAGCCCCCCCCCAAAAAAAATCCACCACCGTGGCACACGAAATGAAAAACTGGGTGAGAGGCACAGCTGGTTACTGAGGGATGAGAGACAGAGAAGACTCTGCTGCCTCCACTACTTCACTCAAAAATCACTTACTTATCCAGTTCTTCCTTTCTGGCCTATTGTAATACCCAGGCTCAGCCAGGAGTTTTACTTTTAAAAAAACAAACATAGGGTTCTGTTATACCTTGAGAGAGCATGAAGAGAATAATAAGCCATACACTTCTTCCCAAGAGATAAATAGGGGAACTCCAAAAGTTCCGAAGGGCACCACACAATCCAGACAAGGCATTCCACCACAGAACCCACCCAGCACATACTGATCCACAACAACCAGCCAAATCCAATCCCTCCGGCTTTACCCTACCCAGAACATCAAGAAAAGAGCAGTGCTACAGCCCCCCATGGAGCTGGGGGAGGCATTCCTGCCACTTCTTCTGTTACCTGTGGTGACAAAGACACCCCCCCGAGGCAGGGAGTGACGGAGAGGGGAGGAAAAACAAACAAACTCCTCTTACACAGCACAGCAGCTCGGAAAACAAAAAGGGATGGTTTTAAACACTGAGTTGACCACACAGCTCCCTAGGTCTGGACTAGCATTTCTAACAAACAGGCAAAGCTAAGGGGTTTGATATCACAGGGAATGGTAATTCTTTAGAAAAAAAAAAAATCACTTGAGCAGAATGAGAACAGAACGACTTCTTACTACCCAAAATGAGTTATCTGCAAATTTGAACCTGAGCTAGGCTTATCAGGTGGTCACTAACTGTTTTTAATTCAGAAAGAGTTGGAGGACCTCAGCGAGGCAACAACCAGCGCTTATGATTTGACTCAGCTGCTCTGGGAACAAGCTCTGAACACCTGGCAAGGTTTCTTGGCACTTCAAGAAGAACCTGCAAGCAAATTTACCTGACATTCCTACTGAAAGCCCTTACAGGAAGCGCTCCTATGGAAGAGTAAGCCCCAAACTGAAAAGTTTTGGCTATCTTGACAACACACAATCCCTCCATATATCCCTGGAGTCATAAAAACAGTAACATTTTATAGTACAGAGAAAATAGTCTGCAGTTTATATAAAGCATAAAACACTGGGCTACTAGGAAAAAAAATGAGAGGAAATTTTCATACTAAGTACCCTTTTAATAATGAAAGCGAAACAATTCTTCTGCAATTATGCATATAGTTCTTTGCTGCTTCATTAAGGAAAATTTCATTTCCTTGGATTTACAGATGCTGTGGCAAAGCAGTTTAGAAACCGGTACAAAGATTTAACAATGCAAATCTTAGTGCAAAGAAATAGTCAGGAAGCAGGAGAAGGACACACCAGAGTCAGTGCGTGATCAGGAATCATCTCAGGTGTTAGAAGTAATGCTGGAAAAAAGGAAAATTTCCATAGCAGTAAGACTTCAATCTGCCCCCTCTTTAGCCATGTCTGACGCTACAGTACCAGTGCAAAGCCAGAAGTGTTTAAAAGGGTATAAGCTCAGCTTGGTATGTAGAAATAATTTCTTCACCTGTTAGTCGAAGTGTCAGTACATACTGCAAAAAACCAAGCCACAATCCCTAATTTTACAGCCTAAATACACAAGAGAATCAGTGGATGAAATGAGCAATGGGTTTGTGAGATAATTCCCTAACAGGACAGAGGGAAACAGTAGCAGAGTTGGAGAAGTAACTCCATATCCTAGTCCCACATCCATTACCCAGCTGCCACCTTTGCATCTGGCTCTACCTACCAGTGGCTCTGCCTTTCCAGCAAAGGCTGCAACACAAACACACTCAAAACTAGAAGTTTCTCATCCAAACAACTTGGTTTCCTTGCAGCTGGCAGTGGGAGTTGTATGGACACGAGCACCTGGTTGGAACTGGTTTGGTTCAGCTAAAATTGCTCTCGCTCTGCTGCTCGTCCCACTCGCACAACTGGGTAACAACAGGAGGAAAAGGAGGGGTGAGGAGGTGCAGCCACGTTCAGAAAGGAAAAGAGCTGGGGGAGGACCTGCTTCAGAAGAAAATACAAAAGTGTATTGTAGGCAGTCTTCATAATGGTACTTGACTGATTTTTATTCACACAACTGAGAATAACCTGGCAATTTGCAGCTTTGGAGTCACAAGGAAAAGTACAGTGAACTGAAGGTATAAGAAGCAGATTAAAAAAAAAAAAAACAAAAAACTTATATTAAGAAACTTCTCCTTTCAAATCAAAACTCATAGTTGTGTGTGATTATGATAATTAAATGCCTGCCCCAAAAGGGCCATATCGTATTTTGGGGGTGATGTTCTTGTGCCATTATTTCACACTGACAAGGAATTGCAGAATACAGAGACCATTATTACATTGGGTTTTTTTCTTCTGAAGCAAGTGAAGTGTATTATTTTGAGCAGAGTGCCCTGAACAGTGAACAGCTGGAGCAGAGACTTTCATCTCAGCGGGAAGAGCCCCAGCTCCTACTCACTGCCCTGCACTGCTCCACCACCACACCTGAGGCTGCAGCTCCTGCTCAGGCACAGCTCCTGCCCATCAACAGAAGGGTTTTCCAACACTCAGCAAGACCAAGTCCTCTGAACCTTTTTAAAAGTCCTTTTCTATTCACACAGCATAAACTGGGTGCATCTAAAAGAATATCAACAAATTTATGGCCCTGTGTTTACTGTCTTAGAGACGACTTCTGTTTTTGGTAGAACTCCACTGTTCTGGAATGGTTTTCTTTCTGACTGGTTGGGTTTTGGGGAGGGCTTTGCAGACTGGTTATTTCATTCACGTCAACAGCACAGAACTTTCGGCTTCTTTATATTAAAAACTTTTTGTATCCCTAAATTTATCAAGATTAGGACCTTGAAGTTGCTCTGCCCCCTCCATAACACATAGAGTTTTAACGTTAAGGCACAACATAGCAAAACATGCCCTGCTTACACACCTGTGACTTTCATGGATAAATAAGGATAATCCACTGGAAAGTGTATGGAAGCAGAATGTATATTCCTGCCAGCTCCTCCAGCAGTGGCCCTGGTATGTGTTACTGCACTGGAAAAGGCACACTCCAGGCACAATTCCAGCTGGAGACTTCAGATATAACATGATGTTTGAGCACTAACAACAAGGGCTGAAAACTCACCAAACCTGGGGACTGGAGAAAACCTAAAACATCTGCAGTTTAGAAACTGGAAAGGAAGAGAAACAGCCCCAGCAGCTGTAGGCAAAGCTACAGCAGTCTGGTTGGCAAAGCTTTAGATCAGATGATGAAAAGAACATAATAATGTGAAGGTAAAACAACGAAAAAATAAGTGCCTGCCCGAGTTTGCCAGCCACATCATCTCGAACTAAGCTGAGGAGTGTTTTTCCTTGGCACAGGAAGCTTTGAAGATCATCTCTGCCTGAATTTTGACTAATTACACGAGCCAGAATTGACACATCATCCCAAATTCTGCTCACCAGTACTCAGAGGTGAATTTAACTCGAAGGAGCTGGAGAGAAGATTTCAGAAGCTATTACAGAACTGGCTCTTTTTAGAGAAGACTAAGAGAGCTTGGCTTCCACCACACAGCTAAAGGAAGGCTAAGAGGGGGATGATTATTGTCTATAAATACATGTATTGTATAATCAGCTGCGAGGAAGAGGAGCTATTCAATCTAGAAAGAAATAAGAACTGAGCCATACAGATCCTAATATGTGCGGGCGGAATTAGGAACTTTTTCTTCAGACACTGAAAGCAAAAATCACTTAAAATGGAGTTTGATGTGTTTCTGAATATTACAACAACACACGTAATAAACAATATCCATAAATGTTGCACACAGAAAAATCTTTTCCTATAGTAGTGATCTAAAGGAACGGTGTTTATTTACAGCTAAATCTTTAAGTTCTCAGCGTTCCAACCACCAGGCAGCTTTATCCATGAAGTTACCACTGGATAGGTCATTAATGAGAATAAATGAGAATAATTCATTAAATAATGAGAGAATAATTCATTAAATACTAATTCATAAATGGCCTATTTGGTAGGTTTTGAAAGTCTTCTCACTCCATCCTCCTGCAGCCCCTTTTACTTCACCTGCTGCTGCCACACTTTAATTTCCCTTATTGCCTGCATTTGCTGCTTACCTTCTAAATGTAAGTGACTTTAGAACACAGTTATTTGTTCGGGACGTATTAAGGAATTAATTAGAGGGGAGTAGGAATTTCTTGCTAATTTATTCTTTACAAGCTGTAATCATTATTATTTTTGCACTCTCCCAGGGTTTATGGATAAGTGCATTTTAAGAATCAAAGCAACAAAAAAAAAAAAGAATCAGTGGGTGAATCTCTACAGATTTAATTTATGTTCATCTACTAATAACCTGAATGCATAATATTCTTCATCATTATTTTATAAATCTCTAGGTAGATCCTAGAGAAATTATTTTCATGACGGTATTTGCATGCACACGCCTCAAATTCTTTTAGTCTTGGCAGCTGTGCTTGAAATTGGAATTTACACTGAATGAGGAAATACGGGTCATCCTGCAAACACAACAGACAGAAGTCAATGGCAACTTGTTGGGAGACCTTGAGTCCTCGCCAAGCCACGTTTCCCAAAATATTTTGCCCTCCACCACGCTCAAGCCTCAATTAGCAGCTCCTCTCTCTGGCAGGGCCAGCTGCTCTGAGCACGGAAGGCACACACACAGCACACAACCGAGCTGTCCTTCGGTTGCAACCAAAAAACTCGGTGGCATTTAAAAAGATGGAAGATTGGATCTTATTTCCAATCCAAGTGAAGAACACACTTCCGTTATTAAGAGCTCACTTCACCCTACCCCTGAAGCGTGCTGACAGCTGGCTGTGTGCAGCACTGCCCTCAGCACACCCCCAGCTTTCCATGTGCTTCATGGACACTTTGGGGCTGTTCTGGAGGGGGGGGGTTTGGCTAACTCTGTCTTGTCTCCACTTGGTGACAGCACAGACACAAAAGGATGTTTTTCTCTCCTGTCAGGGCACTCTTTGCTGTTTCCTGTTTATATTTCCTTCCAGTCTGTGGAATGAAAAGCCAAGTAGCAAACCCAAGGTTAGCCCTGCTGTCTAATGATGTTTCCTTATTTAGCAGCTCGTTTGACTGCATTCTGATGGTTTCTCCCCCAGAAATGTTCTCAGTTCCGTTCTCTGGAGCATAATTATCCTAAGTACCTTTCCCCCAGCAGCAGCAGCACTTCAATACTTCCTTGAACTTCAAAAGAAAGTTTCTCTTCTTGAAGGTGACTGAAACAAGACTGGAAGAGAGGGCCAGAGGGCTCCATCCTGACAGGGAAATGCAAGAGAAGCTGAGGAACCAAATGCTTTGTGCATTCCCCGAGCCTCTGAGACTCACAATCCCTGCATTTTTGAGACATCTCAAGGACAATTTTCATGGCACAACCAACCTGCAACACCCAGACACACTGGTTTGAATCCATTCTTACTTCATATTATCAGAGCAACTGTGTTGCTTTTCCAGCACTCTCCGTTACACAGCCCGGATGTCAGTTCTGCATTTCTTTTCCAAACTTTAAGCGCCCATCCTGAAATAATCCCGCTGGGTGATGGCCTGGGCTGGGGGGGCTTGGTTGTTATCACCCTTAATGCAGCAGCCAAAGGTGATCTCTCACCAACCTCCTCAAATGAAGCTGCAATTTCTGGAACAAGGCACATTTCACCAGAGGAGATGAATGGCAGTCAAAATGCTTTGGAAAATGTTCCATGCACGCTCTAAAATACCAACTGGTTCTTGCATGTAGGAAGATCTAATGCCTTCCTGCTCAAAGACCTCTGGATTTCAGCAGTCAAACAAGTTGTTCTTTCCATCAGACCTGTGAAATTACAGCCAAATTTGGACAAACTACCAGAAAATCTCCATTTGCACATAATGAACATAAAGAAATCGTGGAGAATATATATTCATATTATTTTCAAAGTGCACAAAGAAAACAAAACGCAGTTTAGCCCAGCATTTCTTAACTTCTAAGTGGTTAAATTTGCAGCCTAATTATTCTCTTAACAAGTGGCTTTTTTCTTTCTAAATAAAATTTCACATGTAATAACATTATTGTTACAAATCCAGTGTATGATTTAGCGTGTCTTTCAAAGCTGCCTCCAGAATAACACCAGAAAGGGCTATTACTGGGGAAAAGCAAAGCAGTTGGAAGAAGAGGAAAAGGGATGCTTTTCCCATAATTATGTGGATTGAGAAACAGCTATTTTTGTCAACATCTTCAAAAGAGCTTTTCAAGTTATGGAAAGTAAACAGAGGAAAATCAGAAAAACAAGGTGTTTCCGGGTTCCCCCCTCCCGAAAAATGGTGGTTTGAAAACCAACAGTGAGAGAAGACAGATCCAGTGAGGAGAACAAGGAGAGTTTGGGTAGAGGCTGGGGGGGTTGTGTAAAATCACCTCCTGTGATTTTAATCCAGGGACACATTAGATCAGATATTTTACTGATGAGATTTTAATTGGAGCTTGTCACCCTCCAAAAATCCCTCCCACATCCCGGGCTGGCTGTAAGTCAGGACAGGGATGGTGACAGCAGATACTCCAAATGAGAACCTGTGTGACAGCTCAGCCTCTGAAAAGACCTGTGGGTGAAGGACAGAGCAAATAAACAGGAACTTGCTAGAAGGTCATATTTGTACGTTTGTGGTCAACTCTTGCAGCCTTATGATGACAATTGGGATATTTTGGGTTACATTTGGGTGATTATTTTTTTCCCCTGTTGCTGTTTGTGAGCCCAAGCTCCTGCATGAGAATGACAGGATTAAACGCAGAATGTGATGTGTGTAGAGGGACACACAAGTGTTCAGGCACGTACCTCCTGGCCTTTCTGTGTATCCAATAAAAAATACTTTCTCCACTTAAACCAGACTGTCAAATCCTCATTATCCTGCTCCAGGTACTGATGAGTAAACTCTGGCAAGTACAGGCCACGTTTCACCACATTCCCCTGTTTTTTACAGCATGTTTTATATGAAACCACCAGAGGAAAATCCAAAAAGCTTCTCACAGAACAGCCAAGAGTGACCACAGTGTTTTACTTCATAACAGGCAAACATAAACCAGGCAGAAACTGTGACACTAATGCTGGGTACGTGAAGCAGTTGCTTCCCAGTGACGCCGTTTTTTGCCTCACTGGACCAGTCCTGGGAGAATTAGTCAACCTGACTAAAGGAGTCCAAGCCTATGGTGTCACAGATGAGCTTTTTCCTGTTGTGTCTGAAGCATTAAATAACATTATTCATTTATTCACACCTATAACTGATGTTGCACAGAAGTTTGTGCAACTCTGCATTTCACTGCGGAGCTTTAGCAGAAAACCAAATATAAACCCAACATTTTGGCCCTGACTCTTCGATGGCATCAGCTGGTAAGCCCTAAACCCCAACCTGAAAAACTTAACATAAACACAGCTCTTACTGTCTCCTGACATTGTCCCCATGTATGCAGAGTTTCAAGAGCTTTGCTATAAATGCAGCAATTCTCTTAAAAACACGCAAATAAAAACCACGGGGTCTTGTGACCCTCTTTCTTCCACATCTTCTACGTGTATGCCTGTTACAAAACTTGCCTCTTCCATAACAAAGAAAATCCCCCACTCAGACCCAGGATGTAAAACTTTATACTTCTTTTTCAGGCTGGATTATAAAACTCCAGGATCTTCCACACCTGATTCAAAACACTAATTGAGTATCAACAGAGCTGGGGTCGGGGTGTATGACAATGTAATGACATCCCAGTTTCCCTTCCTAAAGAAAATACAATTTTCCATTCATAAAAATTTGCAGGAATAGCTATAATTTCTCTGACAATCTGTTTGCACATGGCATTCCAGATCCAAATTTACCTTTTCCTCCACAGAGAGGCCTCTTAAACCCTAATGGTGTGCATTTGTTCCTTAAAATAAGTTTTTATTCAGGCTGGTGGGGGCTCAGTCTCTCTCAGTAGCCCGAGTCTTTCAAAGGGATTGTTTACCACCTCAATTAAAGGAGAACAGAATAACGTGGCCAATTAAAAAGATGAAGGACCTGGGGTTTTATATTAGACTTGAAATTACCCTCAAACTACAACTGCAGCTACCCTTGTGGATAAACAAACCTCAGCCAATTATTGCAGCAGCAAAACAAATTAAGGTACAGTCTCAAACCAGATTAAACATGAGATTAATTTCTTGAACAAGGACGTGCCCAAGATGCCAGAATTCCTCAGCAGTCACAGTCCAGCATATCTCTGTCCTCACAGCCCTGGAGGAGGGATACAGATCCTCAGGCATCGGGAAAGCTCAGATGTTGAAAACCACTGTTTTAGCCCCAGTAGAAATGGTACTTTAATACCCTTTTTGCTATTTGGTATAATTTTTATTATGAGTTTAACGGTAATCTGTGCTCCAGGAAGATCCTATCAATATTTGAGTAGCACTTCCAACCATCACCAAATAAATCAACCCATCCGGACTTTTATTGCCCCGGATACAGTGTCTGCACTGGAGCAGCTCATAAATTATTGCTCACCTCTGATTCTCACCAGATTTTGAATGATCCATTACCAAACAAAAGCCTAGGTAATGTACTGTTACTATTCCATGGACAGCATCTAATGTCCCCCTCCCCAAAACTGGTCATTAAATCAAACTGCGGGTTGGGCACATCGATTCTATTCCCTTCAGAAATACTGGAGACATTTGGGTTTTTCTGCACTTGCCACACAGAGATAGGAATCTGCACATTGTCTTTTCCCCCAGGAAAGACATCAGCAAGGGGGAGATATTTCTGCTGTTGTCTGATTGGTTTCTGAAGGGGTTCCTTGCTCCATCAGAATCCGAGGTAAACCAAACCCCAGACACTATAAAGAAACAGGAAAAACTCGTTTCCCGAATGGATTTAAAAAGGAAACCTTGGAAATAGCCAGAGAATTACCATTTACTTTGGCTACACAACCCCTCCTCAGGTTTCCCTGGAACACAGAAACCCTCCCCAGGCCTGTGTTCACTTTGTGATTTGGCAGCTGCTGCAGAAGGGTTTCCCTCCAGGACCAGGCGCGGCAATTCCTTCCGCGCTATCCCACATAAACCCCCGGCCGTGCACTCTGCTCCACGGTTCATTCCTGCTGGGACTCCCTGCAGCGTCCCGAGCCTGTGGGCAGCTCCAGAGGCCATGGAAAGAAACACATCCCACGCCTTTCACTGCTTATGAGTCCAGGAACCAACTGGGCACTCGGCAATAAAACGCGCCCTCTGGGCCTCGCAGAATTATCACCTCTCCTCTTATATCTGCATGTAGCAGGTCCCTGCTTCTCTTCCAACCTCAAAATCAGATCGCTCCCAGAATGCTAAAGGTTATATAAACAGGAAAGAAACCCCACCAAAACTCGTTTCCGACACCTGATGGTATCGGAATAATAAATGGATTTATTTCTAACAACCGTGGCAGTAACTGCCACTCACCACAGGCCTTCATCCATCTGCATTTACGGCTCCCCGAGCACAAAGATACAGGAAAAAGAAGATCTGATTCGAATTTATTAGGTAATTTCCACCTCAGAATGGAAGCCATTTTAAGGACTGTCTGCTATGCATGCAGGTTAACATATGTCCCTCATAGGATGGAGTCAACATCGCACCCAATGTAAATCTCAAAGTTCAGCATGGCCTGAATTAAATCCTGTAACGACTTCCAAAAGACCACAGTACAATCTGTAATGTCAACACCATCCTGTGGTCCATGGCTGTAATTTGTTAGGTCAATAATTCACCACACTCTATTAAACTTAGTACTGGCTTCCTCAAAAGCGCTAAAATAAATGTTTAAAAGGTTCCCAGTGGCATATTTATAGTTATCTATAATTAGCTCTGCAGCGTCGCACAAGCACATCACGGAAATTATTTATATAAATCAGGTAGCGACCTTAATTTCACACTTACTCTCCAAGGACTGGCACAAACAACTTGCAAAACCCCCTCCAGCTCCTGAGAGCCTTAACCCAGAGCCCAGGATGCACAGTCAGCAACGCTCCTTGTGGTTCGTTCTCCTTTGGCTACACCAAGAGTGCCAGGAGGAGCCAAAGGCCAATTCCCATCTAAAATGACAGGATGGCTTCTCCTCAGTAAGCCTTCTGATTCCACGGTGTCATTCGGCCCCAGCCATCGGGTCTTTGGGATGCAGTTGCCATGGAAAAGGACTGGCTGTGGGACCACACAGGGCTACAGATGTGAGGGAGAAAGTGTCCCCACCCCAGTTACTGCAGAACTCAGAGGTCCATCCCGGAGGGGACCTCTCCTATTCATGGGTAACCTTCTGGGTGACACCCAAGTCCTGTCCAACAACAGTCTGTACAACCAAATCACTGATTTTCAGGGCAAGGATGAACAGCAAGTGTTAGCATGGTTACCTCTATTACCTCACTGTATTATCTAAAAAAAAACAAAAAAAGAAAATAACAATACAAGCAACCTGTACCTCTATGGTATGCAAAGTGCTGGCTGTGAACTGTGGCACTTGAATGCTTCCAAAAGCTCGTGTCTTCCTTTGTGAGAGACATGAGAGGGGAAAAAAAACAAGGAAATAAAAAAAGGCTGGTTGGCAAATGTTGATGTACAGCAGCTCATATTATACTGAGCACTGCTGGATTCCTTTTTTTCATCCATATGCCAGGAACAATTGACCTAAGGCAAGACTTTTTTATTGCAACTTTTGGCAGATCCAGTCAATATCCATTATTTACAATTATGCTTTTGTGTGTGTTTCCGCTGCAGTATCTCTGCCTAATTGTCAAGCCCAGATAGGACTCCATCATATAATTATTCAAAATGCATTTAGTAAGTGATGCAGATGCAAGATACAGGGGAGAAATAGTCCCAGCCAGTATGAAATTACATTCCTAACAGCAGTGCATCTCTCTAAGCAGAAAATATATGGCAAGTTAGCACTAAAATACCTCTACTAAAAACACTCTTTGTTCACGTTTCCTTCAGTAATTCAACACCCTTTCCCCCCCTAATCTATAGGGATTATCTACTGCCTGGAGCTGCACTGCAAAATCCCATTTCTCTTACCATGCAGCTCCACAGATCCTGCTTAGGACAAAACCCACACCATTACTGGAGTCCCCTACATCCATGTTTTAAGCAGGGCTGCTGCAAAAAACATCTGAGACCTCAGAAACCAAGAGAGGGAAGTGCAGGGGAACTTTGCCTTCTCGGTATATTGGCTCTGAGCAGCTCATTGGTGTGTCAGGGACAGGGTGGTGCTGTCACACACCCATGGACAGCACTGCAGGGACAGCTCTGCCTCCAAAGGCAAACTTATTCCTGGTTTCAGAACAAGTCTGGATCAGGAGGAAGCAAAAGACTCCAGGGAAGAGACAGGGGCATAAGTGGTTGGCAGAACATACACTATTTAGTTACTTTCTCCCAGAACATCTCTGGTTTAAAATCCCGAACAAACATCAACGGGAAAAGAAAAAAATAGCATTAATAATTTTAAGGTATTTTTGTTTAAAAAAAATCAAAATTTTTAAATGCTGTCCTTTGATATTAAAAGAACACACATACCCACATGGCAAGCCCTTCTTTCCTTTCCAGGCCAAGAAGACAAAGCCTACACACCTGCTGCCCAAGAGCCACGACCAGGCAGCCAGGAGGCACCTCAGCCACCTGCTACAGCAAAAATGCCCTGGAAAGAAAGAACCTGTGCTCCACAACAGGGTGACAGGGACAGCAGGGCTGGGGACAAGACCTGGTGCAAGCATGGACTGCTGCCTCCAAAAGTTACCGCTGGAAAGTTAAACTCGGCTCGATTCAATTCCACTGAGCACATTATGGGGTTTCTTTCAGCTGATATAAATTTTTGACACGGTATTTCCAGAGGGTGACAGACTTATAATGAGCCAGTAGAGTCTGCCCTGGGACAAAACCATCTAATGCTCACGGGTCCTGAACTTTCCCTCTGTTCAGCTGAGGGCAGACTAGGCAGGTAATGGTTTATTACCCGGCCACATCCCAGCTTCTCTCTCCTGCTCCCAGCACAGCCAAGACTTTTTCTACAGAGAGGTGAAAAGGAGAGGTGGGAGGGAGCCAGAGCAGTTCCAACATCAACCACATGACACGAAATACACTCTGTCTGTACTCGCTTTCAGGGCTCTTTGCAAGTAACCACAGCTTGATGCATCTCCTTCCTTTCACACTCCTTTTTGCAAGCACCTTTCCAGTGAGTGAGAAGAGCAAGCTTTGGGCTGGAATTTGCAAATGCACCTCGTGTGGGAGTTGCTCAACTCCCCCTGGAATAACGGGTGTAAGGAGGAGCAGTGCTAATGGAGGGAGGCAGCCAGGGATAATTCCTCTGGGACGGGAGTTTGACTGAATTCCCTACCCTGCGAGGACTCTTGGAGGACAGAGGAGCTGTGGCAAAGCTGTGCTTTGAACATCTCTTTCTAAGCCAGCAAAATTAGCGTAAATGAACGATGGCAGGCCAAAAAAAGCTTCAGTGATATAATTTTGCTGTGCACTAAATATAGCACAAACGTGAGCGTTCTGTTCTGAAAGGCAGGGATAACTTTTAAACCCTATCTTTGCATGTCCCTTCTACAGGTGAAGGATCAGGTAATACCCAGCTTTTGCAGCCCTTGAGCACAAACACTGCAGGGTGACACACCACAGCACAAATGACCATTGCTGCACGTTGAGGGGCAGCAGAGCTCAGCACCTCACACACTGGTCATGCAGGGAACGCAGGAGGCAAAACTAGAAGAAAAAAATTGCTCCTCAGAAAGCACAGGAATGGACTAGTGCAGTGCCACAGATTGCTCAGCAAACCCCGTGCAAGTTCTGCTTCTCTTGATGTGAAGGAGGGATGGAAGGCAATTTTCTGCTGGGCTGTTCACGTGTCTCTCAGCGATGCCCCGTGTGAGCAGCTCCTGCAGCCGTGGCAGAACCAGGTTGATGTTCCCCCTAAAGGAGGCTGCAAGACACCTATTTCAGGCTTTGCCAGGAAAGAAGCCACTGCACACCCACAGGCTGCCAGTTCTGCTGCAAAGCTGGGCTGAGAGCACCCACCATCCCTGTCCCTGCCTCCACAGGCGACACAACCTGATGAGCTCAGCCCCACTCCAACAGGAGGAATAAAAGTTCCCACAACCCAGAGAGACAAGCAGTGGAGCAAGACTCTAGTTGGCATGCTGAGCTGACAGATCCCATCATTCCCCTTCTCTTCATTTTTGCTGGCCGTGGGTAATCTGAATTTGCTGTAAAATACTCCTGGCTTGTTGCAAATAGGCTGAATGCTGAGGAAGTGCTAAGGGACAAAAAGGCTAAATTCCCTACCCAGCTCCAGAAGCCCTGCCAGCCCTGACTCCTGGCTAACAGCATCCCTAGGATGTAGCCACAGGCAGGAAATACTTGTCTCTCACTGCAGCTCCTACTTGACTTCCTGCCATCCATAAGACTTCTCTCTTGGCATCCCCTCCTCAGGTTCGCCATCTCCTCACCCTGCCAACTTGTCTGTTCCAAGTTTCCCATGCATTTACAGAAGTGACAGTGTGACCTCTTGTAAGAGTCACTTTTACAACACAAATGGACAGCCAGAAGACAAACATACACTTTTCCTACATGCTCCATGTAGCCTCAGCCAGGTTCCCTGGCCTGGGAAGCAGGAGGAGCTGGGACTCTTTTTCCCTGAGCAAGTGATTCCTGCTCACTCGTGCCCTGTCTTCACATTGTTGAGGGATTCAGCTGCTGGCTGTAGGGTTTAAGGGAAGGGTGTGCACAGTTCACTGATGGCTTCTCACAGGGCTAGATTAGGTCTGGAAGCTTTGCTGTCCAAGTGCAGGCAGGGATGTCATTCCTGGGTCAATCTCACCAGTGCAAAGTGAGGCACCTCACGCAGCAGCTTTTTCTGTGTGCACAAACAGCACTGGTAAAAGCACTACCTCCCAGCAGACTCCCTTGGGTCTGAATTCCCAAAGCTATCCAGCCATCACTTCCAGCCATGCACTCCTTCAGCAGAAAGCTGCAAGTTATTACCACACTCACAGGCGCCTTTCCCTCAGCACACAGCCCAAGGATTCCAGTGTGCAGGAAGGAAGGGGGAGTTAAAGACCCAATTTCTATTTCCACTACTTCTGATACTTGCTAAAATTTTCTCCAAAGTCAGCAGCAGCATAAAAGTGTTACTTTTAGGGCCATTCTCGTATTAACAAACACAAGAACTGTTACAAGTCAGCACAAAATGTAATTTTATACTAAGCATATATTTGCAAATTTAATGCCAGGTGCTATGCCAGCCTATACGTGGGCAGGGTCTAAAAGACCTCCAGAGGTTACATGGGAATTTTAGAAGCAAACATTCCTTGGCAGTGACATCCTGGCACCCAGCAGAGCGTAACAGCTACGCCGAGGCCCTGTGGGAGCACACAGTGCCACAGCTTCCAATCTGGAGTTCCTGCTTCCATTTATCTGCCACTGCCTTCCTAGAGTTCCCTCTTTCAATACTCCCAGTTCTGGACTACTGTAAGTGGGTTGGCCAGCAGTAGGGACAGTAGGAGAGCAGAAAGGTGCCCTGGGGCTGAGCTGGGAGCAGGGCTCAGCACATCTGAGAGACCACCTTCACCCCTGCTCCTCACCAGGCTGCTCAGGGACCAGCCCTCCTCCAGGAGCAATCCCTCCTGAAGCCTAAACATCGGCTGGAGACCTCTCCTACCCCCTGTGAACAGACCCTTCCACCTCTGCCCTGCCCGGGCTGCCCCTGGGAGGCTTTGCAGCAGGGCTGTTGTGCCCAGGTGGTTTTGCTGGTTTGTTTTTTCCAGAGGAGACCCTGGAGCAGCCGAGTTTCCATTCGGGGGGTGACGCTCCGAGGTTTGGTTTCACTCCAAAGCCACTCCAGCAGCCAAACAGATTTGCTGGCAGCAGCTCCTGTCACTCAATCCCCCACACTGATGTTCCCTCAGAGCTGGGGCTGGAGTCAGCTGGGCAAGGGAGGGTTTCACCAATGACCCTTCCTGAAACCCAAACACTCCCTTAGTTCAGGCTCAGGATGTTCCCTCTGACCACAACGAAATGCCTGAGGTTTATTCAGCCTGTCATTACACATTAAGGTGTAGCAAGCACAGCTTTTGACCGACCCAGAGACGGAAATTCGAGGCTGTTGGAAGACTGTCTCCCAAACCTGCCCCGTTCCCGTTTCTACAAACTTGGAGGAGGTTTGGAGCGAGCAGAAAACAAAGTTTAGTTCAGAACATTCACCGGGTAAACAGGTAGGGCAAGGCAAAAGCAGACTCTATTTAAAAATAAAGATATTAAGGAGACATTCTCTTTCAGTGCTGACCATTTTCTATGAGAAGAAAATTAACCCTGTTTTCTCCTTTCTGCCTCTCTAAAGAAGCTCATTTCTTTCTAGTAACTATTTCACAGAAATAGGAGGTGATTCCTCACAGATCTCTCCTCAGCATCTGAGTTTGCCTTTAGTAACCTACAGCAAGCAACAGCACGTGCCTGTTCTTGAAATCCAAACCACATTTGTCCTCCCACGACCAGACGAGC
Source organism: Manacus vitellinus (assembly GCF_001715985.3). Taxonomy (NCBI): domain Eukaryota; kingdom Metazoa; phylum Chordata; class Aves; order Passeriformes; family Pipridae; genus Manacus; species Manacus vitellinus. Next base: position 3,376,976 of record NW_021940526.1, read on the forward strand.
CAAATTTATTTGGGGGGATAATTTTAAATCATAAACACGTTTAAAAATATACATGAAAAAATACTTTTGGTTTGTTTAAACCAGTGGGACATGTCATGGACCATCAGCTTCAACTTCTCCTAGGCTTTGATGGCTTGTTGTTTGGCCACAAGGGAGAAGAGAAAGTTATTTCTTTTTGTGGTTAAAAAAAAAAAAAAAAAGAAAAATAAACTACCCCCTTCTAGTCCTCTTCACACACACACACACACACACACACACACCAGAAAGCAAAAACCAAAACCAAACAAGCAAAAGCCAGAGAGGAAATAAATGTTTAAAAAAACAAACAAGCATAAAATTCCTTAAAACATCCCACCTTTAAAGAGAATATTTGGCAACCACATCAAAATAACAAACAGGGACATGCAGTCCATGTTGTACCTCCTCCCTTTGCAGATATAAACTGAGAAGTGCTGGGACATTTAAAAGATCCATCAATAAAAATAAAAAAATCAAAACAACCAGCAGGGCTTTTACAAATGTGTGTGTCTGCAGATCTACAGCATTGGTAGATTTTCTGCCACTTTCAAAAGGTATCAAATGTTGTTCGAATCGTAGCTCAGTATTTAAAGAAAGTCACATCTCAAATTTCCAGAATATCCTTCAGATTAGCTGGAAAAATTAAGTCTTTTGGGTATTCTCCTCCATCACTAAAAAATACACATCCAGGGTATGTCCATGCACACAACATCTTGTATTTTACAGTTGTGTCCAGTGATCCAATAAATAACCACTAAACAAACTTACTACAAGATTTTCTAAATAATGCATTTAAGCATCTTTTTCATATGCTCTTGATCAGGTTTTATTAACTATTTAAAAGTTTTCTTTTTGCCTACAATGGCAGGAGAATTCCCCTCTCAAAGCGAGTGTCGTTCTGGGACTGCAGAAAGTGGGACTTCTAACAAAACAACAAATGTGATGAGGGACAAAACACCAAATATGATGAGGGACAAATATGATAAAAAATCAAAAAAAATCTATGAACACCTGAAGGAACAGGTGAAAGCAAATGTAGAAATAACAGCAGCAGGAGTTGCATCCTTGATTTCAACAGGATGAGGTTCTTCTATTGCCTGTTCAAGCTTAATTTCTTTTGTGTCAGCCCATTATGCCTTGGCATCTTGCCCTCCTGTTGGGAGCCACAATTTGCAAATGAGTTTTCAAGGTTAAAAAAAAAAAAAAAAAAAAGGTGCAAGGAAATGAGATTTCCTACTGCCAAGCAAACATCACAATGAAGTATTGCAGTGGCTTTCTCCAAAGGGCACGTTGGTGGCTCTGCTGATAACAAAACGTTAAAAATAAACTCCAACAAAAAAAAAAATAAATCCTGATTCTGTGTTTTCATTTCAAGGTGCAATAGGGGGAAAAAAAATCCACGGCAAAATGCAGGCAGTAAGTGATTCTCTCCTAAACACGAGGGGCATCTGTCTGTTCTACAGGATAATCATCATCATCATCATCGTGTGTATCAGAAGAAATGTGGAGCCGTATCTCGCTGTCTGTTTTGCAAACAGAGCTAATGAGAGTCAGGCAGATAATGTTTTCCATTAAATTGAGGATATGAGCCTGATGCAGCTCCACTGAAATCAATGGCAGGATTCCCATTTGTCTTAATGAACCTGAAGCAACTCGTGCAACACCAGATGCAAACCCCTCCACTCGCTCTGCCTGCTGTGTTCAGAAGAGTCCTGGGACCATTTTACCACACCAAAAACTAGTCACATCAGGCCAGAAGAAAAGAATATACAACTTTATGTCATTAGGAAGTAGCTACATGTTTCCCTTTCTCTACTTTTTCTCCAAGGTTGTTTTTGAACTAAATTAATCCCATGCTCTTAAACATGATGTGAAAAACCTCAGCAGGTTCTGACAGAGAAGAAATGTGGATATGTGGGATCTGTGCAGAGAACTCTAGTGCAGCACAGCCTTTCACTGTTACAGAAGGTGCAGTGTTCATGTCATGGGTACAAGGAAAATAAAATGCAGTATTTAAAAACAAAAACTGAAGAAACGGCCTCAATTTTTTTTCCCAGGCAGAAACAACCTGATTCATTTCAAGCCATCATTTACAAGAAGAAAAAACAAAGCAAACAATGCTCTCCTCTGCATAAATCCTAAGTTGCTGTCCACATAAATATCTATCTAAATGATAGATTTTAACAGGGATTCTGACTCCAGCAAAGGCCTCCTGTGTTCTCCTGTCACCCCTGCCTGAGGGCAGCAAGTGGCAGCATCCACACGGATAAATCTTTACGAGTTTCTTTTAGAGTTTCTCTTGTTTTTATACTAAATAATGGCAAGGTGGGAGGGAGGGAGGGCTGCATCAGAGCAAAAGCACGTCCTGAAAAGCTGCGAGGAGGGGTAGAGTTGTTATTACGTGGCCCACAGCAGTGCCTGCAAACCCCTGTCACCCCAGCGCTGCCTTTGGCCGGGTCCAACACAAACACGCTGCCAGACAGACCCTCCTCAAAGGAACACAAATTACACTGATGCTCCTTTAATCAATGCCAACTGGATATAGAATTGGAATGAAAATATTTTTTACCTCACTGTTGACTTTTAGCTACTTCAGCAGCAGCAGCTCTGCCGCTCCCGGCAAATAAATCTTGTCACCAACTTTGAGCAGCTTCCTTCCTCCCTCACGAGTTTTTCCCTCGTGTTTAAGCAAAGACGTCCGTATTATTTTGACTCCTTCTTGTTTTCCTTGTAACCTGCGTGCATAATGGCAGCCCCCCTCCCAGCCTTTTGGAAGCTTCAAAAGGACAAAAAGCTCTTCCTCGTGGCAAACATGCCAATCCTGCTCTAGTTAATGAGGGTTAACCTGCCAGCAGTTCGTTCGGGGAGGCTGCTCCAGTTCCCTGCCCGTCTCCCGAGTATTTGGGGATGCGATTCATCTCGGTCTAGTGCTTTGTCAACTTTTCACACTTCTAATTACCTTATTATCTGCTTCACTACTCCAGTCAAGCTCTTTTCTTTTCTACATCGCCTCTCCTGGTCCTGTTGCTTATCCTAAGGAGTATTTTTTTTTTCCCCACCTTTTTTTTCCCCCTAAGTGTGAAAAGCAGCGCAGGGAAATGAAGTGAACTTGCTCAGTGAACTTCCCGGCTCCTGCCCGCTGCATGCCTGGAGGCACATGCTAATTAGGCACATGCCAGACAGATCACATCTGATGCCTCAAGCTTCGCTCTCTCCAGCTGATTGCCTTTTATCAGCAGCTTCAGTCATCCTCAGCTCGCTCGGCTTTTCCAGGTCTCCGTGTGCCTGTCACTTCACAAGGGATTATTTTAGCGAGAAGGATCTGCAGACAGACAGGATGGAAACAGAGCTGAGGAAGGAGGAAACCAAATACAGCGAGAGCTGCAGAGCCAGTGACATCAACCTCCCCATCCTGAGTTTCCAAGGCTAAGAATAAGTTCTACCTGCTATCCTAGGTATGCCAAGGCTCCCTGGAAGGCAGAGCACTGAGCATTCACCACGGACACACCGACTTGTGTTTGCAGTTTATCCCATTAAAGAGAATTGCTTCCACTGCATCTGTAGAGTTGCATTGAACCAGGTGTTCAGATCTGCTGCCTTAAGCCTTCCCTCCTGGCATACGGACACTTCTGAGGCTCCCAGTCCATCTCCAGCTGATTTACTCAGCTTTCTGTTCATACAGCATAGGCAAAAAGGCTTCTTGGCAAGACAACAGAGCTACTCTATCAAATGATTAAACTTATAAGTGCAAGTCAACAATTTCTTCTCCCTAAAAACAAAGAAGGGAGGGATTGAACTGAGGAGGCTGAAGGCAGCATCTGACTGATCACAACCTTTCAGGGCAGAAGAATGAGCAGCTTGATGGCCCTGCACAACTCTGAGTTTACACTGTCAGCTCTTGCCACGACCAGCTTTTCATTTCTATTAACCAGCAAGCCCCAAACTGGGGAACAAGGCAAACAGTCCCCACACTGTCAGTGCCACAGAAGAATGTCAAAATACAGCCAAGAAGCTACAGACAAAAGCCTGGTAATAAATACACAAAGCTCAGGACATCAAATACATAAAGAACAGCAGTTTCAGTAAACATCCCTGAGTATCCTCAGATATACTGCTCAGACCAGTCTCCAAGTACACAAATCCAACAAGAACCCGAGCAGCTGCTTTCCAAACGGGTCAGCTCTAATTTAAAGACTATTTTCACAAGGTGTGTCCCCCTCTTAGCAGACTGAGCTCTTCTGAAAATGCTGATTTTGGTGCTGGTGTGACCCACTAACAGCAACAGCTCGTAAATCCCACCTTCTCTGGCCTGGTCTGACAGGAACAAGAGCCTGGGGGAGAGCTCTGCTCGGAAGTTATTTCCATGTCCAGCTGCTGCTGAGCCACCCAGGGAAGCTGCCACGAGGGCAAACCTGCCATGCAGGGGAGAGTCGTGCTGAAAATCCAGCCCGAATTTTGGGTGCCAAAACCCTTCTGGGTTCTCTGAAAGGCAGCTGGAAGGTACATCAAGCTGGAAGGAAGGAAGGAAGAGCTATCTTTTCTCCCATTTTCCTCTCTTTCTGTGTTGTTTACACCAAGCACCTTTAGCCTCCCACTCCCCCGATTTGTTAGTTCTCCGTGTCAGTAGCACCTAGTCTTTCTTTTTTCTGTTGGCCTTTTCACCTGCTTTCTTTGGCATTATTTTAGCCATCCAAACACTTGATTTCCTTCCTTTAATCGAAAAAATGCCTTTCCTCTCTTATCCACACAGTCCCAAAACACACAGCTCTGAAAATCTGCAAGGTTTGGGGGCAGGGGATTTGTTCCTGCTCTGGTTTGTTTGGGTTTTGTCTTCAATCACCTCTCTCCTGCTCCGGAGGCAGAAGTTTGCTGGGGGGGACCCGTGTGATCAGATCTCTGTCAATAAGAGCTCCCTGAAGGTTTCCTCAAGGCAAAAAATACCCCCAAACAAGGTGGAAAGGCCAAGAAAAAAAATAGTTTTAGATCTTTGGATTAACTTTGGATCAATCCTCTAGGACAGGAACCAAGTAACAGCCCAAAGCAGCCCCTAAAATAAGTTACAAAGGAAGACAGCATGAATACAGGAAGGTAGCAGAGCAGCATGATGGGGAGGATAAAGCAAGGAATAAAGCCATCCCAAAGGATGGCTGCTGCCACAGAAGGAATTCAGACTTGGAATGAACTACAGGATTTTGATCCTATCCACGGCCAGCACTTCCAAAGCATTCAACACTCATCACTGGGACCAACATTCCAAAAAGGGCTCAGTTCTCATTTGGGCAAAAAAGGAAGTGCCCAAATTTTCCAACAGGAGGCAGCAAGTTGCTCTCCCACCTGTTTAGAACAACCTGGAGTTAATATCTATTTCTCTAATCCCTCTGCACCTCCCCCGAGTTGGCTGGTTCCACCTCACCCTTCAGGCCTGTTCCACATCCCCTCAGCCACACTTCCCTGCTGGCTCCTCTGCAGCTGCCCTGTTCTCCTCTCACATCCTCAGCCATTATTCCCACAATTGCTCACATTGCTCCCTCTCCCGTGCCAGTTCCCCCGTGTTCCAGGCACAGGCATCCCCCTCCCTGATTATTTCCTTTCTGATGGAACACAGCCCCTCCTGCTCAGGCAGCAAAACCCTCCCATCATCCCACTGGCCTTTCTGCATATTTTAGGAGGGGATTTTGGGGCTTGTGCAAGGAACACAGAGAGATTTGTGTTGTCCCTCCCATCACACACCCCCTCAGTGGGGCCTCATAATCAAGGGATGCAATAGGTCCAACCCAGACTATTCCTGTCCTAAGGAAAGCTGGGTTTATACTTCCAGGAGATTAACATTAATTTTCTGTCTTTGCTAAACCCCTGGTAGGACCTTCACCAGACCCCCCCAACTACACTCACTTTTACAAGGTGAAAGCAATAATAATGGCATTTTCTTCCATTCCAGGCTTTGCTTTGTCATTTAAAAGTTCATTTTGTTTGTTTTGTTTTTCCAGTATAAGGACTAAATTTCAGGCTTGTTTGGAACTTTCTATCTACAAATGAAATAGAAATAATATGAAATTTGAAAAAGAAAATATTAAAAAAAGCTGCATATCTCAGTCCTTCACTAGAACACCCGAAATGAGAGATATTTCAATTTTGTGCCAGAATGGAAATTCCCCCAGCTTGGGAACATCCCTCGAGGCTGTGAATACATCCCAATAGCATCTCTGCCATTCCTATGGAAGTTTTAAGCTCTGCAATATTAAATATGGCTCTTATTAAAGATTTATCACCACCTGTCCCTCTGCACCTGGTGGTTGTGCACCGCAGAGACAGGGAAGCACTGCAAAAAAATCAAGGAGCTGCTGCAATCCCAGCAATGCTTCCTGTGAGTTCCAAAATATCTTCTGACACCAGGCTTGCTGTGTAACAAAATACAGGGCTATGTCTATTTAAAACTCCTAATGATCCATTAAATGAGTGTATGGAATGAGGAGGGCAGGGGGTGGGAAAGGTGTTGTGTTTTGGTTTGCTGTTTGTTTATTTTAGAAACATCAATAGGAGTCACAGCGTAATAAAAAAAAAAAGTTTGCCACACGTTATAATAAATTTCAAATTTTAACGTGAAAATTTAAAGTTGAATGACTTTTTGCAAATTTAAAAAAAAAATTATTCTGCTACAGTGGAGGGATCTAATGCATAAAACCTGTTCTGGAGGAAAAGATGAACGTTTTCTCTGATCTGCTAAAGCCACTCCATTATTGAACACCAAGGAGAAAACAAAATCAGCCTCAAAAGCTAAAATCAACTTTCCCAAAAGGAGCAGAGCTCCAGCTGCTGATTACTAAAGAGCAGGAGCTGAGAGTTGGTGCTTCCTTGAGCTGCAGTTGTTTTGCACCCAGATCTAACCTCATGTCAAAATAAAAATAACAACAAAATAGTTGCCTTTCCATCTGAAGCAATGGGGAAATCTCCTCCCGCAATTCCAAAGGTTCTTCCTGCGCTGCAAGTGAACAAATGGGAACCGACTGCTCTCACAACCACGGGGCTGCTGGGAAAACAACTGGGAAAACCTGGAAATCTGCAAAGAAAACCTCGGAGAAAGCAGAGCCCTGGAAAGGCTCCGAAAAGAGACCTTTACTGAGAAAACGAAGAGGAGGGAAGGCAGCTGTGAGCAGCTGTTTTGGATGCATGGATGGATTTCACACGACACCAGAGGGAGGGTCTCACACACTCCAGGCTTCCATGAAATTCCCTGCGCTCCAGAGGTTCCTGTTTGATGCCACAGAATTTCTATCAGATCTTAAACAGCAGTTTTCTGCTAGAAAATACACACCTGTTGTTCTTAATCTTCACAGAGAGAGCTGATGAAGCTCTGAAGCTCCTCTCCCAAATTCAATTTAGTGCTGCACACTCCTGAAATATGTCACAGGGGTACTTTGTTATAAATCAATAGGGCACATAATCAGATCAAAAATGGACAGAACAACTCACTCAGCAGAATCCCGACACAACAAACCTCCCCATCAAGGGGTAAAGCTGTGCCATGGGAAAAGGAGGTGGACATTTGGCCAGAGGAGGACAAAGGGGACAAGTGCCATTTGTATTTGGGACAAGGGGGCAGCAGCAGAACACAAGGACCAGAAGGACACACACCACTGGCTTTCCACGTTATCCCAAGGCTCTGAAAGCCATATCCCCGGGAGGATCCAGCTATCCCAGCAGCATCCCTATTGCTCTGCTTCACAGCTGGGCTATTCCAACTACTGCTACAACACACCCTTCTCCCCACCCCCCCAAAAAAAATCCCAAGCCCAGAACATATACAAATTAATCTACCCAAATTCCTAGAGTATTTAGGGATCTTTGGGAAGCCCTATACAGTAGCAAATCTAATCAGAGCTAGTGCTGATTCCCTAAGCCTCTGGCCAGCTTTTATTCACAGGACTGTTCATCCCACAATAAGAGATGAAAAATTCCATGTGAGATTTGAGGCTGCTCAGGGAAAACCCTGCACTAAATGAAAAGGAAGGACAAAAATAGCACTTATTATTTTTGAGATTCGCCCCCTATTGCCTTTCATCTTATTTTGGTTTTCCCTGTGCTTAACCGTGGCCTCCCATACTTACTTAACACCTGTTTAAACACTGTTTAATCACCCGGTTCTCACTGAACACCCTCCTGCCAGGCAGGATTTATGGCACTGACCCGATTAGGCCCCACCCATCAGCATTGATAATCATTAGGCTGCCATGGCTCCCTGGGAGATGTCCCACTAACAGCGGCTGTCTCAATTAGGCACTCTGCAATTAAGTGGACTATATCTATAGGGTGATCTCACAAGGACAACAAGGCATTTCAAATGCCTTTTTTTTTTCCTTTTAATACATTTTTAATGCAAAGTTAGTACTTTCGGCTAGAGAAGAGAATACTACTTATGGGTTTCTCTGATAATTCCTCTTTTTTTTGGTAACTTCAAACTGGTGGTTTTTGGTAACTTCAATGCTGAAGAGACCTTCTGTCCAGCCCCCATAAATCCTGTGGTAAATCTCTGTGTGTGTCTGTCACCTGGCCCAAGGGGCACAGGTTGCACTGGAGGCTTTGCCAACCACAGCTGTCCCAAGAAAGCCCCCTTTTCCCAGGGGGATGTGCAGTGCCAGAGGCTGCTGATCTCCAGCTGTTAGGGGAATTCAAACAAAACAGAGAAACAAGGCTGGGAAATGCAGGAAGATGAGCAAAATTCCTATGATCACAATTTCAGGTTCGCCATCAGCACCCTGCTTTTCTCCAGAGTTTCTTGGAGATGCCAGGCCAGCCTATTCCAAGCTATTCCAGTCCAGTGTGCAGAGGCTGGTCCCACACCCCTTCCATCCCTCACACAACTCTGGTGTGACCTTGGGGAGCTGGCTGGGGCAGCACTGTGGGCACATGCCAAAAATCCATTTCTGTTCTGGATCACACCCAGCCCTCCCTGCAGCAGACACACATTAACCCTCCCTGCTCGTCTCCAACACGACCCCAGCCCTCCTGGTGTTTAGGAAAGGCAACATGGGTTTTCAGCACACCTGAGCCCTACAAACTGGGTGCCAAATGCCCCAGAAGCTTTGCAGGGAGCAGTATTTTCAATCTTGCATAAAAGGCTGTCCATGCACTCCCCATTTCAGGGGAATGGGAACCTCCAAGACTCCAATATCTTTAGTTCCAAGCAAAATCAGTGGGAGCTGTGCTTGGAGCGTGTAAAATGCTACCTAATTTCAAGAAGCCTGTAAAATAATCCTGCCTCCATGTCTCAAAGTCAAGGGACATTTCTGCCTCCCTACTCTGTGCCCTACTTTCCTAATCTAAGGTGGAAACGTGTCCTGTATAATCGTGGGGCAGTAAACAGATTAATTCTTTGTGGTGGTTCTCTTTGATACCACAGTGAGGTTTGCATGTACAATTGTCACCAAGACAATTAACATGACTCATAATTAGTCAGGCATTTGTCCTTCTTTATAGGAAGGATTTGGGGTGCACTCACAAGCCACCAAGCATCCATGGCAAACATTTCTCTAGGAAGTTTTTATTCCTTCCTATCTGCTGCATGTGCCCACCAACACATCAACATACATTGTGGTGTTACAGTCACATGTAGCAGAAGCAGTAAGAAACAAAACCATTTTCTTTAAAAAGACAATTATTTAATCTCCACACCAAAAATGCCCGCAAGGATTACAAATACCAAAAGCCATCCAGCATTCCTTGTCCTCACCAAAGCACCGGAGCCAACGCTCTAAATCACTGCCAGGAAAAAATTCACTTTTAAAATTGCAGTTTAATCTTCTAAATCACCTAGATTCTTGAGGATATTACCCTGAACCTACAGCTTAATCCCCAAACTGTAGGGAAGAGGAAAACCAAGCCTGTAACGAGACAAAACTACTTTTACATTTTTGAGAGGTACCTCAGCAAGCCTTCAGTCCCTTGGCATGAGGCTTCTGGGTATAGAAGCTACTGATTGGTACCTCATTTCTGGCAAAGTTTAGCGAACCAGTTGACCTGATCCCTCCTTCCCAGGTGAGAACAGTTCACACAGTGAACACACACTCCAGCACCGCTGCCACATGCCAGGCAGTGCCATGGAAAGGGAGGAACACTGACATGGGAAGAGGGCAATGGGCAGTCAGCAGGTGAGCAGGGAAGGGAGGGTTGAGCAGAACAGCTGCCAGCAGGATCACTGCCAGAGACTGCCTTTCACAGGGCAGCCCACAGCAGTGCTGCAGGGTGGTATTTAAAAGTCTGGACAGACATTTGTTGCTTCATGATTAGCTATGACATTATCACTTGCCTGGCCAGATAACAAGAAGGACAGTGGTGTGACTTGTGGCCTGGAGAAAAAGGATCCACTTCAGCTTTATCTCTTCATTTCAACAGCCTTTTCTACTCACTTTCTACAGCTTGGACTTTTATACCTTTCTATGCAGCACAACCCAAACACTTTTTGCTTCCCAGAGAAAGCAAAGAGAGCAGCCTGTGGATTGTCCCACTGCCCTTTGGAACTTTGCCAGCCTCTTCAGCGTATGCTGCCTCTTTGTCCTCTCACCTGCTCTGCACCCTCTTTCCCTCTCTCAGATGTTCTCCAGAGAAACGAGCTGTGGCTGTGGCTGACCTACCTGGGTAGAACACAGGATTGAGGTGGCACACTGGAGGCACAGCCCGGGGCCTGCAGCCAGAGGGGAGGATAAATTTGAGCTCCCACACCCGCCTTTCTGCTGCCCTGCCCTCAGCAAGGCCCAGAGCCACTGATGGCTCCTGCAGGACATCTGTCTGAGCCCGACTGTGCGACTTCTGCAGGACAGAAAACATCACAAATCCCCCCTGAGCTCAGGGGGCTGAGGCAGCAGAGCATCAATCCAGCTTGTCTAGTCTTATTTATTTGATAATCTTGTCATTGGTCAACTGCCAGTGAACACACATGCCAAAAGTATCAGAGAAGTGAGCCATGTAACACCAGCCATATAACACACCTCATAACTCTGGCACTGCTCTTTGACCAGCAAGGGGTTGAGAATTTCTAAAAGACTCAAGAGTTTTCTGGTTTTGGAAAATTTGTCTTCAAATTAGATGCTGCATATATAGAGAATTATAGACTGGTTTGGGTTGGAAGGGACCTTAAGTTTCATCTCGTTCCAACCCCCCTGCCACGGACAGGGACAGTTTCCACCAGACCAGGTTGCTCAGAGCTCCACCCAACCCGGCCTTGGACACTTCCAGGGATGGGGCAGCCACAACTTCTCTTGGCAACCTGTGCCAGGGTCTCACCATCCTCACAGAAAAGAATTCCTCCCTAAAAAATCTAAACTACTCAATAGCAGACATTCACTGCCTTCAAGTTCCAATGGACACTTGGAATATTATGGATCACCCAAACTACAGGAAACACAGACATGGGCTCTGTACCAGCACTGGGCTCTACAGAGGAAAGTAAATTAAATCCTGCAACTCCAGCACTTGTAAGAGGCTACCTGGAGCAAGTATTGAGAATGATCTACAAAAAAAGAGTGTGGGAGCAGGAAACACAAATGAGGTGTGATCCCCCCTTTTCTCTTTTCTTTCAAATCATGACCCTTCAAGCAGCACAGTAAGAAGGAAAAAACAACAAAAAAAGAGCCTTTCACCATAACCCAAAACAAAAGGGTGAAGCTGCCCCTTCAGCTACATTTCTCGCTCCTCCTAAAATTCTCCAATAACATGTTTATCTAAAAGCTGCAACAGGAGCCTTTTAACCATTTCTGTTTATACAGTCCCCAGCACCCCAGTGAAGTGACCAGTGGCAAAATTTCAACCGTTACTCACCAAATCTGGCTTTTTGAATGGGTGATTTCCTGTTTTGCTCTCACTGTGGGGCTGATTCAGACCTGCCCTGACGCCAACGGAAAGTGATTTCAGCCTTTATCGGCCCCGAGGTTCCCAGATTGTGGAATTCCCAGATCACAGGCAGGAGTAGTGCTTGTCTGACCACGAGCTGCCAGCTGGGAGGCTCCTGAAAAAACCTGGCTGTCAGGTCAGGAGAAGCCCAGCAATCCCTTCACTTCCTGTGTCACTGGTGGGTACCAGCTGTCAATGGGGTGACCTTGGTGACCCACAAGAACAATATGAAAACCCATAAAGCATCAGCAATATATCAGTTACAATCCCAAAGCATCACTTCTTTAAAACCTCTTCAATAAGAGTGTGTTCTGCAGCAAATCTCTCAGTTCAGCTGAAAAAATGGAAGGTATTTTTCACGTGACTGAAAGCACACGGCTAAGAATAACAAACATTTTAATACTTTAGGATTTCTATTTGCAAAACAGAAGTCAGAAAGCCTAGATTTCCTACAAGGAAGAATACTAAATGCATCACCTGGAATGCCATGGAGTTTGGGAAAAGCTATCCATCAGTTGTGACCAGGGCCATTAAAGATCTTTTATATTTTTAATGCAGATTTTTGTTCTAAGGTTTTGAAAACAGTGCTGCACATTTAAGGCTCAGATTTCTAGAAAAAAAAAAATGGTTTAAGGCTCTTCTGCCAATAAAAATGCTAACATGTTTTTTATAGAAACTTCCCTCACTTCCTACAGCAGAACAGATAAACTTTAAATTGTGTCATTTAATAACAGACAATTAAGTAGTATAAACACATTAAATGCAATACAAGCAGCTCAACGGAGCTGAATACACACAATACTCTAACAGAAACAGCAGGTTTCTGACACTTCCACAAATCAGAAATTTTGACAAACACTCGTTCCCCTCCTTTGTGAATATTTTTCCTCCCTGGTCATTCAGCAATTCCAGATCAGTAATTTTACTGAGGTTTTTTTTCCCAAATGCCCAAATCCTGAGTTGAGGGAAGATAGATGAGGTGTTTCAGATGGGTGTGAAAATGTTAACTTCGAGGCACATTAGCAGTAAAAGTGACATTTCTCAGCATCATTCTAAACCACCAGTGCTTGTCATGCCCATATCCTCAATTCTCCATCTAGGAACTATCCCACAAGGTTAAAATTACAGCAGTTAGTTGGAAATATCTATACACAGACTCCACTCTTTGGATTTTTTAGGTCTTAAAGAAAAACACAGAAGTGGTTACTCCAACATTTTATTCTTTTTCCCCCACCCCCTCTTTTTGCCTTTGAGAGATTTTTTCTTTTCAGGTTGCTTCCTCTGTTCCAAAGGCACAACAAATCAAAACTTCCAAGCACAGCCCTGCAGACGAGGAGGTGAAATGGAGGTGATGTCTGTGAGAACTGTCACAATAACCTTTCTCACGTCACCTTTTCCCTTCCCGCCCCAACTGCTGCTTCATTTGTTATGTCCATTGTCCTCAGTGATTAATGCTGCCCTTCCCTCCCTCTGCACTACCAGGCAAGGTAGAATTTGGAGAGGTTTGGCAGGGCTCCTTCAGGTCCACCAAAGAGCTTCCCCTGCTCCCTGAATGCCACCACGTGCCACAGCTGCAAGTCCCCAGCTGACCCAGAGTCAGGTTACCTGCAGCTGTATAAACCCGCCAAGAGCATACAAAGCCTTCTGGCAGACTTTCAGCCCCTCAGGATTTCCCTCAAATTCCATAAACAGCTCCAGCATCAGCCTAAAGCAGCCTCTGATTTTTTCTTGGCATGAGTGCCCAGCATGGGCTGGGCTCTGTGACAGGAGCCACACTCCAAGCACTGAGGAGCTCCCTGCTGTCTCCTCAGGAAAACTTCAGCAAGGTTTTCCTTCCACCCCAAAAACAGGCACTGGCTGTCACTGATATGATGTTTCAAACACTCTGTACCTACAGGGCTCCACCCTTTTTAGGGAAAGAAATGCCAAAAAAACCCAAGAGCTATGGCATCTTGCCCAAAACATCCCAGCTTCTGGGTCTAGCCAGGAGACTTTGTGTATCTCTCCCAGTTGTAAATGAATGGAATTCTCATGGTCAGGCTATAAAACACAAAGAGACCTGAAAGCCCCTGTTGCTGAAGCCAAGTATGACCCAAATGACGAGCAGGCACCCTGAGGGAGGGACAGGTTACAGTCTGTCCCCAGCAGAGTTTGGGAAGGAGCTTGGCTTTGATTTAAAAAATGCCTTTCTTCCTCCTTCCAGCTTTGAAAGGACGGAAGGAGCAACATGCCACACCTACCCTGCAGCCTTCAGAAGCACTAATTCTGCTTCTCGAGCCTTTACTTTATCTTCCCAAGGGACAATAAATGTGGGGGTATAAACTGGGAGCAGATAGAGCAGGATGTTGGCCTGTCAGCTCCGATTAACCCCACCGGGGCTCCCCACACAGCCTGGCCACGCCAGAGCCTTTCGTCCCAGCCCCACACCGATGGTGCAGGAGCTCCTCGTCTGTGCCAGGGCTCCTGACAGCACAACACCAGTCCCAACCAGGTGTGACCATGCTGACAGCCAGGCAGTTATTGCTACAGGATGGCTCTGCCCATAAATCACCAGGTCTGGTGTGATCTGGTTCGTTTTTAAAGTTGTCAGGGGGCTGTAACGGGGCTGCAGAGCAGGACAGCAGTGAACAGTTCCATGGGAAGCAGAGGTGGATTTGCAGCCTCTCAACCCTCTTCCCTTCAAAAAAATGCAAGTCACTGCTGAGGACTGAGGACAAGGAATCTGTGATGTAAAAAAGCAAATTTCGATGACCTATACCCTCTTAGCACTTTCCAGTCCGAGGGAAGGGGACTAAAGGCATCTGCAAGCCAGGGAAATGCAGCAGAAGACTCCCTCAGGAGAGTGGAGTTCTCTCCAGCTTCTGAGAAAAAGCAGTTCTGAGAAAAAAAAAACCCAGCCCAAACCTCCTGTCTGGGAAAACCAGACAGAACACATGAAGTGTGATGTTTAATAAACACCAAACAAAGCAAGCCTGGAGACTCCTGCTTTACTACCACATTTGCTTTTCTCGGGCTTTCAGGAGTGTGACAACTGGAGCACAACAGGACACTCACAGAGATTCAGAGTTATCCTCCTTTCAAAAAAAAACCCCAAAAAACCCCAAAAACCAAAAAAAACCCCAAAAAACAAAAACAAAACAAAACAAAAAAAAAACCCAACAAAACAAAAAAAAACAAAAAAACCAGGGATAGTTGGAGAATCTGTTGTATTGTCTCAGTACCACTGTACATCAACCAAACCCCCATACACAGTCAAACACACCTTCA
Source organism: Manacus vitellinus (assembly GCF_001715985.3). Lineage (NCBI taxonomy): Eukaryota > Metazoa > Chordata > Aves > Passeriformes > Pipridae > Manacus > Manacus vitellinus. The sequence continues at coordinate 3,392,144 of NW_021940526.1, forward strand.
GATTGATGCTTCGCTTGAAACAGATGCAGAGCCTTAGTTTGGAAAGCAGAACTCTGGAGACACAAAATGTTCATTTGGCACCACAGGCTTTCTCCAAGCCTCTTTCCCTGTCGGCTGTTTCCTGTTTAATCACCAATACACGTTACCCAAGTTTTGCAAACTGGAGAGCAACACACCACCACACTGCTGTTATGAATAGAAGGAATGTAGCCATGTTGAGGAGAAACACCAAATAGAGAACAAAAAAAAATAATTTCAGCATATCTGGTGATCACCCCAGTCTGAAACAAGCCATGAGATCCAGCAGCCCACAAAAAGAATCTCATTTTTCAAGCACGCAATGAAATATCCCTCAAGGTCGTGTGTACTCCACAGAATTAATAAGAAATGCTTTGGCAGAAATTCATGTGGCACAGGAAGGTAGAATTGAAAGGAGGTATTTAAAGGAAAAAGAAGGGGAAGAGGTTACATTTTTCAACTCCTAAACCATTAAGACACCTCTTCCACTGTGCAAGGGATCTGGAGAAAGGCTTCAGTGAGGCCAGCAGATGACAGTAAGAGAGACCTTATCCAGTCTCCATCCAGCACAGCCTTCAGCACCTTCAGCCCTGACTTCATCACTGCAGCAAACTGATTGCTTGTGACAGGTGACAGAGGACACAGGAGGACAAGAAACACTCGGGGCAGGCGCCTTCTCCTCAGCCCTGCTGACCACGGTGTCAAGTGTTCCTGAAGCCTCATGCCAGCACTTCCACAGAGCCCAAAGAAGGAGACAAGTGTGCAGAGTCAGGGCTGGCTGGATTACCGAGGCTGATGGATGTCCTGGTTGTTTGCATACTGAGAGAAACTCGAGTGTTTCTGGTGGTGGCTCTTTGTCCTTGCTCCCAGCAGCTCAGTCCTTGCCTTCCAGCTGTGACTGTTGGTCACACACAACCCCTGCCCTGAGGTGGCCTCACTGACAGCCCTCTGTGTAACCCACCCGGTAACACTGGCCATGAAGGGCTGTCCCTGATGAAAAGGAAGCAGGAATATTTCATGCTGAATTCCAGATGGGCTAGTTTGTAGGTCAGACAGGCAGGAACACTGGTTATTACTTGTTTCTCCCACCTTTACTACTAGTTCAAGCCTAAGTGAGTTTTATTCCACCTCAGAAGCTGAACTGGAAGGGAAATTAAACACTGGGCAGATTCCTCTAAGTTTCAGCAGAAGAATTAAAGACAGTGCACACTGTAAAGACATAATAATGCTTGGAGTGGTATTAAGGAAAGAATTTAAAGTAAACCCTTTGAATTCACCTCTATCCTTTCCAGTAAACTGAAGAACATTCTGGAGTCTCAGGGCTACTGGTGCATTTGCAGGGGTAAGAAAGTTATAAGAGAAAGGAAAGATCCCGAAATAGTTATGAACAGTTAATTTAAGCCCAACTGCAGGGAACATTTTGAGGAAACCAGAAGGCTCCAGAGATGAACAGTGAGTTACTGAGCTCTTTGCTTGCAGGCAGTCACTGCTAACCCAGCCTGGGTAGTCCCAGCAGACCCTGCTATGGTTTGAATCAAATGGGTGCTCAGCAGCCTCCTCTGGAGCCCCTCACTCCTGTGCTGCAGGCATGACCATAGTAGGGAGAGCTCCTTGCCTCTCTCTCCACGTGGATCAGTTTAAAGCAGGCAGGACTGCTCCTTTACACACTGGGACTTCTGACAAAGGCACAGCGATCTCTGGCAAGGCTTTCCTAACATCAGCTCCACACACCTTACTCTGAGGGCAGCAAGTTCCACGTGGAGAGAACCTGAAGCTTTGGAAATATCAGACACACAGAGCCAGGCCAGAATGTCACTCTGAAGCAGCAATGATTAAAGTTTACCACAATGAAAGCTGTTCTGGCCTTTTGCATCCCCGTGCAGAGCCCAGCCATGGTTGCACCCTGCTGAGAAAGCTTCCCACTGGTGGGAATTTTGCACGCTGCAGAGGCCACGGAGCAGGCTCGGCACCACACTGCTCTCCACAGGGCATGCCAAAACACCCCATTTGTCTGCTCTGCTTGTTCCCAGGGATGCTGCTTTGGGAGCTGCCAGTATTTGCCAAGGAACTCTCACCAGGAGCAACTGAAACCTTTCACTTTCTTCCTCTCATAGCTGGCAACAACCCCTTAAAGGCCGACATCAGCCTTGCATTAGTCACACTGCATCCTCAAAACCTCCTGAAGGCTTCTTCCAATGTTCTACAGATCAAAAGCATCTGCTCCAAATCACCTTTTAGCTGGTCATGGGATCACACCTGAAATCCCCTTGCCTTTATTTATCCAGTTTTCTGTGTTTTATCCATAAAGCAACTGAGGTCACACCACTTGGAGGCTTTACGATTAACCATATTGCTTTTCAATCACGTGGTTCTCTGGCTGCTTTCAGCATTAGAATAAATGCAACACTGCCTTAAAATGAGGAAGGGCCAGTGTTTGACCAAACTTGGATCAATTAAGTACATTCCAGTGCCTGTCACAGGCCCTACAAGCCACAGCCCCGTGTGGCACTGCTCAGAGCACAGCAGTGGTCACAGATTGTCTTGCTGCTGCTTTAACTTCCTACATCTCCACAACAACTGAAGAACAATTTTTTTTTTTCCTAAGACTATGGAATAAATTAAAAAAACCACAAAGCATATTTTCAGTTACATCATCCAAAGTATCTCAAAGAGGTATCAACAGAGAGTGGATATTCAGGAAGAGAGAAAGGAAGTACTATTAATCCCCACATTAAGAGACCAAGACCTAACCTTGTTCTACTTTAAGTGAACCTTTCTTGTTTACCCAGGAAGTCTGTATCTAGCCTGGAAAACAAGTCCAACTCTCCTAATTTCCAGTCCAGCCTCTTAGCCACAAAACAGACTTCCTTCCAGCTAATAAAGGCTTACAGCAATTTTAGTTCAACATTAGCACGCAGGCAATTCAGGACTTTCATAGCAGGAGACAGAGAACAGATGTACATAGAAAATTAAAAAAAAAGGATAGATAAAAATGCTATTTTAGTTCTTTTTAAACATTTTTTTTCTGGCCCTTCAGCCCACCCTCTCCTGCCACCACACAGGCAGATAAATGGGTCTGATGTCCCCACATCACGTACAGGCAGCTTGTTTCACTCGCTGCACTGCTGTAACCCCACTGAATTCATCTCCATCTTTGTTCAGGGAGACAAACGGAGTGATGCAAACCCCACTAATGAAAGTCAAAGGAAAGACAATTAGTCAGTTGATTGCAGTCATGTCCATTAGTTTTTAGGGCTTTTAGGGCGCTGTGGAAATGCAGGTCCCTTCCTGGGAGCTGACCAGCCACTGCAGACTGGGGACTGTGAGATTCTCCACAGTAACCAAAGTGACTGGACGTTACCTATTGCCTGTATTCCCGGTCATGGAAGCATAACCTAGAAATCCAGCACGGGTTTGAGCTTCCCAGAGCCAGGCTGGATTTCAGTCAATACAAATTAGTCCTAAAGTGAGAAGCTGCTGTCAAAGAAACAAAGTGATGTTGCCCCGAGAGGACAGGAATGCACAGGGCTGTGTCCCTTTGGTCAGAGGTGACTCTGGTGGCACTGCACTGCAGCTCAAGTTTGACAGACAGAGTTGCATGCAGCCTATTTCCAGAAAACACACAGAATTTCAACTCTAGGCTGACCTGACATCCTGGTTTGCAGCAAGCCCAGCAGCCTGTCTGGGTCCAGAGGGTGCAAAGTGACAGCTGGAAATCTCCAGTTCACATCATGCCTGTCCCCAAAAAACCTCCACAGTCCTGGGCAGCACATGGAGAATGTTGCCCCAATGGGGTGATGTTTATTTAGATGTGCAAAATACATTGTCAAGACAAAAATACTGAGTGTATCTGCAGACACCCACACTTGGAATGCATCTGTTACAGCCCCAGCTCAGGATCTGCTGCATACCTGGGAGTGCTCTGCAAGTCCTGCCAAGCCACTGTGTATCCCAAAGAGCTGCTGTCCTGTCAGCAGTGTTTGTGTCTCCAGCTGGATGGAAACCCAGAATCACACCTGGCCCCAGTCCAACAGCAGTGAACATCATCTGCAGACTTCCAGGCATCACCAACTTGTAAAGTTCGAGTCAGAGCCCGCAGTATGCAAATGCCATTTTTTAAAAGGAGTAATTTTAAACACTTCTAAACATTTCTATGAAACAACTGCTAAAACTCCTTCAGAATTGCATTCCTACACAACAGAGCAAATTTTACACATCAGGAAACACACTTTAATAGATGTTCCTTTATGGGGTCTGTTCACTGGTACTTTTATAGATCAATCTTACCACATATTTCTTTCAAAGAGAAATAAAGGCAGAAGGCAAATAATGGCTCCCCAGCCATTTCTTTAGGAGAGGGACTGCCTTCACAGCACTGCACACAGGGGCTGTAGGAGGGAAATCAGGGCTTTTATGCAGCAAGCACAAACAGGCCAATTTTAACATATGCAGCACTCAGGATTCCAGATGGTTTCGGGGAAGGCAGAGGGGATCAGCTCTGCTAAAAACCCCACGGGGAATCCTAATGGCTTGTGATGCACTTCAGCAGGGCTGCCCAAAGGCTCATCTGGCCTGACCTCCACCCCAGCACCTTTTCCTCTTGGGCAAGTATTCCTCAAGATTTGCGCAGCAGGAAGCCCAGACTGGACACAGAAGGCTTTGCTGGAGGCTTTGGAATTTCATAGCAGGATGGATTTGGGATGGGAGACCCAATCCTACATGCAGAAAGAGTCCCACGATACCAGGGAGGCATCTGTTTGGGAATTGAAGATATCAGTGATGCCAAGTAGTTTAAACACAGCTCTTCTAACACAACCCTCAACATCAGCCTGTGCTGAGCAGGAAAGCTTCCACACTAACTGCAGAGACAGGAGGAATGACAGAGCTGAAATGCAGCAAGAGCAGGACAATTGTTAGCTGAAAACAAACAAAATTACCCTTGTCAAAGGCAGATTGTATCGTTTTATAGTCTGGTCATAAAGGAAAAACATTTAATTGTGCTTCCCTCAAATGAACTAGAATAACATCACCTAATGTGCATAATTTAGATGCAAGACTTCATACCCAGGATGAGCCAAAATCACAACAAAGTAGGGAAAAAAAAAAAACATTCTTCAGCAGAGCAGATGAAAAGCTGTACAGGTTTATGCAGAAATGTGTTTATTTATTAAATTCTTATAACTTATTAATGGTCAAGTGTACAAATGATATCCATTTGCATGGAATGGACCAGAACAAGCCTTCCATGATCTGGGAGCCCTGGGCTGAGCTGTGCCATCCATGGCTGGGGGAGAGCACAAGCAAACTCCCACTCTGCAGCACTACTGCAAAGTCTAATTTTTCTCAGGGGCTGTTGCTGTGAAAGACCTTCAGTATACTTGATCTCATTTACTTAAAAAAGACTGTCAGAAAGACTTGTCAGCAACTTCTTGGAAAGGCAGCAGAGGGAGGGGAAGCAGATTGTTAACATTAGAATATCACCTTCCATCTGGATGTGTTCAACACAGGATCAGATATAAGATTTGGACGTAAATTCGAAGTCCTTGGTCTCATGCCCAGATTAAACCTGAACTGAAGAACTTGAAGACATGTTCTTGTCTGTGGGATGGAGCATGTTAATAAAAGCTCCAAACACTCAGGCAGTTTTTCACTGCTTATACTCCCTTTCACTTCTTTAAAAAAAAAAAATGTTAAGTACATTTAGAAGAGAAAACTATAAAAAGCCATTAAACACCTACAAGCTCTACTGTACACTGAAAAGAGGAAAAAAAAGAAGAAAGGGAATAGACAGAAGTAATCTCTCAAATTCTGCAGTTTCAAATAGTCAGCTAATAAATGGACTTATTGATAGGCACCAGCTGAAAGGAAGTACAGGACTGCTGCTTATTTAGTGAGGATCTCAGTCCCAGTCTGTGCTTTTGAATGGCAGGATTGGTGTAAAATGTACAATGGAGGGATGGAGAACACAACACAGTAACTCCTACTTGGCATGGGAGCATTTTGAAGAGATACTTATAATATAAAGGAACTGAATGTTGCACTCAATGAGGTGACTTATTATTGACAAACTGTGTCTTAGTGGCAGCATTTGAGTGACTACAATGGATGTGAATTCCAAGGGGGATGCACAGCTGCCTGTGAAATCCTGTGTTTTAAGAAAAGAGGATATTTTGGCCTCATCACATCACACCCATCAGGAATTCCCCACTATCCTCACAGCCACCAGTTTCCCTGTCTCCACTTTTCCCCCTGCTCCCTTGGGACTACTTTACCTAACAAACAACAAATAAACCCTGCACTGATTTTTGATGGGAGTGTTTTTCAAAACATTAGTTGGTTCCATTAAACAGGTTCAATATTTAATGTACAGGGGGAAAAAAAAAAAGTTACTTTTGCCTGAAAAGATGAGAAATAAAATTAATTCAGCTGGTCTGCCAGCTAATTCCAGCCTTTTCCAAGCAGCAGGACCTGTCCAACACACTGATCCTTCCCTAAACCAGCTCTTCAGGTGCACTCACAAGTTGGTCTCTCACAACAACCACAAATGAGCAGCACAATAAGTTTACAGTGATTCATACTGGGGATTAAAAAAAAAGGACAACATTCTTCCTGCCAACAAAGGAAAAAGCAGAAAATCTATCTCCAGCCCCACGGAGCTGGGAGTGTTTCCTAAACTCACTTTTTATGCTAGAGCATAAAACTTTGAGTGAATTTTTAAAATAAATTATTTCTAAGTTTTAAATATTTACTGCCAACACCACCATCCAACAGTAACCTGCCAGTACTCATCTGAAAAGACATAATCTTTGTTTTGCACTTGCCATAATGAATTCCTGTGTTTGTTTTCTTATGTAAGTAAACAAGTAGTCAGAGCAAGAGCAAAACAGATTTTTCTGGATGGAAGGAGTGATTTGGTGGTGAGTTACTTGCTCTCCCCACTTGTCCTTTGTGAAGGGAGAGGAAAGAAAAAGCGAAAGTCTGATCAGAAAGCACTAAAGATTAAAACAAGAATTAAAAAAACCCAAACACTTCCTAAGCCAACCACATCCTTTGCTGTGGCATTTAACAATATCCATTCTTCCCACAGCAGTTGGCACTGCTAACTTATCCCAGAAAACCCTGTCCTTCCCCAAGCCAAAGCAGGACATGGCCAGGGCTCACCTAAAAGGAAAAGCTGCAGCACAAGAAGCCCTTGCCCTGGGTTAGGGGAAGAGTTGATAAGGGAGAATTTTTCTCACAGGAAATTTTGATAAAAATAACTCTCAGACTGCTATTAAAAAAAAAAAATCTTGGGGAAAAAGGAAACATTTTCCCTTTGGCAGCCCCCAAAAAAGGGAACAGTTCCATATTCTCCAGCATAACCGTACATATTTCACATGAAAACAGAAGTGTTTTATAAAAGCTGTCTATTTGAAGAACTAAGCAATCTCTGTTAAAAAATTTAACATCTGAAACCACTTGGAGAGAACAAGTTCTACCAGCTCCTTGGAAAGGCAGGAGTAACCTGAGAGTAAAGCTCTAAATGTACAAGAGATCACAGTCAGAAACACTATTTTACAAGAATTAGGCAGGAGAGATGGCAACTAAAATATGAAATAACTGCTGGAGCCATGGGATGTACACTGTCTGGGTAGCTAAGCCAGATGCAGAGTGTTTCTCTCTTTCTCTCTCTCTCAATTTTTATTGTTTTATTCCTAGAACAAGTGTAGCAAAAGAAATGACAGAAGTCTTGACAATGAGAGGTGCCAGCCCTCAGTGCAGCAGTGGGGTCTGGAATGGGCCATAGGATTAACCATGCAAATAAGTGGAAAAAAAATCCATGTTTCACAGCAGGAGCTTTTTCTCCTTATGAAAGGTAGAATGGAAAGAGTTGGAAGAGATCCATCAGGATCACCAAGTCCAACCCAATGATCTATATATGACTATAGTGGCACATCTCAGCACAGCATAACACATCAGTGCAGCATAAGGTTTATTTTGAAGCATTTTAAGATCCTGAGGGGAAAAAGTATTCTCTGTGTAGGGAAAAGTGTTCTCTGTGTGTTCTCTATTACCGTGACAATGTAAAGATAAATTTGAAATCTTCTAAAGTACACTTAAACAACAATATTTCTCAAGTTGATTTACAGCATTAATTTCATTTTTTCAGCCAGCACAGGGGACTCTGTGTGTGTCTATGCTCATGAGGATAAAACAGGACCCACCTTAAGAACAGTTGTGCCAGACTTCTTTTCACTATGAGAGAATATTGCCGTTCATATGGAATTTTAACAGGGATTACATATTTCCACTTTTTTAAAATTGATTATATATTTCCACTTTTTAACTGAAAAGCCAGGCTTGGTCACAAATCACTTAAAATACAAACACCTCAGTCCCTGCACAGTTTCCTTATGTCAAGGGACACACAAAGTGCCGTGAACAAAAAGCCCACCCCAAGCAAAGCTCCTGGAAATTTTGGTACTGATTTTAACAGAGCCTGAATTTTCCCCTATTTCATCCACATCATCCAGCTCCCTTTTATTCCCATCCAGGCTCTGCTCCAAGCTGAAGCATTAACCTTGCAGTCTAGGCATGCTGAAGGTACTCATGGAAGAAGAGGATGTTTACTGTAGGCTCAGGAACTTCTCAGCACTGACAAGGACTTCAGAGCTGCAGAGCAAACATTCCACCGGCTCTTACCTCCCTGAGAGCTCCTCCAGAACCAGCAGATGGACACAGTTTACAAAGCAACTGTCACTGCTAAAGAACAGAGTGAAATTAGCTTGGGTGCACTGGGGCTGTTCCTTGTGATGTGGAGTTGTTTTACCACCCAGATTCGTTTAATCAGATTGGCTTTAACTCATTCCCCTCGGGAGGTGTATGGGCACAACTCCATCCCTGCCCAGGAACAGGTTAAACAGAATTATAGCTTCTATTCTACATCCTGATATGGGAAAATGTGTCTGAACCGGGACATGACAGTCACTAAAAACACAACAGTCAAATTGACCCAGACCATCAACCCTTATCCTGCTCTGCTTAAAACTTCTGCTTGTTTTCATCACCAGCAGCTCTGGACCACTGGGTGCACCTCAATTTGCAAAGCAGAGAGCGCTGCTCAAAAAGAAGACAATTTTATTAGAGCACCTGAGATTTAAAGGATTTATCAAAATCACCAAGAAGCATCAATTCCCAGCCAAAAAAACCAAAATAAATGGTGACTTTAAGAGCACAGCAGATTCCACATAATTTAGTTGCTTAATCCTCTCTGCTTTGACAGGCAAACTCGTGCCATAAACAAAGCCTTTGTAAAGTGTGATTGTTTTCCATCCTTCATAATTAGTCCTTGTACTCCCTGATTTGTCAAGCTTGGTATTAAAAAATAACAATAATTTTCTATTATAACGTGGCGCTCTAAAATCATCTAACAGTTCCTCTTTGCTACTGAATGATAAGGCACTGCACTAATTAATTGCATTCCCTCTGTTTTGGGCTCCATAAAAACTTTAGCAGAGGTTTCAAAGGCACAAAAGGACATTTAAACAGCCCACACTCCCTAGGAAACAGCCATGAGTGACTTGGAAAAGCCCTTGCTAAAACAAATGGCCACAACAAATGAAGTTCTGGTTTAAAAGGACTTAAAAATTCATATCCAGTTACATCTAGCACTTGAATTCTAAAGATGTTCACTCCTTCAAATTTGCTGGATTTAAACACACTGCAGTTGGTAACATTTCTCCCTCACAAGTTGTCCCGTAAATAAAACGGTTCAATATATTTCAAAATTAATATGCAAAACTAAACAATAGAAAGTAACTAATTATTTCCTGGTTTATCCATAAATACAGGATGGAGTTATATTATAAAAATCAAGAAAATTAGAAGAAATATACCCAATATGAAACAAAACTGCAAAAGTAGTGAAGTCAGAAAATTGAGATGCATTAAGGTACAAATTCCTTATTCATAAGTATTTTCTCTAATAGCCCTAATAATGTCTGGGGGGGGGTGAAGTAAGGCAGTGCAATCTGTAAGCTAAGAAATGCTGAGAACAATGTCAGACTTATTTAATAAAATGTGAAACAACTGTAATTTAATGCATTATAAAACAGGTTTAGTTCATTTAAAGATGATTTAATGCAAGAAGGTAAAATAAGGGATATATAATCTGCGCCTCTTATCCTAGAAGTATATATGGTCTCCTGTCAGCACTTCTCTTTGTTACATAATTAGGATGTAGGATGCCTTTTAGTGGGACACCTACGTAAATATTAAATTAGGACATTTATTCTTCTCAGTTATTGCAGTCAAGTCACTGGAAGAAATCATTTAACTTTACAAGTGCAGCGTTAATCAACCTCTCAAAGTAAAGCCACTGCACGAACGCAGTGTGCTCCCAGATTTAACCTGGAAGCTGAAGTCCAAATAAATATTTTTCAAAGGCTGTGGAATATTGCAAATGTCATTTTGAGATTCCCATTCAAGGAGAAGTCACCACCAAGGTGTCTGTATCCCAAGGTGTCTGTACACTTGGCACACTAACTGTCACACTCTGTAGTTGCTACACAAATCCCCCGTGTCTAAAGCAGGGAAATTATTTAGTCCCTTGAAAATGTAAATTCTAAGCACTGTAAAAGAAAGAAGTTTATGCCTATTTCTGTTAGACAGACTGTTGCCATAGATAAATGCTCAGTTGGAGGAGAAATGCCACAATGAGAGGCAGACAGAGACAGCTCACAGCATCTCCATCAAGTCACCAGGTCAGGGATTTGTTTCCTTCAGCCCCTCTGAAAGCCAGAGCTTTCCCAAGACTGATCAACACCCCAGGGCATTCAGTACTCCAGCTCTTCCCACTGAACTGGCAGATGCTCCAGGCACTGCCTTCACACTAAGGAAGGCTTTGTCCCATCCTCGATCTTTTTTTGCTCATTTTTAATGAATAAACCAATAGCGTCTTGTGGCTTGATTAAAAAAAAATAAATTAGTTTTCATCAGGTCTTCACTCACAAAGAAAACACTGCTAGTGAAAGTATGGCCTTGCATATTTGTTGAGCAGCACACATAGGAACTCCAAGGTGTGCCAGTGGAGCCCAATTTCAGAACTGAGAGCAGGGGATGGCTCTGGTGAGCAAAATGCAGCAGATAAACAGGGCAGAAAATTCACAACTGACACCAAGGGCTTTTGTAAGGTGAGGAACCACAATGTTATCTAATAAAAATACCAGCATCCCTCCCCTCAGTGCAGCATTACACACTTGTGCTGGAACACTCAACATGCTCTGAGCAGATCCAGCGCTGGAAAGAAAATACAGGCCCAAAGGCACTGAAATGCTGTGAAAAATTGCTGATGTTCTCCCAGCAGAACTAACAGCCTCCCACCCTCTTACACAGCACTGCTCCTCTCTCTGGTTTGGGCACAAGAAACGAAGCAAACCCAAAGCATTTAAAATGCCTCAAAACCAGGGCTTTTTGTCTGCATCACCCACACAGATGAGGGACCAGTTCTGAGGAAGCCCACGGAATTGCTCCATTTTCACTCTATGGGACAAGGGGGTGAACTGTGGCACTTTCCCCTCCCACACAGGTACTGATAAATACAATGTGTGAAGGCTCAAACTGAAGCATGAGACTGTTTGCCTCTAACAAGAGCCTTGTGTTCCGTTCCACTGGCCAGCCAGCCACAGCCCTGCCTGCCCCCAGTGTCCCAGCACAACAAATGCCATCTGCACACTCCAGACTCCCAGAGGCTGCTGTGTCCTGGACTCACCTCCATTTGCAGAGAAGCAAGGCTTACACCAAGAGCCTCCACTCCAGGTCTGCACAGCAATCCTTGACCTACAGTCAGGAAAAGCTGCCTAGGGAATGCACTGGAGCAGCACAGGCTGGCCTGACCCAAGGCTCTTGTTCCCAGCAGCTCAATCTGCTCTCGGCGAGTGCAGTATCCTACTGAACCAGGAAAAAACAACTTTTCCTTTCTGAACTGTGCTAATTCCAGCCAAACAGTAAGCAACTATTTAGAGATCTAACCAGCTGGGCCCAGTCTAGACTAAACTCCTGCCTGTGCCCAAGCAAAGGTCTCCAAGCCGGGCTGTGGTGTGAGGGGAGAGGGCAGAGCGGGCAGAGCACGCTGCCAGCACGATGCCCTCGGGGGGAACCCGCTAACTCTGCATTTCACACCACGGGAAACCTCCTGCTTGTATCAATTCCAGTGACAGACTGCAAAGCACATCCACCTTAAGAAGTTTCTCGTGGAGAAGAGAGGATGGTTGGGTAAACAGCTCAGCTGGAGGGAAGCACTGGGTTATTTGTTGCTCAGCATGGCTGTGCCATTTTAAAGGCAAGACCAGCTTCAGGATTTTGTCTGTTATTACAATAAGGCTTTGCCCATGACACAGCTTAATTGCTTTCAGCTTTGTGTAGACACTAGGATGAAGTAAGACTACATTCAATAAACTCTGACATAACACCTCATCAAGAAATATGCTTATTATAGACAAACTGATCCCAGCGATTTCTGGGTTTGCTCTGTCAACCACAGCAAAACAAAATGAGCCATACCAAGAAAAACAAAACATCTTTAGGCAGGCACAGCAACCTCTGTCAGCACAAGGTGATAAAAAGAGGGTTAAAGATCCTTGTGCCCTCCCATCTCTTACTGCTGTGAGACAAAAGCAGTGAGTGCTGGCTTGGGCACCATACAGAGCAGCCCCTGCCCTGAGGTTACAAATTAAAGCAAGAATTAGGGAGGGAAAACAAAAGTGTTACTTTTACTCCGCTCTTGGGGAAAAGACCACAGATAAAGTGAATTGACCAAGGTAAAGCCAAGGCTTTGCAGCTGAAATGAAAACAGGACTTTGTGTTCAGCTCTCTTGGGTATTGACCCACAAGACCAAACATCTCCTCACAGGCAGAGTGCAGTTCTAAAGGTGTATAATTTTAGTTCTGTACCTTTTATTTTGGGAAGGTTCCTCGTTAATCAAGAGGAATGCATGACAATCATTCACAATGGATAAAGACTCTGTAGAAGAGAAGACACATAATCATCTCAGCAATTGATGAACGACTTGCTAAACATTCTTCCCCTTTATTATTCTATCGGGAAATGCAACCCTTCTACAAGTCAAAATACCAGGATCATGCACAGTTACACTAATGGCAAAGTGTTTCTGGCATCTAGTCCTGCCAACAGCACCACTAACAACCCAGGGAAACAACATATATTTCACACACAGCCAGCACAAACACAGGGAAAACAGGATCTGGAGAGATGGGAGACTTATATCAGCCTGGAAGAGTCCCTGTTGTCTGATCATCCACACCATGAGACAACTGGCCGAACCCAAGAAAGGGAATGGAACATGGGAATTCTCCACTGACAACACTGAAACAATTTTCTAACAAGCAAACAGAAAACTCCAGGATCTGCTTCTATTAGTGGGTGAGAGTGTGATGAACAGATGGGGTGATGCAGGGAGGAGGATCCCCGTCACGACAAGGAATAGATGATTCTCTTCAGAGATGACAAGACTGTCAGCAAGAGTAGCTGCCAGACAGGGCTGTGCTGGATCTGGTCTGGTCAAGGTAACCATCCTATAAAAAGAGCAGAGGCTTTTACAGGCAGGTGCAGGGGTGGATTAAGGAGTAGGAGATGCCAACCCTGCCCCACTTGCCTGGTAAATCTCCCAGACAGCTCCGCACTTTCAAAGGCAATTGTAGTGACACAGCTTTTGACCCATTTCAGGATTTCAAGGCCACCATGTCACCTATGGCTGTGGCTGTGACTGCTGATGGGTGCAATTATCACACGCTAATAGGCTTTAAATTCTCCTCTCAGGTCAGAGATCAACTGCTGTGATTGCCTCTAAACCGGGGGAAGCCCTGCGGCACAGGGACAGATCTCCAGGACAGTATCTCACCGCTGCAAACACCTCACAAATTAACCAATAAAGGAGGGCATAAACCTTCCCTGCCGTGCCATTGTTCAGACTCACAACTTAGGACCCAAGTTTACCAGTTTTCATGCCTGGACACCCAGGAAGCCCACAGAAGAACACCCAGCTCTCTGCACAGCGGTAGCTCCTATCCCGATTCCACTGATGCCTTGCAAACACTGACTTCCACGCAGGGCCCCGGTCCCAGGGTGCTGAAGTCAGAGCCAACATTCCTGTAAATATTTTGAATCCGGGAATTAGCATTCTTCCACTCCTCTGCTGATCATTTGTAACACTGTCTTAAAGTGAGGCACTAACACATGATGATGCAAAACCAAAAAGCCAGACCGAGTCCAGCTGCTGTCGGGAATGGTCAGGATCAGGGCACACAATATGGTGTGAATCCCCCTGGATTCCTGCTTGCCAAACAGAATGCCAGCTCAGCTGGAGCAGGATGCCTCGGAGGCTTCATTCTATGTACTTCTAACATTTTTATCTGCCAGGATATTTTCAGGCTATTTCTTCCTGGAGTGTCCTTAAAGGAATATATCAAAACATAAGGATTTTTTTCTTGAGGGTTGAGGTTTGCTCCAAAAACCATCAGTGAGGTCAAAGCAAAATTTTGTTAAGCTCTAGATTTAGTCTTTGAGGAAACAGTAAAAGAAAGAAAACATAACACTTGCATACAACTTCTCAAACAAACCTGTGCCTGTCCTCTGCTAAACATTTCTGGGACATCACCACCATCACTCACGAGATCACCTCATGTTGGATCACAGTTACCTACCAATAGAAGATCTTTATTAATGCACTTACTAAGTGGTGTATCTTCTGATTTCAACTTGTTCCTGTCTTCTGGATGCCAATACCCCAGCTGATGTTTTACTGAATACTCTGAGCAGCTGAGTGGTAAAAGGACCCCTCCTGCACATCCTCAGCAGCTGCTGGATCAGTCCTCCAAGAGGCACCTGTTTTCAGGAATGATTCCTGCCCACACACCAAACTGTGCAGAATAATCCCTGTCTGCCCTGCTCAGAGCCCTCCCTCTCCACAGCAGAACATGGCCAATGCCATGGGCACAGCCATCCCCTGGACCCTACAAGGAGCCTCTCTACCTTGTGACATGTTCATTATCTCTTTAAGTCCTACAAATCAATTACACAAAGAGGTTACAGCTACTTGGGTGCAACCAATCCCAATTTTTACACTCACACCAATAATGCATTTCAACAGGCACCCTGTCTCACCTCTAACAGAAATGTAAAGTGCACTGGAAATGCTTTGGGTGGGTTTTCATTTCAAAAGGCTGCAATGGTAAATATGTGCAATGATGAAACAAATTACA
Organism: Manacus vitellinus; assembly: GCF_001715985.3. NCBI lineage: Eukaryota > Metazoa > Chordata > Aves > Passeriformes > Pipridae > Manacus > Manacus vitellinus. The sequence goes on from NW_021940526.1 coordinate 3,407,420, forward strand.
ACGTGCTACTTGGAAAACATTTCTTTACAGCTTCATTAACTCAGTATTAAACCAAATTAGGATACAGCAGGCATATCTACAGGGTAGAAATGAATTACATATTTGCATTTTTGTCACACTACACAATTCATAGAGTTGGGCCTCACTGCCATATTTATCTGATATAAAATTGCCACTGAAGTCCGTGGAAGTTCCCAGACAATGGCTCCAGCTCTCAGGGCATGACTTTGCAGGGATGCTCGGGGAAGTCAACTGGCATTAGTTTAACACAGGACCTAAAGAAGATTAGTTAAACTCCATGTGGATGCATTCCTTCAGAATTAAAGTGACTTTAATACGATTTCATTACTTAAGTTTGGAAGCGAAGCAAACTAAATTGAATTAGGTCACTTTAATGGTGAAGAAAAGCATCCACACAGAGTTTTGATGCAGTGCAACAGGCTGCTTTAAAAATTAACTTATATTAGTTTTCCCATGTGTCCTTCCATTCCCTAACCCTTTAGGAAGGCTATGGTTTTAACATTATTAACCCGCTGAAATGAAATTTCACTTCATCACATTACTCTCTTCCGCTTGCCAGTGTGAAGATATCACTAAGTTCAAGTGAGCTCCCTGGAAAAGTCATCCAGCTCCAGAGGAAAGAGAGTACTTTTGCTGTGGTGCTTTATCAGTTATACTAAAGGACCAGAAAAATACTCACCCTTCTTAAGACTTTGATGAGTGACATCCGGTGCAGTATTTGCAGGGGTGGGAAGAGGGGTCTGAAGCCCCTTTCAGGTTTGCTCTAAGGCCAAAACAACCTCATCAGCAGAGACCATGTTCTATATGTACTGTCACAAAGCACATTTCCATCTAAAAGTGACCTCCAGCATCTTATAAAGCCTTTCACTCAAACCAATTCAGGAAAGTCAAATAATAATGGCTAAATCATTATCAGACATCCCAGAGGAAAAGACAAGGCTGTTGGGTAAGAATGAAAGGATGATTTGACATGTACTGTCTTATGACTGGATACTGGATTTTATAGCTCTGCTGGCAGAGGAAGAATGAAGAAGCTGAATCCACAATGAGCTCCAAAGTAATCTCTAACACTCCAGAAATACCACTTTTTTTGCGAGACAATTTTAAACTCGGTCCGACACTTCCCCTTCTGTCACGTTTGCACAGAAAACCTGCAGGCACCATCACACTAAAGGTGGAGAGGTCTCTTGGCAGGGCTATAAAAGAAACATCTCCTCACAGAACAGATTTTAAGCATGCAAGGCATTTACAGGCATTTTTACATTAAAATAAAAATGCACACACACATATCTGTCAAACTCCAGCTGCACCAGGACATGTCAGGGGTCTTACAGGCATTCAGGTGTCTTAAATAATGAATAATAAATTACTCTCTCCTAGTCCTTGCACTCCTGAACAAGTCAGGCACAGCTTGTGTTAGGGCAGAACATGACCAGAGCCACCACTGTGTGATGGATAAGATCCTGTAATTACATGTTTGTGCATCATGAAGAAATGGGGCACAACAGCACAGAAATCTGAATTTTCTTTACATCTTCCCATAGCAGACACATCTAAAACCAAGCTATTGGAAAGATCTACAAACTATTTTAAGTGCTTTGACAACAGCCCTCTGGAGCCTGACGGAAGCTAGCAGTGCTTTTAACAACGAAATTAAAACTAGGCTTAAGTTATTATAACACCTAAAATAGCAGTATAAACAAAATCAGTGGCTCGTAAGATTTTTTTTCTTTAGACTATCCTGGCTGTCTGAAGCAAGAAGAGAGGCAACCTCAGCTTCCCAGCAGTTCTTCAGGCTGAGTGCCTGGGATGTGGCAGATGCATGTTTAATCACAATGTGTTTAAAGCAGGCATCGAGATCAAAAGGAAAGATATGTTACATTGAAGGGAGTTGATCTGCAGCTGCAATTAAAAACAAGAACCCAGGGGAGAAAGAGCTGTGTGAGTTGGTAGGGAGACATTATACACGGAATTAAGATCAGTGTTATGGTTTTAGAAATGGAGCAAGCAAGCTAGATAAGCAGCGGCACAGAAATTGAGTATTTGCACAGCTGTAAAACATCTACCAGGAGAACTGCGAGTATGTGGGCTTGGAATGGTGGACAGGGAAATCTTCCCCCTCTGATCCTCTACAAAAGTTTGCTTTATTGCCTGGCTGCTCCTAGATCCTACAAGAATACCGGAAAACATGCCTTGATGTAAGCCACGTGTATCCAAGCAAAATAACCATCCAAACTGCCCGCTTACTGAAATGAAAAAAAATAAATCATCAGCAGGATTATTAAAGCTTAATGAAAGAAAATATTTAAAACCTAAATGGGGGAATCTTTGGCTTAAAAGCCTGGCAATGAAGCTGTTCTCACCTGTTCTGTTGAAGAAGAAAAGCTCTGCCACCTCGCTCGCTACCGCACTGCGCACGGAAAGACGGATGCTGGTCAGGTCTGTCAGGGAAAAGGTTTCCCAAAAATCTTCCTCCAGGAAAAGGAAAGTGCTCAATGTACTTCTACTAACAGGCTGACCAGCTCTTTCATTAATTAAGTGGTCCTGGCTTATCAGCAGACAGACTTGTATTTGTCTTACCTTCAGATGTTTACATAAGAATTATTTAATAATTCCATATATTTATTAGATATAAAAATAATTTTAGACTTCCTCAAGTTTAGACTTGTAATAACCTTAGAAATTATTTAATCATCACTGTTGCATTTAGTACAAAGTATTTTATAGAAGCTGGTGATAATATCCAATACAGATGAAAACAAAAGAGGTGTTGCAGGAGATAAAGAAGGACCTGCTCACATCTGCTACATCCTCTGCCTTCTGCTCACAGCACCTTCTCTTACACTGAAAATAAACACCACTAGTCATTAGGAAAACATTGAACCCCAGGGATCAGAAAGGTCATCTCACACACTCATTTCTGCCCCAATAGCCTTGCAAAAGCCACAGCCGTGGACATCCACAACTTCAGCCACTTACAGCCAGGTGGGGAAAGTTTGCAGCTAATGCTGAACACACTCTGTGGTGAAGCAACCCAGGAGGAGGCAAACACCCTCAACTTTCCTGGGAAGACTGGGGTGTTTAAAGAGAGGTTTGCCTGCACGTGACCTGGTGCAAACTTCCTAACACAGTCACAACCAAAATCAAGAAGCCTGATTTCCTCCTCCTCTTTGCCACTTGGTCCCAGTACCTACCACAGCTAGGACACATTCTCCACTGTGTCCTACTCCCCTCCTGCCTCCCTGCTGGCACAGCAGAAGGAGAATTAAGCCCAGCACGTCTGATAGGCACCTCGAGACACTCCCAGGGCCACTCTGAAATTCCTTCTCCTACAGCAACACTCCCTTCAGTCCCAAACCCAAGAGCAGGAAACATATGCCGGGGCAGAGAGCGAAAGCTGAGATGTATCCCTGCAATCTGAAGGAAGCAGGTGGTTCCTCAGAGGCCACTGCCAGTTCCCCCTCTCAGCTCGGCCCAAGGCCTGGCCTGGGTGTGGCGGGGGTGTAATCAGTCCTTAAACATCCTTTTCTTCCCCAGGCACGGCAAAGCCGTTTTGTTATGTCTGGTGACACCGCGGTGGCAAAGAGATACAAGACACACAAGTTTCCTGCTTCCATTGTTTAGCAAACTTTGGCAGCGATGTGCTCAAAACCAGCTGATTTGGGTCATTAATCAAATCAGCGGAGCGCCCGTTAACAATCTGCTTTAACTCAGTTGGCAACTGAGAGCTGTCTCCGGCTCCGAATTTGTGTAGCCCTGGTTACTTTTAATCAGCTGCACAGCCATTAAAGCGTCCTTCTTGTTCTCCAAACAAAGGAGACAAATTCTGGGAATGAAGCCTTCTGATGCCAAGAGCGGCGCTGGCTCCTTGAGGGAGCCCTGACCGAGATCGCCCCACACGTCTGTCACTCCAAACTGCCCGTTCCCTTCAGTGCCAGGGAGCTGAGGGAAGATGGGAGCCAAAGGGGGAATGAACACAGGCAAGGGGACATCCAGATATGGTAAAATCTCCAGACCTTGAGCACAGTCCAAGATTTATCCCTTTGCCAACGCTGAAACACATCTCAAGCTTGGGCCTGAAAATTCAGATGATGGCTCTGAGTCTGTGTGATTTAGGAAGGGTAAGTGGCTGTCAGTCTCGAGAGAAACACGCTCACCTTAGAAGAACCAGATTAATAAACTGTTAGAAGCCACCAGAACTAACAAACATCTTTAAAAAAATTTATAAATGAAAACACTGAACTATTCCACCTTGCCAAGTACTGCAGGACTGCAACCAAAGAGCTCTTCTATTTCCAAATACATGACACATGCAGGCTATAAATAAACAAGTTCAAGATGTGCATCGATGTCACAGACACCACCCTCTCTCTCTCCACTGTCCTTCGCTCACTGCAGCCCATTTCTGACGTTGTCTTTATTTTCTTCCCCCTTACAGGCATCAAAAGGCTGCAGGAAAACAACACAGCCTGTCAAACACCACCTGGTGTATTATTAGCAGTGGGCTTTTATTCACTCCATAGCATTTCTCACCCTGGATTTCTTGTATTCAAGCACTAACTCCTAACCAGAGTCAGTTCATACCCCCTGTGAAGGATGAAAACTCCCCAGATCTTATGTTAAGCTACTAGTTGTTCCTCAGAGAATATCATACAGACACTTGGGCATTTTAATTGTTATTATTTAAGCAATGAAGTCCAGGTGGGAAGAGACTCAACTAGAAAACAACCCTGCTCTAGCACTGCAGCATCACAAGAATCAGTCAGCAAGCATACAAAAGGGAACTAATGCCATTGTAAATTAATATTTTACAAGAATGTCAGCTAAAAAGAAATTAATGTTAAAAAAAAACTTCTATATTTGCATATAATTGCACAAGGATGAGATGAAGCCCCATTCCCAGTCCCATCCTTATGTAATGCCATCAACCAAAGAACTCTCAGTTGAGTCATTTAAGGTCTTCCAGAGTACAACATGAATTCCCACTAAACAGTTGTGCTAAACTTGAGGAGCAAGGAGCAGAAAGGTGTCTTACATCTCAAGTGTTCCTTCACCCTCCTGAAAGGTCAGTGCTCCAGAGAATTTCCCTGGATTTCCCAGAGGCCACCCTGCAGCTACTGCCAGCACTGTACCCAGCCCGGGCAAGGACAACATGCTGATTAGTTCAGGTTCAACAAAAACCAGCTGGAGAATTAAGTCTTAAGTCTTCTGATATCAACACCTTCCCAGGGCTGCACCATAGACAGTCTGTGACAGCATATGCAGGACTACACCAGACCTGCCAGAGAACCTGGCACCAACAACCCAGCCAGGCTTCCAAGGGCCACGAAACGCAGGGAAACCTCAATCCATGCCCACCAGCCACTGCCAGTATTCCCAGAGGAGTCTGAAGCCTTTTGAGCTGTACAAACAGCATATTTAAAAACTGGAGTTGGGTTTGGATGGTCTTGTAAATCTGATGGTTTCATAGCTTGCTAAATAACTCCTGCTTCTGGGAAAGTGAACAGTCTCCAAAAATAGTAACATTTTATCTCTAAATGTTCGACTGTGGTCTTAACCCCATGTAACCTCAGGATCCACACTTTATTTTGTTTAAGTGCCTGGTTTTGTGAGTTCACAACTTATGTGAAAAATAGTAACACTAAGGGTTAGTACACGAACATTAATACAAGAGAAGATCCCACTGGCAGTTGCATTCCCAAAGGCCCATATTTGTGTGCTACAGGACTTTCAGCTATAGGCTAAATCCATTGGAGAGCATGGAAAATCCTGTGTTGCCTTAACCCACGAGGCTGCATGGCCTGTAGGATTCTGGAATTAGGCACTGTGTTAATTCACTCTTTAAAGGCACCAACGACATAAAAGAAACATCACAAGAATGCATTACAGGCATTATTTTTTTCTCCTCCCTATTAAAGTGCTGTAAGTACAGAGGAATATTTTCCCCCAAGTATTTACTTAACACGCCTTTTTCCTCGTTTTGGGCTCTGTTTATTTTCATTTAAATGTAACAGATAAAATATTTAACTTCACAGTGTAAGCAATGTCTCAGAGACATCAAATGCTGGACTAAGTGGGCCAAAATAAATTGGAGTCGTCTTGCATTCTCTTTGTTGCTCCTATTATGATCTGCAAATGATAGCACAATCTCTCCTGGCAAAATGCAGCCCAGAGTTTTCCCTGCTAGCTGGAGGGATAAAAGCAAAGCCGAGTCTTCTCATTACAGCACCCAGACAATTTGATTTCATCCTGATTAGCACATTCATTCTCAGGGGCTTCACTACAGTATCACATATGTCTTTATAATCTGCCTTCCACCTGCATGGCAGCGAGGCTGTTCATGCCAATAAATGCAGCTTTAATTGTGTCTACTGGATATAAAAAGCCATTTTCACAGAAATAAGCAATCACTCAAGCCAGCTTCTCACAACCCGACTCTGGGCTCGTATTTCTTGCTCTCGAGGCAACTCCACATCTCAGGCTTATTTTTACAAGCATTGATCTGAAATCAGAACGTTTTGAACGGGGCATTTTAACAATCATGTCATTGATAAATTAATTTTAGCCTGACAGATACTTCCCACAGCAAATACACAAGAAAGCCCTGCCTGTGTGAGCTACAGGAGTTAAAGAACTTAAAGCACACCTCAAAAATTTCATTTTACGCTGTCCTTGCAGCTACAGGGGCTGTGTAAAACAGAAAAGAAGGATGACTTTTGTGCCAAATCAGGACAATATTACATGTATTTAATGCACTTAAAAGAGCTATCAGTATTATCCTCATAGTTGGCAATTAGTGTCTCAACCACAATGCTAGATTAATGGTTAATACACTACTTATCTCTTGAGCTACAATGTTATTATACACCTAAGGGCCTAGCATGTATCAGACAGGAGAAATTGGAAAGACTCTGAAACCCAGTTCTGCTATCACACCAATTTTCCCTGTGTGGCAGAGCCAACAGCACTAACTGGAACAGGGATGTCAGGGAAAAGAGACTTGGGTGATGAGAGTCTGTTCGTAAATACACTGGAACAGATCAGTATTTCTAATTAAGCAGAGATCAGAAGTGCCACAAACCAACAGAAATGCCTTTGGCAAGAGCTTATTCAGTCACATGTCAAAAATATACTTTAAATTAATCTCTGATGATCACTTACTGCCAGTACTGTATGAAATCCAGGGCGCACTCAACAGCAAATTTCTTGCTGCTGTTACATGAAAGTGAAATTTTTGACTGAACAGTTCAGCTTGTGTTAATTGTACCATGTTCATTAGTTGGCAGAGTCAGCTGACTGACTGCTGCCTGCCAACTTAACCACTGGGAAACAGATAGGACAGTCGTAGTCTGAACCACCAGCACAAATCATTCTGCCAGCCTTCTGCAAAGCTCCCCTCGGAAAAGGAAAAGAAAAATTCCCCCTTTACTTTTGAAAAGTAGAAGAGCTTTCTGCACGCCCTTTCAGCAGGAGGATGCACACCTGCTGCGGATGGACAGCAGGGATTAGTGATTTCAGTAATGCCATGAAATGATCTTTTCAGTTGTGAGCACCAGGAAGTGGGACAGGGCGAACAAATTTCAGCACATGAAGCTGCTCCCGTCGCGTGTGTCGTGGAACTGCTGCAACAGCCAAGGGTTCATTTTAAGGTCTGTGGATGCAAACTTCTTTTTCCAGTGATGTCAAACCTTGGGAGTACAACAGACATTCTGGAAGTAACATTTTACTTCAGCTCAAGGGCAGAGCTGAGCGTGGCTCAGACTGCCACTCCTCAGAGCGATGCAAACACAGAAGGAATATCAATGCACACCCCTGGAAGGATTCCTGTGGAAGCAGTGCTCTCTCTGTGCAACTCAGCAGTGTCCTTCCCTCCAAAACAAGCATTTGGGGAGCTGTCAGACAATTAACATCATCCCCTAAGGACAGGACATGCCATTGAAGCAACAGGACTGAGGCCTGGATGCCTGGAAACATGAAGTTTAGGTGCAGTGAACAGACCCACGTTCTTCTGAGCTGCTTTTGTTACAACAGGAAAGAACTAAATTATGGCCTACAAGTGTCAGGTATGCTGGGGAATAGAAGGAAAGAAAAAGTAAAAAGAAAATTCACTTTCTAAAAATAGCTACACTTAAAAGTTCAAGATCGGTCTGAGTCCAGAGGGAAGGAGTAGTTGAGTAGTTCACAGAAAGTGGGAACATGAACTGAAACTCAAATGTAGACTGGCCCAGAGAATATTGTGACAGTCAGGAGAAAATCATCAGTTAGGATGCAAGAGGCATATCCTATATGGCCAGCAGAGTCATCAAAACACTCCACATCTCTCCCCAGTCCTTCCTTCCTCTTTTACCTTATCACCTAGACTGTACATAGAAAAAACATGGAAGTGCTTGCTGTGGAAGAACTAATAACACTTTTAGTCCAGAACATGAGTGACAGAGGTTATTTTACTCTGAGAATAAAGCAGAAGCACCTCAGCTCATTATTACAATGCACAAATTCCAGCATCATTTTCCACATGTGTGTTGAAGCTGCTGCTCCAGCTGCCAACAGCTCGAAGAACTCTGTTCTGGTGATCAGAGAAAGGTGCCCTTCCATCCCCACTGCTCCTCAGAAATGGGGGTTCTTTTCTGACCTAACCAGCATCTATCTCCCTTGGCACACACTCCCAGTCCTCACACCTTCCCAAAGTAATATTCTACCTGTCTTTTATCCCTACAAGCACTTCTTCCAATCTTGAAAGTAACTTCTAAAAAACCTTGAGGATTTGACTTCACCATTCTAAAACCTCATTTTCTTTTATACATAATAGACACCTTAACAAAGGTACAAAACTTGTATTAACACTTGTACTGGGAGTATTAATATTTCTTTGAAATCCCACACAAGGGTAATGAGATTCTGGGTTGTTGGCAAAGGAAATCACTTATTTTGAACTCTCATGGAGCCACAGGTTATTTGTTTCCTTAACATTCCTTGTAGCCTGAACACAATGACAGTATCTATAAAAGTTTAAGTAGAACTGGCATTTAAAAACACTTGGCCTTAGCAATGGCATTTAAAATAATGTGGGGATAATTCCTGACATTTACTGTGTTGGAGGCAGAGCAGAAAAGGAGTGAGCAGGCATTTGAGCTCTGCTGATGCCCAATAGTTCAACAGTATTATCAGTGTCAGGACAAGGCTGCATTAAATCTGGTCCTCCACGTCCATTCCAAGTTTGGAGACACTCAAGGAGCACTTATCCTCCAGTAAATACGAACCCAAACACTGTTCAAAGCACTTGAGGATGCATATTATAAACTTAATTCTGGCACTGCTGAGGATCACAGATACAAATGATACAATTCCAAGGAGTAAGAGCTTTGCAAGCTTTGGTATTTCCAGCCTCGACTGTCAAATGGCTGAAAACACTCCTGACTGGGCTGTCAACAGAATGGCAACAATTTTGTGGTAAACAGTTATTTCTACCAGTTTATCTCAGAAAGTTACCTGGAAATCTTCAAGTAGAAGTTGTGCCATTGATTGCTGTTTTCAAAACACCTGCTGGAAGTATTTACAAGTAACTGAGATGCCCCTAAACCAGTCAAGAGACAAACAGCACTTTCTGCTGGTCAAAAAGGTGGAAGTTCTTGCAAATGTCAGGACTCTGTCACTCCATTTCCCACCCCCATCACCGGAGAAAATAACACCAGCAGTGTTTGCGTCTTCCACTGATCACCCCAGGCTCCACTCCTCTCTATTTATGTGCATTCTGCATTTCTTTACTTTTTTTTCCTAAAGGTATTCTACCTGTTAAACCCACCCTTTTCCCCCACAGAAAATTCCCAGTATCCCAGGAGTTCCTGTCCTATGATTCTACAATTTTCACCTTAATTTGGCAGTGCCATCTCCAGCAAACACTTCCAAGGACTGTTTACTTACAATGGCATTTTAAAATGTTAAGCATCTGAGGCACTGCTGTCTGCACGCAGACATACATCTCAGACGTGCTATCTGGGAGATAATCACTTCATTTTCAAGGTCCAATTAATTATCCCTAAGTTCACTCCTTTGGAAAAAAAAAGTAATTTCAAGGACACCAGCGAGGACAAAACTTTCCCAAAGCTTAGCAAAGGCCCTTAAAAGAGGAGTCCTTTTTTCACTGAGGATGATAGAGAAGCAAAAAGCAGCCTGTGCTGCTCCTCCAGCACTTTTAAACACACAAGAGTGGGACTGCAAGGAGGTTCTTGGGAAAGGCTCTATAAATAAGAAAGTGGCAGCAGGATGGTGGGAAGAAGGAGGACTTCACAGCACACTGACTTTTATGGTAATTTCTCACAGGGTTCTCAGCAAAAGCCTTTTTTTTATAAGACCAACTGCCTTCCTGCAAATCCCTTTCAGCACCACTAAAAGCAAACAAGGCAACACATCCCAAACAATCCCTACAGAACCCAGCACCACCTCTGCCCTTCCAGGGATTTGGCAGCCCCTCACAACACACAAGGAGGTAAATTTTTTCTGCCTGTTGGTCACAGGCCCAGCCTCCAGGGCACACAGATCCTTCCCCTTCAGGACTGGGAAGGTGAAGAGGCAGACTCCCCATGGGAGGATGCTCAGAAGGCAGAGCTTGGCTGGACAACCACAGGAGACACACAGGAAAAACGTGAGCTGGCTCAGGCAAAACAAGGAACAGCTCAACATGGAAAAGACAAAACATCCTTTAAATTAGCACAGCCCGTTCAGGTTTGGTCACTGGCTGCAGGACAGCTGGAAAATGGAACGTTTGGGACAGCGGTGAACACGCAGATTTGCTGTCTTTGTTTGTCTTGCAAGAAGTACTCACAAATTACACATTTCATAATAAATACCTGATTAATTGGAAAATAAATCTCTGTGTTTAGCCTGGCTTAAGCTTGTCTTGTTTGTTTACAGGTCTCCTTCCCCTTTTAGCAAGTGCAACAAATCTCCAACAAAAGCACTAACCATGCACAGACGTTCCCTTTGGAACTTTCCATCCACCTCAGCCAGGCCAAGCCTTGCTTCACTTATTGCACAACCCTTCTAGGAGGGAAATACATATAATCCAGGAAATAACAGCAGACTTGTTTTCTCCTGACTTCCTTCACGTGGATAAAGCTCTTGGGGGAGACCTGATCTCAAAAAACCCCCCATCTTCTGATGTCCCACCACGACACAGTGCCTGGAGGAAGGTGCATGGATGTGTTCAACTTCCCACAGCTTTTAAGTGCCTGCTCTTCCTGAGCTCTAGAAGCCCTTGACAGCATGTTTACGTCCCCAAAACAGTCCTTTTCCCATGGAATTTCACCAATTTTTTGTATGCCCTGGGAAATGAAGAGCTGGAACACATTCAATACAAGCAAAGACATGCAATAAAACAAGCTGAGGGCTCAAATGGCTGAAATTTCTAGAGAAGACCCACGACAGAAGGCAACGGCAATTTATTTACTGTTATTCTCCACACACACTTGGTAATCAGAAATACATATTGAATCTAATGAGAAAGCTGGCATAGGGAAAAGGGGAGGAGCAAAAGAATTGCACGAACTGAAAAGACGTTTTCATTCTTGCAAAGGTCTCACTTGAGGAAATGATTATGTGGAAATGTTCTAGGGTTCCTCCCCAGCACCAGAAACTATTGCACCTTCTAACTAATTACTTACTGAATTTCTTTCAGGTAGGTATTAAAAAATATTAAAAAAAACCAACAACAACAACAAAACCTAATTCTAAACTTCCCCTGGTTCCTAAATGCCTAGTGAGAAGCACCATAATAACCAACAATAAAGCATTCAGCAGGTAACTATTAAAGGAGTTTTTCACATTTGACTTGAGGCTTTAAATATTAAACATACACCAGAGACTGCTAAAAAAAAAAAATAATAAAGGGGATTGTTTGCCTTGCAGGATGGCCAGTCACAGGTCAGGATCCCATTCTCCCAATTATTTTATGGCTGGGACTGGAAGAGAGCAGCAGAACTGCATTATATCATTTTTCAGGCAGCCTTGAATGACACAACCTGACAGAGAGGGACTCTTGGCCCATCCACCAAGGTCATCACCCCCCCCTTTCTGAAGGAACTGTTTCTTCCCAGCCAAAGAGACCTCGGTTTAATGTTTCACCTGAAGGACACAGCCCCAGGCTCAGCCTTTTTTCTGTTGGGTAAAGGTTAGCTATGAATTTTAGAACTGCATTAAAAACCCTGGGATTTTACAGTAAATTACACCAGTGTTGAGAATGAACACAAACACCAAACTGGACCTTATAAAACAAGATTACACCATGATTTCTATGGAAAACACTCTAAAGTGTCTCTATTAAACTCTTTGGTGCTGTGTGACTTAACTTCCCACTGCTTCACCTGAAGTGGATGTTGTCACAAACTGGGAAAGGAGTCCCAGCATTCCCCAAATCTCAGCCAGCAGCCATCACACAATAATGGAATAACTCCACTGACTCACACTCAAAGGTGAGGTCTCAGAAGTATTTTCTACCTTCTGAAGCACCTGCTAAAAATCAAACCAATGCTCAACTCAAAATCCAAGGATCTGAGTTCTGCTGCTCTGCCTCTTATAGATCCATCTATAAAAGCTGGAAGATTTCCCAAGGACACAGTAATACCTGCCTTGATCAACTTAAATTTCATTTCTTCAGCTGCAGACATAAATTTTCCTCACTTTTGCACGTCCAACTTAAGAAATCCTTTTAAATCGATATTTTGCCTTAAAAACTATAAAACTGTTACAACATCAAGGCTAGTAAAAAAGTCTAGGGACATTTTAAATAACCTTTGTTTAATGAGTTAAAGACAAATGCTGCAGGTTTCACAGGGACACAATTACAGTTTTTTTCCCCCCAGAACTGTCAATCAGTCTGTTGCAAAGTAACCTCAATGAACCTGACAAGCCATCAGATTACGTTTCTGTCACCTTTAAAGTTATAAGTTTATTTTCCTTAATTATTCCAGTCAATCAGAAAAGGAGAAAGTGAACTTTTCCAACTAGTGCTTCTACTTTTCTTCACTGAACGCAAGATTTAGTTCACACAGCTCCTCTCCCAATCCTCCGCAGTTCAATTCCCAGTTTTCACTTGTACCAAGATGCAGCTTCAGTTTTAATCTCCCTCCCCAGGCAAAGTAGCAGGTCATTCACCCTAACAGACTAGCAAATACACTCATTAATTCCAGGGTTTTTCTTCAGTTGATGCAGCAGGTGCATCCTGAGCTTTGGGAGTCAGACCAGCTCACACAGCAAGTGCAGATGCTTCTGGAATCACACAACCAAGTTCTTTTCCCTTCACAGTAACAGAGGATGAACCATGAAAAGATTTTCAACCCGAGACTGCTCTCCCCACTTTCAAGAAATTTAAGTAATTATATATACCAAATAAATAAAAATTAAATAAATAAAGAAATAAAACCACAAAAAAACAACGAACGAAAATTCATTCACATCTCCAGTATTTCTTTTTTAGGTCTCCAAAGACAATGGCAGGACCAGAAAAGCTACAAGTGACAACGACAGGGCCAGAAAAGCCACAGTTACTGCATCTTCCATTATAGCTCTATTTTAAAGTATATTTCTATTTTAAAATTGAGTTGTTGGTGGTTTTGGTTTGTTTGTTTGTTTTTAAGCTACAGCATTATTGCATTGGATAAAACATTAATATCTCTGCTTCCCGGAGGACTCAACAGGCATCACTTCAGCACATTATTGGCTGCCAAAGGCAGCTCGGTGAGGATGTTGAGGTGCCTGTGGTCCCGCCCATCCAAACATTTCAGTTTGCTCTCTGCAAACAGTGCTTAGGCAACAGCAACCTCCGCGGTCTGTAGCTCCCCCAGCTCCACCTTCCAGGAGAGCCCAAAGAACTACACCACGAAATTATCTGAACTGCAGAAAGTTACAACAACAATAACAACAAAGCAAGCTCCAAATGAAGCCATTCCCTTAATTAGGAGTTTTGTCGCTGGGCTCTGGCACTCGCAGAGGAGTTGAGTGTCATTAAGCACACGAGTGCTCAGCGAGCCCCGAGGGCTGCCCGCAATCAGCCACACACCCGCTCCAAGGGAAGGCAACGTGCCTGGGAGGTTTTTGACACCTAATATCCTCTGAGCTGATAATTATTTCCAGTTACTTTAAAAGGCCAAGCTAATGATTACACTCGTGGTAACAGGTGTGGGTTAGCCACAGCTGGCAGAACTCCTTCCCTCCGCCGAATTCTGGCTCGTTGCTATTCACCCGCAGAAGCAGGAAGCGGGAATGCCCTCGGGAGAAGATGCAGGCACAGCTAATGATTATCCACAGAGGTGTGATAGGGCCAGAAAACAAGCAACACATCCCCTAATGAAGATATCAGCCTCTCAGATGGTTTCAGATTAGTGTTCAGATTAGAGAAAACCCAAGCCTGGAAAAAAAATCCAGTCGGAGTTGAAACAATCTACCAATATTTAATATGATCCATATTCCCTCACCAGACTTTCCCCTTCCTGCACCTGCTGCAGAATTAGAAGGAAGGAAAGAAGTTCAGTCTACTCCTTTGAGAGTTCTGCAAGGAAGGCTCAAATTATTTGGGACCTGTCACTCCAGGACTAGGCAGCCACAGGCAATGAGGAAATGGGCATCGATATCTCCATCATTTTAATTGACTCCTAAATTGTCAAGGAATGAAAGGCTGCTGCCAAAAGGACAAACCCCAGAGAAGAACCTGTCTGGTGGCTGCCAGCTGGAAGAGGCAGGAGTCAAGCCAGCAGGTCCAGTAGCAGGCAAGGAGCAGCAGCCCTGCTCACACACTGCAGAGAATGCCAAGGGATCCCCAAACACGAGGTGCAGTGAATCCCGCTCTGACAACACAGCTGTGCAGTAAATGATTTACTTTTCCCTACCATCAGGAACAAGGGTGCTCAGGAGAACTTGCTCCATGGCAGATCAGAGCTGGCCCAGGTACAGCATTGCCACGATGCTTCCTAAAAATCACCACCTGTCTGGTGTAAGAAAGCCTTTAAAGAACTCACCTGTAACTTCACCTACAACAAAATCCCCTCCAAACTCAACTATCCTGTGTGACTCTGTGAAAACAAATGTATTTCAGAGCATCACACCAGTGTTAGACAGTTCTAATGCCCCAGGTGACTTTGGAGGGAGTTGTGTGGGCATCAGTGGCACCTTCAAACAAAGCCTGCTAGATGGGAGCATTCAGGTGGCTTCCCCTAAGCCAGGGGAATGACCTTTCAAGGATAAACCCAAGGGTCTGGGGTTCAGTACCTCACAGAGGGCAGGACATGAGCAAGGGCTGAGAAGCTGGACAGTCCAGGTAAACATTATAAACCTTACAAAATCAACCACCACGAAAGAAGAGCCCTCCCAGTTTATCCCAGGACACGAAATGAAGCATCCTAAATTCAGCCAGAAGCCCCCAAATGTGACTCTTCTCACTCACACAGCAGGCTGGACAAGGTTTAAAGGCCTGAGGACACAAATGTCTATCCCAGTGTGTGTTGGTGATGTGGATACTCGTGAATGATCACTTAAATTATCTCCTATTAAGACGGTCCCTCGCTAGGGAGAAATCTCCAGGCACAAATCTAAGACAACACAAAAAGGCTCCTCTCTGCAAAGCAATTTATCTTCAAAGACCAAGCCTTCTAACTGGCTTTCTATCCTGACAGGATGCACAACATGAGCCCACTTAAAAAACACTGCACAGCTCTGAATTTTTGGAGGCACAGAAATTTATGCATCTTGCTAAAAATAAAAACAAAACACAAAACAAACCTAAACCCGAAGAAGAACAAACACGTTTTCCCGCTTCAGTGAAGGGCCTCTCCAACACCCAGTTGGGCAACTGCAAAGCCATCCATCTTCATCTCACTCTGAAAGTCTAAAACTCACACAGTTTAGCTTGAGTACTTGCAAAATGGTCTAAGTGAAAGAGATCCTGGAGCTCAAAGGGAATGCTCTGGGCTATCTCCCCGTGGCTTGCAAAGGGAGGGTTTTTTGCTCTTTAATGCAATATTCATCAGTTATTTGCCTCCTAATCTAAAGGTTTCAGTCCCAAAGGCTGTTTATCATCAGCGTAACATTCTGAAGGGGATGCAAAACATTCAAGAAGAGGACAGGTCAAAAAACCACTATGTAAGATGAAAAGGCTTTCCTGGATTCTGCAAGTTTAACAAGTTAATGCTCATCATTCACTCTGTGATCAGTCCACATCACGGACACAATGCACAGCTAAAAGAGATTTCCAGATCATACACTCATAGAGTGGTTTATTCATTAATAGCTGTCTGACTGGAATTGAGTCTCTGGAGCAAACACTGCCATTCCTGTCAGAGTGATACTGGCCACAGACCCTCCTGGGAGATCCTGCATTTCACAGGTAGATTCACTTCTTGGGAGTTGAAGAGGAGAAAGAACCCACACACACACACAGGTCTGTGTTTGTGGCACATTTAAAACTCAAAAATCTCCTTTTAACAGTCTCTGGGGAAAAAACAGGCACATCTAGACTTGGGAGATATGATTTATCTCCAAAGTAAGCAGAACATAACTTTATTAATCCACATTAGAATATGGCCTGTGTCTTCAGGCAAATTCAGGTTAAAGTACCCCATGTTCACCTCAACTAATCAATGCAAGGAAAAGTACATAGACAGAAATAATATCATAATATTTGTCTTTAACAAAATTCAAGCATGTTTGGATTTAAACCAGAATTGTTCATCCTTCCTTACATGACAGGAAGCAGATACCAATGTCTGATCCTACTCCACAAGACTATAACTCAAGTCAAACATGACACTCAGGATGTCCAAAAACATTCCACTGAGTGCAAGGAAGCTTCCTTACTCTGAAAGTAAAGAGTCTGATGGTGCAAGTTAAACTATTTCATTGTATACAACCTATAGAATCAAGGAAGAAAAAATACATTAAAAAAAAGACAAACAAGCAAGTATGAAATCAAGGGATTTCAACCTCTGCCTTGCAAACAGTCTGAAAACAAGACCCCCTGTCAAGAAGGAAAAGCTCCCCCACATCCCTAGAAAACAGACAGGTGGGAGCCTGAGCTGTAAGTAGTTGTATCTCCTCTGGTGCCCAGACAACTTTCCAGTGTCTTTTATCCACTAGATCTGCAGTGGTGGACAACAGTAGCCTTCTCAGCTTGAGTCTCACTTGAAATGATGCTATTTTTTTTGGCAGGTAATTTTATTAGCTCATAAAAGCTTGTTCCCATGGTCTCAGGCTAATTCTGTAAATCCTTTACAGCATAATTAATCATATAAATATATGAATGTTCAGACCACCCAACAGCCTATATTCCCAACAAAGCCAAGCCAATTATATAATGTATTAATGACACTGGGATATTGTACTGATGAAGCAGATTTTACAATATCTGAAACAGTCCATGAAGATTATGTGTGAAGTGATTTTATTCCCCTAGATCCTACTCTTTCAGTCATACCCATCTAATTGGCATCTTTTTAGTCTCCAGGGAATTTGCTGTCAATTTATAACACCCTCATGACCCAGAGATTATCCTCATGTTGGTGCCATCACCGTGTGGATTAAATTCCAATGTACAAAATTAATAAATGGCTGAAACAGCTCAGTGCCACCAATCTGGGACAGAGATGTCAAAGCTCTGTGCTCCAAATCCCTCTTTTGAACCAGGCAGGGTGGGATTGGGGCTTAATTCTCCCCAGACCCCGAGCGATCTCCTGTCGGTCGGTCGTGCTCTTATTTCACACAACAGGAAAACCAAAGCAGGTTGGTCTTGAAGCAAAAGTTCACAGAACCAGTCCAGTCAGAGCCACTGCTGGTGCCAAAGAGCCATTCTTCAGGCTCTGGGCTGAGCCTGGCACTTTTGACTTGGTTCATTAGAATTACCACTGCTGTTCCTCAGCGCTCCGATAATCCAATACCACGGCAACAGATGAGAAGCTCCAAATTACAGCCGTGGCTCTGAGAGGAAGTGCACAGTTCCTGGATATACAAACTTTGAAATACTGCAGGATGGTCAACAGCATCTGTTACTCTAATATCCCACGTTATTAGAGCCATTTAGCTAAACAGATCATAAAAAGATTGTTCCATTAGCCATCTTCCTGGCAGAGATCCAGGGAAGCTGCCGAGGGGCCGTGACTGAGTACCAGCACAAATCCAGAGGATTTGGATGGATGGTCTTGGTAAGGAGCCTCAGATTGTTATTTCCAAGCCCACATCTTTAGCTACAATATCATATGTGTGCCTGAGAACCCAAAAGGTGACACAGAGTGACATGTCACACACAGTTATGTTTGGAGTTGCCAGTTCCACCACACGCAAGTCTGTCACATTTTAAACCTGCTCTGAAGGCAGTTTGTGAAGAGCTGTTTTAACCTAAAACACAAATGTGTCAGTGGCACAGTCCATGTGCTCTGCACAGTCCATCCAGAAAAGCAGAAGAAATGGCAAAAGCCATCCTTCAGCACAAGCAAACTTTGGCAGGAGTACACAGGACACGCCCAGGAAACTCAGATATCACCCAAGACAGAGCTGTGTAGCGGAGTAAAATTTGAGGCAGGAGGAACAACAAGACGAAGGACCAAAATTTTAGCCTGAACCCCCTGCAAATACCAAGGTAAATGCCAAGGAAAGGGGGATGCAGAACAGAAAGGCTTCACTGAGCATCATGAAGCCAGAAAAAAAAGCATTTTCAAGCAATTAAGAGATCTTGTTTCAACAATCAGCTTTGCAACAGGACTAAGATAAGGGTGAAGATACTTCCCCTCCACATTGTAACTACAAAAGGGTAGATAATTCTCCCCTTACACAAAGGCTGCAAAGTCAGAATTACTTCCCTCAGTGAAATGCAGGAACAGTGGAGGTGAGTGCAAATATTTCAGTCTGCAAGTCAGAACAGCTGCCTGGACATCCAGCTTTCCTTCCCTTACCTATACCCCCTCCCTATGTACCTGATTTCACCAGAAATATTGATTGGAAGTTCAACACATGTGAAAGAAGCATCTAAATCTGGATATGCAACACCCAGATATGCAAAAGCTCCTGCTATGAGTTGTCAGTAGATGAAAACCTACTGCTGGCAGCAGCAAAGCAGGGCCACTTTCCAAACTGATCTTCCATATTTTAAATATACTGCATGCAAGTCTGATGAGAGAAGATTTTTCACCTCATCCATCTAAGATGTATGATATCACTATGCTCAGAGTTCTACTGCAGCATCTCTGACAGCCTCTCCCTAGCACTTTTCACTGGCAAAAATGCCTGGAGGTTTGTCTTCATGTGGCTGCAGAAGGGAACAGTGCAAAGCCAGGGATTTATCAGAGGCAATTTTAAACTGTGACACTTACTGATAACATTTTATGTGAATAATCCAACTCACTCTGCAACAAGTAGTTCACCCACAGCCACAAGCTGCAGTGTGGTGATGGGCTTGGCACCTACTGCCTACTGAGTTCCTCTGAATGCCATTTTCACAGGGCACTGACAGACACACATCACTCCAAACTGCTGCTAAAGCATTTTTCTGTGCTGTCAAGCACCAGCTACTCATCAGCTGAATTATGGACACTTTATCATCATAACTAATCACACTGCTTTTGAGGAAATGCCTTTTTTGTTTTCTCAGGTAAAGAGCCTGGATTTGCACCTAAGGACAACTCAACTTCAGGGGAACAGCCCTGAGCAGGGAGCTGAAAGGCAAAGTTCAGCCATCTTCAAATGCCAAAAGCACCATAGCCACATATTTTCCCGGGCAAGGGAAGCATTTCTGATGTTTAATGGTTCAGCCTGGTCTTCTACTGCGGTCTGTGACTGCTCAGAAGGGGATGACAATTCCAAGACTCCACCTGTCCTTGGGACAGCCCTGCTGCTGCCCAACACACACAATGGCAGCTTCCCTTCCGTGCCTTTGGGAAGTTTTAATTACAGCATGGGCTAGTGAAGGGTGAGAGATCTGGTTATGGAAGACTGGCTGGCAGGAGTGCCTGGCAGATGACTTTCAGATGTGCCAAAGCAACACAGACTGCAGTGGTAAAAGGGAAAAGCAGCAAGTCTTAAGTCTTACCATCATTAGAAGGATTTTCTTCATGGACAAACATGGTCTTATGCTTGTTTTTCTACTGAGAAAGCAAGTCTGGATTAAGGGCAGAAAAGCCATCTTTATTTTGCTTATCCCTTTATTTTCAGGGAAATTACAAAATAAAGCCCTCACTTGTAAGATACCCTATTGTTCTAAAAATTGCCTTCAATACAGAATGTTTTTTATTTCTCCCAGTCTCAAAGTTGAAAGTGCCAAGATCAATCACCTCAATTCTCTAATGGCACTTCCTGCACGTTTTTTTGGCCACACTCTTAACTTTCAAGCACCAGTTTTCCACTTCATAATACTTCTTATTAAATAAGCCCTTATGTCTAAGTGTCCTGAGTAAACCAGAGCAGCTAGAATAAAAAAAAAAGAAGCTTCCTTTAGAATTTCATTACTGTTTTAACAAGACTTCAATGAGCATCACTTGGTACCAGCCAGCTGCACCCTGCTAATCAATATTTTTATTATGACTCTCGTTAAGCAGCACTTACTGCTGTTTATCAGTCAGAGATAACCAGCTCCCTGGGTAGTAAACCACCTGTCCAAATTATCCATGGTCCTCTTAAGTGAGATATATTGTCCAGCAACCACGTTACACTCCACGCAGGACGGAATCCACCAGGCTCTGCTGGGAGCTGGCTTTCAATAAACAGCATTTTGACAGCTCACAGGGCAGCTGTGGGACGGCAGGGAACAACCCAGGGACTCCTCCAGCTGAGAGGCAGACTCCAACACCTGGAGCAGGCAGGGATGGGCCAGCCCAGCCCAATGGTGTGTGCACAGTAAAGCTCAGCAGACACACCGTGTCCGGCCTTGGCTCAGGGGAAGGCTCCAGTAATCCCCAGCCTCAGACAGCACAAGAGCTCTCTGGGATGTGGCCCTGGAGTAGAATTTCACTTCTGATGTCTAAGTGCAGCCTTGAAACAGCAGTGTTATACATACACCCCCAATTGTACCGGGTTAATTGGGCGGTGAGTGCCTGACATGCCCTGGAGGATTTAAATCCCTTCTTCAGCCACCGGCAGTGCTCTGGTACGACAGCACAGCCTGTTCCTCTCTCACGGTGCAGAGCAAGTCTTGGATAAAGCCATGTGCCACTCTTCAAAGCAGGCTCAGTCCTCACACTAAAAATCCAGATGCTGGAAATTACTCTTCTGCCTTCATTCATATCCCAGAAAATCTATATCCTCACATGCCAGCCCCTACTCCTTCCCCCGGTGAGTGCGTGAGGAATAGCTCAACACTAGGAGAGCTACGGCGTCACAAACTGGGTATCAGAGAGGAGAACACACATCTATTATTGGGTTTTGTTAACAAGGAAAGGGTGGACAACGACATCAAGGAGTCACATGACACTGGAAAACATGCCTACGTGGAAAGATTAATTAGAAGTAGCAATGAAGATGAATTCCCATTTCCTGCCTGGTGGAGAGCCCTAACTGTGAAAAGGCAAGGCAGGAGGTTTGCTGCTGACAGCACATGCACACAAAGCACAGTCAGAGGAAACCCCCTTTTTTGGGGGGTTTGACACCCTCCAAAGGCAGTTCAGAATTGTAGTAGCACAGCTGCTGCACAAAACCTCAGGCAAAGAGAAAGGCAGGCTGCAGACAGGACAATACACACACCACGGGCAGGGAGGGACTGCCTGCGGGTTTTACAGACCATCTAACCCAGAGGAATCTTTGCAGGAGACTGGCAAACCAAACACTATCTGTGCAGTTGGAATTGCTCAAAAATAACAGCCACCCAGACACACACAGAGGGAGCCTAAAACTCCTGTGATTTGTAGCATGAGGCTGTTGCTGTGTTTTCCCAGTTCTGGGTTATATTAGATAATAAAAGTTGTCAGTGAAACAAAGATGGGATTGAGAGACTATTCCCTAGGAAAGGATACTACTGAGCGTCTTCTGTCCTTACACACTAACCCCAAACCAAAAAGGAAGCCAGTGCTGCACAACAGAGCACATTGTTATCACTGGACATCCAGGCCAGGGGCTTTAGCATTTCTGCTCTGTTTGATGCCAGCTGGAGTGTGCAGAGCGTGTAAAACACCAAAATTGTAGGAGTAGGCAGGAAAGGGAAGCAGGGTCGAGTCCACATTTTTAATGGGAAAAACTCTTAAGGCAGGTAAAGCAAGCATTGGTGCACACCTGGCATTTATTGCCAGTCACTTGCATGTCAAGAACTATTTTCCAACTCCTTAAAAAAAAAAAAAACAAAACCAACAACAAAAAAAGAGGCAAACAAAAATTCCAAACACATTTGTCACATACCACTGATTACCAGTGTATGTTCACACAGGAAGATCACACAGAGATAGAATATGTTATTTAAAGATCATTATTTTTGGTGCACTATCTCTTAAACAGCTGGGAAAAAAACCACCCCAGACAAAATCAGCCTGAACAGCCAGGATATGAAGCATTACAGAGCAGTGTCTGAAGTGGCAGAGCTGCAGCAGGGAAGGCAATCCAACGGGCACGCTGAGAGATCCGTTATCCTTCCAACCACCAGGAAAGACGACGCCCTAGAAGCCAATTTTTGAACTGTGCTAATAATAGGTCAGCCAGCAAAGCTGATGCTGTACATTCAACCAAATCTATGTCCAGGCTGCAGGTATGAACACAAGAGACTTTAATTAAGGAGGAGAAGAGACTGCAGGCCTGGTTTACTGCACACCAGTGGCTCTGGTTACCACAAGCTCAGCTCGAACACAGACACCCTCTGTAGAAGTCACTTCAGCGGATCTCAGTTGACTTGGCAACAAGTTTTCTTCACTGAGATATTTAAATTGAAAATGATAACAACTAAAAAGCCTCCAGCAGTCAGATCACAAGGGTCTCTTGCACAAAAACTCAAGTTTCAGATTTTTTTCGTAACATTCAACATTTACAGCCAAAGCTGACCAAGCATCAGCCCATTTAAACAAAAGGCAACCTACAATCTCATCCTTATAGGAAAGTCACAGCTCCTTTTCTATTCAACAGCAAGGACAACATTCTCACATGACATAAAGTGTTAGGATTGTTCTCTGTGCCTGAGAATTCAACAGTACCTAAATTTGGCTGACTCCAGAGTCATCCTCCCTTTCTGAAGTCCCTCAGCTTCCTCATATCAGAAACTGGACCTTTGTTGTGGATCAACCCCAAAACTCATTTTCTATTCCTGCCTCCCTCACAATAAGGGAGGTATTTAGCAGTGGGAAATGCTTATTGGAGATCTTCTGTGTTTGATGTAGTACCATTTCCCTAATGGGCCTTGAACAATTTCCATGTTTTGAAAGCCGAGAGATTTCCTTTAAATCAGCAGCCTGATGGGAAGCTGACCTCCACGAAATATTTCCTCCCATTTTTCACTGTCTGTGGCAATTCCCCACCATTTTCCCTGTC
Organism: Manacus vitellinus; assembly: GCF_001715985.3. NCBI lineage: Eukaryota > Metazoa > Chordata > Aves > Passeriformes > Pipridae > Manacus > Manacus vitellinus. Next base: position 3,430,913 of record NW_021940526.1, read on the forward strand.
TTCTTTTATTCCCCTCACATGCTGATTTGTGGTTGGGATAAACGGTGGGCAGCAGCTTTCAGGTGACCAAGCTGACTCCACTACTGCACTGCCTGCAGAGCTAGAAAATTTTGGTCCCTTCAAAACACAGTCTCTGTAGTCCTTCCCTGGAAAAGGCACTGGCACAACTCACCTGTGGGATTTCACTTCCAATTTTCCAGCACAGCTCAGCCGGATGGTCACAACAATCCCTCAGCAAGCTGTGTCCTGGAAGAGATTCTCTTCCATTGCCCATTGCAAATGTGTCAGACGCAGGACTCTGGATGTCAATATTTACAGGTCGTTTTGTTATTCAAACAATTCTCTTTGCATTCCAGGGACAACAGCCCCAGTCTCACGTAATGTTACACCTCAAATTCATGAATTAGGAGGACTCCAAAACCCAGATTATTTGCTGTGCCAGTGCATGGACTCGAGTCATTCCGACTCCTGTGTTTTGCAGCTGAAGCAAAGGCAAATCCATTCATATGGAAAAACATGTGATAGAGAGGCCCACGTATCCAACATTCATTATCAAACAGAATTAACAGAAATACATTGACTGCTGAAATGCTAAAGACACTAAAAGAATGAAGAGCAAGTTTTTCATTGCACATCTTTTCTGTGGACACAGATGTGCTATTTTCTCACATTTCATCAATGATATTTACAATCTCAGGTTTTCTAAAGGGTTTAGGGTTGGGTTTTTTCCCCTTTCACATGCCAGAAAGAGAAATGTGAATATGTGTTTAATGATGCACTTCTTGGATGTTTTCAGCAGCGAAATGCATGACTGGGTAACCTTGCTCTGGAATAAATGAAGCCAAACAGTTGAGGTTTGGAGCAGGTATTTTTAAACCTAGTACTACTCAATAATCCATTCTCATTATATTATTAGGCATAAGTTAAATACTGAAATATTAACTTCAGCCTTTATTGTATGCTTGTCAAATACAGTGTAACATATATGCAGATGCAATGTAAATATCTTTGACCCATCGGGCAATACAAATACTGACCCCGTTGTTTTAAAGCTCTGATTCAAAACAGACACCAAAGAACTCTCTTACATAACAGCCAAAATCCCCAGCAGCTGGAAAACTGCCACATCCTCTTCCATTTGGAGGAGGGCAATGGGATTGCCCCAGAGTTTACACACATGCTGAAGCCAAACCTAATCCTCCAGAACCCCACCAACAGCCCTCAGGCTCCACTTCCCACATTCCCTCTGCAGCCTGGGTTGGATTTTCAGCCCAAAGGAACTCAGGATAACCTCAGGACACCAGAGGCGAGAGGACCTTCCAGGTCAGAGAAATCCTCTTGTCTTTTATTGTAAGGAACCACTTCATGCACCCTCATGGAATGAGAGAGCTCCAGCTCAAGGGTTATTGCTGCGGGCTCTTGAAGCAACCCCACAGTCTGTGGCTGAGCTACAACATGACAGTGCCAGCTGTGCCAGCAGTGCTGACACATGAGAACAGCCCTGTTCCTCCAAGAGGAGAAACTACCCCCGTTCTTTCCCTCGAGAACTGTGGAACCACCACTACTAAAGAGGCTGGGCCTGCAGCCTCTGTTTTTACCATGCTGCCATCCCACTGTAGCTGCCTAGCTTTTAAAATAAAGAGGGAGAAATCAGTATGTGCTAGTGAGAAGACAGCATTATTATACCATCCTCAGAATTTTAAAAACCTAAATGGCTCCATCATAAAAGCAATTAGTTGCTTTCTTCCTTTTCTTGGGCAGTGTCAGAACTGCACTGAGTTAATGACTAAGTGTCTTCTCCTAACATCCTTTTCATTGTGTAACATAACTTCCAGCTAAAGGATGCAAGATATTAATGCACAAACCATCTGACAACACCTATTTCTTCTCCCAGTCTGCCTATGCATTCATTAATATATTTATCCATAGCCAGAAACCACAGTCTCTCTGGCCTTGCTTTGCTGGCTTGGCTAAACACGCCAAACACTTCCAGCCTCTGCTCATCTCCCGAGAAATGCCTTTGATTATCCCTCCCTTTTACTCCAGCAGACTTTTCCTTCACCTCATCAAGTTTGGATTTACCCTTCTTCAGTGCTCATGACCAGAATAACAACAAATGGAAGAAATGGGATTTTATTTAAAAAAAAAAAAAAAAAGCAGCAAGGACTTGAGATATATTTTAGTTGGGCTGTAAAAATTTGACAACACAATGAATATTGTCTGGATTTGCTACAGTTAAGAAACCTTACCAAAACAATAAGATAAGTAACAGACATTAGCTTGTCACATTAATTTTCTTTTTTAAAACCCATGTTGAGAATCATTCAAGTAATAATATGAAATCAGCCAGCACTCTGCAATACAGATGAAGAAAATATTCCAGAATCTTCAGCAACAAAAGAATTTCATACCGAAAAATACAATTAACATCAGAAAGCTGTCCTGCCATCTGCCTAAAACAAAATGGTTTGCATTTAATTCCTTGCTGTTATCAGGAAATAGCAAAATGCCATGTATGACTTGATTCTGGAGGATTACCTTGACTGATGACAGCAATATATGCTTAAATATGCACAGGCACAGCAAGCATTTCCAGAGGCAGGATGCCACATTCCTGTTACCAAACTGCAAGGTCAGAGCTCAAATGGACCTGCTGATCAGACCATCACACAAGCACTGCCACCTTTACCATTTCCATGGGTGGGGTGGCTGGGAAAGGTCTCCATGGGGCTACAACCACACACCTGGGATGGTTCACTAGGAGCATGTGGCTCCTGCAGCAAACTAGGAAAATACCACTAACTTATTTATCAGAAAGCTACAGGGGACAGCAAGTTAGGAGTTCACACTGGTCACGTCTCTAAAACTTCTTGGGTTTAAGGGTGACTCTCAGCAGCCTTTTTGACCCTCATCTGCTCAGCTACAGCATTATCCAGGCTCACCAACTGGGACACAAACCCTGCAGGCAACTCACGGAGAACTCCAAGGTGGGGTCAGGGACATCAACTGTACCAGGAATTTTGAGCTCTGGCTGCACAAAAAAACATCTAAAAGGCTGTCCAGACCCATTGCTAAACAGCACACACTACAGGTTATTTTCCTTTCTCTGCAACAGAGAAGAAACAGAAAGGAAGGGAAGAAGAGAAGCAGCTCGACTGGGCAAGGAAACACAAAAAGCTGCAGAGCTGCAACCACCAGCCCCTCAAGCTAAATAAAAATTCAGCACAGAGGAGTGGTTTTTTTGTTTGTTTTGTTTTTCCCTCCCAGTGATTCACGTAATTTTCGTGTAACTTGACTGATAAGGCAACAGCAACTAAAAGAGCCAGATTTTTGATTTAAACACCGTGCCATTATCCAGGCAGTGATTTACTGCTCTGCACAGGCTCTGGCAACCAGGACACACAAAGGGCTACGAAGACAACTGCTCCTCCTGCCTCACCTCCACACCTGCTTGGAGTCAGCTCCTGGGAAAACGTGCCTGCTCCAGGAAGCTGGCAGGCACCTCCTCCCAGTTCATCACTTGGTTTAGCAAGGCCTGTCTTTCCAGGCATGGAAAATAATAGGATTTCTTCATGACAACAGCAATTGCTTAAAAGAATAACAACATGGGGAAAGAAGAGAAAGTGATCACACAGAGGCTGCATTGTCCTGGCATTTCTTCACATAGTTCCACTATCACCACAGGATCACTCCACACAAAGAGAAGGAAATTAAAGAGAATTTCCTATATAGCCTCCTTTATTCATATGTTTGCAATTTCACAATAAACATGAACCCAACCACGCTCTGTAAAAGGAGAAAAGGGCATTTCCTTCCTGGTCTGTGCACCATCAGCACCCCAATGGATATAAGTTTACTCTCTTTAAATAGACACTGCTGGGATGGTGTTCAGAAACAAGCTTCACCTAGTTGTCATGAATTATTAACCAGAAAAAAAAAATCCCTCTCGTTGCTTCTTACAGAGGCTTGATTTGCAAGTTTAAAAATCAAACTGACACTTACTCCTCTTGTACAAACACCCAACCTTTAAAAAAGAAAAAAATGCCCTGAGCATTATAAATACATTTTTTCATGAATATGAGAACAACAATTCTATAAATAGCTATTCTTCACAGAACTGCTTCAAGACATTGTTTTTACAGACAACAGTAGGAAACTGAAGGAGGTCTTAGTGCCAAACATATTAAAAGTGAAATAAACTCTCCAATCAACTCTGGGTTTCCACTTATTATTACAAAGTTCGTGGTTATTTTTCAGCTCATACAATCAGTTTATGCAAGGGAAGGAACACACCAGAGGCCAGCTCTGTGTTCTGGCACAGCCACAGTGTGAATCAGTCCCAGCCTTCAGCTTCTGAGGGCAGCAGTTTAACAGCTCTGGGACTGCCAAGAGATGAACCCCCATCACCCACCACAACCCTGCACAAGCACAGGCAAAGGCAGGATCTGTGCTACAACAACTCCACGAGAGGATTCCCAAATACACCGACTCCAAACCGAGCTCCATCTCCTCTAAAAAGCAAACATGGGAAGATAAACATGATTTAGTGCAGCAGCAAATGGCCTGTTCAGCCTGCACATTTCATGGGTGCTACCTCCTCAAGCTATTTTTGCCCTGGTATCTAAACTCAAAATCAACAGGAACTCCTGAAAAAAACAGCTCCCCAACTGGCAAACCAGGTTTCTGGAGCCAGAAGCACCAGTTTGGCAGATACTCCTCACAAGGCCAAAGCTCAGAGCTGACCACCAAGTTCTAACACCATTTCCAACAGGGAGCCAGTAGAAGAACTCAGTAAGTACTTCAAAATTCACCTGTAAAAAAAGGAAGAACTCATTCCCAGCTTTGATACAGTGTTTTGCTTCATGATTGCAACGACAGTTTACTCTTTTATACCTGATATGGTGTATGGCACAAACTGCCCCCAACCAGGGTACTGAGCTCTTTCACTGCGGCACAGCCTCCACTGGCTGGAATCACGACAGCACCAATTCCAAGGGGTGACAGGGATGTCCCAGGGGAGCAATGCAGGGATGAATCAGGCCATGAGCTTTCCCAACAGCTCCCCAGCCACCCCAGCGACCTCAGCACACCGGAATGTTTTGGAAAGAAAGTGTCCAGCGAGGATTAGTGAGAACTTGGTGACGTGGCCCACCAGGCACGGCCAGGGAGCACGTGGCCACCGAGGAGGAAGAATCCAAAGGGAGCTATGGCCTCTGGGAATTCCAGGCCTGCCACGCACCACAGACCAAATCCTCAGTGTACAGAAGGCAAGAGAAACCACAACAGCATCACAGGCACATCCTTGTCTGCCCTTCCAAGGACAATTACACACCTCACTGGACACCAGATCACTGACATGGCTGGAAATGACCAGCTCTTCCATCCATCTCTCCAAGATTTGTGCACCAGGGATGAGCCACAGGCCCATTGTATTTGCTCCTGAGAGGAAGGTGTGCTGATGGAATGCTTGTGCCAGCCTCCTGATTCCTGCCCATCACACCACAACACAAAAGGAAGAACCATTCTGGAGCTGGAAGCTTTTCTCTTACCTTATTTTGATCTGTCCAGTAAAAGAAAAATCCTTGTGGGTCTGTTCTGAGAATAATTGGAGTCACAACAGTGGAGTCCTGGAAGGAAAAAGGACAAACAGGAAATCCATATCAGCACACAGAACACATAATTATGCACAAGCTGCTCTGCCACCCTTGGTAATGAATTGCAGCATCCAGAAATTACCCTGAAGGGATTCAGGATCACTACTAGCAAGGTGTCCCTAAAGAATTCAGTATCCCCTGCCTCATCTCCATTTTTCAGACATAACATCTCTCCGTTACTCTGAAGGCAGCACTAAACTCCAGACTTGTCAGCACATGGAGTTAAACATGTGGAAAAAGCTGGAAGCAGATGAAGTTAAACAGGCACAACACACTGACTGTCAAATTGGAGCCCACACAGCAGAGCACTCCAGTTATCAGGGATCCACTGCCCACCTTGAGACAACTTGACCTTCAGGGACCCACACAAGATAAATGCCTACAAAATTAATTTTACAAAGACTGAATTCACCTAGAAAACCTGAAATAGCATTTGCTACACTAAGATTTTTATCAATTACTTCCCATTCATATTTTTATTGTTTATATAGCCAAGCTATGAAAGTTTTAGTAGTGGGAGCATATACATATATATATATGTTCCATCTCATCAGTTAAACATCTGTCTAGTCTGGTAACATCCATAGCTCAGGTCATTTAAAACCAGGCACATCTCTAAGCACTCAGAGAGGCAGCCTCGTTACCTCCATATTTATGGCTTCTGACTGACAGCAGGTACCTGACTCCAGAGATTCAGGCTCCAACCAAAGCCTTTTCCACAGGTGGGAGTTCATCCCATCCCTCACCCCTGGGATTCTCTGGTGCCTGACAATAATTGACACCACTGCAGCCTGGTCTCTCTCCTCTTCTATTTTTCATGACATCTGCAAAGACACTGCTGTCTGGAGACCTCTACCCATGTGCCAAACTCGATTTAGAGGTTCTGGAGGGAGTACAGGAAGGAGGAGAAAGGCAAGCAGGCAGAAAAATTGCCTCAGCTTAACTCAGCTCCCCACAAACCCAGGCTAAACATACAGCTCCTCCTCAAAAGGGATTTATATTTCTGTTCACATTTCTGTTCAAGTGCTACAGGTGTTTTACAGCTCTAGCCTTCACCTATTCCCAAAGCATTAATATGTGAGGTAAATATATTCTTTTGAGGGGAAAAAAAAAGTGGGCTCTAATAGGTTCAAATTTAAATCAAACATATTTGAGCATGGAGGGGTTTTTTTAAGTGCAAATAGAGTCGATCAAAGTGACATTATCATCAATAAATAAACCCCAACTTCTGCAAGTGCCATTTCTGATACAAGAAGACAACCAGAATCTCTGGAATCTCTTTTTCCCCCCATTTCTCCATAGTTTCTACCATCTTGCACACCTGAAAGTTGGGAATTGTTTGATACAGCAGGCAAATTTATTTTTAAAATATACCAGGTCTTGAAGAGACATTGAGTGGACCCACAAGCAGCTACAAAAGGGTTCTCAGACCTGTGCCATTTAAAAAAGAGGAAAACTGCTCTGGAAATATAACTCTTCTTTTTTAGCTTATTTCATGCAGCCTGTGTGCAAATAATTTCAAATGAGCAAAGATAAAGCCTACATGTCCTTCTCCCTTTGGATGAGATGTGTGCAACTTCAGAGGGAAAGAGAAGTGTTGGGAAGCAGAGGGGAGCAAAGCAATTATCCCCAGGATTAACCAATTTGGCTGGTTAATCACTTCAAACCAGTTGCTTTAACCCAAAGGTGTTTGGGTTTGCCTGAGCTATCAAAGCAATACTTTTGTAGGTGTGGGTTGTAAAATACTGACTGAAATCAGACTCAAAAAAGCAGAGGATGAGGGGAAAGAGCTTTCAGTATCCATTAGGTGACACAAGGGAAACCTTATCATGACAAGGATAATGATGAGCCCTTGGATATTTAAGATTCTCTGCCCCAGGAAGTTGTTTGGTTGTGGGGTTTTTATTTTTAAATTAACTATACCACTCTGACATTGGGCACAGCACAATTAACTGAATGGATTTTACATTCTGAATGTTTTATATATTCTACAATCCAACTAGAACTGTTTTAAGTCTGTGCTACTAAATACCACAGTGTTCTGGGTGTAGAGAAATGGAAATAAACTTTCTTTGAGTCAGCTCTGAAAGTCCCTCCCCTCACTCCACATTAGCAGAGTCCTTTGTCACCTGGAACAGCTCCTTTGCTTTTATCCTACTCTGCAATCAGGGCTTGCAAAGGCAGCAGCAATCAAAAAGATACATGAAAACCCCTTTTTGCAGCACACAGTCGAGAAGAGCAGCAGTTCAAGGCTCTGAAATAGAAACTTGTTTCAACTAACAATTGTCTGGTTCGTTTATTTACAAACACTGCTGTACTATATGTGGTTTACGACCCATAAGAGGCCTGCAGTCATTCACGGGAGTGTTCTGAAGGCCATTAATTCAATTTTCTCACCCAAAGAGCTGCCCTTGTAACTCCCCTGAGCAGACTGACCAACCACACACAGCTCTGAAGAAGCAGGTAAAGGGCAGGACACAACAGAGGGGGAGGAAAGAAAAACAGCAAACAAAACTTCATGGACAAGCAAATCATGAGCAGACATTTGTGCCTTTGCTGACCCACTCAGATCCAGAACATGAGACCAAAATGTCAGTGTTGTACATCTCTAAAACTAAATTTCAATGTGTAGTAGGGGTATAGCTCTTACATTCCTCTGGATGTCCACAGCAAACAGCCCTTTGGGTAGGAGCCCCAGATTCTTGGGACACTTCCAAGTACATAAAAAAAAGGCTCAGGAGAAGATGACCAAGGCAAAAATCAGCTGTGACCAGAAAGGGAAGAGGAAAAGGAGAAAGGGTGTCCCAGTCACTGGTGCAAATGACTGTGGGTTATGAGGCTTTGTAAGAGCCACCCATGGGTGCCTGTGCCAAGCAGGGGCTCAGTTTCCAACAGATTCCTGCTGCAAATTCCTGGAATGACAGGGTGGCCTGGCAGTCCCAGTGTGCTGCACATCACACTGGGTCTAAACTTAAGTGAACAATTTTCCTGAAGGGCTTTTAATTCCACCTTTTTATTTGTTGACTTAGGGCCAATTCTCTACTTTCTTGCAATTCCACAGCCTCAAATGAGTAATGTGGCTGTTCTATACTTATTCCATTAGGTTGCCTCCTAATTGGCTGTGCAACCTCAGGTCCTGCATTAGCAATATTCTTTGCTTTATACTTTTAAACAAAAAGCCTTCAAATTTATGCCCACAAAATGCCACGGAGAACTTTGGGATCCTTACCAAGCAGGCACAGAAGATCAATGGACAAATCTATAATTAAATACCTGCCAGGTAACTGTTTCAAGGCCTGATTTTTACTGTGGGTCCCCCAGACTACATCCAACATCAGCAGGCAAAAAGTGCCACCTCCCTTTCAATACTTTTATTTTTAACATTTTAATGCTACTTCAGCTGTTAGAACAGAGGGGGGCTCATGACACTGCCTTAAGCCAGGCTGTTGTTTCCTGGGCTTGCCTCAGGTTTCCAGAGACATTGAACATCCCCAAATATAACCTGAGAACTTTGACACACACCAGTGATTTCATTTGCTTGAATCTCCTGCTGGAGAATTTCTGCCAAGCTGCTTTCCAGCCACAAAGCTAAGAAATACCAATTGTTTCTGGCAGAGGCAAAATGTTCTTCAGCATTTCTTTCACTTGGGCAAAGGGGCATGAACTGTGGTTGAGTAAGTGTGGGGACAGCCCCGAAATGGAGCTCTCTTGACACCCAACAGATCCAGGGGATTCCAGGCTTGGGGAAGTGGAGAAGAAGGAATAGCAACGCTCCAGTTCACACACAGGCAGCAGATGTATCAGCTGGAAATTCCATAATACATTGGGCGTACTCAGACTGGAACTAAGCAGGATGACCCAAACAATCAGGATTATGAAGTTCTTCAGGCTGACAGCTGAGCTACAGTGACAGGGAGAAAACCCCCATCCCTCATGAACTCCTGAAATCATCTGGAAGGGTAAAGGTGTCCTCCTCTGCTGAGGTCAGAAGAACCAAACCTGCCATGCAAAGCAAGAGTGCAAGAAGAAAATGCTGGAGAAGGTGAAATGAGTGGAAGTTGGAAACAGGATAAAAAAAAAAAAACAAAACTGGAATTGAGCCTACAAGACTCATAAAATGGAAGCCCACTTGTTCACCAGGAACATGCAGGAAAAATATTCCTCTCTGTTAGAGTGGTTAAATCCTAGGGGAGCTTTGGTGACAGCACCACAGGACACGAGTCAATGTGCTGATCAAAGTCCTGCAAGCTGACAGGAGCCACCCTGAGTGGGATTTGTTTCTCAGAAGTCTGTCCTACACCGAATCATTTCTCAAGATGTCCCCACTCTTGGGCTAATTATACTCTCACTGCCTGTAGTCTTTATTTGTCTGCAGGAGTCCTTAAATATTGCCAAGTACACAGAAAAAAAAGGAATGAAGGGAGAACTTTGGAACAAAAGTAGCCAAATGCCAAACAGGAAGATTCTTTTTCTCAGCCAGAGAGTTCTTGTGTGATGCTGAGAAAATCTCATTTAAGCCAGTCTGTTCATCAGCACAAATGCTGCCTTCTGATTTTGAGGGAATACTGGAATTGAATTTCCACATTTCATCTTCTAATTTCCAGAGATGCTGAGCCCAAACTCATCTGAAGTCACTGGGGAGGCATCCTGAACATCTGACTGTGTGGTGCTGTGCAGGCTGGAAATTAGGTCCAAGGTATCTAATGGCAGATTAAAAATTCGTAGGTTTTTATGTTGGTCTTTTTTTTTTTTTGGACCTACAACAGCACAGTTGGGAACACATTTTGTCGTCCAGTGGGCCTCGTGAAAATAAATTCAAAAGTGCTTATGAAGCATTTACTTTATAAAAGATAAAAGACTCCATAGTGATTAGTTAACTATTTGTTAACTATTTCACTACAGCTTTTGTTAAAAAAAAAACAAACACACACACCAAAAAAAGTCTTGAGCATTCAAACACTGAAGAGAAGAAAGCATCCAGTGCACAATCCAGATTCCCAGTTATTCTGGGAATAATTCTTTCACAAAGGATCCTCACTTATTTAGGAGTTGTTTTCTGGCTTTCACTTTCCCTACTATCCACCAACACTCCAAAGAGCTCTGATGCTACAATAACAGATGTTATCTATGATTTAAATATGTAAAGACTCCACCAGATCTTCCCAGACAGGCATCTCACTCTCAAATTTATTCCCCCCACACTAAAGTGATAAAGAGCTTGCTAATTGAGTTAAGTTAGGGCTTTCCCCTTTGATATATGTTAACTGTTAAAAATTTTATCTCCATCTATTCTCCTATGCCCAAAAGACCAAAACCACAACTTCTTCTCGTTTAAGGTATTTCTATACAGCACAGAGCTGATATTTGTTTACTACATAAAGATCAGCAACAAAGAAGAGCCAGCAAAAACACTAGAACTTAGGCCTAACGTCTTCCCTCCAGACTGAAAACAGAAAAAAAAAATAAACTCTCTTCAGCTTATTGTTTTACTTTTGTACACACAGAACAATGGCTGCTCATTTTTCATGGCCTCACTAATGTACTGGAGTGACAGGCTTGTGCAGAGTTTAAAAACAAACACAAAAAGGCAAGGGAAAAAGAAAGTCACTTCAGCATCAAGATCTTAAAACAACTTCTCAAAACTCCCAGGTTGTTTATTTGTTTCATCTCAGCTTATCTATAATAATGATATTCTGATGTTATGTTTACTTCTAAGGTTAAAAGGGGATGTATCTCATGCTCCTGGTAATCTTCTCGAAGACTTTAAACAAATAAAGAAGGCTGCAAACATAACATTCACCATCTGAGCTCAAAAATGCTTTGTTAAGATAAAGTGCTCCAAGAGAAAGGCATTAAAAGAGAACTTAAAAGACCCGGGTTTGTTTTTGCTGCTCACTGAGCAAGTGCTGCAGCCACTAAGCAATCCTACCTATCCTTCAGTAATCCAAAGTTTGGGGGGAAAAACGTATGGCTAGAAAATTGGAGTGATGGCCCTCAATTTGGGTAGTTACATTCCCTCACCAGTACACTTAACTAGCAAGTGATAGTGTGAGCCACACAGAGAGCCGGCAAAGTGTTTATGCAGAGTACACCTTATCACTGGGGAAGATAAGGGAGCTTTTAAGCAGGAAATGAAAACAAATCTATTTCTGAATATGCCCCATCACGTTCACTTGCTACAGTGGGCCAACTGCTGCTCTTAGAAAATATCAGTTCTGCTCTGGCTGTTGAGAGGTTTGTTCACTCTGTTATGCCCACCTTGTTCCCACCACGGGTGGGAGAAAAACAGGGAGACAAGTCAGCCAAGGCAGGTTTCAGCCCTTCAGAAGTCAGATCAGTCCTGAGTGAAGTCACTCCTTATCCTCAGGATTCATCACTCCTCTCCACTATCAACACATTCTGCTACATTAAACTTAACCCCCTACCCAAAAAGCTTCACCCATGGATTTAATTGCCACCTTTTGAATTATTTATTAAACTACTGTAAAGCTCTCATCAGGAAGAGCTATTACAACCTGGGTATCACTACAGCAGAGGGGAGCAGGTCAGTTCCTCCTGAAGCCTTCCCTCTCTCTAGGGACATGAGCACATCTGTTCAAAGCCAGAGCAGGAGTTAAGGGGCTCAGCCTCTTCCCACACTAAGGGAGAAGCAGCTGTAGAGGTCCAACTGAAGAAATATGATCTGGAGAAGCGAATGCTCAGCCAACTAACCATCTGGAACCAGGCACACAGGTGGATACATCCACAAAAAACCGCCTAAGAAACCAGCCACATTCATCCTTCACCTGTTCCAACATCAGCTATTCCTGCTCAGTGCCTTGGGAAGCCAAACTCCACGTCAAGAGCAAGAGTTCTTTCTAAAATACGTTTTCCAACCTGTAATACTGTTACAGAATAAAACAGGAACAGCGTGAGGAAAGGCAAAGTTACTGGACAACAATAATCTGTTTGACTTTAGTGCTTTATACCCTGATCCCAAATGGAATTTGGGTATTAGAGTGTATTAGGCATTGGGTGGTGTGAGCACTACCACATCCAATCCTGAGGCACAAAAGAGGGACTTGTCTTGCAAAGCCAGAAATTTTTAATTGATCCTATTGCTCATACAACTGAAGGTGGTCTGCAAAGGAAATGGAATTTTAAGCTTTCCACCTGCCTGTATGTGATCTTGAGGGGCTGACATAACCTCCCTCTCTCCTCTCAGCAAAGCTCAGGCCAGGCATTTCTCTCTCCAGCTGGATCACCATCACAGTGCTGAGGTTCATGTGTGACATGCAGCAAACTCCACTGCTGTTCCTCAGAGAGGGAGTCCATGCAAACCATCAGTACCACATCTCTTAGTGCCTCAGAGTTCCTGATTGGGCACGGAGGCTCAGGGTGGGATACCAACATGGGGGCTGGTTTTGAAGTCTCTGTCACTCCAGCTTTTGTCCCTGTTCTGCACAGCACAGCATCCTTCTCAAAGCTGGCAAGCACATTCTTTAACAACCATTACTCCAGACACCATGAAATTCCTTACACGCCTCTCATGCTCTGCTTTAAATCCTCCCAGCGTTCCCATTTAAAAAGGCTGCTGCTTTCCAGTGGTTTAGAACTCAGCTGGAAAAATTTTGCTTTGGGCTGAAAGTTGGTGCAAGTCATAAGAATTCACAAACAACACTTTGGCTTCACGAAACACAAAGGCAAGTCAATAGGACCATCTTTAAACTGCAACCCAAAGCAGCAGGGAAGGGAACGACAAGGACAAGCTTCAGAGAGGAACAAATGTTGCCCCAGTGCACATGGAAGAGCTCAACTCCTGCTCTCTCAACTCCCCCAGTGAAAGGAAAACGGTGCATAACAAACATCAGCAGGTGAGCCTGGCTTTTCTGAGCAACCCTGGGAGCACAGCAGAGCCCAAATACTCGTTATGGTCAATCCTGTTTTACTGTTCCATGCTGCAGTTTACTATTCCTCGTTAGAGCCCATTGTTTCACTGGTGAGGTTGTGCGTGCCTGTTTACATGACACACCACAGAGGGTCACATTAATAATCATTTTTTAAAACCCTCAAGCAGAATAATTTCCTGGAAAACAAAGGCTCTGAAGTTGGTTACTGGCTGCTCAATAGCAAATACTTTGCAGAGTCATCTAACATGAATTTGTGTGAAGGTCTTTTTTACGGCCAGCGTAGCAAAGGGACACACTTTCCTTGAAATCTTGGATTTTGTGGGGCTTCCACTGCTGAGAAGAAACACTGCGGGCAAGACAGGGAGGCTGAGGGGCAAGAAATGTGCAGATATACACACAATGCACAGACAACCACGAGTTAATGCCACAATTCTTCATAAGAGTGTAGCTAAATACGCATCAACTTCCACAAGATTGCCAACAAAAGCACTCACTGAACACAACAGGACTCTCACCTCAGTCACACATTCCAGGTGACACCTGTGTATCCCTGAGTAACACCTTTAGCCTGAAATGCACATCTTTTGCTAGAGTTTAGCTATATTTTATTACTGTAGCCTTTAGGTTTGCAGTTTTTAATCTTTTTTTCTGCTATTAGTCCATAGCAGACAGGTTAGTCACTGAACATCCACTGTGTATGGAGAACACCTCTTCTCCTCCTGATTCTATGGGTACAATACATAGAAACAGCACTTAAACTAGTAATTTAAACAGCTGCCTGATAGCTTGGACTGTCAGTCTGGAGATTTCAATCACTTGACCTCTGCATAGACCTGTGGAAGTTTCTTGGTAGCTTACCAAAAATAAAACAATAACTGCAGTGACAAGGCTGAGGTTGCACTGCCTTTTCCTATCCTAAGGAAAATGTCAACCGCAAGAAAACATTTTCCCAGGCAAGTCATTCAGGCTTAGTTCCTGAACATAAATAACCTGTATCAAGCCAATGTTTACTACCGTGGACAAGGTCAGTTTGCCGAGCCTATTAAAGCTGTGTTTGCTTATTACTGTAAATAAAATTTCACACAGCAAGTTCGGCTTCTTATGTTCTCTCTCTCTCTCCTTGAGAGCGTTTTATCACAGGTTTATAGGGGTCAGGTTTACACATTTGGCTGCTGGACAGGCTGAAAGCAATGGCAAAATAGCAATATGTAACAAGAACAGCGGTTACACATGAACTGCTCCTTCTCCCTCTCTGTTGTGTCCCTCCAGTTGTTGCTGTGGATGTTTTTAGCACACCCAAAGTCCCAGCAAAAACATAAGAGCACTCAAAACGAGTCATCCTCAACAATTCTGATGTTCAGACTGCCTGCCTTCCTTCCCAGCCATTTCTCTACCACAGCTCGAGTCTCACGTCGCCCCTGTGTCTCCAGACAGACCTTTTGGGGCACCTGCTCCTCCGTGCACAGCTGAGACACGAACACCCGATGCTGTACGGCAGGAGCAAGGCTAGCAGAGGACACAACGGGCTTTGGGGAACGGAAAACTAAATAAAGAAAAGTTCCCTTTCTCTGAAACTATCCCGGGCACAGTCGGCACGCGAAGAAGGAAATTCCAGCTGCTGAACAGCTGTGCTACCGAAGGTGAAGGGGAAACCACACTCCTTCCCTATGTGAGGCAATGCAAGTGTAAAGGCTTGGGAAGCAGCAAGTGGTAAAGGTAAAGCAGATGATTTTGAGGCAAGAAAGGAGAGAGGAAGATGAACGAGGGTACCAAAGCTGTGAGCCCTGGGAGAATGCATCCAAGGGCTTGACAATCCCACCAGAGAGAGACGAGGACAGGAGCCAGAAAGAAGAGGAGCTGGGAGAAGGAGGCGGGAGATGAAAGAACAGGTTGAAACAACTATGTTACGAGGACAGAGGTGGCAACATGCACACTGAAACACGGGAGGCGGGAGAGGCAGGCGCTCGCTAAAGGAGGCGGCACAACACGGCTCGCACCGGCCAAGCGAAAGCAGACCGGAGAGTCTTCGGAGAAAGTTTGCCCGGCCTTCGGCCGCCGGTCCCGGACGGGGACACCCATCGCCCGTCCCCGGGGTCCCGCACCTGCCCTCCCGCAGCGGGCAGGGCCGGGGGGCCGCTACACGTGCACCCGGAGCCCCATGCGGATTGGATTACAGCCGTTTTGCCCTGGCCGCGGGCGAAAGCGGATCGAGAGAGACCGAGATTTGGCGTGAGGGAGGGGGGCGGTACTCACATCGTCCCATTTGACGAATTTGACGCCTTTCTTGAGGGTGTCGGAGACGCAGACGGGTTTGAGCTGCAGGGCGTGCACCCCAGGCTGAGCCAACCGGCCATCGGCCCCGCATGGACGCGCGCTACGCCCGCGGCGCGGCCGCTTTCGGGAGGGAAACGCCGGAACCCGGGAGCAGGCCGGCAGGAGCGCCCGAGCGGCAGGAGGCGCTGCCCGGCCGGCGAGGCGAGGACGACGCTTCACTGGCGGCTCGCCCAAGGAAGCTGGCGCGGCGGCCGGCGGCCGGGCGAAGCCATGCGGCGGCACATTCCTCTATAATCCTGTCTATACCGCCCCGCCCGCCCGGCTCCTTCGCACCACACAGCGCACGCACGCAGGGCACGGAGCCGCCGGCGCTGCCCGCTTCCGCTCCCTCCCTCCCTCCCTCCCTCCGTGCCCGCTCCTCTCCTCTCCTCCCGCCCGCCAGGCGTTGCGGCCCCCGAGGTTCCCCCTGCGCCCAGGGCAGCGCCGGCGGCACCGCGGCGCCACTCTCCCGGCACCGGCACCGCCCGGCACCGGCACCGCCCGAGCGCAAAGACCGCCTGGCCCCCAGCGGGGTCGGGCCCGGGCAGCCCTCCCGGCTCTCCCAGGAGGGCAGAAGGACGGCAGGGAGGCGCTGGGAATGCCAGATCCGTATCCCCGCGAAAGGCCCGAGAAGGGAGCGAGGGTGAGCGGCCCGTGTGTCCTGTCCTGCTGAGAGACGTGGATGCAAAAAGGGTGAGTGCAGGGGGACCGAGTGCAATGTCAAAGAATCACAGAATCCGAGTAGTTCAGGCTGGAAGGGACCGCTGGAGATCATCCAGTCCAACCTCCCTACCCAGGCAGGGTCACCTGCAGCAAGTGACACAGGAACTTGCTCAGGTGGGTTTCGAACATCTCCAGAGAGGGAGATTCCACACCCGCCCTGGGCAGCTGTTCCAGTGCTCTGCCACTCTCAACATGAAGAAGTTCTTCCTCAGGTTGAGGTGGAACTTCTTGCGTTTCAGTTTAGTTTTAGCTTTGAGGGAATAGTTATGGCAAAAGCAGAGCAGAAGGGCAGCGCTGGGCCTGCACAGTGATGCCAAGACTCTTAAAGAGAGCAGCACAAACAACTCCCAAAAAGGCTCTGTGCTTTAAATACACAGAAACTGCTTCACCAAAGCTTTTTGCTTTCATAGGATGAAGGGGCTTCCTCAGAACAAAGGCACATGACTTTAATTCAGTTTTAGGAATACTCAGTTCAAAAGGCATAAAGATGGCAAAACATCCTCTTGCCCAGAAAAATCCTAAATCCAGAAGTTTAAAAGAAAGGTTTTTGAAGAACAAAGTCAGATGTGCTCCACCAATGACCTTCTCTCTGATTGTGCCCCTGTGCAGTCACAGCAGTGATAAAGCATCAGATGACACAGCACATGAGATTTCTAATTTCTCTGTCAAGGTTTCCAACTGACCCTTAGGATATCAGGGCAGCAGGCCAAGCTTCTCCTACAGACAAAGTCAACCATGTAGAAAGAAGGTCTTTGAAGAAAAAAGTTGTTTAGTTTGGAGGAATGGTATTTCAAAACAGCTCTAGGTAAAAATATATACAATCTAAGTTGGAAGATGTTTGCTTGGGTTTTTTTAATGAAAAAGCTACAAAACTGGCATATTGGTCTCCCGATCTGCTCTTTAACAGAGTTGTTAAAGCTTTTCCTCTGTGCCTCTTGCAAATTCTCCCCCTCAATGAAAAGCTTCTCATTGCCTTCAGTGGGAGATGAATCTGCAGCATACACATTCCAAGGCAAATTAACCCACTTGATCTCTTTTTTTTTAATTCTTATTAACCTTGTGTAAATGTGGGTGTTGCATCAATCAGGAGGAAAGCCAGCTCTGTGGTGCTGTGCTTTCACTTCCATTCATTTGCCACGACTTAAAGGAACAATAACAAATTCTGAGTTTGGCCGCACTGATTTTGGAGTTGCTCAGTGATGGGGCGAGAGAGAGAGACTTTCAGGATCATTTTCACAACTGGCTTCTCATCTCAGCATATAGTTTACAAAAGAATAAAAATAAAATAACATTAAAATGCTCAGAAGACAAAAGCAAAGAGCACAGATGCTACAGTGCTTATCCATGATCCCTTCAGCACTTGCATTCGCAGCAGTCCACCGAAATCAGACCTTGGGAAGACGTAAGTGTGCCATGGGTGGTGCCAACTCTGTGGCAGTTCTCAACAGGTCCATAATCCACTTTCACTTGGCCTGGCCTCATTTACAACCTTTGTTAGGGAAAAACAATCTCAGTTTTTGATGATCCCCTCAGGATTCCTGATGACTCCTGGCAGTCACTGATCTGAACACTGAAGAGCTGGGCCTACAGATCAGGACAGACTCTGGTAGTGGTGTCTGGCATGACAGACAGGAAGGATTGTCTGCAGCAGTTTGGAGGCTTTTCAGCCTTGAGTATTCTCATCTGATGGCATCTGGCTGAAGAGAAACATACCTTTTATATGGCAGATATCTAATGGATTTTGCATCAAAAGGAAGAAGCAGCACAATAGGAAATGGCACTATGACTGTGCCTTTTAAACAACAGCTCTGCAAAGTGCTTATGATTCAGCCTGTGCTGAAATCAGTGGGAATTTGAATTTCAACCCAGCTAGCTGGCTTCTGTGTTCTTGCTAGTGCTTCACTAGCATCTGCTCCAGCTAGGAGCACATTTCTTGGTACATAGTATGTATTGCAAACACAAAAATTCAGCGTGTGTCTAAATCTGAGCTTCCTTTTCCACGAAGCCTGGGATTGGTGACCTGGAAACCAGCTACACTCAGCAGGATTGTTACACCCAGAAAGAGTACAAAGGTCTTATCATCAGATGATTGGACCAAGTCTGGCAAAAAAAGAAGCAGGCACCTTCCTCCAAGTGTGCCATAAGCCTCAGCAAACATCTAACATATTATGTGCATTTTCTACTTCTTGACTCAGCCCCTTTCAGCTCCAACAGTGAAACAAAGACCTGCTGTTAGAAAAAAAATCTCAATGGGCTAATTCAGATAGTTATTCCAAATTGCACATTTCAGATGTGGCACCTGCTGGCCTTATGTTGCTGCAGGAACTATTTCTGGATGTTTTCATTGCTGCAGGTTCAAAAAAAAATATCTCAGCCCGCACAGCAAAATGATTGCCTTGTGTAAGTAATACAAGTTATTTGAATGCAATATATCCATAAAGCACTATTTTTTATGTAAGGGCCTTAGGTACCAATATTTCATTTCCAGGGGACTGAGTACACAGAATGTTTTAGATACACATCTGGAAGTGTGTGTAAACAAATAGGGCAAAGGAGCAGTAACTGATTTAAATAACAGACAGCATTGATCAAAGTCAGGTCAAATGAAGACACAGCAAAAGCTACGCTGCAAGATTGTATCATGAGGTGATACAAGAAATGCATTAAAAATTCATTTTAGTATTTTAAAGTTGATTTCAGAAAAATACATATCAATTTTCTCCACGTCACTCACTATCCTAATTTTATTGGTGTAAATCTAGATTTTCAAAAGGAGCAGTGGCCTCAGCCTAGAAAATGCTTCACTGCAAGTGGTGGACTGAACATACCAAGAATTAAACATAAGTGGCAAGTGTTTGCAGGAGTTGGGGTTAAAGATATATTTCTGGTGGAGCTGGGTTTATCATCCTAATTGCATTTTAAATTGGGTCAAACGATACTTTAATTATCAGTGGGAGCGGGATCATTAAGTTCTACGGAACAATTCTCCAGCAAGGAAATATAGAAAATTTGACCCTGTCTTTCTGATCAAAGCTCAGTCCTCCTGATAAAAAGCTCCTTTCACGTCACCCAGACAGGAAAACTCAAACCTTACCAGTGAGGCAAGTGGCACAAGGTGTAGCAAAGCTGCTTTGTGACTGTTGTGTAAAGAAATGAAAGCTACCGAACTCAAAGTCACTCATTTACTGAAAGAATTCAGCTGTTAATACCTCAAACTCTCGGCCAGTGCCCACTGGAATCTGTTTATGTTTGATCTGATCCATTTACTACATGTCATATGTACAGAACAGCAGTCAGATACAGCCTTTATCTTTATGAGGGAGACTGATAAGTTATGTGGCACAGCCACTCCATCAGGTGACTCTTCAAGAGTGAATATAAAAATTCTGGCACACAAACCACCACCATAGCAACAAAGACAGCCTGGCAACAGCAGCTGCTGCTGCACGAAGAGAAACTGGAAGGGGAGGGGAAAATCTTGTACAAAAGTCCGTTTCCTGTCGAAATCATTAGAATCACAAATGCCTTCAAGAACTGGGGGAATAAAGATGAATGCACGATGTTGGAAACCACTACACAAAGAGTGTCTGTGTGGATATGAAGTGGCTGGGTCACTGCTACACTCACTGGGGCCATATTTTATTGCAGATGGATTGTCCTGATACACAGCTGGCATCTAGGGATCTGTGTCACAGGGAACATCCCACAGTTCTCCCTACAACACCCTATGTGAGGAAGAATGGCTTGGATAGGAGATACTGGGGAACAGAATTCCTCATCCACTGGCACCTGAGACCTCCTCCCTGAGTCTTCACTCGTTGTGGAAGGATTAATTCAGTACTGGGGCCACCAACAGAGCTCTGAGCACTTGCTTTTCACAGGAGCATTTCATGTGTAGAACCAGCAGCTGAAACTGAGCCCCACACTCCCCACCTACTTAACCTCCATGTTATAAAAGAAAAAAACTATTACCAGCAGAACACTAAATGACTGCAATACTTGCAACAGTTAAAATTACAAGTCAAAAAGTCAGTTGCTGCATTCCCTAGAAAGTGTTAACTCGCCCTTTTTATGTACTGTAACCTGTTCTTGCTTCCCTGTTGAGTTTATAGCATAATACACTTTTTTGCAGACTGTTAAAACTGCTCCATAAAACACCCGACACGTTTAACAATGTCCAAGTTAATTATGAAAGATTTCATGGCCTACCAGGTTTGTTAAATCACAGCTGGTGTAAACCACCAAAGGTCCACTGACTTCAAAGCTGTGCAGTTGTTTATGCCAGTGTAATAGCTGCATCTTTGCCCTTTTTATTTTCTTCTAGCTCTCAGCTTCTGTCCCAGAACCCCATATAGGCACATTAGAAGCAACTGGAAAGCAGACTCTCTCACCTGCTTCAGTTTACATCCAAGTTGAGCTGTGAGCTGAACTGAAAGACAAGAGCATTAAATGGGGTGCAAAGCAGAAATTGCCTTGAAAATCCCCAGAAATTCTGTGCTCTGAACAAGGTGGGTGCTACATGAATGGGACCTCTGTGCTTCATGCAAAGAGGACACTGTTGGCCTATGCTTTTCTGAACATTAGAGATCTCCTGGTATCTTTTGGAAGCACAATGAGAGTCAGTGTACATTCTCTCTGGATTCCCCTCCCTAATTCCCACAAAGCTATTGCATGTATTGCTATGACAGAACAATATTTTCCTTTCAGGAACAAGGGAAGGAGCCCTCAGCTCCATTTCCCATCCCCATGGTGGAGTCATGTCCCATGGCAGCTGATTAATTTAGGTCTAGCTTACAGATTTGGTACAGTTTAAAAAAAAACCCCAAACATATTAAAGCTGGCAGCAGGATGGATTGTCTTTAGGAAGGATGTGAGATTATGAGTCTGAAAAAGTGAGTTCTGTTCTGAGATCTGACCCAACCCTCTTTCCTTGAACTCAAATGAATCCTTCAGGTCCCTCTAGAAGACTCCTGCCCATTTCATTCCTCAAGGATGGCAGCCCAGAATGTACCTGCCCTGCATTCTGGGCATCACCAGAGCACCCAGCAGGTGTTACTTCATTTCCATTCAACCTTTATAGAAAGAGGTTTATAACTCTTTCAAATGCTACAAAGGAGAACATTTGTGTTCAATTTCTTGCACTGGAAATTTGAAATTCTGAAATGCTTTCAATTTATTTTTTTTTTTTTAGATTTCCCAAGTGCTGTTTTGTCTTCTGATATTCCTCACAAGTTCAGCCAAAAAGATTTTGATGATGTACCTAACCTTGAAGCATCTCTGGAGATTTTCTGGCTTGTGATAACCTGCTAACATTTTTCTCTATGCTGCTTTCAGAAATATTCTTATAATACACAACCCTGAATCACCAGACTTTCATTACCATCCTATTTTACAGAACCTGCACTCGTAAAGGGTGAAGTTCCACAGCTGACAAAACATTAGTCACAAAGCAATAGAACACCATTTACCTAGTTGCTCTAAAATATGTTTCTAAAACTTGGAGCAATTTTGCTGTGATGTAAATCTTTGAGCCACAATACCTCTTGGAATGAATTGTTAACTCCTAATGGGAAAAAAAAAAGACCAAACAGAACTGTTACATTTCAGAGAAGCTTGTTTGAATTTAATTCTCTTCTTAATGTTGCTCATCTGAAAAAATAACATGGATAATGGAAGGAAGAGCCTGTTGGTCTCCTAAAATCCATGAGCTGCCTCAGCACAACTTCTGAAGTCAATCTAAGAACAAATGTCCTCCATGCTCACAAAGCTCAAGCTGAACCACTTAAGTTCAAAGCTGTTCTGGCCTATCCAAACTCTTATGCTGCTTAATCAATGATTATAATAAGCATTTCCCAACATCATTCTCTTGAAAAAAACCCCAAAACAACAGAGCAGCATTCTCCAGGAACTAAGAGCAGCCTGGGATTTGGGATTTAGGGGAGAGCTACAAACAGCTCCACTGATGGTCCTGGCACTCTGAGGCAAGGAAAGCACTCAAGGGTAAAGCACTTGGCTGTCTGGGAGGCAATCTGCTCTAACAGGGCGCCTGCTGAGCAATCAGAAACAACATTTACCAACCTCCCCACCAGAAGACATTGCTAGAAGCAAAAGAGGCATTGTCAGAGAAAGGTAGGAGGCTAAACAGAGGAGGAAAAATGGCTTTTATGAGACCACCACAGGCTACACGTTGGTATTTATCAGCAAAACAGCCAGCAGGAGGAGGAGAGGGAGAAACAGCCAATGTTTGACTATTCCAGAGTATTCCTTACTCCCCTTCCGTATCAGACATCAAGCTCCACAACACCCAAAAGTCCTCTCATTTTAGGAAAAGGGAGATGAATGGGACTAATGGGTCAAAGTGAGAGGGCCCAGTCACACTTTGGTTACAGGCATTCCATAGCTTTGGTGAGAGTTCAAACAGGCCCTTGGAAAGCAAATAGCAATTTATCTTGCAATTGTCTTTTTATGGGATTATGCAAGGGTTTCGATGAAACAGCTGATGATGAATTTAGGTTTCAACACTCGTTTTCCCAGCGGCCTTGTAAATATATAAGAGGTCGTGACATAGTTGGAAAGAAGGAAGAGCAATTATTGTAAAGAAAGCTCATGCTCCAGAGCAGCCAGCAGCTACAGAACTACGAGCACAAAGCTAAGAGTGAACATCACAGATTGTAATAAAAAAATACCTCGACTTCTCTACACACAGTGGCATTTGCAGCAGTCATAAGGGAATACCTGGCATGTGATCATTTGAATTAATATTCCCTTATCAGTGTTACCACTATTTCACAGACTATCTGCAAGCAGATGTACTTTACTGACATCTACATTGATTAATTTGGTAAGCAAATTTATTTTTTCAACAGAAAAACCAGGAATAATAGATGTCATTTGCTTTTACAGTGCCAAGAAGATGTTAAGTGATTTATAAACTTGTAATACACCAGGAATTCAAGCAGGAGCATGGCCTCGTTTTGCACATACACATTTTGAGAGGCTAGGACTGTTTGTTACCATCTAAGTCAGTGACAGAGAAAGGAAGTTGCTCAAAATGAGCATTATCACTCCCCTAAGAGACCACGATCTTACAAGAAGTCTTAGACAAGCTGAGACCAGAGTCCAGATTTCCAAGAAACCTAATCAAATACCACGTTCTCCTCCGTGCCTCACAACACTGATAAAAACAAAAAGAGATATTTTAGATATGATGCAATAGCAAGAATCAGAGCCGTGTAGGGTGGAGGAAAGGATCTTGTGATCAGTGTCATATAAACATCAATCAGTGGCTGGTGTTTGATAAATATTGGTATATTTTATCGTCAGTAAAATCCTAGTCATTGATACCATCTCCAAGTTGGCATAATAGGAGTTATTTTTGAAGGAGGATTGGAATTAAAGCATAGCTGTGTTGCAGACTAGTTCAGGAAAAGTCCATAAAATAGAGGAGAAACAGGAACGTGACTTCAGCTTGGCATTTCAAAGTCATCCCAAATTCAATAACATGAGCTCATCCCCACGGAGCAGAGCAGAGTCAGTCCTGTTGCAAACCCAAGTGCCTGATCTTGTACAGCCCTGATCCTCCTTGGCACTTCCCTGATTTCCTCTGAGCTGGAGGTACTGATTGCTTTCGGGGATCGGTTCATAAAAGGGGATTTTCACAGGCAGAAATGGGACACGGGAGCTCAAGAGGCCCTTAGCACGGGCCTTTTTACATGGAAATGAACGATTAGAATCTGTTTTTGTCAGGAGATACAAAGTGCTGCCGTGTGACTGCATTCTCACGAAGGGTGGCTCTGCAGCCTGGGAAGCACCTATTTCAGAGTCAGAGCTCCTTGCCTTTTCCACCGCTGTTCACCAGGGAAAACCTCACCTAAAATAAGGATCTTGCAAACTGTATTTAATATCTAATTGCACCATATAATGTTGTCTTAAAAAATACCAGCTTTGTTGTAGAAAAATAGAAACCACAGTAAGTTTTGGCAGGGGGGACACAGGTATTGGTATGGGACAAGTTTACTTCCCCAGTAGAAAATTTTCCTTCTAACAATTTCATGGAAATAGTCAGGCCTTTTAATTATGTAAAGTGGACTAGAAAGGTGAGGAACCAAAGGAACTAAGTCCCAAGATTCCATGCCTCTGTGGCCTTGTCTTTTCTATAGGGAAACTCTCCACACCTAAGACCTCCTTACTTAATTTTTTCAGCGTCTTCCTACGCCAGGGAAGTACATGGACATCTCAGCCCATCCCCAGGCCCCAATATTGGCCATCAGATCAGCTCATTACTGAAATACCAGACTGCTAATACAAGGGAGTAATTCCAGGTAGCATGTGGGAGCATGGAAGGACTTCTGGAGTCAACTAGCGAGTTCAACCCAAACTGCAAAGATAAAAGACTTATTTTTGTACAGCAGGATAATCCAGCAGTGCCCTAACACACTACACTCACTGGTAGGAAATGGCTGATTTCCAGTATGCCACCAGTCTTCTTGATTTCCTTCCTGAGCTGTTTTGGGATATAATGGATCCCCACTGAAATCTTCCAAAGTCTAAGTCCGAAGAAAGTTTTAGCAGCTTTGTCATTCTGGTGTGGTGTCATCCTCGGTGCTCCATCAGCCTGAGCAACTTCCTACTCCTCCTGCTAGAGGGATTTGTGTCTCCCTGGGAGAGTGGGCATTGGATTTGGGGAACTTTAGGAAACACTGGCTTGCAGACACTGCCCTGAGAGGGCTGGGCAGCAAGTTGCCAGTTTGATGCCTGGCTTGTTTCTGGGCAAACAGTGCATTGTGTGCTCAGAAACACACAAAGGTAGTTGAGAATCACGGAATGGCTTGGGTTGGAAGGGACCTTAAAGACCATCTAGTTCCACCACAGCTAAAAGGGTCATTATCTGAGAAATACAGTTTATTCCTCCATTAGAAAAGAAGGCATTTCAAATAAAACTAGGCTGTGCTGGTTGCTGAACCATTTTATGTCCTCTGTTCTCATGCAAACATCTTTTGCAAGAATTAGCATTTGGGGATAGTATTTTCTCAGCATGTTGTTGGGGATTTTACAGGAACATTGAGTACAAGCACATTTTTAGGAGCTTTCTGAGGCATGAGAAAGGGAATTGAGAAGCTTTTTTCCCCTTTATGTGGATAAAATTAGCGATGTAGCTATGTTGTACCCATGCATGTACACATTCCTACTTATATTAAACTAAAAATACTATGTTTGAAGCATGGCATACAAGTCTGCCTACATGGAGAATTAGACCTCATGCTGAAATTTCTTCTTCATTTTCTAAATCAAGTTATTTGAAACATTGTAAGTTTTCCACAGAAGGAGTATTTCTTTTCCTCTCTGCAACGCTTAAATCCTCAAGCCCAATTAGAGCTCCTTTTGCCAGCCTTTTAAAACCAATTTCTGCCATTAAAAGAAGCAGCCTGCTGGACTGCAGCAAGGCCAGCAGATAAATCCCTGCTGAGAGCAGTTTATGGGGCTGTTGGGTTAGGAAACCACTCCCCACCATTTCCCAAATGAAACAAAAGCCATCCATTCTTCATTTCCTCCCTCCTGCTCTGAGGGAGGAACTAACCCTTTGCCACAGCTCCACCTTACCTGTGGCCTGCACCTCTCAATTCTCAAGAGCTGGTGCAAAAATTGGGATGTATTCCTGGCCATGCTCTAGGAATAGTGGGGAGGTGCTGGGATTAGTTG
Source organism: Manacus vitellinus (assembly GCF_001715985.3). Classification (NCBI taxonomy): domain Eukaryota; kingdom Metazoa; phylum Chordata; class Aves; order Passeriformes; family Pipridae; genus Manacus; species Manacus vitellinus. The sequence goes on from NW_021940526.1 coordinate 3,457,191, forward strand.
CCTTCTGTAATATGAGTGACAGGAGACATGAACTGGTCTTGCCTTTTGGTACTTAAAGTAGCTTTGTCTTCCATATCTCTGCCTGAAGTTACCAGGAGGCTGTATTTTAATCATTGCAATCCACAGCTGTTACATCTGCAAAAAGTTTTTGCTGTATTCCCAAGGAGAGGTTTTCTTGCTTCACCAATCAAGTTAAAGTGAGTGAGAGGATGCCTGTTAGGATAACTGGGGGAAGTATTTGGAGGCAGTTGACATTTTGGCAGAAGGGGGAAGATTCCTACTTGGGTAGCACATACTCCGTGTAACAGCTCTTTGAATTTGGCCTGTGCTGCTTCCAACAGCTCAGCTTTAAGAGGCTTTTCTGCATAACTTCAATAAAAAAAAAAAAAAGCATAAAGAAACCAAAAACTCAAAGCTTCAAAACCAGACAGGGCTTCTATTTTTGCTTGGATATATCAAGTTGTGAAGCCTAATGAAGAGTCTTAACCTCTGTGAAAGAAAACCTCCTTCCTAAGGGATAGAGCCACAGCCTTCCTCCTAATGGCAGCATTTCTATGGTCTGAGAGAAGGCTATTAGGAAGATGCTGCCTTGCAGTGCTATAAAAATGAGTTAAAAGCCATTTTGCTGCCAGGTATTTTATATCTCCAGCTACTTCGAAAGAAACCTCCTGTCTCTTATAAATTTGAGAGAGGGAAACGTGTGCAACACATCTTTGTAGGTAGAAAATGAAAAAGGAGAGGTTGCTTTATGTATAATATATAATAGCACCCACAGGTTTCAGTAAATGAAAATGCTATTAAATATTTAAAGGGTTATTATGTGTGTCCCTTAATACCAAATGATGCAAGATCAGTTGTGCATGAAAAATAATGACTTTATTACAGGGAACTGTATCTACAGAAGATACTGTCTGACTAATGGATTTGCTGCCCTAATGTCCTTGGACATGTTTTCCTTCTAACTTCCTGATCTTGGGTGTTTAGTTGTCTGCAATAGGCACCCTTTGGCCTGTCCCAAAGTCAGACTTTCAGAAATGGGCTTGCTACACGCCCAGGGACCATTCTGCTCTCTGTGGATTTGTTACACTGCAGTGTTTCACCTGGGAAGGCTCTCCAGGGTTAACCAGCTTTGCCACAGTGGCAAGCAGGGCTGCTGTGTCTGTGCCATGGCACACACAGGAATGTGCCCAAGGAATTGCCACATTGCACTTGTGATCATTTCCCTTGGAATTCCTATTCACTCTCCATCAGCTCTGCTTGCTTTACCTGGCTCACACATTGGACTCAGAAGTTCCTTTCCTATTTCAGGTGAGCAACTTTGCAAATAGATAAGTATCAGTAAGATGCCTGCAAAGGACACTCCCCCGTTCCCCCTCCATTTGTAATTTAAACACCAATTGTTCTGCCACAGCTACAGCCCACATGGAACAAAGAGAGGCAACCAAGCAAAGCACACGTGGAATGCTGCCAGGACCTCAAAAGGAAGCTGTATAGTATCTCTACACTTCCATCTGCCCCTCCTCACATCAGTGAGCAAGAGATAACTTTATGTTCTTCTGTGGCAACCAGTTTAACCCACCACAGCACATAGAAGGGGAGCAGATGCAGATCAAAGGTTGCATTTTGAAACTCTGCTCCAAAGGCCCCTCTAAGCCATCCTGGCTGGCTGTGCCAAAACAGCTCTGGAGCACTCCTAAAATACATTCAGCTGGCACTGCTGCACCGAATCCCCAAGAGCTGGACCCAAAAGATGTGCCTGATTTAACAGCATAGTCCAACATCCACTCCAAAGCATGGGAGCAGTCACTCAGTGGAGACAGTTCACAGGCTCACTAGTAACTGTTTAATAGCTCAGTAATTAAGGAATATAGTGATCTTCAAAGCCTCATGCAATAAAACACCCTAATATTTGTCTAAACTCAGGGATCTGCTTGTTATAAGTCTAACTGCCACAGTTTGTGATCCATTAGTGAACTATTTTATATAAAGCACCATAATAGCTTTGTGATTTACACTCACTATTTAACACCCTTTCCAACAGCAGCATTTCTGGCAGTGATTTGTTTGTTGCAAGTGTTCAGCAGAGAACAGTTTTGTTGCAGCCAGTAATTGCCACCTCTCAAACAATCTCGGCCTTTTAGTATCCATTTTAAGAGAACTTCATGAAGAGCTACATATGAATATTCATCAAGTATTGTAATACAAATATAACTGGTGGAGTACAATAGATCAGATGAAAAGAAAAAGATCCTTACTCATTACAGTACACTTCTGAAACATAAAAGGAATTATTACCAGTGTATTTCAGCTACAAAGCTCCTAGCAAAGGCACCTGGGTTTCCATCAAATTTATTCTCAGAGTCTTTGTAGTGTAATTCTGGCATATATTATTTTTAGGTGGCACTTACGTGTTTGTTTTACTCCAGGTTCAGCCTTGATGATTTTCCTAAGTCTTTCACCTGAAAGCTTCCTTAATGACAATAAAATCAGAAGCCAATGCAAATCTTGCCAGTCAACAGGCATTTACAGCAGACAAGTCTCACACAGGAGAAGTGTGAGAGAAAACACAGATAACCAGAGCTTGTTTCCATAGGCAGGACAAGTTTCCCAACTGTTTGATTGGGTTGTACCACACAGGACAAAGCCCTGAGAAACAGATTTTGAAAAGCACATATATGTTTGTAGAGCCAGAACTTGTGCAAAAGGACCAGCTTCAGACCAGTAAATTCCACACTTTGCAAGACTATGAGAAGACAGCGGGAGCAAAAATATGGAATTCTGGAATTTCACACAGAGAAGAAACAAGAGGTGAGAGTAGGAGCATTTACCACAAGTCTTCTCCCAGTAATATTTTAGATCTCTCACTATTAAAGTTGGTTTGCCACTTAGGAGAAAACCAAGACCCAAGCAGGTGATATGAGCTGGTACAAAGCAACACTAAGGGACAATCTCCCTCCTTTATTGGGTGCAAGGGGAAAAGTGGCATAGGATGAGGAGAAGGCTGAGGGTTTTAAAGGTCTTTTTTGTCTCAATCTTTCATGCTAACACCAGTTGTTGTCAGAGTACCCAGCCCCCTGAACTGGAAGACAGGGAGCAGAATGAAGCCCCCATAATCCAAGGACAACCAGCCAGTGATCTGCTGCACCACTCAGACACACACAGGTCTATGGGATCCACCCAAGGGGATGAGGGAGCTGGCAGATGTGCCAGCAGAAGTGCCAGCAATAATCTGGGAAAGTGGTTTAACAATTGTGGTCAACATACAAATCAGAAAAACTTATTCTGTTGTTGGGACAAGGACAGTAGGAGGACCACAATACTACTATGACAAGTTGTAGCCCACCTTTTACTCACTTGTTACATTTGGAAGAACATCACATACTAAAGGGTTGTAATTGTTGAAGGGATAATTTGTCTGATCACCTAAAGCTGTGGAATGACGTGTGAACTGGAAAAGGAAAGTACCTTGTTCAGAACAACCTTTGGTAACTGCTATTGCTTTTTCAGAGGGATATTGCAGAGATGACAGAAAGTGCTGGATGTACCTCTCAGAGATCCATGCTTGCATGGAATATTGAGGCATTAGTCAGTGGCTAAGCCCTCTAAGATATTATTTCTGTCTCATGTCATTTATCAGCACAATATGACCAGCTGGCAAAGGAACACCAGCATGATTACAGATAGTCTTGTTCTACTGTCTGCTATTAATGGTACTCATTTTCTTCCCTACTTCACATGTTTATGCTGACATGAATAAGTAAAGCAGTCTAATACACAAGTGATTTAACCTTTCTCCTTCTTAAAGAAATAATTTTGAGACATAATTACAAGCAAACATGTAAAATTTGCTTAGAGTGTAAACAGCTTAAATGTATAAATACACAATTAATGCTGAATGGTTTTTTTTTTCCATTAGATACTTCTGAACTTACATCACAGGCAGGAAAGCCAAATTCAATTTCTGAATCCATTTCAGTGCTGTTTGCAGAGACAAAGTTTTCCTCTAAAATTTGTTCTCATGGCATGATTTAAATAAACACAGAACTTGCTGTAGTTACTGTAAGACAGCTAAAAATGATGATGTGCCTGTGTGCAGCTAAGTGGGATGAAGTAAGCACTGGACCACATCTGCACATGCCCTGTGCTTGTAATTGGATCGAGACTGACACAAGACCTCCGATCCCAGTTTGGGATCCCCTAAGAGGTCCATAATTTCAGGAATACTCAGTGCCAAAATATCCAAAGGAAAATATCAGGTATTTAACTGCCTAGGCTGCATGGAAAAATAGAGCTCTGATTTGCATGCTGAGCTATTATCTGAAAACACAGCTAAATAAACCACTCAACATCTGATTTAACATCCTACCCTCCTCAAGAACAAGAACAAACAGCTATAATTCAACTTAAATTTGCTTTAAAACTCAGAGTTCTAAAATACTTCCCGACTTCCACATTCCAGTGGCTGTTTTCACTGGTGACACACCAGAAAAATCACAATGCAGGCTTTGAACACATGCCAACATGCACAACCTCCCTCAGGGGGGATCCCCTACTTGCTGCACTCTGTGCTGGCAGTGCCCTACCCTGCTTGCAGGCTACTCCTGGTGCCCACCACAGAGGATGCTCAGCCAGGGCCAGGTGGGAACAAAGTCTGGATGCCACAGGAAAACTTCTGGCAGTGCCAAACCCAGTTCTGGCAGCTGCTTCAAGGTCTCTTCCCCATTGTTGCAAGTTTTTATGCCTATTTTGGGGAGGATTTTTTGGTTTTTTTCAAGCTTTTCAAGCTGCTCCCTTCTTTATTTCAGCAGTCTGACTGCTGCTTGTCTCACTTTGGGATAAATGTGCTCAGAGCCCTCTTGTGAAGCCCAGCCAAACATCCCACTGACACTGCTGCTCCCACCTTGGCAGGTGGAGCATCCAGGCTGTTTGCCACGGGAGGCTGAGCCAGAACACTGTGTTATTCTAACTTTTGGTGGATACAGAGATTTATAAACAAACCTGAATTAGCTGAGGTGACTTACACTGCAGGCAGGAATGAGAGAAATTATGATCTATCCATTTTTTTGTGTAAAAAGCTACAGATTTTGCTCAGTGACCTTTCTGTGTAGCTCAGCCTGTTTTGAACTGCTAAGTATCACCAGTCTTAATCCCAAGTTTATCACAAAGTAATGATGTCTCGTGTCTCCATATGGTGTTTCAATATCTAAGGATGTATTATTCATTCTGACAGCAGAATGGGAACTTTTCTTTCTTCCCTATAGAATATCTAGAGACCACTTCGAGGTCTTTTTTGAACCAGGTATGCAAAGCTGAGGATTCAGGAATGAGTCTTCCCTTGCAGCCATGCTCGAGGTCTTTTCCCTCCCCCCACCTTTCTTTTATCCACTAAAGTGAACGTGTGCCTTGTTCTCAGGATGCCTGCTCCTCACAGGAGTGCCTGAAAAGCTTTGGGAATGCTAAGTGGCATGTGAGATCATCTCGAGTAAGATTGAGCCTGAAAGCTCTTCAGAAGCTCAGACTTCCTCTTAGAGCAGAAGAATATAAAATATATCAACCCCAGCTACTCTGACCACTCATTTATGCTAATGGACTTTGATAGCAACTTCTCTCATCAACAGTTTTTAAAGCCTCTTCAGAGTGTCTCAGATTCTTAACAGGCCTAATAGTGTGGGGAGCTGAAAGATATGCCCTCACAGCATCATTATCCTGTCATTCCCTCATTGTTCAAACTCAAAAACAGTACCCTGGGTTAGAGAGACCTCAAATGCACATGGGAGCCTGAGCCATCCTGAGATCCTTTTAGCTCTCATTATACCTTGGTTTATTCTGCCCAGACAATTTACTGTAAAATCTAATATGTGGGAAAACAGGAATGGGACTTGAATGTGAATATGAGCAGCCACAGCAATTTTGATTGGAATAAAGGGCATTTATGAAGAAAAGGCATTCATTCTTTAGAGCATCCAATGTTGTCCCAGAGTGAAAAAGCAACTGCCTCAATAAAACACTGAGATAGAGCCCAATATAGCTGGTTTTTGCTTCCCCAATTTGCCAAAGATACATTGACTTAAAAGTGAAATGCAGATTCTGGGAGACTTCCCAAAAAGCTCTTTCCTCACACAATTTCACAGATGAAAAAGGAGAAAGAAACTTCAGAGGAGCAGACAGAAATTATATATAACATTTATTAGTGTTTATAAAATAGAAACACTATATAGGGTTTATAAAGTAGAAACCAGAGAAACAGAAATTGCCAAAGAATATAATCTCTTAAAAAAGCAATAAGGTCAGAGAAATCCATGCACATTAAGATCTTAGCCAGAGATCTTTTTAAAATAAAATTAAAAAAAAAAAAATAATCAAACCAAACTAAACCCCTGAGAGACAAAAAACTTTCTGCTTCCTGAAGGCAGAAAGATGCTGGTGAAAAAACAAAACAAAACAAAAACAACAAACCAAACCAATCAGGCAAATTATGGAAAGCTCAGCAAAAGCAGCAGATATATCAGCATACAAAGAATGCAGGAAACATAATTAAGAGCTAAATGCCACTTCAATTGTGTCTGGTGCTCCTTACTCATTGGCTCTAGTGCTTCACAAGAGATTGGAAAACATTGATTTCCATGGGGGTTAGATCAGACTAATGCCATCAGGCCTAATCACATTCACTCAACTCTTCCTGACACTGAAACATTGAAATAATAAATGAGAACACCAGTGCCAAGTGCAAGCAGCCAGCAAAGTCACCCAGAAAGAGGAAAAACCCCAATTTTTATAGCCATGCTAGTTCTGAGCCTACAGCAGGGCAGTTTGGGAAGTGAATTGCTTTTAAGTAACAAGCTCCAGAGGGTTTCAGAACTCTGCTCACTCCCTGAGAAAGGCAGGGCTGCTGGGGGCAAGCACAAGAAAAATGGAGCCATGCAGGATCTTCATCTAAAGCTGTGCTCACTTGTCTAGTACAGGGCTACAAGTCTGCTCATTAGAGCCATAACTGCTTTTTTCCCAGGAAAGAAGAAGAGGAACTGGCTTTATAAAGAGGTGCATTCCTACAGTCGTAGGTAATTAGCAAACAGAAAACCATCAGAAGGTTTTGGCAAGCCCAGGCAATAATGACTCATAACAACAACTTCTTTAGCCAAGGAACCTTCTATACCTCTTCAGTCCCTCCTTTCTGTTACATCCAGGGTGGTTTTCAACTTTTCACTTGGTCACCCTGCAAGTCGTGGTCTGTGTTTGGAGAGGACAGAAGTCAATCAAGTGGGGTTAATTAATGAAAAACAAATAAGCCCCCACTGCCCAGACAACTGTGGGTCCTTGCTAAGCAACAGCAGGATGGTCTCAGAGTAAGCCCTGATGACAGGATGCTTCCATTTCCTATTTGCTTGCTCACCTGTCACACTAAAACTCCAGGATCCACCCTTGGATTCTACCAACCCACTCCTTATTTCAGCAGCTCCTTTTTGGAGATAAAGGAAGGCCTATTAAATGGATCACAAGACAAATGGTAAACGGTTTGAAGTTTAATTCTGATTTAGCTTTGGGAAAAAAAAAAATCACTTCCTGTAACTGTATTTCACACCTGTGGCAACAGTTGTGCTCTGTAGGTGTGCAAGGGTTAATTAGCTAGAACTCCCCTTGAAAAATATAAAATGCTACATAAGTGCTAAATGCCATAAATTCCTCCAATAATGAACTGGCACAATTCCTAGACTTGATTACAACTTGTCCAAAAACTATGCATAATGCATATTGTACACAGAAAGGGCCATCATCCATTATCTCTGACCTTGAGAACAGATATTAGCCTAAGTAATCCACTAAGTATTTTGCTCTCTCTAAATTGGCCCAGAATTAACAGATTGTAAAATACATATCTTTATTCTGCCCTACCTTTGCTTGCACTTAGTATGGTAATAAAAGTTGAGTATGAATAATGAAAGGCTCACATGCAATGAGGAAAACTGGCATTCAGTCAGTTTAGACAAAATGCAAAATTAGTTAATAATTTGAGTAATAATGCTGCTCTGATTAGGAAGGTGTGTTTCAATACTATATACAGTGCAGCTTGAGAACCTTATAGGAGTTAACAAGTTACCACATTCTTATGGAAAGGGTGTCACCCTCATTTTTGCAATGAACAAACAGAAAGATTAAAGTTAATTAAGCTGTCCAAGATGAAATAAGGGCCAGGCTGAACTAAAAAAATGTGATCAGTGTCCTAAGCTGCTGGTTAGCAGTCACACCTCCATCTATCTTATCAAAGGATTTCCTTTCTGATATAGCTATTGTTTTATCTTATTTGGCAAGAATTAAAATCTCCAGAATGGTCATATGTTGATGCATAACTCTGAAGGAAGCAGCTATTAGCATTAGAAGGAAGTAGCTATTAATATTATAAATTCAGACAACTCAGTGGAAGAGCAGTAAAGGAGACAAAACACCAGACTGAGTTTGCAACAGGAACATAAATGTTTGTGGGAACAAGTCTCTAGCAGCGAGCTCCCTGGACTATCAAGGCCAATCAGAAAAAGCAATCCTGGAAGAGAGGAAGCATAGTCTTGGAAACCCTGATTTTATTTCAATTGCATGATAACCAAAAAAAATCTGGTGCCTCATGTTCAGTAACTCTTGTGTTTACAATTGCAGATAATAGGGACTCTGGCTGCTGGGAAGGATTCTTGGTTTCTAAAATAGGACCAGAGACATTTGTGGAGCCACACAGCAGGTATACTTCCACAGACAACTTAAATTTCTCTTCCTGGGGGGAGATTTTCCTGTCTCAGCTTCAGCTCTGGGCTCCTTTTAATGAGTGACAGTTCCTTTGAACTCTCATCCGCCCTGGCAGTAAAAAGGAGCACAAGGTCACAGAAGGCTCTTTGCCACTGAAAAAATCAACATGAATTTCAGAAAGCAAGTCATTCTGAGCCCCTGGAAAGGAAGAACAGGACATAGAAGCCCTCCTTCCAACCTTACACTCCTGTACCCCCCCACACACCTGCCCAATTTCTGTCCTGCTGGCAGAAATGGATTGGGAATGAAGCTGCCTCCTACATTTCCCTGCTCACCTCAGTTTGTGACTGAGTTCACAGCTGCTCCACGCTTACATTGAGGGTGGCAAGCCTGAAGAGGAAGAAGTAATTGATTTAGGCTTATCTGTCTCAGGGCCTTTCTAAGTTACAGCTGGACTGGTGCTACTTGCAGGGTGTCCTCAGTGTGCAGCTCTTAAACCTCTGCCTGAGCAGAACTCGGCAAAGCAAACATCACTCCAACCTGACTCCTGTGCTCAGAAAGGAATGTTCATCCTTCAGAGTCACACCAACCACCCAGAACACCTTCTGCAGGCAGGAACACAGCCCTTCCCAGCTGCTGCTGGCAAGGAATTGCAGCCAGGGCTGGGCACTGCTGTTTGCCACCAAGGCAATTAATCCTTCAGGGCTATTTGGTCCTTGGCTTCTCTGAGCATTCCCAAAAAAAGTCAGGTAGTGCCAACTACACAGCTCTTCTGGGATATGCCAGAGAAAGGATTTCACTCTCACTATTGACTATCAAATAATACTTTAATTTACTTACAGCCTCTCAGTTCAACCAAGGGCTAAGAGGAGGCACTGGAGAACTCTGCTTACCCTGTGAGCAGCTCTGAGTCACTCAGACTGCTCTGATCCCTGCATCAGAACTGTTTATAAATCCCAGCTTTATTAACATGCATCTGGTGAAAACTTGGCAGACAACTTTGCCCAGTGGCAAAAAAAAATAAATAAATTAAATATCTGTTTAATCCTTGGAACATTTGCAGTCTCCAGACAGCTGACCAAATGAATGCTAAGCTGCTTGTCCTAAATACACATTTGTTGGCAGTCTCCAAAGGGTTAAGGGCTAGATCTAATTGCTAATAAAGTTAAATAAAATATTCTCAAAGGCATTAGTGGGAATTGTTTCAGGCTCCAAATTCAGTTAAACCAGTTTTTAATTAAGCAATATTTAATAAATAACATCTAAAACAACTGTGCTGCTTTCTTAAGGCTTACTAAGGAAAGGCTGATTCTTAAAAGTACTTTTTTTGCAGACTCTCCGGCTGCAACGCAGAGGAGGATGGACAGCGGAATAAAGTGTTTATTTTAGTGAGATCAACCTTGCTGTGCTATCTTTGATTTCAATTGAGTTATGCCAGGTTTGTAGCAGATGAGAATATCTGAATATTTCATAGTACCCTGAGCTGATCTCAGTGCAACAATGCAAGAGGCTCTTCCTCACACAGACTATCCTATTAGTGCATTTTCAAATCCGGCACGTGGAGACTTCCAAGCACTTGGATCTTGGAGTGGCTCTGTTCCATTTGCACAGTGCAGCTCCAACACACAAACAGGGCCCACAGGTATTCCAGGAACACCAACTACAGCGATTTACCTGCATTTCACCCTTGTCTCCATGTCACAAAATAGATGCTTCTCCCATCCCGTGCCCAGGGTTGTGTGCAGTTCCCTTCTGACTCAGCCTGTGACAGGCGTCACAGCCCTCCCTGGCAAACCAGATGGCACGTTTATTTATAAAGCTGCACTCGGGGATGTGCTGCCTGAGAACACGCCTGTCCAACAATTGTGTGGGCTGGAAACACAAACCAGCCTTAATACGGTGGGAAGTGGAGATAAAAATGCCTCCAGGTTCCAGTTCCCTTCCTTACTCCAGCACAGTCCCACTGCAGTGAGCTGTTCAGCCTCTCCAACACCTGCATCCCCAGCCAGCCCAGTGTGCTAATTCCAGTATATCCTAATCCCTTGCCCTCGTCATACCTGCTACTATCACTTCTGAGTCACTGCCATTCTTAGCTCCGCTCCAACCTCTCTGATTACAAAAACAGGGAAGGAAATGGGATTGTTATCCTGGTAGCCAGTGTGCTGCCCTGCTCATGTGAGCTGCCACCATCAATTCCTTTAATTGCAGCAATCAACTAAGGAGTTCATTAGCGCAAGTAAAGCCATGATTTGTATACAGCAAATACCAGCAGAGCAAAGTTCTGCAGCCCAAGTGCCTGTAGTGCTGGACTGATGCTGCTCTTCACAACTGGGGTGGAACAAGAACAGTGGAATCCCAGGGATTTTCTGTCTATTTACACAGGTTCTTGATGTCAAGGCCTAAAGCATATCACTCCCCCCTAAATTCTAGAGGCTGGTGAGCTGGTAAGCTCTGTGAGGAAAGCTGGGAGCTGCCTCAATAGCTCTGCTAAGATATGTTGGAAGGGGGGGGGGGTGCAAAGGCATGTGCCTTTTTTAATTAGCATTTTAAACTTCAAGAATTAATTAGCAGTCCAATTGCAACTCTTAGCGCCTTAATATCCCACCTGAAGAATTACAATTTATTTCCTATCACTACAAAAGCACGGAGGGTGGGATTTCTTCTTTACAGTTGAAATCTATTGTGATTTGCAGTCAAAACATTACATCCCTTCCATCAACCATCTGAACTGCAGGCAGAAGCAGTTTTACTCTAAAGAAAATCACCTTTACATCAGCTTTAGTTGTGTGGCCAAGGCACTCTAAAAAGGATGCTCTTCCTGGTGCAGCAGGGTTACAGTAGAGTTTCCAGAATGAATAAAGTCATTAATGGGGCCGTTTCTGTTTGTCTTCCTAACAGAAAGGGTTACTCGAGGCATGTTCTGCCCAAGAAAAGAAGTCAAGCAGTTTTTTACCCAATGCCAGTAGTACTTTTTCTCCTGCTCACAGATTTTAGGTAGTTTGCTTGCAACCTTCTCAAAAAAAACCCAAAAAAACAAAAAACCCACACCAAAAACCACAACACAATGATTTCTATTCCCAGAAAGAATAGTGGACATTCAGCTCTTTTCTATGACAGAATAGCTGGGAAAGCACAATGAAAAGGAAAGGTCAACAGCAAAGAGTGTCACAGAAGCTGCAGGCTTTGTAAATGGTGTCTAAGGGACTGCCTATCACTGCTGAAATGCACTCTAATTCACTTGGGAAGCTGAAATGCTTATCCCACATCTAAAGCAGTATCCTCACAGCCCACACACAAACCTGGGAGTGTCCTGGAGGCAATACCTGGGGATGTCCCAGGTGCAGTGCCTAAGGAATGGATAAGGGCCCAGCAGTGCTTCTAGAAACAGGCCAAGACGACCCCAAAAGACTCATGCCAGCACCAGGCAGCAGTCATGGCTTGGCTGGGTCAGTACTGCTGGGTGGAGAAGACATCACAGCAATTCAGCAGTGACATGACAGAAGTGAAAAAATGGGGCCTCAGCATAAGCAAAAACAGTGATATTTTCCACAGCATCACTTGCACTAAAGGCTCATTAAAAGGGGAGAAAGTGTTTGTCAGACATATTAGTGTGAGAGCCACTTCAAATTGGATATCTTTGAGAAAAAAGCATTAAAAGTATGAGACAGCCTCAGAGTGAGCACCAGGAACTATATACACAACTTCATTTCCGAATTCATGTCATTTGCTAAATGTGCTACATCTTGGAAAAGCTTTTGATTTGAAATGGATAAAAAAATCAAATAAAATTTACATAACCCCTAACTCAAATGCTGCAGGTTCATACTCTATATTTTTATCTAGCAGTTCTTGAATGCAGCCAATGAATAATCTCACACTAGGATGGCTTCATACATGCCTTCCACAGAATACACTTGAAGTGTTCTAGAACAAGCTTTCACCCCCTCACAAAGAGATACGTGGAAGATAAGCAATTTTATAAAGAGTCCCTGAAGAGCAATCTTCTTCCTTTTCAAAAAGTTTGAGATCTTAAATCAGATGAAAATTCATTGCATGCAAATGTGTGATGCAACTCCAAGATTCAGCTCACCCCCCTTGTATACAGCTGCAGCTGATTTTTCTCCCCTTCTAGGTAGTCAGGAAATGACTTTGAACTCTGCTAATACTTCAGCTGGGATTTTAGGATTTGAGGTTAGCAAGTGAATACATCTTTGAAGGGGGCTTGAATCACTAAAGGGATTAACTTTGCCCATCAAAACGGCCGAGTCTTCACACTGAGCTTTTAAACTTGTGGAATGGAAAAATCAAAATAGGATAAAATACCTGACACATGGAAATAATTGGTAATACACTGACAGCACCAAACTTTGAGCCCATACCTGTCTCTAATTCACAATAGAGGGCTCTATCTTTATTAACAGGGGTAGTAAAATCATGTGCTGGGAGTGAAGACTTACAGAGGCCAAGCTAAAATATGCCTCAGCCTAGGAAGAGGGGTGTTAAAAAAGCCAGATAAAGTCTCCATGGTGTTGGTTCAGCTGATCTTACACACAACAGCAACTGCACTGTTGTTCAGCAGTTCTGAGCTTCTAAGGGGAAACTGTACGGGAAGAGGGCAGCAAAGAGGATAAGGAGGATTAATTCAAAACTCACATTTTATCTTTTTACTCAGAAAACCGGCGTTCAAAATAACATCTATGCTTAAGAGATAAAGGTGAAGCTGCAGAGAAGAGCCAAAATCCATTAGTACAATGAGTGCTTCCAATTTTAGTAGTAACAAGCAGAGCCTGTGCATACAGAGGTTGGCTAAACTGTTATTTTAAGGACTCACTGTCCTTAGTGGAAAATTAATAGAGCAAGTGTCAAAAGCCTTTCATGATTCTAAAAATTAGAACAGTCTGTCTCCACTGGGTATCCATCCTGCATAGAGAGCCTTTACCTACTGCAATATGAGGGGTGAAAGTACTGAAATGGGAAATATGTGAAGTTTGTTCAGCACAGCTGTCCTGAAATCATACCATCTACACATCTCAATCACACAAGGCATTTGCTGAGCATACTGGCTACTTAGAGCATCACAGTTCCTCTGCTCAAGCCACTTATGTCATTCCCAGCAGTCAAAAACTTAAAATACAGTCCCTTAGAAACAGGGAATCACAACACTTTGAAAACCTTCCATTCTGGAGAGAGGAATAGGGAGCAAAAGCAGTTATTAGAGCTGCAGAAGAAAATAGTGGAGAGAGGGAACAAAGTGGGCACATCCACCAAATTTGCACTTCAAAGCAAAAATCCCCAACCTCAAGTGCTGAATTATGTCAGGCACTGAAAGCTTTGCTCATCTTTTTTGGGGATCACACAGGTGTGTTTGAAGGTACAACTATGTTCACAACATGCATGGCTGGGAAGAACACTCAGTGCTGCTTCTGTGTGTCTGATTTGGCTTCTGCAGGAAGCTCAAGACATTTGTCAGTCAATCCCTGCCCTGCAGTGGCAGCTTTCCCTTGTTGTCCAACCCACCACACACTCATTTATTTTTAGGCTGCAGCTCCCACTTGCCCATGGGTGGTTTGCCCAAGCCACAAACTCACAGTGCCACCTATAGCACAGGTTCTGGTGCAGACACGGGGTTGGGCTGGGTAGGGCTGGTTCAGCAGGATCCTGGAGTGCAGGTGCAGTGCTGTGCAAACCAAGGACTTGGCTTCCAAAGCTGGCATGGGCTTGGAAATAGAGCCTGGCCCCAGCTTGGATCTGGCAGGGGCTGTTCACTGCAGTTTTAACCAATTCCACTAGTGCTGTGTGAGTTGTGGCAGCAGCCACTCAGTCCCTTCACACTGCTGTCCCCAGCATGTTCTCTAGGGACAGGGCCACCTGGTTATAGCATCCTCCTCTTACATCAGACAGGGAAACACTGCACATTCCTGCCCAGTTTGACACACACCTTGCTTTCCCAGCTGCCTATTAGAGACGTGAATTTGAAGAGAAATTAAAGAGAAAGGAATTCTGAGTCTTTTCAGCATCACAGTGTGAGGCTCACATGGCTTCACCCACTATTGCAGTGACAGAAAAGAAGGAAAAAGCCCTTTCCTGGGCTGTGACAGACTAAGGAAGTCCAGAACTGACCCCTCATGGCTGTTGCCCCCACTCTTGTCACACCTCCTGGCTGCTCTGTCCCACAAGGCACTGTCAGCATCCCAAGGGCCATAATCCCTTCAGGCATAGCACTGCCAGCAGCCAAACAGCACAACGGGGTCCTATCGTTAGAAAGTCAAATTAAAAAAAAAAAAATAAAAAAACCCCATCCAAGTTCTCTCCTTTATTGATACTGCCAACATCAAGATTGCATCTATCATAAAATATTAAGCAGCTAACTTTAATGGAATTGCATTTTGGATCTTATTTAAGCTTCTCTGACAGAATTAAAGGTAGTTTTATCTTCTTCCCTATCTCTACCCCTCAGTCACTGACATCAGTTAAGACTGACTGGAGAGTAGACTGGAATATTGCTAATTGCTAATATTGCTAAAACTTTGAGCTAATATTGTATTTTGGCGAATGAATAAAGTTCTGCACAACGGGTTCCAAATTCTCAGACTCATGTATTTTCTTCATCTTTACTCAACATTTAAGGAGAAACAAGTAGAAATGTTCTGTTATAGTACATTAGACTTTACCCCTAAAGTTAATCTCACTCTGGTCATACAGATCAGGGCACTCTGATCATACAGATCAACTAACTCATGTTATCATTAAATCTTCTTTCCTGTTCCAGGATGCAGAAAAGGTCCTTACTGTTTTAATCAGCTTGAATCAGCCCATATGTGTCACCCAGCTTTTGATAGTAATTAGTGCTTTATTTTAACATCTGATCAGACAAGAGGACAAGACTTTCTAGGCTGGATGTTCCTCAGCAAACCTTTTATTTCTTTTTGGGCATCATCTCCCCAATAACCCATAGTTTGATATTCCAATAGCAAGTGTAATGCTGTTGGTGAAAGTGCATTGCACAAGAAAAGGACATTTCACATCTCATAACTACTTGGATATTCAAGTCCAAATGCCAACATCACACACAGTTGCAGTTCAAACCCTATTTTGGTTTGATTACACAAAATTTAACCCCAAAACAACAAATTCCCACTTTTAAAAACTAAACCTCAAGAAATCTGTTTGAAAGTGAACCTTGAAAACAGTTCTACAATTAATTGGAATTAGGTTTCTATTTAGCAGCTGAAACAATTTCCCCTAAATGCCATCATGCCAAATGTGATCTCTATTGCCTTTCTAGAGGCAGAGAACTCACGACTATAAAACAAGGGAGAGATCCAAAGGCTGTGCCGTGCTGCAAAATGGATCCTGGGGGAAAATAAAACTTCTTGTGGATGATGTGGAAACCAGAATATGTTTTCCCTACATAGAACAGCAGTAACTTTGCATCCAAGGGATGCTCTGCACTTTCACTGCTAAATTAAAAATCCGGGCTGGATGAGCGTGTGATGGAATCGCTCAATACCAAGGAACAGCACACACATTCTTT
The DNA here is from genome assembly GCF_001715985.3 of Manacus vitellinus. Classification (NCBI taxonomy): domain Eukaryota; kingdom Metazoa; phylum Chordata; class Aves; order Passeriformes; family Pipridae; genus Manacus; species Manacus vitellinus. Next base: position 3,473,455 of record NW_021940526.1, read on the forward strand.
GGGATCTTAAAATAATCTCCCAAGGGAACATTGTGGTTCTTCTTTGAGGCTGAAGACTCCATGAATGCCAAATAAAGTTTCCATGTCCTGACTAATCCACTGGCTATCCATCACTCTGCAGGCCTGCTTCCAGTTCTAATTCCCTTTGTTTTTTTTCTTGGCTTGTCTGAACCACTTGTCCTACACAGACATCAATGAAAACAGGTTTTCCTCTTGGGAAAAATCCCACTAAAAGATATCTTCCAGTAGCCTCTCCTCCTTTAGTGCACATGGAGCTGCCTTGGCTTCAATGTTTTCAATCTGAGCTGTTCTTGGCATTTAGATCCAATCCTGGACTGATTTTCTCCTTATGTAGCTGGGAACAAGTGAGGTATAACCTGGAAAAAACACTTCCTAATTGTTCATCAGACATATGGAATCAAATTGCTCCTATTTCTAGGCATGACAGTCCTTCAAGTAGACCTACAACTGCAGTGAATTGAGTTAAAGTCCACACTACCATAAAAATACACAACACTGAATGGTGTCACTGTCCAGGAGGAACAGATCTGATGTGACTCACAGGGCAGAGAGTTTATCAGAAGGGAAATTTTTCAAGGGAAAGCCACATCTTTACACGAAATCTTTCATGGAGGCTTTTTGGCAGAATTCTTTGTTCCTGAATAAGCACTGAATAAGCCTGAAACATGACAAATATTAGCCCAAAATGAAAATACAAGGGAAAATTCCACTACGCTGCTCTGATTATGTAGAAGATCAGGGAGAAATGACTTTGAGGCACTTTGATGACAATTCACAGCTGAAATACGTCATCCAGGGATGAAGTGTTTTTATCAAATCTCAGCTTCCCTTGTGAAGAAGGTAGGCCTAGTTTACTGACCTTCAAAGCACTAATTTAAATCATTATAGTTTGGGCCTGTACATTTTCTATAAAGTAATTTTTGAATTTTAAAGGAGTTCATCACTGTAATCTCTGCATGAGCCAAAAAGGTAGCAGTAACACTCACTTTCAAGCTCCACACCACTAAAACTTCACAACCTTCTCTAGGTCTAATTGATTACAAGCTCAGAGCCTCAGAGTGTGGCAGTGAATTAGTTTTTAATCTTTTCAGAGATAGTAAAAGTTTAGGTGAACTGTAACCTAAAACACTGGCAGGGCAACAGCCAATTTAGCAGAGCTGCAATTGTTGCCCACAAGTTTCTGCCAAGTCATATCCAAAACAATCAAATCCTTGGAAACTCACACTAACGTAGCAATTGCTAAGAATTTAAAAGTGGTGTTTGTGAATGCACAAACATAGAAGGCAGAAATCAAAGCAGCCAGAATATACTTCCATTCAAAAAACACAATTCTCAACTTGCAATGTGATGCCTAATTATTCACCCAAGGTTCAGCCAAGCCAATGAAAGCAATTCCACTGGTTTCAGAGGGACCAACAACAGCAAAAAATATTCAAAATATAGTCAGCAGGCAGCAAGCAAAATGTCAGATGTTAATCTGATTGTGCTGTAATCACCTGCAGCCTGGGCTGGTGGCAAAGCACGTGGAAAAGCCCCACAGATAAATAAATGACTCCAAAATTAAAGACCCAGCTGGCAGCCCACAGCAAGTTCTCCTTCTAGGAATGCAAATGGGGGGAATTAGTTTAGCTGGCTGAGCCCAAGGTCAGGTCTTGGCTGATGGGAGTGGCTGGGAAGAACGCTGGAAATGAGGACTTGCACTTCCTTTTCTCAGGAACTGATCTTAAGCTGAGACTTTCCTGCTGATCCTGGCTCTGCATCTGTGCCTACACATCTCCAGGACTGACCAACACCCACTGCCCAGGATTCTGGGACTGGCCTCAGACTGGCCCTGGCACAGCTGATGGTCCCTGCACTACATCCCACCCTGAGCCCTCCTGTCTCCATTATCCAATAGACAAAGAACCTTAAAAAAAAAAATATCTCCCTTGTGCTCTGGGTTTTAGTTTTCCCTACACCTACTGAGTCCTTTTCTCCTTTCCCTAAAATACCAGGCAGGCTTTCCAGAGCAGAGTTGGGCTCAAATGCTTTAATAAAAACAAGCATTTATTCACTCAGGTTGGGCAAAAATTAATACTTGGATATTCCCATTTAAATAACTGCTTTATGCACATAAATTAATATATACACAGTTAAAATAGTATCACAAAGATAATGTGATCTCTTAAAAAGGATTGTTTCTCCAGGGTGGCCTGTGACAGGACAGACTCACATTGCTGGCTTTATTTTTCCTCAGATATTCAAAGGCAGCATCCCTCTTCTTTCCAATTCTTATTCCTTTTAATGGCTTCTCCAGAGTTTTTAATGCAAGAACTTGTGTTCATCAGCATATCAAGCACAACTGATAGTAGTGAATATGCAAAAAGCAGACTGGAAGGAAAAAAACTGGCATTTTTTAGTACTCCTTTTATTTCAACATCTGGATTTCGCTGGAGTGGATATTTTTCTCCCCTGTCACGAGCTCAGTGTTTCATCATGACTATCACTCCCAGATTGCTCGTGTAAGAACATCCCACTAAGGGAACCAGTGGCTATTTGTCTTTAATAACAATAAAAATTGGATTGCATGGAGCAATCTGGGATGAATTGTGCCATCCATTTCCAGGAGAGAAGCAGTAACAACTCATTACTTCTCCCAAGGAGTTTCTGGTTCTCAGAAGATGAAGGACCCAGCACGCTGTCATTCAGGAAGTGCACTGTTACATTTACCCAAAAAGTTCATTGCCATTTTCAGAGAAAGCTGTTTAAAAAATGATGGATTTCCAGAGGATGCTTTGAGCATTTGTATGTCAATGAAAGAAACCAGGAAAACAGTTTTTCTAGTTTTTAAGTAAAGTTACTCTGGAGTGAAGCTTTTAAAAATTATTTCTTATTAAGGTATTTCAAGAGCAATGAGAGCTCAATTAAGATGCTGTCCACAGACTACCACACTACTGAAAGATTATCTTAAAATATGAAAAAAACCCTTCAAAATGCTAAATAATTATGTCATTGCTAGTTAACAATATTCTTTCCTAAATGAAAAACACAAGACATAAATATAATGACAGTAAAACCTTTGGGAGTATAGAACTCTTTTCTTATTTGCCTTTTACAGAAAGCTTTTTATCAGTGCTCCTCCATCCATTTGGAGACAGGGAAGCCAATGCTTCCTCGTCAGGAGGTGAGGGGAATTGTTCAGTGGCAGAGGAGGGAGCAGAACCTTTGCTCCTCACCTGAGACAGTGCCAACTCAAAACATCTCTCCAAGAAACACCTTAGCAGAAAAGAGGCTCATTTTACCAGTTCTCTTCTTTTAAAAATATGCAGATGTGCTCCATTGCATGATCTGACACTCAGAGCTGACTAAATTATACAGTGATCTTAAGATATTTTTAGCCACACTTACTTTGCAGCTGGAATGTGTCTCACAAGTAGCCTGCAGGAGCTTTACAGCTCACAACTTACTGTGATCCCCAGTATTTTTTTAGTTGCCTTCTCCTTTGTGTCCTTGTGTAACAGATTCAAAGCCAACTGTGTTGGGTTTAAAAAATGAAATTAAATTAAGAAGGCAACTTGACACAGGAAAATGCTCAATCCCTAATGCTCAGCCTGAACACCTTTTTAAACCTGGCAAAGAGCCCAATTCTCTTTGCGAAGACACAGGATGCAAAGTGCTCGTTATTCACAGAGCATTTTAAAAACAGTTCATGTCCACAGGAGCTTCCTGGTTCCTCACCCACTCTTGGGGTTGGAAGAAGAACTGGAAAGGCTGTTTATTCCTATTATCTCCATGCCCCTGGCTGGTCACCTCAGAGGAAAAGAAACAGCCAAGAATTCCTTTTTCCTTCTTGCAGAAACATCATGGAAGCAGCTGGTGGCAGGGAGCAAACGGGGCATTTTGATTCCTCCCAGCCTGTCACCTGCCTTGCACAGTTTTCATGTTACTTTTTTTAGGCCATTTTTTTTTCTTTTCCCCCAATTTATTGCAGTAAAAGCAATGCATTAAGAAGCAGTGTTTTGACAAGAGAAATCAAGGCAAGACTACAGAACTGTTCCTTTTAAAGTAATTATCAAAGTCCAAATTCATTTTAGCAAGGAAATCTGAGCTTTAACCCAATAATTAATGGAGATGATTCCAGAAAGAGGACTCATTTTTCATACAGTGCAATGACAAATCTTGTTTCCATAAATGAGGTGAGAAGGCTTGTGAGCATGCTGCCAAGTTTCAGCCAACATAGATTGTTAAACACCAAGGCCTCCGAGAAGTAATTTTATTTTCTATATTTATGTAGAGCTGAGTTTTCTCCAGGGCACAGAACAAACTGACTGTCAAAAGCTGCAGCCTCTAAAATCCAGACACAGCACATTTTGCTTTATTCGATTTATTCCCCTTGTTGTCAAAATAAGAAAAAATGCTGCTAAAGAGCAGATGATTCAGTTTGTGTAATTTTAATAGTTTCACTTTTAGTTGGGATAGTCATCTATAATGTGGACAGGGTGAGAAGTTCGTTACCTCTGTAGAGGCAGCAAAAGAATTTTCTAAATACAAATTGGAGCAACAGCCACCAAGAGTCCTGAGCTCAAATGTCCCAAGAAGAAAACAGCAGGTTATTAACACACTATTTAGGTGAAGTAAGAATTTCTTACATTCTTTGTGGTTGAAGTCAATAAAGTTTAACTGCAATGCAAGACCTACATGGAACTTTCCCCTACAGTTTCTACTCTAAAACACACCTGTGGGTAAATTGGAAAACAGCCAAAAAAGTGCAAATTCAGTGAAAGTTCACAGGATAATTTAGTTCTAGTGTGTCTAATGGTACTGACCCCCTTGCTTGGATGCCATTAAAAATGGGAATGTTGGAAAGCAATCTGCTGCAATCAGTGGAGCCCTGTCAAGGTCAAGTGTCTCTGAACACGGGGTTCATCAAGAACTCAGCGTGACAAACATCAGTCCAGTTTACACCTGGCCTGCAGCAATTGGCCCTGGACTGGGAAAGCCCTATTAAAGTAAATTGCAGAAGTGATTTCTGCCATAAAGGGCTGGGGAAGAGGGAGAGAAGGAGAAAAACTATCAGTGAAGTGTTCAATAAAGGCTTCCTTTTAAAGTGACTTGAAGCCAGGTTCACCACCACACACGTTTCTCCTCCTAAAGCAAAGTCAAAAGAGTAAATTCCAGAACATTCAAAAACTCAAGTCAGATCTCTCCAAGATTAGAATGATACTGTATTTTCTGGAATCAATGCATCTTGAAAGATGCTTAGGGTTGTATTAGGAGTTTTTTTACCCCTGAAGGAGAGTACACCAAAATCTGTTCAATATGCTGTCACGTGGGCATACTGATTTAGACTTAATTGCTAAGCTTTCTGAATACATCTCAAAACACTGCAGGTTACATTATGTGAACTACTAGAAATTAACTCTGGGCATATTTCCCTTCCAGACCCTCTTCCCTGTACTACTCCCAAACAAAAAACAAGATGTAAATCATACATGGCAAGCAGCATGAAAAGTGAAAAAAATACACAGATAATGGCTCCTGCTTCTTTCCTCAGCCATGCAGAGCTGGGTGCTGTGCAGACATGGCAGGAGGGATGTGAAGCTACAACTTCAAGACCAAAGGAAGCTGAGAAAGCCACCTTTACTTAGCACACACAGATCATTATGTTCTCCCAGGAAGCCTGGGCATTTATGCATTCCTGGAAAAAGTGAGCATTGAATGCTGCCCTTCTGATCTGTTGGTGGTTTTCCCCTCCCACTCTGCACTGATGGAAATATTGGCCTACACAGCTCTTATTGCCTTGCACTAAGTGCAGAAAAGGAAATTTCTATTATTTAGAAATTACTTATTAATAAGTAATTGCTAATTATTATTTTTCCTTGAAGCACTCTATGTTCCTATTATCTCTCATTATAAGCCAAGGAAATGAATAATGAGTTGCCTGGTACCTGTTCCTTGCAGAGAACTGAATCTGTAGGGATGCACCCTAAAATGGTACAAACAAATAGAAGGTGCTGGACATATTGGAACACAGACTGGATAAAACAACAAAACAAACAACCAAGCATCAGGAAACAGCTAAAGGAAAATGGACACCATCACAGGAGGTTTTCAAGCTGCAGCTGGACATGGTGCTAGATAGTCTTGTCTGTGCTCCCTTTTCCATGACAGGCTGGACCAGATGATCTTCCGAGGTCCTTTCCAACCTGAGCTGTTCTATGATTCCATGTTTAAAATAGCTAATTCACCTTCTGGGAAGCAGACTATTTTACCACAGTCTTACTGTGACTTAAGGCTTGATTTGCCACCAGGACATTTCATGGGCAGTGTTAACTCCTTATCATTACAAAGGAAAATTGAGAAGGTTTCAGAGTTTCCAAACCTTCAACAGAAGTGCTGTTCAGACTGTGGTTCCCAGCAAGGGAGGGGAGCAGCACCAGCAAGGAGACCAAGCTCAGCCTGAAAACCATGTCATTACCAAGGTGCTGACATCCTGAGAGGCAAAACCCACCCAGCAGGAGGTGCCAGCTTAATTTTGCTGTCCTGTAATCAGCTGTTGACAAACTGTTAATTGACTGAGCACAGCATCCACCAACACAGGCAAGTGTTGAGGAGGACATAGGCTGTCTAACTGGATGCATTTCCAATCTGTCAGCACGTTTTCAAAAGATAAGGACACAACTGGTTCCTCACACAGAAATGGAAATCACACCTGCTCCGAGCTGTCATTAACATACTACAGTGCCAGGGAACGGGGAGAGAGGGAGAAAATGCAAGTTGCATTTGCATGTAGAGCAGGAATTGACTTTCACTTCCTAAATCAGCAGCCCAGATTCCACCCCAGTCAGTGGAGCAGCACTTGGTTTACAGGATGCTGAGAAGGAGAGGAAGAAAACTATTTGTTACCTAGTTCTTGCAGTATTAGATCTGAGAGGCAGCACACTGGTTGTGAGGCCACAGACCTCAAGCAAACACAGGAACTGCTTTTGCAATATGAAGCACAATTAAGCTGTGGAACCTTCTGCTAAAGGACCTATGAACAAGTTCAAAGAGGGAAAAACAAATGCACTGAAGTCCAGTGCTGATACTTAAACTAAATGCTCCAGCAACCCTTTTTGGTGCCAGGTGTTTCCAACATAAAAATAGTGCACACAGCCCAGACTTGTACTCTTTCCCTAGGGAATTGTTATTAACCAGTGTTGAGACAGGAGCCTTAGTTTGACAGAAATGTCTGATCCAGCCTTGCAATTTTTATATTGAAGTTTAAGCAGATAAGGAAAAAAGGAACCTGATCTCAGAGTCCACAAACAGGTAACTAAGGGAAATTCTACATAATCTAAGCAACTGGTTTTTTTTTCCTTTCAAATCCATTAATTCAGGATGAGTTGTCACATGGTATTTTGCTATAATCTCTAATCTGGAAGCAAGCACAGCAATAATATTAACATTCCTCACTAGGGTTTTCTGATATACAGGTGCTTTTAAAGGCAATGCATTAGTGATGTGCAACATGTTAGGGACCAGTAGGAACAAAGGGAAAGCATTAGAAAAAGCCTTCAGCTTGAATGTAATGCCATACAGCTTGTCAAGTGCATCAGAACACAGGAACAGAACACCCCCCAAAAAAGCCCAAATGTTTCAATCCCCTGCCTCTGTCAGGGAAGTCTTTCCTGAGGACAAAATAAAAATACAGGCTGCAAAAATCCTACTAGCAAACACAACAATACAACATTTGTCCTTACATGAAGGGTGGCTATTTGGAAAGGGAAGAGTAGGAGGTATTTGTTTTGACCAAAGGAATAAAAGTACTGAGAAGACATGCAGAAACCAAAAACCAAGTTGTTAGAAGAATGCAATGAAGGCAGCACATTTAACTCTGCTCTACTCAGAGGAGCTTGAAGACCTTGGGCCACATCAGTCTTTCTCCACCTGCATCAGGTTCCCTACCTTTGGTGAGACACTCAGAACAAAAGGATATTTTGGGTGTGCACACAGTATTATGTGTAAGAAGACTTACACAGACCTTTCCAAGCCTCTAAAAACCAGATGCTGCAAAAGGAACAGTTTATTTCCACATCATCTTCATTACCAACGAACCCCTCACAATGCTCCACTCCCCGGGGTGCTTTGAGAACCACTCTGCTGAGCAGAGACTGCAAAGCAGCTCAGAGAGCAACACATACTGCAAACTGCTACAGAACAGCAGGATACACTGGCAGAGGGAAACACATTAGTTTCAGGACAGAAAGGAAGGAAATATTGATCTGAAGAGACATTTTTACCAGGCAGTCACCCGTGTAAAGGAGTTACACACTCCCATTGTTTCCTCGTGCCTCAGGAAACCTCACAAGTCCCAACATCCCCTCCAGCGTTTTCCCTCCTTCCAGCTTGTATTCTAGCAAACACTCCTTCCATTTCTTGAGAACAAAGGCAGGCTGACAGTTAAAGCTGTGAAAACAGCACAACAATCCTATTAAACATGCCAGGTTTGCTCTGCTACCCCGCAGAAAGATACAGTGATGGTAATTAGAATGCAACCATAAGTAGCTGGGTGAATCCAGTGAGTGCAGAAACTGCAACACTTCCAAAAGCTCTAACTGCATCTGCCTAGGTGCAGGAATATATACACATCCCTTATCTGATTTCTCCAGGAAGCTGCTGATGACCATTTGTGGAAGGCAGACACTCTGCAAACAGATATTTGATCTGAATATGACATCTGTGTTAATGCTTTCAGAATAAATATATAAGATACAGAAAAATTCTGGTTACAGACAGCACTAAACATCTCACTCCTCGGCTCCCTCCTCCTGAGGAGCCATCAGTAATCTCCACTGCTTCACATACTGAAAGTAAGTAGGTTCTTTCAGAAGATTAGTTTAGCATCCAGTAATCTGTTTCTCTAAACAGCCTATTCTGAAGCACAGAAGCAAATCCCACTCTCTAATCCTGTTGGTCTCAGAGACAGGAGCCTGTGACAAGCATAGATCAGCGTGCAGCAGAATTACAGCATTTGCCTTTTGAGAAGATTTCTTCCCTTGCTTAGGCCAATTAAACTAAAAAACCTCAATGCACAAAATACTGAACCACTTATAGAGATTTTAGAGCAACTGCAGATGTTTCCCAGTGTTGAAGTGTCAGGAAAACAAGTTTAACTCTCACAATTTACATTAACTCTCCCCCTCCACAGTTTCACTCCAGCCCTTGTCTATTTGTTGCCTCATTTAACACATCAGGCAGCAACAGAAGCAGTGCAACTCCAGGAGCAGGGCTGAGCCAGGACCCGAGGAGGATCCCAGCACAGCCCCAACCAGAACAGCCTGCCACAAGACTCAAGCACAGCAGAGAACACCAGTTACAAACAACAAAATCCATCCATTACCTCAAACGTGGCAAGGGGATGAACCATGTCCAGGAGCCATTCCAACAGGAGGTGAAGCTGCAATATAGGCACTAAAACCAGCCCTAAAGACCAGCACAGCTTAAACCAGCACACAGCCCCCAAGCTTGAGCTTAAATGGGGCCCAAGGACCTATGGGAAGGGGTGTGGGCAGGGCCCCAGGTGAGGCTGCTCAGGACCAAGGAGTGGATCAGTGCCCCCAGGTGTAGCTGCTTCTAAAAAGAGAACTGTCTGGAATAGCCAGGCATTGTGTAATTTTGTGAGTATGTAAACCCAAAAGGTTCCTTTTATCCAGGGAGACAGGCTTTAGGTATGTAGGGAGATGTTCAGTCTGTGGTGGGCTGCAGCTTCCAACAGTGGATGTGTTTTGTTAAAATGCAATTGAGTAGGAAAATGCTGTTTACATGGTTCTTTATTACAATGGCTTTTAACATTAGGTGTGGGGTTGGGTTGTTTTTGTTTCTGTTTTGGTTTGTGTTTGTTTGGGAGGTTTGCTTTTGAGGTTTTTTTGGTTTGGTTTGGTTTTTGCCAGGTTTTGATTTTTTTGGCTTATTCACCTACTACAGTGATTTCTGCCTTTCCCTGAGCCTGGGTTAGCAGATAATACTCTGCACTTTTTGACCTTGTAATTCTAAGGTTCTCTACCTAGTCAAGCAGACTTCATGAAGCTCAAATTCATTGGATTTCTTTGTTTTTAGTCCCATTCTGTAAATACCTCCTTTCTATTTATAGAAGATTCTGGTCATTACGTTGCTCATGAGCAGAGCCTTTAGAAGTGATTTGTGCTTTTAACAGGGACTCTTAGAAAATAGGAATAGAATGTAAAAATGCAGATTGGTGCTGCAGTAGCCCCAAGGGAAGGGTTACACCTTTTTTACAGTCCCCAAGCATTACTGAGATTTAATATTCTGTTTGATATTTGTGTTAAGGAGTAATGCTGACCCCAAAAGAAATTCTGGGCATAAAACTCACAACCCTCCTTAGGGAGAAATAACCAGTCCCTGTTACCAGCCAAAAAAAGTTGCTGTAATTGTCTGGCCTTTTGTTCACAGCCCAGATTTTACTGGGAAATAACTGAACCACAAGTAGCAGCGAATGGTAGGCAGAGAGCTAAGAGGACTTACAGAACTGTCTGTTACATTTCCAAATGACAGCCCTCTGTTTTAGGGAATGACAGCAGAGCTCTTTTCTTAGGGTGTGGTGGGACTTGCCTGGCTCCCTGCACATTCTTATGGCTTTTTTTTATTATTATTCTTTGTGCAACAGAAATCACATTGTTGCATTTAAGAAATTGCTGGGGAAGGGGGGTCAGTAACAACAAAACATTTGTTACTGTTTTCTAAACTGCAACAAAGTATTTTTCCTACTGTCTCATTGATGCATGGAATTTACTCCTTCCCAAATATGTGTGACAGGAGGACCAGCAGTGCTGCTGGAAGCTGTGCTTTAGCAGGACATATTTCTTGCATATGGATCTGAATTTAGATCAAAACGAAACAGGTCATTTACAGTTCTGTGCTGAGAGTTTGCCAAAAGTATAATTCTCTGAGAGGCCAAATCAGAAAGTAATTTTCCTGTTATTGTGGCCAAGGCTCTGCTGGTGTTACAAGTGCAAATGTCTGCTCAGCCACTCAGTGTGGCTTGTTTGAAAATGTCTTTGGCTTCAGTTGCCTCCAGGTTTGGTGGTTTTCTTACATTAATGCGTCTCCAAGACAGAAGCAAAATGTCTGCCTGTGGGGCTTTAGACACAAACTGAGAAGGCATATTAGAAGGTCATCATTGTCTTATGCTTTCTCATTTTTTCCTATTCATTTATCATGGGAAAATTCACAGAAACAGGAGAACAAAGTGTAAAATAGCAGCTTAAAGAATACCCATCACTCGTGCTACCGAGGCACTTGGATCTAAAGCTGTTCTGCTGGGCGAGGCCCAGGAATACAAATTCCACCTTTTCCCAGTGTTTTGAGCAGTGGCACAGTAACATTCCCACTGGGAAAGAGAGCTGTGACATGAGCAGTAATTAGGGTCCAGTGGGCCAAATGGTACACTTGGTTCAGGGACAGAGCTGCCTGGGAGTGACTGGAGAGCCACAGGACTAGAATGAAAGGCTTGGATCCACCATCTCCTCACCAGAGACACGTGGATGTAAAACCAAAGTCTGGCTTAGGCAGGTGCTGCTTGGCACATCTGTGCAAACTGCCCCCTCCCCTGAGCTTAAGTGTGTGCCAACAGCAGCTTAGCTCATCTCTGGGTCCCTGGAAACTACTCCCCAGTAACTGGGATATAAGGAACTACACTCCCCTTGCAAAGAAAAAGGACAATGTTTCTTAATCACCTGATACAGATGTAAAAAAAAAAAAAAAAAAGATATTTGAGGATATGTAAACCTTTAAAAGTGCATTATATATTTCACATTTCTTTTAAGGGGAAAAGGCATCCATACTTAAGAGCTTATGGATGAAGCTGGAGGACCAGGAACACTGTTGCCACACAGAAAGCTACACGGTGGCTGGAATATTTCAGCAATAAAAATGAACTTTTGGGACATGGTTCTGCTGGAATAAGCCATGTAAGACTATGTATTTATGTCCTTTAGATTGTTACCATACAAAATCCACTTATTATAACTGGTTTACATTGTCCACTCATGGAGCTGAACGGCACTGAACAGCTAAAGGATGGCAAATGAGGCTCAGAGCACTCACCAGCTTAACATATTCCACATAAAACCTGCTATTTCTGGATATCTGCTAATGCATTCTTTGGCAAAAGGGGAGCTCTGAAAGAAACTTTTACATAAGCCCCATCAGCAGCCCACACTTCAGATAAATGCACACCCTCTCTGGTTTTAATTCTTTCTTTCAAAAGAAAAATCTTAACGTGACTTTGTGCCTGACACCCTTGTGTTCTGGGGCTGGATCTCAAGTGCTCTGCACAGGAACCCCTGAGGGAAAATCAATGGTTTTCTTTGCCCCCATCACCTTAATTACCAAACCACACATCTGAGAGTTGCACTGGGCTTAAATATTTATGGACACTTTGGAAGTTGCATTTAATCACTGGTGGGTGATTGTATATTTGGAGATTTCTGTGGCCTTGGCAAACAAAACACGAGAATTTCAGCTTCCTTGAAGCTTGAGTAGCCTTTTCTGGCAGACAGTTTGCAATCTTTTCATATGGCCCAGCACCGAGATCTATACACCACTTCTTTTTGGAGCAGAGATATTTCTATGACCACATAAATTACTATGAAATGTAAGCACGTTCCATTTCACAGGAATGCTGCAGAGACAATCCAGCCTGGTAATAAAATCACCTCTGTTCAGTTGGCTCTTCATTCACCTGCATTTTTGGTTATGTAAAAGATATTGTCAGGACCAAGAATTCTGAACTCAGCCTGCTTTACACTTCAATACAGAAAACTTTTTGGGTTGATTCCAATTTTCACCCAAGTAACTCATCTCTCATAAAATCACCCCACTGATTCTAGACTGTAACTGAAAGGGATCTTGTTCCTAAAATTCCAGGAACAATTTCAGATTGTTGTCCAAAGAACAAATGGCCTGAAGTGTCTATTGGACACTAGTGATGCAAGATAAGAGATGAGTTAAACTCAGATCGTATCGCATGTAATTCTTCTTTCCAGCAGCTTATTTTCAACTGTCTCTGGGAAAAGGAGAACAAGGAGAATTACAGTGGCAAATTCAAGGCAATTCCAGTGCCTTGCAATGTCTTGTGTAATTTTTACCTCTTTTAAATGGTTGTCTGGGAAAAAAAACTAAAAGAAATCTGACCATTACTTGCCCTTGGTCCACCCAATGTACAGGTCAGCGGGAAAGGAACAGGAAAACTGCTTAAACAGGAGGGCCAGGATAAGGATTTTATACTTGTTTTGAAACACTGAAGGAGATGAACATTACTTTATTAAAACTTGGAAATTTTTAGAGAAGACAGTCCCCACAAGAGCCTCAGGAGTGCTGGCATCTGTATCAAACCAGAATGCCTATTAAGACAGGGCCCAGAAATATTATTTTTCACTGCTTTTAGATGAAGACATATTTTCTTAGTGTGTGAGGGAACGACTACAAACTCTGAAAAGGTGGTGCTGCAAATACAGCAATAAATTGGAAAATATTTACTGTTTCATGTATATTCTGCTGCTTTCAGCTGAAGTCGCTCATCTCAGTGCTGAATTTAGGTTGATAAATTCAGATATTCACAAAGGTTGGGGTTTTTGGAAGCTTGGTTTGATTGCAGTGGCATCTGGATTTACAGCTCTGCTGCAATATGTCTTCGGGACATTTAAGCAAGAACTTGGCTTCTGACAGGACAGTTTTCATTTTCTCAAACTGGCCATATTTTCAGGTGAGCTTTTTTTCTTTCTGCAGCAAATCTCGAAGCGTTGAGACCTTTAGAATTACAGCACCTATTTGGTGTGGTTATGAGTGCACAGTTGCTCCTCTGCCATGGAACATCTGGGGGGTTGGCCTGGGTTGATACCTGTGCCTTTGGGCAGCCCTGGGAGCAGGCAGCACTGGGAGCAGGCAGCACTGGGAGCAGGTTTCAAATGGGTTTGACATTCCTGCAGGGAGCTGTCAGTGAGGCTGGGACACTGCCTGGCACAGGGAAAGCACTGGCTGTGCTCACAGATACCCAATCCTTGTGCAGTCCCTGCTGAGGGCAGCAGGAGATCTCCAGGTCTTTACACGCTTTAACACAGTTTGATTCACTTCTTTACACCAGAAAGGAGTTGAAAGGGGCTTATTTTTCTTATTTTTGAAACAAGAAGTCACTGATGGTAAAAGCCCTGTATAAATAACTCCCCGTGCCATACCTAACAAATCTTAGCTGTGTGATTAAGGCCTGAATTTTGGATTCCTGTGCTGTGTAAGGAAGAATAACTCTTTTTTTTTTTTTCTTGAATAGCATGTAGTCAGAATTAATCTATCAATGACAGGTTGCACTGTAAGTCATGCCCTGGGTACACCCTCACAAGTGATAGAAGGGAACCAGGATCCCAAACAGCCACAAACAGCAACATGGACAAGAGCAGAACTTGGCCCCAGCTGTTTGCACTGGATTTACTGCCTGATGAGCCCAGCCAGCTTGAGCTTGCATCATAATCCAAGAAAAAACCTAATAATACCTTTCCATCTAAGTCAGCCACATATATCAGGCTTTGGAGGTGTCAGGACTAAAAAGAGAACTGTACTTCTGTCTTGGAGATATTTTTACTGCTGAGAAAGATATACTGCAAGCAACAGTTCCCTACGCAGCAGTTCTCCTTTCTCTTTTCCACTTAAAAAAAAAATAAAAAAGAAAAAAGTAAGAAAAATAAGTCAAGCAATAAAAATTCATGTTTCACGTCGGATCTGATGCACTCAAACTTGAAATCTTGTTCTCCTATCTCCTGCAAGATCTTTTAAATTCTGAAGAGCCTTGACAGGCAGAAAATGAACAGATGCACAGTAGAGGTGGGAGATGATCTTGTAGGAGGTCTGTGCTTGCCTTCTGCAAAGATAAGGAAGCGGAGGCATTCCTGAATCCTGGAGTGCTGTGTGGGGAGAGGGAGCCCCCAGCATGCACCTCTTGGCAGGGCTGGATATTACATAAGGCTTGCAAATGAATTGCTGTCCCTCTCTTTGGTACCTTGGAAGAGAATGAAGATACCAAATAAAGACACCTCAGTAGAAACAAGCAGCCCTTCAGGTTCCACATCTCCTTCCTCCTGCCCCAGCTCCCCTGCTGAGCAGTCACCTTTCCAAAGGCAGCAAGCTGTTCCTCCAGCTCCCACACAGGCAGTCACGCTTCCTGGACAAGGTATCCCTGCTCCCTGGGGCTTGGGGATACCTCTGGCTGCAGGAAGGACACTGAGCACTGCTGTACTCTGGTGTGCTTCTGTTTTAGGCTTCATCTCGGTAGCCAAGTGTCTTCTGTACTCAGATAAAAGATGAAAAAGCAGATTTTTTAATATTATTTAGTACTACAAGATCAAGGACAGCCATTCAGGAAGGTAGGGAAGAACTGCACATTACTATAAGACGCAAAAACAAGCGCATGGTGGGATTTTTTGATAATAAGATACATTTTCCAATGCTGAATACCTTTGATAACTTTCCAAATCAGAAAGCCTGACAGGACAACCAGTTGTTCACATTTCTGCAGAATAACAGAGCTCAAAGTTAGTCAGAGATGTTCTTGAAAGCCACATTCAACTGGAAGGATTATGGGTACAGTGCCCTTGTAAGTATGATTTCCTCTTCTCCTTACATACCTACCTTTTGGTGAGTAGCCATTAGATTCACACTAACACTACTCATATGAAGAAGAAAGCTCTTTAAATATTTCATATTCCAAGGAGTTTTTTTAGTCTTATTTTTGAAGGAGAGATATGAACATTACTGGTCAGTCTAGTATAAAACCTTTGGTTCATTTTAATTAGCTACCAAAGGCAGGGCCGTGGTGACTTCCCAACAGTTGCAGTGCTGTGGTTTTAAAGATTTATCTATTCTAAACTAAACCATTTGCCTGGAATACAACGAGTTTTATGGTTAATAAATCCATGTGAGAAACTGCAGGAAATACTTATTTTGGCTACATATTGTTTACTCTCTACTACATTATTTGTTTGAAACTATAAATCTCTTTTAGCTTTCACATCATGAAAAATACATTGCAACTTATTTTGTTAGGCACGTGTACAAATTTAAATAAAATCAGAAATATAAAATGATTACTCTCTGCATTATAAAAAAAAACTTCTTATTTCCTAGTTTTGCAAACAATCCATCGAGAACAGATTCCAAAAGCCCAGGAGGGTAGTTCTGGAAATCCAGTATAGAACTGCAAAAAAAATTACAAGGATGGTGATACTGAGTGTGTTTTAGGGAAATGAGTGATACAGTAATTTATTCTGCTCTAGGCAGTGTCACGAATCCATCATGGCACAAAGTGAAGGAAAACACATCAGGAATGCTGGAATACCTTCCTTTACCAAGAGAAACCTGCTCAAACCAATAACAGGACAACATTCAGTATAGTAGAAAATAAACCTAATAGAAACAAATTACAGAATGAATTTTCTAACTACACCCTCTGTACCACACACCTAAAACCACTGAGTTTTTAATTGCCTTCATTTTTCCACTGGAAAGCCATGTGATCAGGAGGCAAAATCTTGGTTCAGTGAACACAGAATCACCCAGTCCAACCTCCCCATACAGAAAATAGTTGTAGAACACAAAGCACACTTTTCCTCAGTTCCCTCAAGAGAAACAGTGGAATTACTGATGCAGAAGTCTAGGAAACAATGTACTTTGGTGCAGAGCAGGGACTGGTCACCAAGGTAAATAAATTATCATTCCAGCACAGGAATATTTGTGCCATGAGTGCCTGCAGTTTTACAGAACAAGAGAAAGACACATTGGCATCTCTACACTATAATTGACCTTTACATTTTATAGTCAAGATTAAAACAAACAAACATGGAATTGAACTAATCTTTTTTTTTTTTTCTTTTTCTCCAAATTCTATCCAAAACTTACCTGATATTCATGGACACACTTCTATCTACAGCTGTGGAAACCTAAAGTGACAGCTTGATTCCTGAACCTTTTCTTTAACAGCAGTGGGATTATGGAAGTTGGAAAACTACAGCTCTCCAGGTCTGTGCAAAACCAGCAGAGCAACACACACATAGAAGCTGAAGAGGTACAGATTTAACAGAAGCCAAATAAAGCTAAAGGAGAGTAAGTTCTGTAAGGGACATGGTAATTGAAGTAATCACAGGAGTAATAAAAGGTCTGGCTCAGACACTTGTCCTCTCTAACTGGCCCTTTCTTGCTTTCTCTTTCTATTCTTTTCCTGTTTCATGCTCCTAATCAGGTTCAAATGAGCTGTACCTTCTTCCACCTTTGCAAGCCTGACCTACTTCCCAGGGATTAGCAGCACCATGTCATGTCTCCCCTGTTCCAGGAACGCTCTGTTCTCTTTTAGGAACAAAACCAACTCTGGCTTGTCCCTGAGCAGCCTTTGCCTGAAATGCAAACCTTCTCTGTGTTGAACGTGGCTAGAAATTACTCAAAAATTACTGGTAAAGTCCTTTACTCTTTTTATTGTCAAGTCTTTCTTCCCTTGTTCTTTTGAATTCACATTTAACTGGAGCCATCATTTTACATGTTCCTCCTCAGCCCTTTCATGGAGCTCTGTTTTGCCACCCCATCCATTCACACGTTCTTGAACGATGCAAATATAATTATTCACCACCCTGCACCACCCCACAATAAAATGTTCCTCAGCCTTTCTTTTTGCACAGTGTTGTCACAAAGATTCTCTTAATTTGGCTCCACCAGATTTCAAACCTTTTTCCATTTTGGCCAATCACTTTTTTTTTTTTCCTTCCTCCAAAGAATCTATAGAAAAACTAACATTTCTCTCAGGTTTCTCCAGTTCTTACCAGCAGCAGAAAAAAAAGTGCTTTCTGTATTATCTCCTCACAAGGCAACTTCAGCCACGTGTGTGTCTTCTCAAATAATTGCTACTGCTGCATTTCTTTCTTTCCCCTAAATATCTCAGGTCTAAACGTTGTTAAAACACCACATCCAATTTTCAAACTGTCCACTCAGGAAGGGCACTGATAAATTAGAGGGTTCAGTTTTGTTTTTTCACAAACCACAGGAGTATTTAAAGGATTAGAAAACTTGTCATAAAGAGACTTTGAGTTCAGTGTATGCGTATCACATGGAAAATATGACCAGATATATGTGTTCTGAGAGGCTCTCACTTACTTAATCCTCAGCTGGCATTAACTGCAGTGGCACGAAGCTCACAGCACACAAAGGCAGGGATGTCTGTCAGCAGATCTCTTCTTTGGGAATGGCAGGTACTGTTGGAACACCTAGTGAGGAGAGAATGTCACTGAGTCATTGGGAGAGGCCTCATGACTCCTGAGAAGCAGCAAAAGAGGAAAAATCACTGTAATTGTTTCATTTCTGCATAGTGTGAGCAGTGCTATGGGCACCTTCTGCTTCGGTCCCCAAACACACCGAGATTGCTCCAGTGTCAGTAAGTCAAGGTCAGAGCAATACTCAGGCTTTAAGGAATGGTTCCATCGAGCCCAGATTCCTATGGGGAAATATGGGAGTGATGTAAAGGAGCCTCATAAAATAAATTGTTGAAGTGGGATAAAATCCAGAGGTGTAAGTCCTACTGCTTACTGGGGGGAGGAGGGGAAAGAAAGGTAGAAATGCTTTAGCGACAGCTTATCAACTTTTTTTTTTTTTCCCCCAGTAAATGGTAGAAAATCCTTCATCACAAGTTACTTCCCAGCCAGGATAATCTCCAGCCAAACAAGAGTTTACATATTGGACAAGAAGGCAGCCCAGACCTGTACAATGATGTCTTGTTTCCTTTTTTTTTTGGTCTATTTACCAGGCTAACTAAGGAAGTCGATTGTCTTAATTTCCACTAACTAAGGGTGCAATCATTCCATTCAAGGGCAGGGCTGCTGTTCAGAGGGACCTGAACAAGCCAAAGGGATGGGGCTGACAGGAATCTCATTGAAGTCAAGGGAAAACATGGAATTACGTGTCTAGGATGGGGTAGACAATGCATTGGGATGGATGGGCTGCCTGCCTGGGGCAGAGCAGTGACAGAACGAGGAGCAATGGCCATAAACTAAAACACAACAAGTTTCACCTCAACATGAGGAAGAACTTTACCTTAAGGGTGGCAGAGCACTGGAACAGCTGCCCAGGCAGGGCGTGGAGTCTCCCTCTCCGGAGACATTCCAAACCCACCTGGGCAAGCTCCTGTATCACCTGCTCCAGGTGACCCTGCCTTGGGCTGGATGGTCTCCAAAGGTCCCTCCCAACTCGAACTCTTCTGAGATGCCGGGATTCCGTGACAATCCCTCCCGGCCCCAGGGAACACTTGTTTTACCGTGATCCCACAGCACACCCCGACTGCGCTGGCGCCTCACAGCCTTCCAACCAGCTCTCACCGCACGGCACCTCGAACAGGCCTCCTCGTTATGGACGCCCCAATACGAGGAGGAGGATCACAAAACCTGACCGAGCGACCTGGAAGCCACCGCAGCGCTGGGGCCGGAGCGCTTTGCCCGGCGGCCGTGCCTGGAGCGGGAGATCGGGGTTGAAGCCTTCCCGGGGTCCGTGGAACAGGGCGCTTCGCCCGTGAGGGGAAGGGACGCCTATCCCGTGAGGGGCAGCAGGCTTCGCCCCTGAGGAGAAGGGGCGGCTTCGCCCGTGAGAAGAAGGCGGCTTTGCCCGTGAGGGGAAGGGGCGCCTTTCCCGTGAGGGGAGGGGAGGGCAGCTTTTCCCGTGAGGGGAAGGTGGCCTTTGCCCGTGAGGAGAAGAGGAGCCTTTCCCTTCCGCGCGGACCGCGTTTTCCCGTGAGGGGAGGGCGGTCCCCGGGCGGAGCCGCCCTGGAGGAGCCGCCCCTGCCCCGGCCCAGCTGCGCCGCCCTCGCGCGGACGCCGCTCAGCTGCCCGCACTTCCTGAGGCGGGCGGCCGAACATGGCGCTGGGCGCTGGCGCTCGGGGGTGGTGCTGCTCAGCGCCCCGCTCTCTCTGCGGCGCTGCTAGGGTCCGCCGCCGCCGTCCCTCCTTCTCCTTCCTTCTCCTCCTCCAGCCCCCGGCGAGCTGCGGAGCCCGTGCGAGGCTGTGCGCTCAACTGGAGCCTGGTGTTGCACGGCCATGGATGCTTGGAGTTGGAGTAGCGCCGCTTTCGCCGGCCCGCCTCGGAGCAAGCGTGTGCCGGGCTCGGGGGGCTCCCGTGAGGGGCTCACCCGCTGGAAGGGCGGTGCGGCGGTGCCTCCTGCCCCGGCAGTGGGAGAAGAAAGGAGGCGGGCACTGCCGGCCTTCTCCACATGCCCTGGAGGGCCTTGCGCAGCTCCCCCGCCGGCACGGCGTAGGGAGGCAGGCGGTGCCCGCTGTCCCCCCGCCCGCCCCTGAGCCTGCGGCACATTCGCTGCCCTCGGGCGGGTTGACCCGACAGAAGTAGCTGCCCCTCAGGTTCTCCTCCTGTGCGGGCACAGAGCGACCAAGGTTACACGGGTCGCTCCTTTCTGGGGAATGAAGGACGCTGAATGAAGGACATGGACCTGTTGGAGGGAGTCCAGAGGAGGCCACCAAATTTATCAGAGGGATGGAGCACCTCTCCCGTGAGGAAAGGCTGAGAGAGTTGGGCTTGTTCTGCCTGGGAAAGAGGAGGTTTGGGGTTACCTCATTGCAGCCTTCCAGTACCCGAAGGGAACTGGGAGGCAAGGTGGGGCAAGACTGTGTACAAGGGCATGTGGTGACAGGATAAGGAGGAATGGCTTCCAGCTGAGAGTACACTCAGATTAGATACTAGAAAAATATACTGAGGGGATGTTGAGGCCCTAACACAGGTTACCCAGGGACGTTGTGGATGCTCCATCCCTGGAAGTGTTTAAGGCCGGTTTGGATGGGGCTTTGAGCGACCTGGTCTAGTGTAAGGTGTCCCTGCCTGTGACAGAGAGTTGGAACTGGATTATCTCCAAGGCCCCTTTCCAGCCCAAACCACTCTGTGACTCTGTGAAGCAGCTGGCCCTCGGGTTCTTGTTCAAGTGCCCGAGGTTAAATGGGATCATTCCGCCCAGCTCCTTGCTGAGGAATAGTGTCAGGTGCTGCTCCTCGTCCTGCTTTGCCATCGGGGGGCTGTCCCTGGGTTCTGTGCGAGCTCTAGGAACGCTGAATTCCATAGGGAATACTTAGCAGGAGCAGGCTTCCAAAGCAGCGTTATGTAATACCCCAGCACACCCTCACTCCAAGCCTTGAGCTCTGGATTCTCCTTCAAGGGAGATCCATCAGGTTTCATTAACGTTCCAGTGCTGCTGTTCCCAGGCCGGGTGACATCAGGAGAGGTTTATCTGTTTGGAGTTTTAAGTTTTGAGACATGACACAGTTCTTGAAGTTCACGTGGTGTTCTGTTCTTGGAGCCTCGCTCACCTGCTTGTATTTAGAAGGGGTAGGAGCTTGAGGGTTTTTTTTAAAGACAGCAATGAATAAAAAAGTAGTTTAAGTAGGCAGTAAACTCACATGGTGCCTGTGGGCTGTGCAGCTATGAAATAGGGTTTTATTGTGGGGTGTGTGCTGCTTTGTGGAGGTGCTGAAGTTTGAAACAGGTTGAACATCTGAACCCATGCTCCAGCACAAATACCTGCTCAGCTGCCTAAAGTTTTGCTTTACTGTTGAATTTGAGATGTCTCCAAATATCTCTTGTTAGTCTCTGATTAGGGGGAGGGACTATCACTTCCCTCAGGACTTTACTGTTAAGGATCCTGCTGGACACCTGGTGTTAATCAATGACTAGGTGGGAACAATCCTGAAATAGCTGGCTGAGAGACCCAGGGTGCCCACTGTGGTGCTAAGGATTTGATTTTGAGTCTCTTTCTTTCCCTTTTCATTTATTGTGATCTAAAAGGTGGGGAAAGAGAGAACCTCAAAGCGGGAGAAAATAAATCTATTTTTTAAATTGAAATGTTTTCACTCGGTACATCTTAGTCTCCTGTGGAAGCAGCTGTATGGAAGTTACTGATTCACATGTGTGTTGGTGAGTTTTAAGGAGGAAAAGGGTTATTTATGGCAACTACAAGTTTTTATTTCTAGTAGAAAATATTTCAATAATTAGTGGTGCATGCTTTTGAGAAAGGAAAAAAAGAGGAGCTAACTGATATCAGAAGTGGTTGGGATAGCAAGCAGTTAAAATCCTTTGCAAGTCTTTATTCCACTTGCAACATTCCCCTCTGGTTTGGAGTGACAGGCACTGACCATAGCAGGGTCAGCTTTCCTGCTGGCAGAGTGTGGAACATGTTGCTGCATTGCTTAAATTAGACTTTATTTCATTTTCTGTGCAGTGTGTGATGTGTGAAAGATCCTCAGTTCTCTGTGCTTCTTTCTGGGGTGCACTTCTAGTGCTTTCTGTTTTTTTTTTTACTGAGGAGAAACCTTTGTCTTCATTGACTATTGAAAACCAGTGCTGGTGTTGTCGAACTAGGGAGAGTTTGACATTTCCAATCGTGTCTAATCAGGAGTTTGAGATCTAGTATTGATTTTTTTTTTTTTTTCACTGTTCTTGCAGCAGTTCTCGTGCTGATGGATTTTGGGTTCCTGGTGGTTTTTATCCGGTTCAGAGCTGGTGATCCCAGCCAGGAGTCCTGCCTGTCAGTCCATTGATTCCTCCCGTGCTGTGTGGTGGGTCTGTTGGCAGGACTGCAGTAATGCTCATTAAAACCTCGTTTGTTAGAAGAACCTCCTGTTTCTTTACAAGACCGTTGTTTTCCAAGCAGTGCTTATTTTAATTAATGCAAATGTTGTTATAGGATCTCTTGAAAAAAAAAAAATACTTATTTTGGTCACCTGCTCTTGAAGCCTTTTGCCATGGTGAGGAACAGGTACTGCTGCTGTTTAATGTCAGTTTTTCTGGAAAATTTACTCTGAAATTCCAATTTTTATTGTTCCCACGTGCACAACTAGAGGAATTTAAGTTTGAAATTACTTGTGTGTGGGACCTGTAGTGGAAATAGGATTTTTTCCCTCCATCCCTTGTAGCTGAAGTGTGTTTACTTGGCTGACTTGTTATAAATATTTGGTTATTCAGAGCTGGCAAAATCGCAGGCCCTGGAAGTGCTGCTGCAGTTCATTGATAAAAACATTCTGGATAAAGTGTCTCTGCAAGACATTGCAACACTTTTTGCCTCCTGTAACTATCAGAGCACACAGGTCCTCACTGGAGGGCTGCGAATTTGCTGCCGGGATGAGCTGTGTAACAAAGTTTCCTGATTTCCTTATCTCCAGTCTGTAGGAGCAAGATAATGATTCCTTAACTCCAGGAGTTTTCTTTTTGTCTTTAATGTTGTGCCTGTTTGGAATGTAGGGAGCTAATTTCTGCTCTACTTGTTTTGTGTTTGTAAACATAACTTGTTCCAAGCTCGATTTATCTTAATTTAACATCCTCTTCTTTCTGAAGTAAATTAAAACAATCAGACAAAAAAAACCCAAAAACAAACCTACCAAAACCACCATCAATGAACTTGATCTCTGAGTACAAAAGAAACTATTTACACTCTTGTTACATCTGCAGTACTTTAGGTACTTGTTTCTACACCAGGTGCTAAATGTTTTGCTTCCCTTTTGTTTTAGCACCTGAAAAAGAATGCCTTAATTTTCTATTTAAATTCTAGCCAGGTGAAAATCAGTGTAATAGTCACCTTTCTAAGGCTAGCTTATTATAGTATAGGTCCATATTTTATTTTCCCTTTGTCATATATCATTAAATATTGCCCTGCTGCCTCCTAGGCCTGATAACCCCAAGGGTTCAGTCCTCCCACCAGCACTTTTGGCTGTGTGGGGGGGCTAAAATGTAACTGAATGTTTTGGTGTTCAGATGGTTTAATGCTTTTAATTGGCTGGCTCGAAACACTTTGTGTAAAATAAACTCCTGAAGGATTTAATAAATTATTTAATGATTGCTGTAGCTTAGATTGGAAGTTCAATAAGATTGGGAATTTTCTGTCACTTAGGAGTTTAGTCTCTTGTTAGTATCCAAGCTTTTCTTTGTCCTGTTCTTAAAAAAACTCCAAGCACTAAACAACCCAATAAAACCCAGAAAGGAGGGGGAATGAAAGTCAAGTTATCAAAACTGATAAAATATGAAGCAGAAATATCCTTGTAGCAGATGCTTAATATTGCAGAAGGGGACATAAAACCATGGAGAGTGATGGAACTTAATCTGCTGAAGCTCTAGAATATTTTACATAGTTTTTTAGTGATTGATTTGCTTTATACTTTAATTTCTCCTTCTTAAAAAAAAAAAAGCTTGTGTATGGAAAGTTGTTGAGGGTCTCTTTTTTTTATATGCTTGTGAAATCTGTAGCAAATAAGGCAAAACTACTTAAAAGAATAAAAGTAATAATTGAGTTCTGCTACTGTTTTAACAGACTGTTAGATGCTGTCTGAACATTTTAACTTTATTTTTAAGAGTTCTCCCGACAGGAACTCCATCAAACAGTTTGGTTTAAGAAATGGTACTCTTGATGTTACATCTCCTCACTGAGATTATCAATAATGGGAGGGGGAAGAAGCAGGCAGGAGGAGTCAGTTACATTTCTTTGAAAATGAGGGAACTGGTGAGCAGAACAAGAAGAGACACGAATGGCTCAGAGTTGGGAGCTGTATCAGGACATCTCGGTGAAGTCACTGTGTTTTACTGATCTCCTCTGCACTCAATGGCACTTTGCTCAAACTGGTTTTAACTTATGGTGGGGATTTTTATTTTTTGTATTGCCTCAGTGAAGTTGCTGGTATGTGAAAGCCAAAGCTTTTATGCTTTAAATCAGAGATAAATAGAAGTCAAAAGCAAAGTGTGTGTCTAAGAGCCTCAAATTTGGCTTTTGTGTGTTGCTTTCTCTGTGCCCTCTGCAAAAAGCTTCGGGTGCTGTAATGGGTTGGAGTAGGAACCAGAAAACTCCTGACTACTTGGAAATAGTGATTTTTAACCCCCCGAGGCCAATTGTTGTTGCAGTGATAGATGTCAGCTGCCTCTTTTTATGGAGGGCTGACAGCCTATGGGAGTATTTCAGCTGTAAAACTTTGTGCCAGATAGGAGCTGGGTGTTGGGAAATCTGTGAAACCTGCCTGCAGTGAATAGTTTGGAAGCGTGTGATTTGTAGCTATGTGGTGTTTTCCATCTGACTGTTAAATGGTGAAGCACAGCAAATTGCTTTTTAAGGTGTAACAGGCTACTGAAAACTTTCTCTCCTTAACCAAGTGCCCAAGTCTTGGTTTAAATTCCGGTGGACTTAGATTTTTAAATTGGAAAGGCCTGTTTTCTTGTAAGGCACAGGGAGCACTGCAAACAAGGTAACAGTTGGAGCTGCCCCTTGTGCAAAGGCAGGAGCAGGAGGGGTAACAGCCCTAAATTTGGTGGTGTTGTTTCCTGCTCCTACAGGTTTTTTTATTTTGTTTTTTTTCTGGGGAATATAAGAATGGCAGTTGTACTGTGACTTCTGTGGAAATATCAATCAGCCACAGTCCTAAAGGATTCATTAGAAGCCCACGTTGAAATCAAGTAGTTCCTTAAAGCCTCAGTTCTTCAGGGTGCAGAAAGAAAGCTTTTGGAAGCTTTGATGAAGATGCTCTAAGCATCAAGTATTTTGCTCTCCGGTACCTTCCTGAAAGAGAAAGTGTAAGGGAAGATATTTTTAAGACTGAGGCACAATAAAGCTTTGTTAATATAATTTTTTTTTTGTTATTTCCAGGAAGCACTCCTTAATTCCTTGGTGCTTCAGGTGCTGCATAACAAATGCAGGTATTATAGCTTCAGAAAAGAGAGGATGCTGAAGTAAACAGCAGTGCTAACTTGCAGAAATCTGATTTCTCGTGCAAGTTCTGTCTTGTACTCATGTGGACAGAGTGTGTTTCCTGGCTGGCAAGAGCTGGATGTGTAATTTCAGGAATGTAAAGCAAATATTTTCGTCCTGGTCGTGCTGGAGTGGCTGGATCCTGTAGCATGGGATGGAACTATTGCCATGCCATGTCCAGTATCAGTAATAAAAACCAGGTAGTCAACAATGAGTGCTCTTGGGCAAGTTCATTGTTGTGTTGTGTCACTGCCAAACCGTGACATGGGCGGATTTCAATGCTGCTTTGAACTAAAGAAAATATTTATAGTGATAAGAATGTTAGCCATGTGTGTTGAATATTCCACCTAATTTCATTCAGAGCTGCTCATGAACGTCAAATGTAAATATAAACTTCGATAGGGCCCGTATTTCTATTTCAGGATCAGACTAAACAGGTGCATTAACTGTGAAAATCTCATGGCATGAATTTGACACATTTGGAAAACAGTCCAGCTTCTGTCTTTCGTGTTAGAGCAACACCAGCAGCGTTATCTGATGGATGTATGTGGTTCTTACTTATCAGTCAGGCTGCTCTAATGAAATAGTGCTGTTTGTGAAGTACAGTACCTGTCAGACTATTATTAAAAGCCCTCTGCAGGCCAGCAGCACAATGGAAACAGTGCTGCATGTGAGGCTTGTTTCCAGCAGCTTTTGGAAATGTATGGAGGAGCTGTCTTCTGGCAGGATAAGATTTATGTCCTTTTTTTTTTCAGATGCTTTCACGCAGGATGATGGGGACTCAAAAAAAAAAAAACCCAACAAGATAGTGGCTTTCACAGTTAAAAATTCCTAGCACAGTTAAATACAAGTATTTTTAAATGTGTCATTTTAACTCCCAAGCCACGAGAGTTCCTATTTTTAAATACTAAAGTTCAAAAACTCCCATGAAGTGCTCAGAGTAAATTTGTTTCGACCTCCTCTGTGAGAAATGACCAGAAATTCATCTTTTGAAATGTTCTTTCTCTGAAATTATCCAGGGAGAAAACAAGACCCGAGCAAGACAATAAGTCTGAGCAGTAGGAATTTGATGTGCACTCTGTTTAAATCTCTAATGGGTGCTATCAGAAAGGATGTGTTCTGCTGTATGGAGGAGTGGGCTGAGGCAGATGTAATTTCTAGAAGTTCTGAGGTGTGGGAAATCAATACAAGATGTTGTGATGATGGATGAAGGATCCGCTGCAGAGCACAGCCCGGCATCAATAATTCAGAGAGCTGCCATGGAAATGGATTTATTTCCTATGTAAATAGAATCCATCACAAGTGCTGAGGAGTTTGGATATGAATTTTTCCAACCTTTGGAGATTTGCTTTTGTTTTAATAACAGGAGGAGGAATGTAGGGATTGATAAAAAACTACCTGATTGTCTTGTTCAGCAGACTTGATCAAGAAAAACTGTGGGTTTTTTCCTTTGTGATTGATATGTTTGAATCTTCTCTGTAGGATGAGTCAATTTGAGTGTCTTTAAGTGTAAGAATATTAAAGTATTTAACCTGTTTCTCCCCTTCAGTTATGCTCCCTGGTGTCCAGCTTGTCAGCAGATTGAATCCACCTGGGAGAGCTTTGCCAAGGAGAGTGAACATCTCGGCATCACTGTTGGGAAGGTGGATGTCACTCAGGAACCAGGTATAGCATGAAACAGACTGTTTTAGGAATGGGAATTATTCAATATAAGCACCACTTAGTACTTATTTAGCTTTTAAAACCGATATAACCTCATGCACCTTTTTATTTCTCCCTGTAGTTCCTATCTGTGAAGTTTATAAACTCCATTTGAAGGATTAAAGAATTGGGGGAGTGATCTGGCTTAATACTTAATAGAAGAGGCTTATTCTCTATTTTAATCCACTTCCCTGAAAGCTGTTGCCTGTCTCATTCCTGTCTCCTCCAAAGTGTCTGCAGAAGATTCCAGCTCTGTAACTGGAGAGTCCCAGGGTGTGGTAGCACTGCCTTAATTAGAGTCCTTAACTGTTTCTATGATGGTGCTGCTTTATTGTCTTATTTAATTGTGGTAGTGCTTTGAATTGCAGTTATTTGTTATTTCTGTTGTTGTTTTCTGCTGGTGATGCACATATGCAAATGTGTTTATGGAAGGGGTTTTTTGGCTGTCCTCAGAAGCAGAACTGCAATCTAATTTACTCCTTTAGTGACTCCCTTCAGAGGTTTGGATGTGTGTTTGTACAAGCAGTGCTAATATTGTTTAAACCTCTGCATCCCTTGGGAATGCTTCACGCTTGTCTTGGCTTTGAGGGGATAAAGGATTTTGTCAGCAGTATCAGAGATGTTACTAGAATAAAAAGGCTGAGCTTTACTGTTTTTTTTTCTTTTCTTTTTTTGCCTTAGAAAGTGTGTGTAAAATGTGTTCATTTTATTAGTTGAAAACATGCTGAACAAGTTGCTTTATCAAATAACAGCAGGGAAATTACTGAAACTCTGGTCTTAGAATCACCTTTTATGGGTTCATGTTTTGTTAAAAGTTCACAAATATGCAGAAACTCTTAGGCCAAAAAGCTGCATATAGTAATCATTAATAGCTTAATAAACAGATTAATCTAAATATTACATTTTGGTAAATAGATGTAAATTTAAAGCCAACTTCTCACTTTAACAAAGCAATGGTTACCCTGGAGCAAGGCTGCAAATGGGCATTCATTATAATCCTATCCAGTTATTTTCTCCCAATTAGACAGGGATTCTTTGGCTTATGTAATGTTCCAATGAAAGGATTTCCATCTTGACTGGCACTGGCTGTAATTTAAAAATGCACTTTCGGATAGGAGGCTGTAAAAATAAAATACTTGGGACTTCAAAGGTAAAAAAATTGAATGGCAGGGATCAGATACTTCATACTCAGACTGGAAAACAAACATTTATTCCCTTATCTGACCCCTGGTGCTGATGTGATTCTGAAGGTACCTGAGTTCCTTTGGAAGCTTTCCAAGGTTCCCAAAGTATTCTTACCACGGGCTGTGCTCCATCCTTTCAGTTGGTGTGTTAAAGTGCTCAGTCTCCTGTTCCTGCCTGCACAATGGTACCTTAATTAGTGTTGATTATGCAACCCCTCCATCACACTGAAAGTAGCCAAAACGTGTTAAGCTGGGGGGAACCCACGAGATGAGTGCAGAGCTGCAGAAAATTGCCCTGCCAAAACCTGCAGGAGAAAAGTGGCCGTTCATGGGGCTTAATTGCAGCAGATGCCTGAAGAGTAAACCCTCCAGAGCCTTAATGGCCTTCCAGCACATTTCAGTCACTGCATGTTCCGGCCTTAAAGTGCCTCCTCTTGCCTCATCTCCTCTATTGAAACACTCAGGATGGAAAAGGCAAGTCCTGGAGATGCTTCTGGATCCCCAGGTTCTGTGTGTTTGTGGTGCCTTTTTTAAGCTCCCAGCTGCAAAGTTCACCTGTGAATTAAAATGAGACTTCTCGGGTCTTCTGGATCTGCCTTGAGTAGCTGATGGATGAAAGCAGCTGTGTTTTTAGATCTCTGCGTATTTTAGGGGGTGTTTAAGTGCAAATACTGAAGGTTTCTTTGTTCTTGATTAGCTGTTGATTTCATAATGGATGCCAGTTTTTGGTTTGCAAGCAGATGCTTAACTGTGTTTCAAGTTAAACTAGTAGCCACTTTAACTCTGTGTTAAACACACACCAAAACTTACTATGCTTAAATTTTGTAGCTGACTCACATCTGCTTTTGCTGGAGGTGCCTTAGATAACCAGCAAACCTCCAGCTAAAGTTTTGGGGATGCTTCAATGCATTTTGGCAACGGATTTTAAACTTTTAGGTTTTATTATTCCCCTGAGACCATCTTTGCTCTAAGACTGGCTACTGGTAAGAGGTTTAAGGCAGCTATTTTGTTTTCTCTTTGCCTGCCCAGTGTTTGTAAGAACTTCAGGGAGTCTTTTCAGTGTGCCCATGACTTTCTCTGTTCTTAAGCTCATTATGTGCTTTATGGCTCTCCAGCCAGTTTTCCTTGTGCAGCTGTGCTTTGTGCTTTATTAATTCTGGTGTTACACTTGGGCCTTTGTTTACTTTGCATCTCCTGTGCTGGCACAGCTTTTAACTGGTTTGTAAAGTCTGCCACCACCTTGCATCTCACAGCAGTAAAGGCAGAGAGCTAAAAAGTTGAAGCAAAGAAAGTTTCCTTTCTGGAGCTTTAAAGATGCTTTAAACATCTATGAAAAGCCCCCAAACAACAAAAGGAGCCACAACACTTTTTTGCCTATTCCATGGAGGAATTCAAACTAGAAAAAACATTACCACTGAAACTCCTTTTAAATATACCTGTCTTGTTGCAGTATGGCTCATCTTTGTCTTTAAAGGCAGAAACTCTCTTGCTCCAATACTTTCCCGTGGCTAATCCTGGTGCCTAAAGCTGTTTGCATTATTGAAAGCTGAATAGGGACTTAGTTTCCCCAAAGATTTTCACAGAATTTTACAAAAGGCCAAGTTAAATATCTGTACTCTTTACATTGGTGCTTTAGATGAATGGCAGTCGCTGGCTTGAGGAATTCAGCCCTTCCTAATGGAGTTGGAGTGCACATCTAGGGGTTGATCACCTCTGGAGGCTCTTTTTTGGTTTATTTGGTTTGGTTTTTTTTTGTCCCTTCTGCTGTCTCATGGCTGATGCTCCAAAAGGGATTGTCAGGGCTTAAACTGGCAGTATTTTACCAAACAGAATGCTGAGATGTCCCAAGCTATTTTATCCATCTTTGTAGTTACCTGGAGAGGAATGATGTGTGGCAAGGAAGAATAAGAACCTGGAAGCATCCTGGAACACGATGTGCATTTGTGTGGCTCTTCCTCTCGGTTGGAGCTGGTCTGGTCACAAACTTCAGCTCTTTGCAAATATTGATCAGGGAAAACCATTAATTAGAAAAATTTGCTTGCAGTAAACGTTCTCCAAGGTCAACATTTTTCCATAGTTTGTCAGTATTTAGTATCTGTTACTGTTTGTAGCATTTCTGAAGACAAACTGTTAAACCTGTATTTACAAAACAGTGGTAACAGCCCTGCATCTGCTGCTTTCTAGTTAAAATATGTAGGTATTTATAGATAAGTCAGAATACTGAGAAACTTCAGTTTTACTGAATTGCTTGTTCCTTTTTTTCCCCCTTTCTAGGCTTGAGTGGTCGTTTCTTCGTCACGACACTTCCTACAATTTACCAGTAAGTGTTTCCTGCTGGAAACTGCAGCTGTTGGGTCCTGCTTTCACTTGTTTTGGACTGTAACTCTGAGATGTAGAGGGGAATGAAGGAGTACTGACTTCTGGTTTTAGCTCAGGTTACTGCTGGAGCTTTGCTTGCATGGTAGAATCCTCATCTTACTTTAAGGGACTTCACTAAGTTTCCCTGTTACCAGTACTTTAAAAAATGGATCAGAGAAGGCAGTTCCTGTAGCTCTACTCCAATAAAGTGTTGTCATCCCTAAAATACTGAACCCTTTATTAAGTCAGGGTGTCATGAGTCATGCAGATATATATATACACATCTATATGCACACTTCTAATTCTGAGTTGTATTTAAAAAAGGATTTGGTTGTTAACCTCATGTGCTTTGTATTTACTGGAGTGCAAGTGAATATTTTAACAAGTTTTGGTAAAGACTGAGACCTTCCATCATGGAATGCAGTTCCAAAACACTCAGATTTCTGAGCAAGTGAAATCTATAATGTGTGTGGGGTTTTGCTTGAGGTTTTTTTGCCGTGGATGCCGTTTCAGGGGATGTGTGTGTCAATGGGAATTCCTGTTTTCCAGTGCCAATGACGGAGTGTTCCGCAGATACCGAGGCTCCCGGACACTGGAAGATCTTCAAGGCTACATTTTAGAGAGGAAATGGGAAGCTGTGGAACCTGTGGCAGGATGGAAATCTCCATCTTCTATAATGTAATGTGTTGTTTTTATTAACAACAGCCATGTTTTATAGCTCATTATTCACTAAGGGCCCTGTGTTGACAGCTTACAGACAAAAGGCCTCTATTCCATAGACGTGTAGCTCTGCAGAAGCAATCTGGATTGACAGCCTGCTTTCCAGTTTCTCACCTTTAAAAGCAGTTTATTTGCTGCATTCCCTTTTGTTCCTGCCTGCTAAGGCTTGTTTGTCATCTTTGAAAAGAGATTAAAAATAATACAGCCACTGAGCATTATGTAAGTGCCACTTCCAATATCTGCTGAGTGCTGGAATCAAGAGCATGTTTATGTAGATTATTCCTTCATGATTCCTGGCTACTGGGCCAGGCAGCCTTTAGCTTTAAGGATTTTTTATTTGTGTCTTTACAAGAGAGCCTTTTGTCCTCCTGTGGAATGGGAAGCAGTGTAGTGCTTACACAGTGTATCAAAATTTGTTTTCAGGGTGGATTTGCTTTGAAATACCAAATAGAGTGTTTGCATGACACAAAGGATGAACCTGAGATGTGAGTGGCCTGCATTTCATCCTGGCTGAATCTATTATGTGTAAATTTACCTCAGAGATCCACAGAGGGTCCTTATTTTTTTATCTGAGAAGGAAGAAGAGCTGTAGGATATTTAGTAATGGGGAGAGGAGCTACAGGGCTGCTGGGAGTTGGGGAAAAGGGGGTTAGAGCTGGACAGGGTTGTGCTGTGAAACTGCTCTTCCTTAATAGAATCAACAGTCCTCTTTCAAGGGGCTGGTTTAGGGTTTCAGGGTCTCAAATGGGTTTGCAGTGGCCTCCTCCTGATAATTCCTGGGGCCTGAAGGGCATTGGAAGTCTATGGAATCTTATCCTGGTTTCTGTGCAGTTTGCTGTGTATCCCAACTGCCCCATCTTAGAACCTGTTCCTTCCATTTCCTTCTTTTCTAGGATGCATGGAATGGCAGGGCTGTTCCACTTCTCGGGGTGGATCAGGGTAAGTGACTGTGGGGTGGGGTTTCCTACACCCCCTTTTTATGATTAGAATAATCCCAGTGGTCAAAACCTAACCGAAATTTTTATTATCCTTTTATCAGACTGAAGTTTGCCTTTGTAGTGTGTGTACATATATATATATATAGGGTTTATAGTGTCTTTGCACTATAAATTTTGAAGTGCTAATAATCTATGCAAAAAATGGCAGTTTGACTGCAAAGATTATAATCAATAATAAAACCACTTCCTTTTCTTATTATCTTGGTGTAGTTACAAAACTCTATCAAACTGTGCTAAGGGGATAAAGTAGGTTTTTTTTTTTTTTTGAGAACTGCTGCAAAAATGGTTGTAAATACCAGGAATGCATTTAGGATCTACCAGATTATCTCACTTAATACTATTCCTCAAGATTACCTCATTTTCAGGGTTTAAATTATGTTCTTCTGCAGTTTGTTTGCACTGTGTTTGTACAGGAGAAGGGAGGGTAAAGGGCTTATTTTTTGGGGGGTTTCAAACTGCCGACAGTGTTTGCATAGGGACACAAATTTGGATGATTGATTATCAAGAGTAAAGGAGAAATGCTTAGTGTACACTGTGAAACATTTAACATGTAAAATATTTTACTTAAATATTTCAAGATGCTTTCATTTGGGAGCTATCAAAGCTCTTCCTGTGCATGCAAATAATGAGAATTTTCAGACCTTTCCCGTTTTGTGCAGGGAACATCCACTTAAAAAATCTTCAAGTGTAGCTGAGATTGAGACTGTATTTGACTGTAGCAAAATATCTTAATATTGTAACATCCTGCAAAAAATAAATACAGTAGAGAGTTTGAATAGTTTGTATCACTTCCAGTCAGCATCAGACTAACCCTTGGAGTTGTTGGTTTCCTGTGCAAACTCTCTTTGAATCTCTCTGGATATTATTAACTTTTTATAGCCTTGTGGAGTTTCTCTTCCGTGGTTGTTGTGTAATGATGTTGTATCTCCATAGTTTCCTTCCTGAAAGATGAACTGGGAAGGAACCTTCTCTAATTAGCTTTCCCCTTGGATGAATATTTCAGCTGTACATTTCCTCATTCTGCTTGCAGTGCTTTAATAAATACTGGAAGCTGTTCTAACACTTAAAAGTACTCTGGAATTTCAGTATCTGGGCTCTTGTGAGTGTTGATTGTGGTTTGTTTGGAAAGATCTAATGTCATAATTGACTTCCTCCCAGACCACCTGAGTCACTGGGCTGCTTCATTCACTGAATTGAATTTGTAGGTTTGCAGTTGCAAAGCAATATTAATACTGTATTTGGATTATTATCTCCGACTCTGATTAGAATGGGTGGGTCCTTTTAGGAGCTAAACATTTAAAGTAAAATAAATGGCTTAATTTCAGTTAATGGAGAGTTGCCATATAAGGGTGAAGGATGTTGGGACACTTCCCTGTGTGCTCTGAGGCTCCCTCAGAAATTCATCCCCAGTAAGATTGTTATGGCATCTCTAATGATGAGTGTCTCAGGAAGAAGGAATTGTGCAGCCTCTGCCTAAAAAACCTTTTAATGTGAACAACTCAGTAAAGAAAAACACGATCTAACGGTGTCAGAAAGGAAAGACTTTTGTATAAATACTATTAAATGAAAGGGCTTAATCAGAGAGCAATTTATGCAATAATGTGGGCAGTAGAAATCGTAACTGGTTTTAGCTATAAAGTTATTAATTATATCTCTCTTGTTTCCAGCAAATCCATAACTACCTCACCGGCACTCTTGGAATTCATGTTTGGGTTTCTTATGCAATCTTCATCTTGGCCACTTTACTGATTGGCCTGTTCCTGGGTTTGGTAAGAAAGCAGATGACTTTTTTTTTTCTCATTTACCTACAACTTTTGCTTGGATTGACTTGTGGAAAAAAAATAAACCCATCTTCTCTCATACTAAAAAACTTTGCTTTAATAATATACTATTAAATACCAATATCCATTCCCTGGTGTCCAGTGGTAGAATGTGTGAGAGGAGTTCAAAGCTGTGCTGGGGAGGTTTAAACTGGACATTAGGAAGCGTTTCTTCACCCAGGGGGTGGTCAAACAGTGCAAGAGGCTTCCTAGAGAGGTGGGTGTAGGTCCCTCCCAGCTGGAACAGTCTGATCTATTCTTTTAAAATTCTGAGGCATTCCATACTGTTTGTGGTAAAGGTTGGGTCTTGATTACAGCTTGGTTTTAACAAAATCTCACTTCTCTCTCCCCCGTGATCGTTTGGGTTGAGTCCTCATTAGTGACAGTCAAATCTGACCTCACTTGTTACTCGTGCATTCAAATATCACTCTCCAAAACATCAGGAAGATGATCCAAGCAAGCCTGTTGGCTCTCTGTGGGAATGTGAAGGACCAGAACATGAGTCCTGGGTTGTTTCATCAGTGAAAACAATTCCAAGTTGCTTTACCTGTGGAGCTGGGATTGTTTCCTCACAGAATATTTGGATGATGTGGCTCCGTGACCTCTCAAATATCAACAGCAAATAAGAAACTGAGCTAAAAAAAGGAGATATAGATGGGAGTACAAGTTCTTTCAGAACAGTTGTTTGGTCCACAAGTGTTTTGCAACTGCCAAGGCTTTTTAAACAGTTGTGCTGATCACTGGTTTAACCTGCTGCTAAGTCACTATTCCTTGTAGGAAGTGTAAAGCTTGTTTTTGGAACTTGGATCTCTGCCCTTCAGCCCAAATATTAGTGAAATAAAGAAAAAATTGGAGTCTCGTTCTCAGTAGTATTGGGAAGTGATTTCAAAGCGGTTGAAATTTGAAGTTAGGCAAACCCAGACATAATATATGGACAGAATTGCTGTGTAAAAGCAAATGTCTTTCATTATGTGTTTTCAACAACTGCGTTTTTCTAGATGGTGGATTTTCACCAAAGGAGTGCAAATCAAGTCAGTGTAACTGGTTGCAAATGAATATGATGATTTAAAAGAAACTTTCCTTCTTCTTTCTTCACTTAAAAAAAAAAAACCAACAACCAAACTGCAAAAGCTGCAAAAATGTACAGTTAATCTCTCAGCTCTTTCCAAAAAGCTTGTCAGTGATTGAAATGTATTTCTTGAACATGGTGTCAGCTCTCTCTTTTTCTTTGCATTATTCTTAGCATGTGACAAAGAGACACAAATGTCTTCCTTGTGTTTAGGTTAAACTGCACTGGGCTCTTTGAATAACAAGCACAAAAGGTGGAAGCACATATTGTATGTTGGGGAGGCAGGGGTAGGAATGGAATAACTTTCCAAAATACAGGAAAACTTGACCGAGATTGTTTCAGAGTTTTCAAGGAATAAAATTCCTCAACTGTGTTCTGAACTTGTCTGCTTAAGATGCAAGCAGCTTCAATACTGAATAAATTTAGGAAAGTAGGAGGCAGAAAATGGGGAGTAGAAAGCAGAGAATGCTGGTTAGTACACACTGGGAAAGCACTTCTTCCCATGTTTTTATTTAGCTCTTGTCTCTAAGCAAGATAATATAATTTAGAAAGCCTTATTATGTGTATCTGTCTAAAAAGAATGAGTGCAAGGACTTTTGGAACCGCTAATAAATGCCTCTGTAATTATTGGTAATAAATACCTTTTTGTCCTTTCCACAGATCCTGGTTTTGATTTCAGACTGCCTCTGCCCAGCCAGCTCAAAGTACAAGGCTGAAACACCTGGTAAGTTGGTGAGAGACTGTAGGTTTGAGGGTAAACTTGTAGGAGGGAGGGCAATACATGTGAACCAATAATCCAGGAGTCAGGAAAAATTGGGTTGTCTTTGGTTTGTAACTCAGTGGAATAAAGTGGAAGTTGTCTGTGCCCGATAGGCAAGAAAACCAAATGAAAGTGGAGGAGAAATACTACTGAAGATTTGTTTGAATGAATTGAAAAATAAAAGTTTTCAATAGAATCACAGAATTTTTTTTGTTGGAAGGGACCTTAACGATGGTCTGGTTCCAGTCCCAGCTGGGATAATAACCCCAGTCAGTGACATCCCTCAGTATTTCAGAACACACAGGTGGTGAGGCACCTTTACAGGTCACTGTCCCGGGGTTCAGTCTCACTGCAGCCTCTGGAACTCTTGTTGTGTTTAGAGGAAGCCGTCACGAAGGACAACGTGGAGAACGCGGCGCTGGAGGAGCCGGAGGAGCCTACGGAGCTTTCCGCGGACGAAGCGGAAGAGGCTGCGGATGGGAAGGATCTCTCAGAGGGAGAAGATGCAGCAAACTCGAGTGCTGAGGACTCTGAGGAGGATTTGGCACTTGGGAAAGAATCAGGGGAAGAAGAAACAGAAGACTTGAGTGAACAACCTGTGACTGAGTCCGAGAGCGAGAGCTCAGTGAGGCAGCGCAAAAGTCAGGGGGCCGAGAAGGAACTCTAGTCCTCCGTGGGGGATTTTGTGCACCTGGACCAAAGAAGTGTCAGACCAGGGTCTGAAGCTGGAGCTTAAACTTGATTTGTCATTTGTGTTTACCAAAACCTCTGCTCTGTCAGCAGGCTTGTCTTTTTTTTTTTTCCTTTTTTTTTTTTTTTTTAAGCTAGGACTCGCTTCCTTTGTTCGATAAGCACAGATGCTGGGTAACCTTAGCCGTGACAATCAGAACCAGGGGGTCTTAGCTGGTCCTTGTCTTCTAAGAGAAAAGGGGGGGTGAGCCTCAGTTCACCAGCTGGGGAATGTCTGTCTGTCTCTCTGTGTGTGTGTGTGTCCCTCCCTGAGCAAGATCAGGGCTTTTAACTCCACAGTAGCTTGGCAGGACTGTGACTTCTCTGAATGTTTATTGTTCCCAAACGCCCCAGGAGCACAGATAAGGGATACACTCCTGAAAGAAGGCACCTTACCAGTCTTCTCTCAAAAATGTTGTGTGCAATGGGTTTGGTTTTATCACTGTCAACTGAAGCACCTTTCTCACTCATCTTTGTTCATGTTGTTGTCCCACAGCACGTCCCCAGATGTGTCAGTTTTTGGTGATCCAGAGGCACAGCTCGAGTTCTTTGACCCGAAAAGTTGGAGTAATTGAAAACCTCAGGCAGAAAGAGAGTGGCAGCTAAATGTTGAAAATGTCTTGGAACTTTTTAAAAGGTTTAAAGGAAATTATTTTGTTCGGGGGGAATTTTTGCCAAAGCATGGCTCTCTTTTTTTTTTTTTTCCTTCCAATTTGTTCTCATCAGGAGATTGTAGCAAGAAATACTCACTTTGCAGTCAGTGAGTTGTATACTTCTTGCCAATCCAAGCTTGTCATATGCAGTGCAGTCCTGCCATTTCCAACTGGGAATACTTTTGGCAGAACTGAAGAGGCACGTAGGGGTTTAACCTTTGATCACTTTTTCTACTTTTTGTCACTGGGAAAAGAGGGGGACACAGCTGGGTGGTGGGGAGAAGCTGTTAGTTTTGCTACTTATATCAGAATAAAAATGTGTGTGCTGAAACATGTACAGTGAAAATGGCTTGTCAGGTGGGCAGCATTAGGTTGGTTAGAAGACTTGGGTCACTAGAAAAATCACTATATCACTCCTTTGACTGGGTTAATACGTGAGTTTTTTTGGGAGGGAACATCTACAGTGAAGTCCTGTATGTTTGTTTTGCTGGTGTTTGACCATGTGTGTAAGATGTCTTAATCTTGATACTATTTTTAAAATATATACATATATATATTGCATAAGCCTTGCTCACATGCATGCATTTCACCTTGTTCTTCAAGAATGGAGAGTGATCAGAGATGAGATCATCTCTCATTAGAAGAGACAAGCTTGCAAGTGCAAAATGCTGGTTTCCTTTGAGACTGAGATTAATAAGGGCAATTTGTGTGGAAAGTAATGTTTTGTTGTTGTGTTTGTTTGGGTTTTTTTTTAATGCTCATAAAGAACATATTTACTAAGAAAGCTTAGCTTTTCCTGTCTATGTCCTGTCTCATGTGATGGTTTATAACATCCATTGCACTATAATGAGAAGAGTCTGTGTGGGGTGTGCCCCGTGGAATGAGTTGTTGTGGAAGCTCACACAGCAGCTTTTGAAAAGCTAAACTTTTATATCCAAAAATAAAAAAAAAAACCCTCTGTGGCCACTGTAGCTTGAAAACTGTGCACTTCAAAGTTCAGAGTACAGAATTGTTTCCCTTATGTTTCTTTTTTCTGTTATCTGTGCATCAGGAGCTCTGGGAAGTCTGAAAGAAACCCAGGAGTGTGACCACGTTTCGTGACACGAGCAGGAGCTGGGGTGTGTGTTCAGGTACAGGAACTTGCATAAGCTAATGTCAGAATAGACACATTCCCTAAATTGGGGATCCAAACCTACCGGGCACAGAAAAATCTGTGGGACTGGATCCAGCACAGGCTGAGGGCTGTGATGCCTTTGCCTGTCCCCAGAGAGGATGTTCTCTACCCCCGAGGGTCTTGTGGTTCTCAGGGCGCAGGAGGGAGTGTGTCCATGTGGAATTTTGATTGGATTTCGCTTCACTTTTGTATTCTCATGGAACCAGTCACCTGATGTTCTCTCCAACTGTTTGAAGAGGTTTTGACTTTAAAAGGTACAGCACATCCTTACACCTCACGTGGCTTTCTTGAACGCTGTTGGGAACTGAAGGATGAAAAAGTCAGGGATAGCTCTTCTGGGTGCTCAGCTCGAGGTGTTGGGATGTTTAGACAACAAGGAGTTCTCACAGGAGCTGGGTTTCACTACGCTGTCTTTGGATTCCAAAGGCAAACAAACCCACAAGTGGCACTTTGTCCTACAAGGCACAGGGGTTGTGGGATGCTCTGAGGAAGATCAGAAGCTCCTCTGTGTGCTGAGCGGAGTCTCTGCTGACATTTCCTCTGCTGTTGCCTGGCACCCTTGAGTTTGGGTTGTTTAAACTGAAGAGATCAAGTATTTTCCTGTGGGATCACTAAGAAGGGATTAAGTAAGCAGGCAGCAAGTGACCATGGTTTAGATCTGTCTTGGGAATCTGGAAATGAGCTATGCCAGGCTTCTCAGGGTTCCTGAACATAGTAGGGATGTCATTGCTCCTGTGTTTTCATCAATAAAGTAGGGAATATTAATGGGGTTTGACATGTATTGGTGTATCTCATTACAAAGATCACTAAATTGTAATTAGGCTTTAGAAAAAGAGATGCTGTGCAGCCATTGATCCTTCCAACTTAGCTGTACGTTTGTAGGAGATTTATTGGAGCGTGACACTGGACATACCCAGCTGTGACCAAAGTTTATCTGGCAAACAGCAAGTAGGAAACACTGCAAAGGCTAAATTTGTGTTCAACAGAAAAACTATGAGCTGTGCAGTAGAGGTGTCACGTTCATATACTTCCCAGGATCAGTTTTCTTCCCGCTAAAACACATTTTAATTGAATCATGCCAGTAGTACTAATTAGACTGTTTGCAATTGTGTTAAACTTGGTGTGTTTCCAAAAAGTCAGGATCGACCTTTTGTGCAATCTGAGTGTTCTGTTAGGATTAATCTTAAAAATTGGAGCTTGTTCTTGCAACCTCAGCGTAGACAAAATGTCCTTGGAGGAGCTGCTGCTGCCACTGACTGTTCAGAGTGTTTGGATTAAGGACAGGGCTGCAGGGCCTCCAAAATGTGTGTCAAAAATGACTTTGGGGTGGTTGAGAACCAGTTTAAATGTCAATTTAAATTGGCAACCAGTCCCTGATGGATCTGAACAGCAAGTCAGTCAAAAATTCCAGCGGGCTGGAAATCCAGCCAGCCTTCCAAACCTCTTGTCCTTGAGGTCTGTGTGAAACTTGGGAGTCTTGGAGTGCTCTGTATCTGCTGCCCCCTGGGTGGGCTGTGCTCTGTGGGATTGCTTCCTGGAAATGTCATGGGATTGTCTGTCGCATGGAAGTGTTGCCAATTTATACTCTGGGTATTTTTACTGAAATTCCACATAAACTTTGTATTTATGACCATCTCGCAGTTAGTTTTCATTTCCTCGGTGTGTGGTTGGCTCATCTGTGGCAATAATCTGGCAATAATCTGGCAATAATCTGGCAATAATCTGGCAATAATCTGGCAATAATCTGGCAATAATCTGGCAATAATCTGGCAATAATCTGGCATTTGGAGGCCAGCAGGATGTGGTCCAGGATAAAGGTACAGAGCTAAATGGCCCATCCTCAGGTTGTGTCTCACAGCAGGCAGAGCTGAAGGAATGGTCCATAGGGACAGCTGTGCCAGAGGGAGGAGGGACTCCCAGGAATCATCACTGCAAACTACTTGGATGATGTGAACAACTCCTGGAACCAGTACATGGATTCATTCTCTTCAGGTGAGTTCCCTGAGCTGCCTTTCCCTGGGAACAGAGCAGCTGCAGGGCTTGGGGGATTTGCCATTCCCTTTGGTTTGCTTCTTTTCCTTTACATCCATCTCCTGCTGTAAAGTGGAAGCTGGAATGGTGTCAAATGAAGCCTTGTGAGCGTTTTGTTGGTTTGCTGTTCCATCAACTGCTTCTCCTTCTGTTTTGCGAGAACATGAAATTTTCTCCATGAAAACAGCACGTGGGATCCTACAGCCAAAATCTGATCTGGCTCTGGAAGTTATTATCCACAGTCAGACAAACCTAAGCTCTAGTTCTGTAGAGGAAATATGAAGATACTCTGATGGCTGAACTAGAGGGGTAGAAAAGCGTGAGTTTCTACTTTGGAATTTTGAACTGCACCTTGGAATTTTGAGCTGGACCAGTGGTAACTCCCAGCTCCTGGGAATGGGGCTGCCGAGGAGTGTGTGCCTCCTCCTGGGAGCTGATCACACTGCAGGGACTACTTGTTTTAACCCAGCATCTTCAGTCCTTTCCCAGTAGGAAAACACCTAAAAATCCTCTCTGTGCTTTACTTTTACTTTGTCTTTCCTGAGGAGAAAGAAAAGCTCCGGATTTAAACACACAGGGAACAAATGGGAATTTGTGTCAGTGCCACATAAGGAAGTGAAAAAATCACCCTTGATAAGGGCACTTTTTATGTCACTGTGTGGTTGGGGGGGCAAAACTGGCACTGAGAACCTCTTTGTAGACCTGCCCTGGGTTGGTTTCCTTGTGCACAGTTATCCAGCTCTTCCCAGGAGAACTGGCCCTCTGCCCCATACCCCAGCCTCCTGCCATCCCAGCAGTCCCCAGACTGCCCCAAAGAGACATCCAGGGGCCTGTTCCAGCCACCTGCTCACTGCCTGTGCTGAGTGGCCAAGGGACTGTCCCTATCCCTGCAACATCCATCAGTTTTGACTCCCATGCTGGAGTTGCTGGGATAAAAAAACCCCAAATATTTCCTGCTGGTTCTTCTGACAGACTTGGAGGGGTCTAAAGAAATGTCAGTCCAGCTCTGATTGGTGTGAGAGACTGTCTGAAAACGCTCCAGGAAATAAGGGTTTTCTGGCTTTATTTTGGAGAAATTCACAAGTGTTCACGGGGAATTTGGAAGCCAAAACGTGTGTTTGCTTATGTGACTTGATAAAACAGCTTTGCACAACAGTCTTGATGGCTTGAACACTGAAATATTTGAATTATATGCTGCAGTTAACTGTGCCAGTTAATCTTTGCTGCAGTTAACTGGAGTGAGAAAATCCCAGCTGGCTCGTCCTTCCCCTATGGAATATTTTATGTGTCAGTGGGAGACCGTTGGCATCTCTGTGATCCTGCAGCAGGACACAGGTTCAGTCAGATGCTGATCATTTGCTCCAAGGTTAAAGGTCAGCTGATACCTCATTAAAGCAGCTGGAGGAACCCTCATCCGGAGAGATTCATTAAAACAAGGAGCCAATTACTTGGCGGGAAGCTGCGTGTGTTGGTGAGACGTTGGCATTAAATTCCATGTTTGGGGACTTCAGAGACTTTTGCAACATTCCAACATTAAAAGCTTTTCAATTCACCAAGTTGGAATACATCTGCACGTATGAAAATGTTCAGCTGTCGTGCCACTGTCTCGTGCTCTGGGATAAACACCCCTTTTTAGCACAGATGCTGCAAACTTTAAATGAATGCAAGCAGACAGGTCCCCAGCTTTGTGCTGGGAGCACAGAGCAGTGCCAAGGTTAAACCAGTCTGCATTTCAGTACTGCCTGACACTCATCTGTGGGTAAAGGCCTCGTGCTGTATTTGTGTGGATACTGATATTAATTTGCAGCCCACAGCTGGAAAACTGAATTATGCACACACTTGGAAGTTTCCCTTGACAAACAGCTACCATAACCCTGTTGCAAACCATGTCTGTTTGTTAAAATTTAAGTCAGGATTCGATCAAGAAATCTTTAACAAATTTAGAAATCACCTAAACCAAGGTCTTGCTTTTTGGGTGTAAACAAACTTTCAGGTTTATCTCGTGGATGTTTTGGATGATAAATGTGTCTGTGAGGGACCGTACACTCCTGTTATTGCAGGTTTAACTACATATTTCTTTCCTTGCTTATTCTTTTTAATTTTTACTGTACTTTTTTCCATTCTATTCCAGGTTGGCCTTGACCACATGGAATAAAACACAGTGCTGAAGTCCAACGTGACACAAGAAGCTGGTGTATTTATTTTTCTTTTTTTTTGAAATGTAGGTAA
The DNA here is from genome assembly GCF_001715985.3 of Manacus vitellinus. Taxonomy (NCBI): domain Eukaryota; kingdom Metazoa; phylum Chordata; class Aves; order Passeriformes; family Pipridae; genus Manacus; species Manacus vitellinus. The sequence goes on from NW_021940526.1 coordinate 3,516,679, forward strand.
ATTGAATCCTGATGAGGTCCCGTATTAATAATTTACAGACAAAAACCCAGATCTTAAAAGAGAGGGAAGTGGCAATAAACTGACCCCGTGGGATCTGCAGCCATGTCTGGAAAGCCAGTGTGCATTGGTGACTTTGAGGAGTATGCTAAAGCATTCCTCCCCAAATCCGTGTACGATTATTACCGATCCGGGGCGGATGACCAGGAAACGCTGGCAGATAATGTGGCAGCCTTTTCCAGGTAGGAGGGTGATTGAAGGCTGGGGTGGGAGGTAGGGGGTGTGAGTTCTGCTCTAGTACTGCCTGTGGTGCAATTTTAGATTTTTCCATGTGAACAAAACTCAGTTTCTCTGCTACTTTTTTTTTTTTTTTAGCAAGAAGAGTCTCAAATCATTGATTTTCAGAACCATTGTCTCTCCCCTCTCACTCCTCCACCCAACACTTTCTGTCAAAAATCCATCCCTAAAATCCATTAGCACCTTTTTAGCTTTCCCTGCATTTTGGTTCTTTTTTTTACCAGAAATTCTCTAGACCCTTCAGCTCCAATATTTAATCAGCCAGTGAGCTGCTGGGACAGCTGCTGATGTCCCTTGCCTTGGGGTGCCGTGCTGGTGCAGACATTTAACCCCTGCACTTGCCTTTGCTAATCTCTAAAGGCTTTGTCTTTAATCCTCCTGAGTCTAACAAACCAAACCAAGATTTTTCTGATTTATCTTCAGTCCTTCTCCTTCCCCACTCTGCTCTCCTGCTTAGAGGAGGAGCAACAACTCGCTGCTCCAGTTGCTTTTCCATGGGCTGTGAGCAGCTCAGCTGGAAATCCCATAGGAGCTGAAGGCTGTAGGAAATGCAGTGATAGTTTAGCAGGATCTCAAAGGCCAGATGGCAGGAATGGGCTCAGAACCTTCATTTTAAGGACACAGAGAGAAAAGCCTTATAATGTCAAGAGAAGAAAACTCACCTCTACTGTGACCACTTCTTCATGGCTTGCTCATGCAGAAGCCATCATCCCAGGCTGGAATTTCCCTGCTCAAACACAAGCCAAAGGATTGCCCTGAGGGGTAACTAGGAGCAGGAGGGTAACTAGGGGTAACTAGGAGCAGTGCTCACCTGAGTTTTATTTTATCTTTCTTGATGCTTCCAGATGCTCTGATGTTACCTGCCCTCGTAAAACCAAAATGAGACATTAAGGAAAGGACACTCAAAGGAAGGACTGGGAGGCCATAAACTGTCAGAGTAGTGAATGTTTTACTTGTGACTGCAGGAGCTAGTAGTGATTAAATTGGGTCTAAACCTCCCAGAGACAGGCTAACAAAGAGCTGGGTATGTCCCTTACTGTGTTGGCATTAGCAGAGCTGGATGGTGGAGGTGAGATGAGGGATCTGAAGCTGCTTCCCACTGCAGGGATTGATTCCTGTGATGAAAAAATCCTATTTTCTTACTACATGGGAAGCTGCCATTAACAGTCATGACGCCGTGTTTGCAACCCGTCTCTAAAAGGTAGAAACTGCTATAAGGGCTTCATAATATTTTGATTTCAAAGTCCTGTTTGACACGAACAACGTGTCAAATCTTTCTTTTTCCCTTGGATGCTGTCAGGAGGAGCGTGGCCTACCCCTTATGGATGCAGGACAACTGCTCCCTCTGCTCCTCACACAGCCCTGCTGTGTCTCTGAGCGCGTTTTTTCTGCCTATTCCCAAGTGCAGCTTGTAGGTCAATATAAAGTAAGATGGGCTTTACGCCCCTGAGTCACAGAGATCACAAAGTAAGATGATTTTCTGAAAGATATGAGTAAGTTCAGCTTCATTTCCCATCGATCTCCCCTGTCAGAAGCTCGGCTGCAGGTTCAGCCTGATTCAAAATATTTATTGAAATATTTATAGATACATAGTACCACTACAGGATGGAGGAATAAATAGATTGTTATTAAGGACTAATATAATTATTATTAAGGAGTAAGCTTAGATCCCACAATACCTCTGGAATACCACCTGGAAGTTTTGGAGCAGCACAATTCATACTCGTTAGGTTATAAAATGAACATCTTGACTTTTTGACAGCTCGGGAGCTTCAAGTACTTTGTGTAATCAGATGCCAGAGTATAAACTGTCTGCACAAGGCCAGTGTTTCAGGTGAGGTTAAAACCAGGTATGGCCACTCTCTGCCAACTTCCAGTTCCTCTGGGACGGAGGGAAGAACGGGAACTCTTGTGTTGACATCAGTGTGGTCCTGCCAAGGCCAGATGAGTACTTTTTGTTCCTGGTTCTCAAGCGAGGCACTGAGGCCAGGCAGGATGATTTGGGACGTCAGAGCATATGTTAGTCCCTGTTGTTGACACCGGTGTGTCCAGGAACAGGCTCCTGCTAATCCGAGGAATCCCCGGTGGCCTCTGGAGGAGCTGCCTTGTTTTGTCCCGTGCAAGGAACAGCAGCTGCTGCTTCATCAGTGACAGCATCGATGTGGCTTTTCTGCAAACCTCGTAGCAGTGAAAGGCACTAAAATGGGCATATAAGGAATTGAAATATTGGTTAGAAAAGCAAGGCTGCCCTGTCTTTCACCTCGGGTTCAGAGCCCTGCGAAAAGAGCGCGGATGGAAAGACACTCTGGGAGGGAAGATTGCTTTCCCTCAAGGAAAAGCAGCTCCTGGTTTGCCTGGCACAGCACCAGCCCCTGCCCCTTCTGATGGAAGTGGAGCTGTAGGGGCATATTAAGGCAGCAAATCGGGTTGGGATGGAGACTTTCTGAGCTGTGAATCCTTTCCCAAAGAGCCCTGCAGCACAAGGGGATTATTTGGGATGAGCTCCGAAAGGAAACAAGAAGAGCTGCTTGAAAATGTGTTGCAGTTTGAAAATGTCAACGTTTTTCACAGCTGAAAGCAGTGAGAGCTTCCCTCTTACCCCTCTGCAAGACAATTTGAAATTGGAAATTTTTTTAGCTTGGAGAAAAAAGGAAAAACCCCCAAAAGATTAACCCCCCTCCTTCTCTTTAATCCTTCCCTCAAAACTGCTTCTAGCTGAAGTTGCCTAAAGCAGCAGTGCTCGCTGCCTTCCCCACTGTGGCATCTCCCACTTCCAGCTGGGAAGAAGGATGTGCTCACTCTGTTGCTGATTGCAGCACATGAGAATGGACTTGGCTGGAAAAAGATGTGGGTGATGAGGAGATGATGAATTCAAAGGAAAAATCCAAGCTTATTACAAAATATCCAGGAAATGTTTTCGCTGAAAAACCTGGAGGAAGCAGGTGGTGTGTGGCAGCTGAATGAACATGTGCTCTGGTGACTGGGAAATAAATACTACTTGTGGGTTTTCCTTGCTGCTGTTAGGGGCTTGTCTAGAAAATACCTGGCTTTGAGTGTCCATCAGACTCCTAGCTGGAAACACCCATGTTTCCATAGGAAGATAAGATTTTATTAAAAGAAGTAGTGATGTTGGTATTTTCGTGGGACCCAATACATAGTCAGGGTGTTGATGGAGAGGTATCGCTGCCTGGAACTGCATCATTTTCCTTGCACACACTGCTGGGAGGATTTTTGCTCCTTCTCTTCCTTTTCCCAGCTAAAAGCACTTGTGCCTCAGGACTGAGCCTCACAGGTGGGCTTGGAGGTGGCAGTGGCTCGTACCAGGTAACAAGGAGAAACCAGGAGGCTGGGGAAGAGGAGATGCTCCACATCCTTTATGCTTCTGACTGTCTAAATGAGCAAGGTTATGAAAGGATTTTTGCCTTGGAGCTCAGAGGAATCCTTCAGAATGAGGATTAGGAAGAAAGGAGGAGGAAAAAAAAAAGTCATATTTTCTTTGTCCCACCCTCAGCCCATCCTCCCCTGAAAAATAACAGACTGATACAATGGCATGAAAACAAGTCCGAGGACACACTTGCCGTGTGTGTCTTGGCACTGAGCAGCACAGCTGACTCCCCGTGGCCACACAGCTCCTTCCAAGCATCACAACTGTCTTTCTCCTCCCTGGGGAGCGTTTCCTGGAGAGCTGGCAGGGCCCCGTGCTCCAGGACTTCAGGACCGTGGGTCTCATCCTGGCTCTGTCCCAGGCTCCTCAGGGAAAAGTCTCTCGATCTTTCTACAAAATACACAAGACTTTGTCTTGTCTCTTTTTCACTGACTTGCCAGTTTAATATGCAAGCTCAAGCTCACCCCTCCTCGCTGTTGGAGGGTTACAATGGCTCTGGTTCTCTCTCCAGTCAGAGCAGTTAGTCAGGTTCAGCAGTACCAGAGCTTAAGCTTTTAATTCTTTTCTGTAATTGAAATCCAGTGGCCATCGGAGCCCTTTCTGAGGGAGGGAGGCCTCAGTGAGAGGCTTTGGCCCGTGTGAGAGGCAGCCCCTGCTATCGCACCCCCTCTTGTGGCTTCTGGTGACGGTGGCAGTGCTGTGACATCGCCTGGATGGCGGGGAAAAGTCCCGTTTCACAGGCGTCCCCAGGAATGCAGCCCCGTTCCTAAAGGCGTGGATGTTGTGCTGTTGAAGACTGCAGCAGAGTGTGATTTCGGGTTCGGTGTGGTTTAGTTTGCAGCTCTGGGTGGCACAGGGGGGTCCTGCTCCAGCCCCAGCACAGCTCCCACCGTGTGACAGCAGGAAAACCTGCCCCTGCCCGCTCGGAACTGTAAATATCCCCAGTGCCTCAGGCCTCCCTTAACGCTCTCCCTTTGCCCCCCGTGCCAGGTGGAAGCTGTACCCGCGGGTGCTGAGGGATGTGTCGGCGATGGACGTGTCCACCTCGGTGCTGGGGCAGCGGGTGTCGGTGCCCGTGTGCGTGGCCGCCACCGCCATGCAGCGCATGGCTCACCCCGACGGGGAGACGGCCACTGCCAGAGGTGAGCGCACAGACTGCCCCCACGGCGGGTGGGCACGGACAAAATCATCCTGGCCACGGATCCCAGCTCGGTTTCTTGCTCCGGGGTGGGTTTGAGCTGCTGCTGGTTGGTTTTTGGGTTGTTTTCCGCTGTTTGCTTTGTTCGAGCCCTGTTCCCTCTGTGTGAAACAGGAGTTTGCTTGTCACATGTAACATTGAAAACTGTATCTACCTATACATTCTATAAATATAACTATATATATATATATCATCACAGCACCAGTCTTCCTCTTAGAGAATTGCTTCTGGAAATTCAGAAGCCTTTGCTTGCCTGGGAAAAATCCTTGCTTTGAAGAGAGAGCATCCCAGGGAGATAAGGGCCCCTCTGGGCTAGAAGCTGCCCAGAGATGTTGCCAGCACAGAGACTGCACCTAAAAGGCTGTGAGAAATAGGGCATTAACCAGAACTGAGGTGGCAAACTTGTTTCCTACTCCTTTCACCCAAGCTGCAGAATGACATGAAAACTGAGGAAGAGGTTTGGGCTGTGCATTTCAGTGTCCCGGCACTGAATGAAACAGGATACAAAACTTAAATAAGTGATATTGGAAAAGAAATAAATCCCCTGCATGCTTGAGTTATTCCTCCAACAGTGTTTCCATGCCCAATGCAGCAAGAACCAATGTGAAGGGAGTCTGAGGACCATCCTTGCAGTGGGAGCTGGTCTCAGTTCTCAGTAAGAAGCAGCATCAGGGTCGCAGCACAGCTCCAGCAGCCATCTCTGTAAAAGCAGATTTCTCTAATTTTATACCGTGTTTGGGGCCACTCTTTTTTCCCTTCCCCAGAGATTTACTGGAAGCCAGTGCTGTTATGGCTGTTGCACGTGCCGGCGCTTTCCACGCGATGGAGCTCCAACACCTCGAATGGGTTTGGGAAGGGCCGGTGGGAGCCTTGGTGCTGTCCTGTCCTTTGGCAGCTCCCGTGGATTAACTCCGGGCCAGGTTATGCTGGGAGGAAACTCTGGAGCGTTAAACTGTTAAGTGCAAGCGTATTAATGCGATGAGGAGGGCAAGATTTGAAACACACAAAACTCAGGATGTTTCTTAGCAAAAATTCCCACTGATTCTGCATCCTGGCCACATTTTAAGGCATAAATCCATAATGGCATGCCAAGTCAAGGGGTACAGTAAGGCTGAGTACCAGGGCTGAGTTATGGTTGTGGTAATAACTTAATTCTGGAATTTCCTGATTTTTGTGCACTTACTTTTGTCTACTTTTCAAACTTTTAACACGTGATTATTGCATTTAATGTCCTTAGGTTTTCGAACTGGGGGAGCTCAGTGTACTGGCACTGGTTGGAATATGTGATCCAGTAAACACATCCATTGTAGCTGGGAAGTTTTTCATTGCTTTCAGAGGAGAGCAGAATTAAGATCACACCCTCTGTATTGCGTTGGTGTTTGGGGGAGAGGAAAATATGGCTTTGGTTTTGTGCTGTTAGAGGTGGGGTGGGGCATTCAGTGCCAGGCTCTTGGTTTGACCTTATAAGATGACAGGAATTAGCTCAGTAAAGTGCAACTTTGGCTTAAAGGTTCCCTTCAACCTCACAACCCCTCACTTTGGGGCTTGCCAGGCTTTTGGGGGCTGCTGCTCCCCCAGGGATGCTCTCCTGCACTGACCCAGCTGCACCTTGCCAAGACAGGGCCTTAAACACCCTTCACTGACAGTTTGCTTCGTTAGCAAAGGATCTTTTAAGGAAAAACTTCCAGCTGCAATTTTCAAAGTTGCTGGTGACAGGCCAGCCAACACAATGGAAGTTATTCCAAAGGTTAACTGACCTCACTCTGAGTGGGGTCAATCATGGTCAAAACTTGCACAGCCTCAAATCCAGGTATTGGGTTTACTTATACTTCTGTTAGCTAGAATAAAAAAAAAATAAAAAAAAATGCCCATGCAGGCTGTAATAATGTTACTTCTCAGTTTTCTTTGACATGTCTAAATGCCAGGAGTCCTTCCTTAGAGAGAAAGCTTACTTGTCCTTGAAACAATTTCACACACCTTGGCACTTGTCCCAGTTCTTCCAGGTCTTCCTTCAAGTATATTCCCTGGCATTTTAGTTGTATCTCATCAGTATATAGGGCAGTTTTCCAAAGAATGGATTTTCTGTTCAGTAGAAACTGAAAAATTGGGAGGAAAATTGTTTTGGATTAACTGAAATGTTTCATTTGATCCAAAACACAATGTTTTATTTCATTTTCCTACTGGCTGATGCTTTTAGCCATAGCTCTGTTTTGAAACAAAAGTGTTAGCTCAGGAGAAAACATTTCCATTTTGAAAAGATCAACACATGACATTTTGACTTAGGTGATTTTTTTTTTCTCATCCTCCCCACTCCAATTTCAACCTCTTTAACTTAAAATATTTGCCAAATTGGATGAATAATCTTAGCCACCATTAAAGAGCAAAAGGTTATTCTCTAAACACTTTTCAATAGAACCCTTCTGATTCTGAGGGATTTTTCTTGCCTGTCCATTAGGGGACTCGCTGTTCCTCCATGCCAGGACATCCCTTTGCCATCCCAACTCCACGCTGTGCTTGCAAACCAACGTGCTCCCTGTGTCAACAGCACCCACCTCAAGTGCCCTGACACAAAATCTCGGGGACCATCCATCTCCTTAGCAAGAAATGGCAATTTTTTGCAGCCTTTAATTGATTATAAACAGATTTGTAGCATTATTTTACTGACGTTTCTGTTTATATTCCTGCTTGTTCCATAAAACTCTTACTGACCTGCTACCTTCTATTCCTGTGTTTTCACCCCGAACCAGCACTGCAAGACTTGACTTCTCCCTGACTGGCTGAAAATCAGGCTGATAACCCAATTTTCTTTTGGAAAACTCTGCATGGCAGTGGCTCAGAGTTTTTTGTTTGCCCCCTGTGACTGCCCTCAAACCTCTCTCCAAGCTGCTGCTGACGCAGGAAGGGTTTCACCACCGCCTGCGACGTGACTGCACCGTTTACTTTGCCAAATGGAGAACAGCAATATTGACTGGAAAGCTTTTTTTCCCCCCTGTTTTAGCTGAGTTACTGGCAGCTCTGTCACTTCCACTAGACAGGGAGCAACACCTGTGTTCCTTTGGCTCTTAACAGGCTGCTGCCGTGCTTTTTGTTTGCTCCTGGAAGGTTCCTTGTGCTCACCAGTGACTGGGAAGGAGGGATTTGGTGACCTATTCCTTGTTGTGCTCAGCCACAGTGAAAACAGCAGGATTTTGTACTTATCTTTAACCTGTTATCTATGTACTGATCAAAAAACAGAGGTTAATTTTGAGGTGTGGCTGCTCCAGAGGACAATATTCCCGTGGGACAACATGGCCTTGGCTGACCTGGCCTGGGTTGACCCTGGAGACTGTCACGGCCAGGGGACTTTGTGCTGCATGTGCACACAGGCAACCTGGCATGACAGCCCTGCCAGATCCCTTTGGGCCACGTGGCTCCTTCCCTGGAGCCTGCAGCCTTCCAGGAATGCGCTGGGGCAAGGTGACTCGCCCGGGGGATTTGGGAGGGCCGGGCGAGGGAAGGTCGGGCAGGGCATCTCAGCCAGGAGTAGTTTGTCAGGAGAGCAACGTGAAGTACTTTAAACAACTCTGTTTCTCAGGAGATGCAGCTCCAAGAACCCGGCTGCTGCTCCTGAGAAATCCCACCGTGCCAAAAGGACAGCGTGTGGATCCCAAGGAATGTCCTCTGGCCCTTAACTGGGGGGCAATGGATTCACTGGTGGATTCGGGGAAGAATGACTACAGGGGAGCAGTGTGGCTGCTGGGCTTTGGAGATGCCCCTAAAAGGGAAATGAGGGGAATTTGCCCAGCTGGAGGGGAAAAAAGCAAATTCCCATTCCCATACAAGGTAACCCTGACAAAATATGCACCTTTGAACGGGGCTCCTCTCCAGTGTCTCCCCTGGAGTACGTTGCCTCTGAGTTGCCCACAGGGACAAATTCCATACCCTTCCCAAACCATGTAATGAAGTGATGTCTCACCAGCTGGGGAGACTGAGGTTTCAGGATGAAAAAGGGCTAAGCAAGGTCACTGCTCTGTTCTCCACTGGAACTCCCAAATGGGTCCTGTCCCAGGGTCAGCCTTGGTTTGTTGCTGTGTAAAATACTTTGGTTGAGTTCCCCAAGGATGAGGAAAGTCCCGTTTTATCAAGGTTGGTGTTCCCTGGTGAAGAAGGTGTGTCCTTGCTCCTGGCCTCCCTGGGCTCTAAGTACAAGCAGGTCACAGTGGGGCTGACAAACCTGTGCCTGCTCAAGGCAGCTGTGAGGAAAAGGTTGTGAAAATCCCTTTCTTGGGCACCCCACCACAATCTGATGGCTGGAGCACCTCTGCTCTGGAGACAGGCTGGGAGAGTTGGAGTGGTTCAGCCTGGAGAAGAGAAGGCTCCAGGGAAACCTTAGAGCCCCTTCCAGTGCCTAAAGAGAGGTGGAGAGGGACTTGGGACAAGAGCCTGGAGGAACAGGACAAGGGGAAATGGCTTCACAGTGGGGTGAGGTTTGGATCAGATATTAGGGAAAGATTCTTTACCACTCTGTGATTCCATGAACTTCCCCAGCCTCCTGTGTGTGGCTAATTCTCTCTGTGCTGTCATGGATCCCACCAGGAGCCTGCAGGGTGTACAGGAGTGAACGTTTGCTCTGGGCAACGCTCAGGATTAAAAGAAGACCTGAGGAAAACAGAAAAGCAAACTAAAAGCAGTCTGAAAAGGCATGAGGAAAGGCTGGTTTACAAAAGAGCTGATGTTTAAACTCTGGCAAATGTCACATATTGCAGCAAGAGCATCCTGTGGGAATATGGCTCTACCAGTACTGGTTTGTAACAACAAACAGAGGTATTTGCAGCACCCCAAAACTGAAATGGGAAATATGGTTGTTGGAGGAAATGAATTGCTTCTGTTTGCTTCAACTGCAGCTAAATGTGCGAGAAGTGGGAGTGTATTTTTAGCAAAACCTAATTTGAGGTAGAAAAAAAACCAAACCCAAACCTGGCAGCGCTTCGGGACTCTGTATCTCTTGGTTTTGCAAGTCTAGAAAATTGTCAAAGTAAGTTTTAAAATGATCAAGGTGAAGCACAGATCAACCAAAACTGGAACTTGGAGTTTTGAAAAACTTCAAAAAATTTTGTGTGTGACCTTCGAATTGGCCTGAGCAGATCTAAAATATGGATGTTGAGCTGGTGCTTCACCAGAGAGCTGTGAACTTTGCAGGAGAGATGAGGGGAATTGTGCTTGCATGAAAATGCCATTACCCCATTTGGGATGGCTGAACTCTGGTTGAACCGAACTGCTTCGATCTGATCTTATAAAAGAGCAAAGCATTATTTTCTCCAGTGCTGCGTATGATGCTAAGTTGAAAGGATATGGTGAAATATCATGTTTTAAATCTTCTCTTCACCAGAAATATTTAATTTTTGCTTTTGCAACCACTCTCGCGTCCGTAGGGCCGCGGAGGTAGAGCTGAGAAGGAGAGGAAGAATGAGAATAACTGGATACCTAAAGGCAGATTGAACCATAACATTTACATTTCTCCCTTATCTGATCTGGGGGTTTTGCAATTGCTGGGTTATCAACCTTCCTGCTCGTCCATGTGCTTGGGTTGGACAGAGCAAGAGGAATGTGGATCCCTTTTTTCTCAGCGTCGCCCAACGGACTTGATTTGGGAATTTGCTTCTTATGGAATTTGTGGTGACACCTCCCCCCCCCAGCCGATTTCAACGTGACTTTGGGCATTTGGTATCTGTGGTTCTTTAGAAAGAAACCTCATTTCTTGGTACTTCACCATAAGAGGGAACTATTTTCAGGAATTTTAAGGGGAGGAACGAAACGGCTACGAAGGAGTTTTGGGTCGTTGCTACCGTATTTCCAGCGAGGGAAAGCGCCCTGGGAGGGTGTGACCAATTTGTTTGAATAAGCTGTTCATAAGTTTCCACTCCAAGAGACCCGTAATCCTTATTTAATCAAATGTTGTCATAAAGACCACTTTTTAATTCCTCGATGGGCTGGAGGTGACGTCTTGAAACAGAGCTCCATTTACATTAAAAATATGCATTCTGCGGTAGAGCAAGAAAAATAAGGCTTTCTGTAATATCTTGGAGTTTCACGGTGTGTTTTCCTTTATTTTATATTAAGTGACAGATTACTCCAAAAAGAATAAGTGCTAGATTCATAAAAATATATCTGCATGAGGTCAGCTGCTGCAGCCTGGGTTGGAAATGATCCCCGGGGAGGGCGATTTTCGGGAGGCAAAAAGTTGGAAGCCTCAAATGCATTATTTTAATTATCTTTTTTTTTTTTTTAGATCATTCAGAACTTTGTGTGCGGATACGTCTTTTAAATTCGTATGCCAGAATTTCTGACCAGTGACACCCAGGCATTAGGGGCTTACAAGCAGGATTCCCATAGGATAATTATTGCTATGGGTTAGGCTTAGTTTGATTATGACATGTTTGATTTCTAGTGCTGGAGCAGGGATCATCCCAAACAGCGTGCAGAGAGCAGCCCCCAGAATTTGTGGATAATCCCACAGAATAAGGCACAGAGTGCTCACAGCTCATCCCTGTTAGTAACTGCTGTTAATGCAGCATTCCCTGGAATGCACTAACATTAAGGAAAGACAGTGTGTAATTACACGCACCAACATCTGCTGGCGAGCCAAGCGCTCCACAGCTCAGAGCAGCTCAGCTTTGGATAATCCCAAACACGCCTTTGTGTTCCCGCAGCCTGCCGGGCCGTGGGGACGGGGATGATGCTGAGCTCCTGGGCCACCTCTTCCATCGAGGAGGTGGCTGCAGCAGCGCCGGGGGGCCTCCTGTGGCTGCAGCTGTACGTGTACAGGGAGCGGGAGGTGGCGGAGTCCCTGGTGAGGCGGGCCGAGCGGGCCGGCTACAGCGGCATCTTCGTCACGGCCGACACGCCCTACCTGGGCCAGCGCCGAGCCGACGTGCGAAACAAGTTCCAGCTCCCTCCAAACCTCAGGTACGACCCCCGGGTGGGACATGGGGTGTGGGGTGGGCAGCTTCAACTTTCCTTTTGCTCTGAATTCTCCGTGAGGGCAGTTTCTGCTCCCCGTGATTCTCTGTCTCAGAATTTGTGGCCTCCTGGTTGACTTCAGCACTAATTCTAGTTCCTCCCCACTGCAGGGCCTGGGAAGCATTCCATTTTAACAGAGTTAAATGAGATTTTTAACCTTAAAACGGTGTTGTCAGGGCACTGATTTCCCTGGCCTTTTGCAGATATAAATTGGTAGACTGTACAGAGCACCCTGATAAAGACGTGCTGAAGTGCTGGCACAGTTTTAGCAGCCACAGGCGTTAGCTGGAAGAGTATTTAATGGATGGGATAAAAATCTTGCAGGTAGGTCTTGGTAATGACTGCAGCTTGCCGTGGTGTGTGTTAAGATTATTCAGAGCACGCAAATGAACACAAAAATGGAAAGAAAACATGATTAAAGGACAGGTGAAATTACTTTGGAGCAGATGAAGTTGGATTTCTGGGTGAAAGCTACTTTTGAATATTATCAATGAAACTGAATTGCTCTTCTTATGTCTCCAAAGACTGCTGTGTTATGCAATATATGTAACATGTACCTAGGAAGAATCACGTTCCCAGGTCTCTCTCACCTTCTATTTGAATATTATGGAAAATAGTGAGTCTGATTCTCCACCTCGCAGGCAAAAAATCCTCCAGAGCTTGGGGTGTTGGCTCTCCCCCTTACACTTGTACTTGAAGCTAAAATATGATATGATGAAGGCTGACAGAGCAACCTGAACTCTGCCTCTATTTTTGTGTTATAAAGTACAATCTTAGGAGGAAAGCAGCAGAAAGAAAAAAGCCCTCCAAGCTGAAAATGGACCACACTGGGATGTGCATGCCCCGTATTGTGATCCTGCTGTAATCTGTGTTTGCCACAACACCATCAACACACACTGACATTTTACCTAAAAAAGAATTCAATAATTCTTTAAATAGCTTATTTTTTATGGGTGATATAATCTTAAGGCCTGGGGTTAGAGAGTTTCTCAGTGTGAGTCCAATGACCCCAAAATACTTGAGGGAGCGTTTCTGAAACACTTTGACCCCACCTGACCAAACCATACCGAGGTTTGGAGTGAACTGGATGAAATCCCATGGAATTGGAGCAATCCTTAAAGGTCCCAATTAATCTCTGCAGATTTCAGGGCGATGCTGGCCCGGGTTTTGTTGCAGGGTCAGCGGTGAAACCCTCCTAGCGCGGGGCTCTTGCTCATTTACGTGACAACTTTTTCTTGGCTTCAGGTTTTCAACAAAGTTTCAAAGCAACAACAAGGTGCCATTGTGCTCTGAAACGTATGTAAGGCAACATTCATTCAAGTGTTGATCTGCTTTTCCCAGGCCAAGAAAAACAACAGTTATTTATATAATCTTATCCCAGGTTCTGTTTTTCTCTGGGTACCCCACCCTCCACAAACCAACAGCAGAGAAGCTGGATCTTGCTGGGAGCCTGCTCCTTCCTCCTTTGCTTCTGGGCCTGGAGCTGAACAGAAAAGCCATGTGAAGTGCTGCTTGTTGCAGGCATGAAATCAGCAGTGAAACCAGCCAGTTTCCATGCAGAAAACCTCATGCACTTCTCAAAATGTGTAATATGAGTATTAAATAGCCCAGTGTGGTTTCTGAAGAACAGAGCAATCAGCCTCGTGTGGGACATGGGTGTCCTAGAACCCAACTGATCTGGGGCTAAAAGTCCCAAATAATAGCTAATGTTTTCATATGAACTAATTCCCCCCCCACACACACGTTTTACCAGGACATGAACAAAAGGGGCACAAGGTGAACTGGCTGGATGTTGGCCTTGTTGGACAGATGGAAATTCTGAATTCTTTGCAAGGCTTCAGGCAGATCCACCTAAGTGGATCCTCAGGAGTGTGTAGGTTAAGGGGATCCTCAGGGGTGTGTAGGTTAAGGGAATCCTCAGTGGAGCTTAACAAAACTTCCCTTCCTCCTTCTCTCCTCCCACCTACCTGATCCCCTATTCCTTTAGTAGCTGAATTCCCTGGATTTGAAAAAGAAGCAAAACCAAACCCTATTTCTTTTGCTAGAACTAGGACTGTTGCCTTAGGCTGGAGAACCTTGCTCAGAATCATCACAGAAACATAGAAAGGCTTGGGTTGGAAGGACTTTAAAGATCAAATGCTAATGTTGGTTATCAAATGCTTTGTCAGTGAAAGGTTTTGGCTTGCTAAGGACTGGGATCTGCCACACTGGGACTGGCTTTTTTTGCTCCTGCCCTGCAGCACAGCAAAGTTTTATCACAGGTATATTGACTTGGGGCTACAATGGACCTTTCTCAGCCTATTTTTCCGTTTCTTTTGTCATTTTAGATTAAAAAACTTTCCCGGCAGCGACCTGGCGTTCTCCTCAGGGAAAGACTTTGGAGAGAACAGCGGGCTGGCCGCATACGTGGCTGAGACCATCGATCCAAGTCTCAACTGGGAGGACATCAAGTGGCTTCGGGGGCTCACCTCGCTGCCCATCGTGGTGAAAGGCATCCTCAGGGGTGTGTAGGTCAAAGGGATCCTCAGGGGTGTGTAGGTCAAAGGGATCCTCAGGGGTGTGTAGGTTAAAGGGAATCCTCAGGGGTGTGTAGGTTAAAGGAATCCTCAGGGGTGTGTAGGTTAAGGGAATCCTCAGGGGTGTGTAGGTTAAAGGGAATCCTCAGGGGTGTGTAGGTCAAAGGGATCCTCAGGGGTGTGTAGGTTAAGGGAATCCTCAGGGGTGTGTAGGTTAAGGGAATCCTCAGGGGTGTGTAGGTTAAGGGGATCCTCAGGGGTGTGTAGGTTAAAGGGATCCTCAGGGGTGTGTAGGTTAAGGGGATCCTCAGGGGTGTGTAGGTTAAGGGGATCCTCAGGGGTGTGTAGGTTAAGGGAATCCTCAGGGGTGTGTAGCTCTGCTGCTTCCAGTGGGGAGGTGAGGGAAAAGCTTTCTCTTCCTCTACACCATTAAGAAGCCAGTAATGAAGACACTTGTGGAAGCAGCTGATTAAACTTATATCATCTCTGAAATCGGATGCAGCCAGGAAGATTGAATTTGCTCTGTTTAATTGTGTCTGCAAACCCTGACCTGAGTTGATACAACTTGAGGGGAAGCTGGATTTCCATTCAGTCCAAAGAGCACTGAGCACAGTGTAGTGGTTTCATTAAGTCTGGATTATTACTGTAATCGTGCCAAAAATTTTGGCTTGGATGAAATCATTCAGCAAAATAACTTCTTAGTGATGAGTTCTAGAACACAGTAGAGAAAATAAAGACTAGCAACCCAAGTGGCTGCTGATCCAAAGGGATTAAATGTTCTCTAAGCTTTCAAACTACTTTCTGGTCTTATTGCTTAAACATGAAACTTTTTTCTGTGCTGAGGTGAGGCTTTGGAAAGCTGAAGCCCCAAGGTGGCTTTGCATTAGCTGGCAAGAATTTTTTTAGGGATCCCAAAATTCCTCTCATCGTGGTGTTAACAAGCTCCCAGGTATGGAAGAACATAACTAGTTTGGATTTTTTTTTTTCCCAGCTGATGATGCTAAAGAAGCTCTAAAGGCTGGGGTAAATGGTATCCTGGTGTCAAATCACGGAGCACGACAGCTCGATGGGGTCCCTGCAACTGTGAGTACTGGGGCCAATATGCATCAATTAGTCCCTAATTTTCTCTGCCTTTGGCTTGATTGCTTTCTCTGGAGGCTGGAGGGAAAACCTGGAATATGTGTTGTCTGCCTTAACCCATGAGGGACCTCTCTCCACTTCTCTGGGTGTGTCACACCATGCTGCGAGTTACACACAGCCTCCCCTTGCTTGGATCAAATTGGAAAACCCTTAAGACAGTTTTTCCAGTCCCTTCTTTCATGTCTCCTTTCCCATTCTTGTTTTGAAAAACTCCTGTTGCCATTTGCAGCACACTGAAGGTTGTATTAGAGTTGTTTTTCCCCTTTTAATATTCTTTAGAGGCTTCTGAAAAATTACAGTTATGGAACAGCTAAAGGCAGAATGAAACTCTCTCTTTTTCTCCTTTCAAACATTTTCACCTTTGGAAAAGGGACAGAGTGGTTAAATTACAGTTTTTTCCTTTTTCCTTTTCCTTGTCGTGCTACCCCGGGCCTTTTCCAAAGGTGAAAGGGATTTGAGAATTTCTTGGTCGGCAAAAAAGAAAGAAGGAAAGGCAAATGAAAAAGTATGTGTTCAGGCTGAAGGAAAAACCCCAAAATTCCAGTCATCACTCATCCTGCTTCATTTGGTGTGGGAAAGCTGCACAAATAAAAAGAGAATGAAAGGGAGGAGAATCAAAGCCCAGTTGTGCCTCTTTCAGTATTTCCAATGTGTTCCTGATGAAAAACCTCCTGTTTTCCATGAGGATTCCCTGAAGGGAGAGGGGAACAGGTCATCTTGTCACCTCCTGAGAATGCACTCCCAGTTCCACTGAGAGTATTTGAAAATCTCGGGCAAGCCTGTGTGTGTGAGGGAATCCAGCAGGACCAATGTATGAGGATGTTAAAAAGATCATTTTGAGAGATGAGAAAGCTCGAGAAATACGAATTAGTTTTTTGACAGCTGCAGTAAAACAGAGATTTGCACATTCTGGGTTGTTCCTTTGCAACACCAGAGCACAGAGGAGAACTACTAAAGCTGGATTTATGGTCTAAAGAAGTGCCCTGCACAATGCAGCTTTTATCATACAAATATCTGTATCAGATCATGCTAAATGTTTGATTCAGAAACATAATAATTTGCTTGAATGTCATGGCTTTTCAGATGGTGAGCTCAACCCAAGCTGGTCAATATTTCTGGTGTCTAGTTACCCATTGAGGAAATCTCTGTTTTAATGATGGTTTGCATCATGCTTTACTTATTAGAGCACTTTAAAGTTTGGTACAGTTTGTCAGGATGTAGAAAGTGGTCTCTGTATATGGAAAGAGATCCAAAATATGTCTGGCAAGAGAGCAAAACCAAAGGGAGGGGGAAAATCACAGCAAGTGCCAAACTTCAAGAAAATTTTAATCCAAATCTAAAAACAAACTGCACTTTCAAGTTGGTTTTTCCCCTCCCCATCTTCCAGTCATTTTTATCCATTAGAAAGGAAATGAATTACATCCGTATTTGAAAGGCATGGATTTGTGTGTCTTTTGTCTTCCTACCACACACCGTTTCCAGCCCCCTTAATACTTGGTTTCTGGGGTTGTGTCTTTCCTGATTTTCATGAATAGGAACTATTTAGGTGGCCTTATAGGAGCAGTTGCCCTCTAATTAATACTCCAGGCTTGAATTCAGGAGGCTCATCCCTTCACTGGGACCTCCTGCATGGCAAGAGGAATAAATTCCTCGGTTAATTGTCACTTGGGAAGAGTAAAAATACTTTTCCCTTTTCCCTGTATCACTGGTGGAGGGGATAAGTAGAGTCTGGGGAAAGCAACATCCCACCTTGCTCAGAACTTAGGGGAAAACTAATTGTTTCTTCCATGGAGTTTTTCTCTGCAGTTATTCCTGTGATAAGATGCATTTTGCAAAGGAGGAATACATTAATTAAGATTTTCAGCCAGCTCCAAGTTCCTCCAGGCACACCTTTCTCTTACTCCTTGTCCATAGGTCCAGAGCTTACCTTGGGGATCCTGGTGTTAGCTGGGCCCTCAGGATAAATGAATAATAAATTTAAACAGGAAAGCAAAGATGATTATTTAAAAAGTGGCACTGATTCAATTTCACCCCTGAACTAGTGAAGACTGGAATTTTGGGAGGAAATCCCATGGAAAGACCTCCTCTGTGCTGGCTGTTTCTTGCATTCTGCATAAGAATCAGATATCAGCTTGTGTCACATCCACGTCATGGGATCAGATGGATGTTTTGTGTGACCCTGCTGATTGTCTTTATGGGACACTCCAAATAAATGTGACCTTTGTCTATCCCTGCTAACCTGCTAAGTCACAAATATAAATACAAAGCCCTGTTTTTTGGGTATAGCTGTGCATGCAGTTGCTCACTGAGCTGCTGTATAGCCTGGATCCTGCATGTAAGAACTCACCCCAAAGATAAGCAGGGTTCCAGAAGCAGCTGAGCTGTGTTTGTGGTGTCACTCTTGCAGATTGATGTGCTGCCTGAGATCGTCGAGGCCGTGCAGGGGAAGGTGGAGGTGTTCCTGGACGGCGGGGTGAGGAAAGGCACCGATGTCCTCAAGGCTCTTGCTCTTGGTGCCAGAGCTGTGTTCATTGGAAGACCTCTGCTCTGGGGGCTGGCTTATCAAGTAAGTTAGAAAAAGCTGAAATGCGTGTTTTTAGACACCTAAACTCACTGTTCAGGCTTTTTTTTGTGCATGTACACAGGGAGCGTGTGTGATGGTGTCTCAGTGGGTCTGGGTGCATCCAGATCATCTGTTAAAATTTGCTATGACAAGAACTCAGGATTTACATTGGGGCATAAACCTTTTTTTGGCACGTGTGTATATGTATATCTATACCTCCACACATAATAGCTCACATTGTCTCCTCATCTCCCAGGGTGAAGAAGGAGCAAAAGAAGTTCTCCAGATGCTGAAGGAGGAGTTTCGCCTGGCAATGGCACTGACAGGTGAGGCATCAATATTTCCTCTCCGTAACCACATTTCCCCACAGCTTTCCTTTGCCCTGGGCAAGATGCTATAGCAACTTACAGGAGGGGAATGTTTGCAATATAAACAGGTTAGTCTGTGGGGAAATGGGGAGAGGACTTGTTATCCCTGCCTTAATAAAAGGGCAACTGGGTAGATTACATAAAAACAATAAATTTATTTTTTCTCACGAGGAGAGCAATAAATCCATAGAGAAGTAATGGCAAATGCTTGGTCACTAAGGGGTGGATTTTTTCTCACAGAAGGTAAATTTTTATGAGACAGATAAAGAAAAGGCTTAGAGAGGAGTTTCAACTGACATGTAACTTCTCCTCCAGGATGCCGGAGGGTAGAAGAAATCAGCAGGACACTGGTCCGGAGACATCAAGTGTTGTCTTCCAAGATTTAGGTCTGAAGACTTTGCCTCGTGTGTTGCCCGTTTTGCTTCCAGACAAAACCCAACTGTGTTTGCTCTGTGGGCCTCATCCTGCAATCCTGACTGAGAAGGCACAGCCTGTAGGACGTCACTTCCTGAAGAAAATACTCAAAGCAAATTTTACAGGTGTTTCCAAACGTTTTAGGCTCTTAAGGAAAGCTGCTGTACTGGGAGGTGTGATTAGAGATGGGTCTTGGTACAAGACTGGCACAGGAACTTCAAGGGGTTTTGCAACCAATGCTGATATTAATTTCTGTGCCTGGGAGTAACTCAGCTGTTAAAATGAAATTGTAAACAGGAATGTTTTGACAGCAAACAGAAATGCTGAAATTTAAAATGCAAAAGATACTTCTTGCTCACTGTTTAGAGAAACTAGACTGGAGATTGCAGAGATTAAATCTTGCTTTCTTATGAACAGAGTGTCATTTGCCTGGTGACTGTGCTAGGACTTTGTAAGCAGCTGGGCTTGTAGCACGTCGGCTGTAGGAGCTCAGAGGATTCTTAGTTGTAAAGAACCAAAGAACAAAGCAAAACAGGGGAAATTCTGCTGTTTAAGTGGTACAAGCCCCTTTGCAATCAGACAGCTGTTCTGTATGTGCATTGCACATAGGTCAGATCCTTGGATGATGCAAATCCTCGTAGCCCAAACCGTGCCGGCTGCACCCAGCTGGAGCTCAGAGTCACATTTCTCACCTGGATTCATTTGCTGACACTGGCAAGGGAAGGCTGATGCTACCTGGGAGAGTTTGCAGGATTTGCAGCCGCGTGCAAAAGAGCAACTTGAATAATTGAGGCATTAACCCATGGCTTGGGAAGGTCCCACTGGCTCTACTCAGTGTCCACGAACACCCCTCAGACAGATAAATCTTGGTCTTATTCACTCTGCATATGAGGAGGATGCAGAGATACCCAGGACCTGCACCTCTGTTCCCTGAACAATCCAAATACCCTCTGCAGTCAGGAGAAATTTGGCAATTATAAAAAGCCAAGTAGGTAAGACTCCATTATTCTCACCTTGGTTAAAACTAAGGCTGGCTCTTCACCTGTCTCACTTGTGGTGCAGGTGTTAAAAGTGTCACTGGGAGCAGGGAGAGGCCACTGCACAAAGGTTTTGAATATCTCGTTGTGGAAATTAAATGTTCATTTTTAAGGGAGATTAAAAAGAGAGAAAAAAGCCTTAATTTCGTGGTTTCACTGACATCAGAGGCTCCACCATTTGTTCCCCATCAGCCCCAGAAGGACTCGAGCGTTCTGACTCTCCTGTCTGAAATATCCCTCACTGAGCTTTGGAGGCAGCTCTGTAAGAAAATGATGGAATATTCTAATGTGAACTAAAGCTGGGGCTGGAACTCAAAATGGGGAGAAAACCCAAAAGGCCACATGCTTGCCCTGCAGTTGTAAAAATCTGTGCTCTTATTTACTCCAGAAGGGGGTGTGTTGTGTGAGGGTTGCGTAGCAACAAAATAAAGTTTATCTGTGCAAGGAAATATGAATGTTTCTCCGAGCCCAGAGAAGCATAATTTCTGCTGTTTACTGCACTTATCATTTCTGTTGCAATGTGGACTGTGTCAGATGTCAATTACGGACTAACTTGGGAGAGACTGTTTATTTGAGGTAATATAAATGTTACTTAAAAGATAGAGGCATAATATCTTATGTTTACATGGTTAAGATCTATTTCTAAAGTTTAGAAGATGCAGTTTCCTGTCTTTGCCCCAACCAGATTCAAGGAAAGTGCTGAAACTCTGTGGTTCAGTAGAAGTTCTGATGGTGAGGAAACTGGGTTTGTCACTTGTGTGTAATTAACTATTTCTAGTTCCTCTGGGAGAGTGGATTTACGTTGTTTTTTCCTGCTTGTTATCTGAGAATTGTCTGACTGCCTTCCAGTTCAACCCTAGTAAGACTAGACATGCATTAAACCCCAAAATTAGAGCCAAATACTGAAAGGCTGTGAGACAGTGTTAGCAGAAATGAAATTATTTTGCCTGGTCGAATTCTTTTTTAAAAATATTCCACAGGGAAGAGAATTTCTCTTGATTTTGGGACAACCAAACACAACTGCTTGTGGAAATTATTAAAAAAAGAAAAGATAGGAATTCTGTTTGGTTTTGGGTTAGAAAGGAGAAAGGCTGAGTGCCCCTGACCATTTTAAAAGCTAAATATTGTGCAGGCTAAGAAAAAATTTACCTCTCAGTTGCTTCACGTGGTGAAGCTGAGAAAAAAACAGAGCACACAGAGCAGGTGGTGATGGATCTTCCTACACTTATATAACAGAAGAAAATAACAGATATGTCAAGAAGAAAATTATTTGCCTTTAAGTATCAAGTGAACCCTTTTTGGAAGCATCCCCACAGAGTTGTCTCCTTGGCCCCAGTGAGCCCACAGAGCTTGGCATTCTCCACAGGATGTGGAGAAACCACTCAGGAGATCTGGAGAGGCTTCAGCCCTGGTTTGGGGGCTCAACAGCTGGACTCAAGGCACCCTTTTTTTAACAAGAAGTTCTAAAGGAATCAGCCTGTTTCAAAGTGACAAGGTCAGTGAAAGAGCCTGTGATATTGTCTGGACATCTGGTAGATCACACCAAGGCGGGACATGCAGGGAGCAGGGGCCTCCTAAGAAAAACTAATGAACTTCTCCGAAGCACCTTGAGCTGCAACACATGGGTGGTTTGTGCCCAGGGAGCAGGTTTGGCTGTGAGGGGAATGCATTTGCCCTGAGATGCTGTTTCACTGAGCAGAGGAGAGCACAGAGGTGCAGCACTGCAGGCACGGCTGAGCAGAAGATGGTCTAAGTCAGCTGAGGGCTGTGAGAACATTGACCTCTCAGATAAAAAGCTTCAGGACAGATTTTACCCTCTCACTTGCCTGTTAGCCCTTTGAAGCAGAGACCTGCTGCTTTTTGAATGCTTGGAGCCTGCACACACAGGGTGGAGAATCCAGTAAGTAAATAATAGGAGTCATAATTCAGTGCAGTGGAGCTGAAGAGCTGTGAAAGACATGATCTGTTTTCTTGTGACCTCCACCTCTCGCTGTGACTCCGGGCCACGTTATTGTGTTTTATTTTTACCGGTGGCCAAGTCAAACAAACAGCTCTGGAACTGGTAAGAACTCCACCTCCACCCCCAATTTTTCAGGTTGAGCATGAAACTTGTCTGTCTTCCTGGGAATTTCTGAAGATAAATAAACAGACACTTAGAGTAACTGGCTTTGATAAATGGGCAGTGTAGGTCGGGGCCTGTTGGATATGCAGGAGACTCAAAGATGAGGCAGAGCTGGGGAAGTAGGCAGGAATGGCTCTGCTTTTCTTGGCTTCTCAAATGGTTTTCAGGCTGAAATCAAATACTTGAGAGCACGAGGAAAGCTGGCTTCTGAAGTCATGATTTTGCACTGAACCTCACTGTAAGGATATCTCTTATAAAGCTACTTTTGATGTGGAAATTTGGCTCCAAACCACACTGAAGACCATTATAAATAACCACTTCATCACAGGACACACAGAAGTTGGCTTCCTTGAACGCTCCTAGAAAGCAAGCCTAACCTTATTGAGCCATAACCTCAGCTCGTGTAAATCAGAGAAGCTCCATTGACTTCATTAGTTTGTGCTGATTTACACCAGCTGTGGCTGTGGCCCACAATACAGCAAGATACGTCAGCTTTTAAACTCTGTCACTGGGTGTTGAACAAAACTGTTTTTAAAACAAGACTGGCAAGCCCAGATTGAGACCCTAATGAGAGGCAGCGCTGTAATTGTTTCATGATGCCCTATATGCTCCATTTTGTTTTCATTTTTGCCTTGCTTCTGTTTTTCTTATCTCCTGCCAAACAGAGGGAGAGTACCACATATGTTACACTCATAACAAAGATGTTTTGCTGCTTTGAGAACATGTCCTCCAGATGCAAAATGCCTTTTGTGTTGGAGTTCAGCTTCCTCCTTTGCATAGGTAGGTTGTGCCAACATAAGAACACCCCAGAGGGGCCAGCCCTGTGTTATTCCAGGGCCTGGAGCTCTGGAAGGGGCACCCACAGGCTGTCCCAGCTGAACATGGAAGATATGATTCCTCCTTAGGGATTTACAGCTAAGTCATTGTTTCAGATGGGCAGGATGAACCGTGTCTCAGGAATGCCCTGAGAACATCAGTCCCTCTCCTGTGTCCCAATCCTGCAGGGAGCTCAGGTCATTAACCCCACGGAGCAATCAGCTGCACTGGAGGCACCTTCCCGCTGTGGAAGGCTGGGAGATGCACACAGCTGGTTTATTCAGCCAAGGGGGAGATGTTCCAATAACCAGCCTGGCAGTGATTAATGTTGGTTGTTGTTTTATGACAGCAGGTCAAGGCAGCCCTGTGCTCTGCAGAGATGGTTTTCTGCAGGCAGCAGCCTCTGCTCAACAGTCAGAAGGGTCAATTGACAGGCACAGGAAGAGAAAGTCTCTCTAAAGTGGGGGTAGAAACAAACTGAGTCCCTCAGCCAAGTCCCTTAACTTTCCATTTCACTACCTTAATTCACTGTTCTCCATGAGGGAGGTAACTCTGGGGTGGACAACACGTATCACAAATACTCAATAACCATGGGGAAGGTCCACAGGTGAACCACAGGGCAGAGGCAGAGCTGGGCCACAGCAGAGCCTTTAACCTGGGCATTTTAACTTGCAGAAGGTGAAGCTCCTCGTACAAGTGAGACTATACCTTATGCTCTGCCTCTTTGCCAAGCAAAACCTGGCCGTGGTGGCTTTGCAGTATGGGAATGGAAGACCCCTTATTTCTTGCTGGTTTTCTAAAATCCAGTAGCATAGCATGATTTTAGTTCTCTTCCCTCCCAAGTCCCTTTAGTAGTATACTAACCCCTTTAATTCTCTGTACTGTGTTTAATCAGGTTTTCCTGTCAGGAGAACTGAAAGTAGTGGATTTAAAACGTTCTGTTTTCATTGAAAGGGTTCCTGCAGACCAAGTATTCACCATTAGGTTTATTTCATGTGAGCTTTGTTTAATTTTCAAGAAGAGTCACAAAGACTTCATAGGAAGGTGTGAAGATCCTGCAATAAGGTAACATAAATATGTATAAATTGAGCCATTACACATTTTCAGGATGTGTATTTTACATATTTCTACTTGGTATGGTCAGTAAGTAAGTTCAGCATGTACTGTTACCCAGAAACAGGTAACAGGACCCAGAAATCTTGCATGGATGTGAGAGAAAGAGTTTTCTTAACAGGTAAGACCTTAATGCTCATCAGAGGTGGGAATTCAAACAGCAGGATCATCTCTCATACCTAAGCTTCCTCTGGGTCTGCTCACGTGTTCTATCAAAGGTAAGAGGTTGGAGAGTGTAGGAAGGGTATCTATTATAATTTTAATACAAATTGTTACTGACTTTGGAGTTAGTTACACATCTGCAGCCTTCCCATCAGGTAGTTAAGAGCAGCAAAAATTACTGAATTTGGTATAAACAAATGCCTTTTGTCAAGCTTAAGTCTCTACCCAGGAAGCTGGAAAAAGCAAAAAGCACATTCATACAAGGAACTCCAGTGGCAAGCTTTTGGAAAGAGTTAGAAAAATTTATATTAGGAAAAGGGAACTCGGTCACAGTCTCAGGAAAGCACAGCTGAATATATCTGCAAATAAAGGGTGAGCTGGCACTAATCCACCTCCTTTCCTTACTGCCTCCTGGTGAGCTTGTTCCACAGCTCCTGATCCATGGCTGCAGGACTGAGTGTGCCAGTGTCCCTCTCCTTGTTATGGCATCACATCTCACCACAGCCTGCATGTGCTGCTGTGTCCACATCAGCCTTCACTGTGAACTCCTTGGGTGTGATCTCACAGGGAACCTGGAATGAGAGAAAGGCCTGGGACCTTCGGGTCTTTGCTCTTGGGAAATTCTTTCAAATGAGGTGTGGGTGTTGGTAAAGGGCTTTTGGCCAGAAGGTAAGAGCTACTCTCATTTTGCAAGAGCCCCCTACCCAGGGTTAAAGTTGAAGCCTAGTAAGTGTGGCTTGCCAGATGGGAGAGAGGAACCTGCACAGGTGGGACTTCAGTGGCCTGTGGTGCTTCAGCAGCACTTTAGGGCAGTAGAGAAAGCACCAAGTGCCTCCCGAAGGTCCCTGCTTCCCAGGCTGCACATCACCTGTAGCCATGGTAAGGAAGCTGGAAAGGAGACTAGCAAAGACCTTCAAGTGCTCTTGCCCCCAGCACGCTCCTCGCTCAGCAGTGCTGTCCCGGGCTTGCTATGATAGAATTTCTGCTGTATGGGTCATGCTTTGGAGTCAGTAAAGAAGCCCACTGCCATCACAACATTCTTCCACTTCATCTGTTTAGATGCTGATACAATCTTTGTACAAAATGTTTAGGGCTAAATTGTGAGCTAGCACAGCTCTGTTGCAATCTGGGGAGTTGTACTGACCTATGTCAGCTGAGAATCTGAACCTACAGGCTCAGCTCTCCCTACCCTCCCAAGGGACACTAAAGTTTTCACTGGTTTCACTGGAAGTTTTGGTGTATCCCATCAAGTCCATAGTATTTGAATCTGTGGGACTTGCAACTGTCATGTGAGCTGCTTGATTGTCGCTTTTAGGAGGGATTTTGAGGCCCCAGCCGGAGCAAAGCAGCAAGTTCTGCAGTGAGGTTGTGATGACTGCAATTTGGCAAGGCCAAGCAGTCACCTTCTAAATGCTGCTGGTATTTCCCAGACAAACTTGCCCTGTTACAGAATTGCTGCTGAACCCCAGAATGGTTGGGGTTGAAAGGGACCTGAAAGCTCATCCAGTTCCAAGCCCCCTGCCATGGGCAGGGACACCTTCCACTAGACCAAGTTGCTCAGAGCCCCATCCAATCCATCTTTTGTGGATAGAAAAATGAACAGCCCTGGTGCACGACATGCACACTTCAATGTATAAACAAGCCAAGTATCTTATGAGCCCTGTGCTTCATTTTCCACGTTATTTATCCATAAACTATACCTTAACTGGATTCAGTCTTTAGCTTTTCATGCTCTCCCTGTTAGCCTGGAAGACTGCCCCAGCTGTACAGCAGACCTAAAAGGCATCTCTGAGAGTTCCAGCTTGTGTTCTGGTGATTCAGTGGTGCCAGAGAGACTTGGAAGACCTTCTGGTGCATCATTAACAGTGTCTTCTCCTGTTAGTCTATGGACAGTCACTTGCAAGTGGTTATGTGTAGGTTTGTAACTGCTGCAGAGCAGATTACAAAACCACACAGGGCCAAAATAATTCGCTGGCATGTTAATGAACAGTCAGCCCAGTCAGTGCAACCATCTGCCTGCTCTGCTTTCTATCAGCTTCAAGTGTGTTGGGTTTGGGTGTACGTGTCCCCTCAGCAAGCATAAATCCATACTTTTGATCTATCACAGGCAGGCCCTTTTACCATAAAGATAAAAAGATAAAAAAAGTATTCCTTTTGATTCTCAATCCTTTTCCCATTATTGCTCTGATATGGAAGGGAGTTGTATTGTCAAGTTCTTACAGAGGATGTAAAGTGCATCCAAAGAACAAGGAGCTGTAGAGCGCATCCAGCCCCCGGGCTCGTTTATTAATTTGTGTTGCTGTTTACTGATGTGTTTGGAAATCTTCAGTGCTATGATGAGCAGAGATGTTGGCTGCAGCATGGAAGTGTGTCCCAGCCAACACTGTGGCTGCTGCCATGCTCTCTGGAGCTGTGATTGCAGCACAGCTGTGCCATTCTGACAGAATCTGTGCACTGCAGAGTTTACCTTGGAGGATTTGTATTGCCTCTACCAGAAGCGTTTTGGCTATTAATACAGGACAATTAATATGTTTATTGCTATGTCTATTGATATATGGGAATGCAGGAGAGAATGTCCTACTCTAGAGTCTTTTTCAGTCTCACCTTCCCACCCTCTTGGGAAAACAACTAAGGAGAAATTCCTTGAAGTTTCTCTTTCCTTTTTTCCTTGGAATTGGCGTACACTCTGTTCCCTGCTGCCTCACTGGCTGTGGGAAGGTGTCACCGTGATTCATTTTTTCCCTCTTGTTTTGGTTCCTAGCGCTGGCAGCAGTTAGACCGTCCTGCGGTGCTGGGTCATCATGGAAAAGGCCAGAACAGCTCATCCCAATATTTGTGTGTTCAGTGAAGTGTGGCAATTAATTACTGTTCACTTCCACTGTCACAAAGACGCTTCCGTTGCCCCAAGAAGATGCTCTCAAGCAGCACAATAGTATGTAAACAGCTGATAAAAACAGGGTCAGCAGCCTAGGAAGAACTAGAAGCCTAGGGATTTTTGGGTGTGGTGTAATTTGCTGCAAGGTACTTGGTCCTGGTTTGGAGGTGACATGATTTTGGGGCTCCTTCATCTCAAAACAGACACACAGGATCCTCCGGTATTAAAAGCAAAGTGTGGGGGTTTTTTTTTTTTTTTTTAGCAGCAAGGGTTATTAGTGTTGGAATGTTCCCAAGGGATGTGGTAAATTGTCCTTTGTAGTATTTAAATGAAAAATAGATGGGTTTTGAGAAGATATGCTCCATTTTGGCCAAAAACATTGGAGGCTTGTTGGGTAAATAGTTATAGCTTTTTCATGGTCAAAATCAAATGAGATGATTGATTGCAAGATCTTTAAAACTTCCTAAGCCTATCACTTTCCTTTGGTTTTGATGTTAATTTATTTATTTATTTATTTATTAATTAGACAAGATAAGGGTAGTTTGCATGATTGATCTGCGCAACCCAAGCTATGAAAAGGTTTTTCCAGGGCCTTGATCCTGAATGGTGCTGAGCCTCTTTGTCAGGACTTCCCAACACCTCTGGGCATTTAGGATTTTTAAGCCTTTAAGACCCAGTGATGCTTTGGCTTAAGGTCCCCATCTGGGTCCATCACTACAGCTCTTTTGGCTGGAAAGGTACCTTGCTCAATTAAAGTCAATAAAGCTCTGTACTGTCACCTTGTTTCTTTGACATGTCTGCTTTTGACTTTGCTGGTGTGGCTACATCAGATGTCTCCACTGTTCTGCTGACCCGTGGTAGGTTTGAGAGCGTAATTCCAGGCTTTGTGAGAATGGAACATTCTTAAAGCAGCAGCCCCTCGCTAATCTGTAGAGAGAAAACACGTATGACAGGCAGTGGGGATTCCATTTGTCAGGATCCAAGGTTTAAGGCAGGCTTAAAGGAGTCTTATTAAAAGTGTTTTCCAGTGCATGTGGCTCCTTCTGACAGCACCCAGGTGGTTAAGAAACCAGCATTAAGAATAAAAGCCGTTTCTCTTTTCTGCACAACAAATGGTTCAAGTGTCTGGTATTCGATTCAGAAAGGAAACCTGCAGCAGTCGTGTCCCCTGAAATAAACCAACCAACATTTTGAGCTGCCAACACTTCTGGCTATTACGTCAAGGCATCGCAAAGTTTAAAGCATAGCAGAGTAATATATATATTATTTTTTTTTCCAGTAATCCCAGGGTAAATATTAGGTAGACAGCATTTCTGCTTTGCGCATTAAAAACCCGACTGAATTTGAAAAGCCTGCAAGTGCACTTCGGGGATTTCGGAAAGTGTCGTTTGACCATGAGCTAAGACCAGAAGCTGCCATTTTGCAGATGGGGCAGGAGGGAAAGGCTTTGGCCTCATTCATAACTTCACAGCTACTGCAAATATCAGCTGATGAATATTTATGTTATGACTGGCAGAGGCCCGAAAGGCAAAGGGGAGGGGGGGGGAAAGAGTGGAGGGGGAAGCTTAAGTTAGGAAAATGGTTGTCTGATCTCTGTGGGATTTCTTTACCAACACTTTCCATGCTTGAACAGTAGCTGCTGAATGAAATCATTATGTACCGAGCCCCTGTGCAGGAAAACAAGGTTTGTCAAGATTCTGTTCGTTAGCACCTCGTACTTTGTTTGAACCTTGGACATTTGCTGGGCCCTGTAGAGGGAAACTTTTTTTAATTTCAAATCAAACACTGTACAGGGTGGGCCAGTTTTATTTAGCCATGGTTTAATTAGTATTGTACTTGAATTTTAAAGAAGCAAAAGAGGTGAGTGCCATTCCTCTACATAATTTCGAAGTAACGTGTTTCTTCTTATTTTTATTATCTCAAGTCACTCACTGAGAGGGGGAAAAAAAAAAATCCCAATCTCTTCCTTTTGCCTTCAACAGGCTGTAAATTAACAGCAAGGAGGAACTTTCAATAAAGTTCACCAACATGACTTCACTGTTGGGATGAATCAAGCCCAGGAAGGAAACCGGCTGGAATGAGGAAAGACTGTAAAGGCAGCAAGGGCTTAGCAAAGGGATGGTGGCTGTGGGCGGGCGGGCTGAGCCCCTCCACGGGACCACAGGGTCGGAAAGCAGCAGGTTGGGGCTGCATGAAATGGAAACTTAAATAAATAAGGGCAGGCAGCCCGAGTTAGAAACTTAGAAAAAAAAAATAAAAATCAAAGTGCCCACAAGCAGCTGGTCACATCAGAAAATCCTTCCCCCAGGGGCTCTGCAGACTGACCAGGCTTTAGAGGAGTAGGGAAAAACCTGGATTTTGACTATTGTACTTCTTCAGAGAATTCCCTAAACTCGGCGCTAACTTGTCTGCTGTTTCTCCGGGTAGGTGGCTTTTCTTATACTGCTTATTTAGAGACAACTCGCGCCTTTACAAGAAAAAAAAAACAAAACTAAACTCCAGGAAAAGCCCACGTGCAAGAAACCACGCGAAACCCCTTCCCAAACTCTTTCTACTCCTTCCCACTCCGTTGGGAGATCCCCGTGTGTCCTACTTACAGGAACCAGCAGATGGTGCTGCAACACATCGAGTTTTTATGTCCCTGGAAAGGGAAAACTTGGGATAGACGTACTCGGGGCTGCCTCTGGCCACCTCCAGCCCCTGAGGTAAACCGCTTCCCGCCTTCCCCCCACGGCAGTCCAGTGCGATTGCAAACGCAGCCGGTGCAGCTCCATTCCCGCCCCGGAGGGAATTTTCTCCGTTATTTCCAATTATCCGAAGCAGTTTCTGGGGAGGGGGGAGAGGTCTTTGGGACTGAGGAGAAGGTGCCTGGGGAGGGTTGCGGGGGCAGCAAGGCAGCCATGAGCCTCTCACGGTGAGGGCGTTGGCGGGTTCCCCTCAGAGAGGGCGGCCATGTTTCACTCCCTCCCCGCCACTTTGGTGCTGCTGGGTTTGCGTCCGCAGCTTGGAACGGAGGTGCTTAGGGCGCAGGGAAAGGCCAGTTTTTCCTCAAATATTTTAAAAAAAAAATCTCAAACCCCACCCCTCCAAGAAATAATGGGGAATTTGTGCCTAGCCCTGCTGCCAGCCCTGCAGGAATCTTGGGGTGCTTCTCCCTTCAGCGGGGCCGCCCAACTGCTTCCTCTGGTACCTACCTGCAGCCTCGGAGGTGAAAATAGTGAGGAAAACCCTCCCCAAAAAAGGGCGGGAGAGAGACCCGGAATTTGGAGTGAGGTGCAGAAACACCCACAAGGCACCAGGAGCAAGCAGGGCATGCTGAAAACGTGCAGGGGGACTCCGCAAAACGTGGCGGGCTGAACCACGACCGGCGTGGATGCGGTGCGTTATTTTTTTGTAAGTTACAGAAAAAGTTATGTGAGATAAAAGGCAACTTCTTGAAACATTTGCTGTTTATTTTGTGAGATTGCCCCTCCAGCACCTGGTGCCCTGCGAACCGATGATGTGCCATGAGGAGAAAGGGCTGAGGAGCTGCTGAACGGCAGCAGCGAGGGAAGGCACAAATAGGGAGGCACAAGTTAGGGAGGGATTCAGAACAACTCCGCGCAGCTGTTTTTGTTATACCACCGAGCTGTAAAGTTGAAAAACGATTTGAAAAGCAAGGGATGTGCCGGGAGTACTGGCGTGTCCCGCTTATGGGCGCTTGGGGCATTCTGTGTAAATTGAACTTTTTTCCCCCCCGTTTTCTTGGATGGCTTAATATCACAGCGGTGGAAGGGAAGAGCAACAACGCGCTTGGAGTGTGGAGCCTTTTCCTGATCCCTCTGGCACCGAACTGCACCAGAGTGAGCTGAGGACAGAGGCAAAGCCCGGCTGCTCCCTGTCTTTTCGTTGCTGTAATCCCAAGTGTGGAGGCTGCACCTGAGAAGGCCCTCAGGGTTTTTTTTATTTAAAAACAGAATAACCAGCTGGGACAAAAATAATAAGTTATGCATAATTTACTGGATGGCAGGGGAGTGAGTGGAGGGGCCTTGTTGGAGCTGGAACGATTTGCACCCAGGGAATGTCTGGACCAGTGGCTGTACCCAGAGGTTTGCACAGTGATGCTCCTCTGACGGCACTTGCAACCCCCAGGACCGAGACCACCTACATCCCTTTCACAAGTAAATAGCAATCTACAACTTTTCTTTTCACTTCAGGTTTATTTGATAATTTTAAGTCATGGGCGTGTGTGGAGGTTTCTGGTTGGGCTTTTTTTTGTCTGCTCGGTAGCCTTCTGGGAAGGTGACCCATTTGTTTCTAACCAAAAGCACCTAGGAAAACCTGCCCCACAAGAGAAGTTATTCGTCTCAGTGAGGGGGCAAAAGGATGGAAAGACAATTACTGTGTCTTGTGAGTAATATAATACGTGGCTCAAAACATTAAGCAAGAGTGCTGACGTGATAGCCTCATCCCCTCAACGTGAATTCAGGCTGAGGCATCAGGCTGAAATGTGAAGTAGTTCCTCTGAAGCCAGGTTGCTGTGGCTTTGCATCCAAAGCCGCTGGCATTGGAAGTTAGTCCATAACCTAGAGGAAATGGAGCTGTTTAAGGAGCTTATTCCTCTTACAAACACAAAATTGAGAGATCCCCTCTGTAGTCTTTATGTTTTGATTTAAGGGGTAGAAGGTGGATTTCACAAGCAGCCTTGGAGTGTCAGGACCTGCAGTTGCACTGGAGGGTCCTGCTGTGGCTCAGACAGGATGGACTTTAAAGACCATCCAGTTCCAACCCCCTGCTGTGGGCAGGGACACCTTGCACTAGAGCAGGGTCCCACCCAGCCTGGCCTCGAGCACTTCCAGAAGCTGAGCTCTGTGCACAGGACAAATGATTTTTTTTTACCTTGACATATTTATATTTCAGAACGTGGCTGTCTGAGTGACGATAAAAATAATTATTCTATTGGAAAATTGGAAAGTTACGGGGAAATTCATTAAGTGTCCTAGAAAACTCAAGTTTATTTTCATAGAATGAGAAAAAAAAATAAGAAGAAGTTGTATTTGCCTGCTGTGGTTTGCTGGGTACTTCTGGACAAAGGTGATGTTGCAGTCCCACTGAGGCAGGGGCCCTTTGCTACTTAATTGTAGTGCTGTCAGCTGAAAAAGGGTACACTGAGAAAAGAGGATGCACTCTTGCTGCAGTTAATGCCTCATTACCCTGTTCCTGTTCAGGAGTGGTCTCCCTTGTTCCATCTGTGCTGGAGCATCTCACTGAACCATTAGTAGCAATTTTTTTTGGCTGTATGTGCTGAGGTGAGTTTGCTTTTGGAGCTGTCTGCATTCCCTTGGTTTCTCTCCCTCCTGTGCAAAGAGGCACTAATGTGGGTGATGCTCTTGATATTCTGTATCTAAAAAAGAATACGCTGCAAATACTTCCTGCACATAAAATGTTTCAAAATTACACATTGCAAGCATCAGTTTGAAAGAGGGAAGAAATTCAGACTTAAAAAGGATCCCTCCTTGTCATTCCTCTCTTCCCTCTCTTCCCTCTTCTTCCCCTCCAACTGTGCATTTATGGGTTTGGGCTCTGAGCTTGAGCACGGAGCTGTTTCATTTCTTCAGGCAGCAGATCCGGAAGGAAGGGGAGCTTTAGGTAGATAAACACGGATTTTGTTGTGGCAACACTGTGGCAACAATGTGGCAGCGGGTTGCAGAAAGTGCCTTGGAAGGGTGTGGGCTGGATCCTCCTGCCCTGGGGGCTGCCCAGGGGCTCAGCTGCTCAGGAGGGTTTAAGGGGTTGTGGTCTGAGTCGGGACAGACGGAAGGTGAGCGAGCCCAGCTGGGAGCTGATGTCCCCGAGAAAAGAGTGGCTTCCTCTGGTGTCTGGTGGCTGATTTCACACTTACTTCAGAGCCAGTCACAGGATGTAGCACATTTGGGTGACTCCTGTATCACTGTGCTGCCCTAGACCATGTTTTCTTAATGAAGCATCGTTTCCCAAAATACGCTGCCGCCGTACCATGTTTTGGAATAGGGTAGCAAATACTGCTTTGTTTGTCAACTATGGGGCGTACTGGGGATGGCAAATGATTCATTGCCCAGCAAGCGAGAATTTAACTTGTAAGAAATGTCTGTAGTTGGGCTTTTAAAATCCTGCATTTTATGTTCAGGAGTCTTGTGAGAATGATAAGAATTTGGATGGATTTTCACAGAGGAGGTGGTTAAGGTACGTGGGAGATTAGTCTTCTAACACCTTGGCAGATTTGGCCATGATTTTGTGCAGTCAATGTAAAAGAAAAATAACTTGTGGCTGTGATTTTATTTCTGATTTCAAGGAAGGTTAATTTTATACCTTGCTTCAGGATGTGACATGCACGGTTGTTACCCCCGAAACTGAATAAAAGCAAAGCACATGGATTTCGGTTTTCTTCTGGAAGTCCATGAACTGTAGGGGATCACAATATACTAACCTCCCATCCGGGAAAGTGTTGTGTGGTTTGAGGTTTTATTATAGACATTTACTACATCTGTACTCAGGGTAGATTCATGTTTAAGTGGCAGCCCAGCAAGGCCAAAGCCAGGTGTTAGGATGTGGCATGGGTGACTCAGTAGGTGGTACACTTCCTTCTCTGTCAACATTCAATAAGTGTCCTTGTGTGGTGAGGGATGGATCAGCTCTTGGCTGACATGGAAAAAACCAAACTAAGGCTTTGGTACTTGTACAGGAAGGTCCTCTGGGAAGGACAGAGATTATTCAGGCTGCTCAGTTGTGACATGGCTGGGCTTTCTGGGTCTGGGAAGCAAGAACTGGATTTAATTGTGCTGCTGAGCTGAGCATTTGGGCTGGAAAGGGCCAGTCTGGATGGTGCTGCCATTCCAAATCTCTGGTTCTCCAGTGCTCAGACCCTGTCGAGAGGCACAGGAGAGGTCTCTCCACTCTCAGAGGTTTTCCTGCAGCGAGCTTCCAAATGCAGGGATAAAGCTGTATATCCCATAGTTCTGAACCTCTCTGAAACCTGCCAGGGCTCACAAATGACCAAAGCATGCATGAGTTCTGTTCTGCTTTAAAAAGAAAAGAAAAAAAGTAAAAAAAAAAAAGTAAAAAAAAAGTAAAAATCACATCTTGGAGCAGTAAAAATGTTTTTTCACCTTAAGGATTGTTATTTCAAAGGATATTTTCTTAGTGACTGAAAAAGAAACTGGAAATCCCATATTATTTCTCCTTCTCTCCCTCAGCCAGGTCCTTTCTGTGCCCAGAATTTTATCTGGTGTGAGGAAAAGGCTCCCTGGATAGACTGAGAGATGTTTGAAGGCAGCATTTAGGGGGTGTTTGCCACCTGGCCCCAGTGTAGCTGGTTGGCTGCTGGGATGGCACATCCATTGTGGATGGCACAGCCAGGGGTTTTCTTTTCCAAACTCTGCTTTAAGGAACAGAGGAGGGAAATATTAGAGAATTTAGCTGTAAAGTGGAGAGAATGGTACTTCTGAAATAAGCACAGAAAAGTAAAGAGGTAGCTTGTTCTAACACACAGTAAGATACAATTGTTTCTCTTTGGCTACAACTAGACTGCAAACATGGAATTGAGAGCAAAACTGAGAGTCCTGACAGAATGAAAAACATCTCTGAGCTCAGTTCACATTTAGATTGTGCTTTATTGTAGCCACAGAAACAAAAAAATCTTTATCATAAGTTCCGATTCTGCGGCAGTTTTACAACAAATTCCACCTTCCATATCTCCAGAGTTACGTTTGGAGGCTTCAGTCTTGTAAGAAAAAACCCACTACTCTTCTGTGTAAGGGTTCGAGCATCATTGCCTGTCGAGATTACAGGAGGTAGATGTTTCTTCTTCCTGTGGAAATGGCACTTTTTTTAGTACATGAACTCATTAAATGGGATTAGGTAGTGTTACATTAGTTTCAGAAAAAGGTATTTTGTCTTTGTGAATCCTTGTGTGGCCTCACTGGAAATCTAGATGTCCTAAATGTTTGTGTAACCCATGTAAGCTGTAGAGACCTTAGAGAGCCCTATTGAGTGCCTACCTGTGCTTAACCAATTTTGAAAAGCTGATGCTCAGTCTCCCTCTGAGCACCTCATTTGCACTGTTCTGTGCTGAGATAAAGACAGACCCTGACAAATGTTGTTCTGTTCTTTCTTAGAGTTATCAATTTTCTCCACTTCCTTGAAATGGCCCACAGAGAAATATTTGCTGATTAGTGGAAATAAACTTGATACATTTTCCCCCTGTGTTTTATAAACAAAATAAAATGCATTAGTTGTGCAACTTGAAAATATTTATTAAAAAACCTGTTGTTTTTGTTTTTTTCTACACTCAGGCAGGCAGATAAGAAGCAACAGCAGCAGTGAAACGTTGCAGGTGAGTATCATTTACGCTTTTAAGAAAGAGGAGGGGCATTTTATTTTCCTGAGGAACTTCTGTCACTTTGAAAAGCTGAAAATCTTTTTGCTGGGTGGATTTTAGCCTTTCTGATGGAAAGTTGCAGTTTGGTATGGAAAGCAAAGCCCTGCTTTGGGGGGGACCGGACTGAGGGACATACAGGATGCTTTACATGGAAAAATTTCCTACTGGTCCACACATTCAAGAGAAACTGTTTTTAATGAGTTTCCCAAGTGACAGTGAAGTTATTTCAGGAATTCTTGTGCAGGCAGAGCATCCCAGGACTGGCACGTGGCTGTGTTCTTTGCAAGCTGGCCAAATTGAAATTATTTTTAAGACAAGCAATTTTCGTTCCCAGACTCCTTGTGTCGTGCAGGAGCAGCCACAAAATACCTTGTTTTCAATAATATATTTACTGTTATCTCTAATAACTCTTGTAATGTGAGACCTTCTGTTGAGCTGTGTGATCTAACAGCTGGGATTGCTGAGGACTTGCTGTAAAAAAAAAAGCACTGGTGGTTTTTGCAAAGAATGAAAGTGATTCATAGCAAAGTTTCTACGTGATTTGAAGGTAGTTTGTGTGCTTTCTCTCTCTCTGGGATTTAAATGGTTCCCAAATTTCCAGCAGAAGGGCCTCGTGGCAGTTGCAGTTGTGTTACCATCAGAGAGAGCAGAGGTGAAATGAATGTCTGGGTTAACCCCCGAGGATCTCACAGGGAAGCAACAAACCTGGTGTCCTGGCACATTGTGAATTCCCTGGATTTACTCTAAAACTTGCCAGTGCTGCTTGAGCTTAGTGTTGAGTTGGTGCTCACCTTCCAGTGCCCAGGGGGTCCTTCCAGTGGAGGTGAGGAGCACCGGGAGGCGAAGGAGTGGGAGCCCGTAGCTGACAGACCCTGTGCAGCTGCAGGTTTTCAGCTCTTCCTCTCACTCATCTATCTGTGGGATTTGTGGCGTTGGGGATTCCCAGGACCTTGGGATTTCGCTGGGAAAGGAAAGTTTTAAAACTTACCGTCATTTATTTATAATTATAAATAGTAATAAAAGCAGAGGCAGTTTCTGGGCTCAGTATGTTCCTCACTGCAGGATTTCCCCCTTGACGCCAATCTCTGTTCCAGGCTGCCCTCCATTCCCTTTCTGCACTAAACATTCCCTCCTCCAAACACTCTAACCCTGTGTTGCTTCCAGTAGCTCAGTTGCACTGCTGTGTCCATCCCACTGTCTCTCCCACTCCAAGGCCTCTTGCACTATTGCTGTGCTCTGATGGGGAAAGATTTTAAGCAAAGAGCCATCCAGAATATTTAAATTAATCTATAAATTAGGCTCAGAGAAGTGACAGCCAAGTATGCAGTTTCTACCTGTTTCCAAACAAACCCTATGTTTTCTCAGAGGTTTTGGAGCAAGTTTTGTAGGCTGAGTATGGCAAAAAGCAGTGGAATCAGCAAATACTGATCTTTATGATAGAACAGGATATCGTCTTTAGTAATTGTGGCCCAGGTCAGGTGCTCTTGATCTGGAAAGAAAATCAAGTTAATTTGCCTCCTAATGTGATCTGGTATTTCTTAACATCTGATATCTAGGAATAGATGTCATGTCAGAAAACCACAAAGTTAGGACCAGAAAAATTTCATGGAGGTTTTAAAACAGAATAGCTCTTTTCTTCCTTTTTTTTTTTTTTTTCACTTGGGCCAAAATCTTGCAATATTTTTAAAATATAAAAACATTTTTTGTAGTTGTATGGTAATATGGATCTGATCATTGCCTGGAATAAGGAATCAGATCTCAAATGCCTTGTACCTGAGTGGTTATTAAAAAGCGTGGGCAGTACATGGGTTTGAGCTTTACTGATTCACACCAGAAGAGCATTTGGACATTTAGTGGCTTGGGCTAGTGTGGGCTTGTATAAGACTAGTGTGGGCTTATATAAGACTAATCTGGACTTATACAGGACTAGATTCTTTTGAATTCAAGTTTCTGCCTCAGAGAAAGAGCAGAGCTGGAGTTCTTACATCCTTGTCATGAGAAGCCTTCCCAGTGAAAGCCTAAAGGTATCAGAGCAGGTTTACCCAAAATAGAAAGGCCGAGGAGGACTCTGCTCCTGGAAATAAATGTATCTTGAGTTTTATCAACTTTTATTTCATAGATTTGTTCTTTAACCTAAACTCCCTAAATATTAATTGAAATTAATGTCCTTTTAAGCATTAGCCAGCACGAGAGGCTGCCTCTAGGTGGATTTTGGCCTCAAGTTGCCAGTCATCAGCTGAGCTGTAGCAACTGCTGACACATGTTTTCATAGATGAAAGCTCATAACTAATAGGAATGGGAACTGCATGTACAGCTTTTCGTCCAGTTTATAATATTTTTTGTTTTGTTCATTTTACCCTGGAGACGTCTGTTTGCTTTTATTCCAATGGAAATTAAAGAGCCAGCCTCACATTATATTTTCAGAAATTTAATCAAGCCTAGGTTCACTCAAGTAAATCAGCTCCTGTTTTCAGCCCAGCCTCCTTTTCATTCGATGAGTTGTGTTGCATTTTAGTGGGCAGAATTAAAATTAACATCAACCTCCTATTCACCTGGATCCAGGACAATACTGGAGCCAAGGCAGCACAGCCTCATACAGTCTTAGAACTGACTGTGGGAACCTACATTTCTGAGCCATTTCATTTATTGCCCCTTAATATCTGCCACATTCCAACTTTAAGACCCCTCACAAAAATGGGGAAGTGTTGGATAGTATTGATTTTAATCCCACTGAGAGGCTTTGCCATTTTATAAATTCATGTTGTAAATTGTCAGTATCTGGAGGTTTCCAAAATTGCCACTGGTGGAAAAAGAAGTTCTTTCCGTGCCGTGGTTTTGACAGAGGACTGAACTGAATTGTTTAAGTGTTGTACATCCGTGGCCTTCCAGAAATTCCGTTCAGTTGCCTGGGCGTGCAGATGAACTGAGCATCAAACCAACCTTCATGGGGTAATAAATCCTGGCTTTGGAAATGGAGGAAGTCAGTCAGTCAGTGGAGCCTGTGGATGGAAGAAGGGGAAGTCACTCTGTGGAGCTGAGTAAACACAGTTCTTGCTGTATATAACTCAGAAGGAGACGTTGCAGCTTAACGTGCTCCTCTGAGTTCTTACATTATCCATCTTCAGTGTTTCCTCTGTAAAGGGGTCAGAAGCTTCTGTTAGAGCTGTTTGCTTTGAAATAAGTTATTCAGTACTGCATCCATCTAATCCAAAGCTTTTCCATCAACACTAGACTGAAAGTTTCCTGTTCTTTGGTTTTCTGTGGTCTACCTTCTTACTCACCATAACCTCTGGACTGCCAGGTCATACATGACTTGTAAGTCCTGACTTGTGTTTGATTATAATATGAGCTCCTAAACCCCTTAATTTGATTTCTAATTCCGTTGGGCAAGATTGAAATATGAGTTTGAAAGCAAAATGTTATCTATTAAAAAGCCCGTTTTACCAGTATGTAAAAAATGTCCAGTTCTATGTAAGCCCAGCTTTTTTTGTCTAAGGATATAACATCCTGGTGACATCAGACACACACTTAACTATATTATTTTTGGCCCTTTCACAATGGCTTTAACTCTCTGTCTTGTCTCAGCCAAAATTGTGTCAAAAGGGGTCAAAAAGGAGAATGTAGTAGCAGCACTAAGGAGGTCATTTTTGCTTAATACGTTGGGTGTGCTCACTTAAACCCTGGGGCTTAATATCTGAGGAACATTTGATTGGCTTGGATCAAGTACAAGTGCTTCTATACTGGGAACTAATCCTGATAGGTTTTACAGGATGTTTCAAGTTACTAAAACACAAACCTCTGAGTTAGAGGGAAGGAGGGCCCTGCTGGGTTTGCCTCTGGAAGAAACAACAGAGGCAGAACGACTGGTTTGCTTTTCAGGAGGATGAGGGAGGGGGCGTTGGGACGCTGAGTAAAGGCTGACAGAGCCTTGGTGGCTGGGGACAGGGGAGTTACACACCATTTCCATTGTGTTCATGTCAGCTTAACGACACCAATGGCAATCTTGGGAACTCTGCTCCACAGAGCAGCTACAAACAAACACCAGCCAAGCTGTTCTCCCTCCCCAGACTCTACACAGCCTTCTGCCCGTGGTTCTCTTTGCTCTGGGGAGTGCACACCCGTGGATGGCAGGGAGCATTCTGGAAGTGGGGCACATATTCTTTGTGTAAAACCACGTGAAATATTGGCAGTGACAATAAAAAAAGTTCTTCCGACTCCTGCTGCGATATCCTCGGGACTGGGGGTGTTTGCTGCAGGGCAGATGTTTGGAACAACATGACAGACAGCAGGATAGAGGATCCTTAGGGTTATGGGAGAGGAAAGAGAACTGTTTGTGCACCTGATCAAAACCCAGCAGAGACGGAGTGAGAAAAGGACTCGTAGAGCAGGAGCCCACTGCTGAGATGCCTCCAAACTGTATTTTCTCAATAGGGTTCTTTTTGGGGGAAGAACTCCCAGAAAAGGGGCTCCTCTGCCTCTGGGGAGTAGAGAAGGCAGGAAAATTCTGCTGCTTGCTGGAAAAGCAGTGGGTGGCAAAGATACCCTTTTTGGGTTTAAATATGATCAGTGAGATGATCATATTTATCACATGATAAATGTGAGGTCCTGATCTAAACAAGCTACCAAATAAACCCCTTCAGCCTTGTTTTATATCTGCTTTGAAATCTTGGAAAATTGGATGTTAACTGATGTATTTCTACTAAAATTTTACCTTGGGCCTGACCTTTTTTCTACTGTAATATTATCCCTATGTGTATATTCAGCAATTAGTTAAACAAAACATTATGAGTCTTAATTATCAAAGTTTGCTAGATTTTGAATTATGTTAGAAAAAGATGAAAAATATATTTCATTTAACTAACTACCTACTAAGTATTTGCCTGCTCATCATCCTGGACTGTATTTAGATAAAAGTTGGATTTAATCTATGAGGCACAAAAAGACCACCAAAATGTCTCATTAGTTGTTTATGTTAATGTTCCTGTTTATATAGGGGAATAATATTTATCTGAAGATATTTTGCATGTAAAACTAACATGTTAAACATAGAAGTCAAGAAATTAAAAGGTCAGCCTCTGGTTATCACAGTCTTCCACATTTCAGAATTATTAGGTATCATCCTCTCATGACTTTTATTTATAGCTAAGAGGAAACCAAGCTTTCCTGTTCATGCATGGAGTATAAGAGGAAAAGAGACTTTCCTTCTTTTTTGAATCCTAATCTCTTTACCAACTCTGAATGAACCAGTCATTCCAGAGAACTGATTAAAAACAAGAATTAGGAAAGGGTTCCTGCTGGTTTTTATAGAAGAGGTCCTGCTGTCAGTTCAGTAAGTGTTGGTTACAGTGGCGTCAATCCACTCAGTGCTTTAACTTCCTACATGAGTTTGACAAAAAATGCATGTA
Source organism: Manacus vitellinus (assembly GCF_001715985.3). Taxonomy (NCBI): domain Eukaryota; kingdom Metazoa; phylum Chordata; class Aves; order Passeriformes; family Pipridae; genus Manacus; species Manacus vitellinus. The sequence goes on from NW_021940526.1 coordinate 3,557,481, forward strand.
TCTCTCACCACTATTTTAAAAATGCAATTTAAAATATTTTAATTTTTGGGTTGGCCATGAATTTTTCAGGGGATGAGCATTTCTTTTTAAAAAGGAAAAATATCTCACTGAAACATAAAAAGGCTGAATTTATGCGATTTTATTTTTAAATGGCTTTTACATCCTAAAGGACAGAGTCCAGTCTTGGTGTGGACCTGGGTCACAACCTCAAACCAAATGCTTGTTCAGAGGCTTTTCTACAAAAGTCCTTCTATCCCTGCTCTTTCAATGCTAACCCCTCAGTTGAACAGATAGAAGCAGCATCATTTTTTTAAAAATCAGTTCCTTTCTGTTAATCCTCCATCTGAGAAGAACAATGATCCATCAGATCTCTTAATTTGTGAAGTGGGAGTCAATGGCACTGAATACTTGTGTGAAACACTATGCTCACATTAGGGGCTTGGAAAAAACTCTTTCTCCTACAAAATCTGATGTGATTAATACTGTCTTCTTGCACTGAAGCAGTTATATCTGAGACCTTGACTGAACTCATCCAAGCTGGTTGCAAGTCTGGCATTAATCTCAGTTGAAAAATCAGGCCATGGTGAAGTCAACAAAATAAACAATGTCTCCAGGAATAAATGCAAAGGGAACAGGAAAAGTGGCCTAAATTTCTATGTCTTCAATCTTAGGAAGAAAGAAAATGTTCTTTTCACAGAGAAAAGGACAGGAAGCACTGTGTGTGAAATATGTCAGTTATGGATTTCCAGTGCTGTTTATTGGAAAGCAGTGAGAGCCTTTTTCCTGCCTACTTCACCACAAGAAAGGAAGGGCTGAAGTAAAAAACAAGAGTTTTGACTTCTAGCTTTTCTGCTAGCTTTTTATGTATCTTTGATCAAGGGACTGATAATTTTTTTAGCTTTGTTTGTTCTTTTTTGCCAGATGAGGAAGCTCTTTTTGTTAACTTCATGCATGTGATTTTTCTTATCTGGCTCTCCTCATCACTAAAACCCTAAAAGACTGAAAAAAAAAGAACCTTTTTGTCTAAATTAATCTCTTCCTAGAGAGCAAAGAGAGATGAACACCTACATCCCATCCTGGACTTGTTCTCAGAACATTTTGTTAGGCCAGTTTTACCATCATTTTGCAGGTGATTTGCACCTCTGTGTGCAAATTCCAACTCAACCCAGGCCCAATTCCACCTCTGTGCAGAAATGATATCAAATCCATGGCTTGGCACCGATCAAACTGGAAGGATGAAGTGGGTGATGGAGTGGCGTTCATGCCTTGGAGGTTTAGGATGAATAGACCTGCTGTTTTCAGAGGACTGCTTTTCTGAAGAGCCCTAAGAGTACTAATGAAAGAGAAAAGCCCTCAGCCTTGCTTGAAATAATAGGAATTTGACCATAAAGTCACCATCAGCAGCTTGGTGCCACAATGGGCCTGCAGAATTCCCAGCACCCTGTGCTTAGTGGGCTGGGATTTCACCCACCCCAGACGGCGTAGCTGCAATAGTGAATCAGCTTTTGTTGTCCTGAGAATATTTATGATTGGGAGAGCAGAAATCTTAAAAACAAAACAAAACAAACCCCAAACCCCAAGCTGGGATTTTCTTCTCTGTGTGTATGTGTATTATTTCTGGCTACCATGGCATTTTTCCTCTGAAATTTGGCTTTGTTCAGTTGATAGTATCACTTTGGTCAAACCAACTACATTTCCAGACCTGGGCTGCACAGCCAATTACTGAGGTGAACAGAGGGGTTTTTAACAAATAACCTTATTAAGGATTTTGCTCAGCAAGAAAATGTACAGTGTGCAGTGTCACAGTTCTTTGGGCTCCTCAAACCAAGAGGAATGTGCCCACCTTTTCAGGAGGTGCTTTTTTCCCTCTCTTGTCACATGTTCTGTGCTGTTCGCCACGCGAGTTACAGATGGTAATTTTAATTTGAAACCCCAAATGTAATAAATTCAGCAGATTAGTGTTTGGCCAGGATTGAGTGCTGAGATTGTTCAATTGACTATTATGGAAAACACATCAGCCAACCTCCTCCCTGACCAGAGAGCAGTGGTTCCATCCCCTCACAAACAAAGCCTTTGTTGTGTCCTCCTTGCACTGTGACTCTCCTCTCTACTGTGCATTTGTTTCCAAAGCAAAACAAAGGATTCATAATCTTTGGCAGTTGAAATATTTCAGCTTGGCTTTTCCTGTTATACAACTTACCTACTAGGACTGGATGGATGAGCTCACTGCTGAGGAACAGTATTTTTTCAGATGCCTTTCAGCCCTGTTTGTTTCTAGTCCAGCTTTAACCAAAAGTCAACCCTAAAGCCGAGTCTAAGGCTTTATGTGCTGCTGTGGAAGGACTCAAGCCTGTCCATTTGGTCTGGTTTGTGAACATGAACACTCAACACACATGTGCATTATTCAGATTCACTGTGATGAAATGCAGAGGTATTGGATAATCAGCGTGTATCAAACAGCTTTGGATTGTTTTACCTGCATTCTGCCTGTTCCTTCCGCCTGTTTATTTATAACATGTCTGCACTTCTGTGGGATTCCATGAAAAAAGTCATAGTAGCAACAAAGATTTCACTGGTCCCCCCAGTGTGCACCAAACTGCCCCTGGCTTGGAGTGCAGGATGAACACCTTCCTGCAGTGCAGACAGCCCTGTCCTTGCAGAGTATGGACTAGGGACAGATTGCAGCTTTTTGGTGTAACCCTCACGAAGCTGAACTTTCCAGTGAGTCATGTGATATCACTTCCTTAGTGTTTTGGCCATTCTGTTCAGACAGGTTTGAAGTGTTTCATTTTTTATTCCCAGGCATTGAAACCAAGAGCCAAAGAAGCCCAGCAGAGGAAAGGAGGAGAAGAACACATGAAAGGCTGTAAGGTACTGGACTTCTTTCTTAGTTTTATGTTTTATTGCACTTCATCAGCATAAACTGCACAATTTATTAATCACTGGGCATAATGGGGTCTTCAAAGAAGCAGCTATTAATTTAGAAAGTGAGTAGACTACCTGAGTGAGGACTGCACCAGTATTAGGCCTGAAAGATGAGCAATGAATGACTTTTACTTTTTGGATGAATATTTGTAGGATTACATATAAATTTGAGGGTTGAACAAGAGAGAGGAAGTGAAAATGGAAAAAATGACACTTCTCTACAAAGCCCTCTGCCAAGCATTTGAGTTGTCCGAGAGTGCATTTTTTGACATTTAGTAGCAATTATTTGATGTATTTTAGTATTTGAGGATGTTGAGGCCCTTGGCCAAGGCTGGGGATTTGTGATGCATTACCCACATTGCACATGTAGGGACAGCTCTGCTCACAGGAACAGAAACAGAGACTCACAGAGGTGCTGGTTGTTTCCATGGGGCGAAGGAAGAGGTCAAACAGCAGGGCAGTGGCATAGCCAAGAGCCAAACCCAAGTGTGCTGACTCCCTGTCCTGCTCACTGAACTTTGCCTCCTTTAGCAGGAAAATGGCAGCCAAAATGCTGCAATTGTCTGGGGTGGGAACAGGACTGGGAAAGATTCTCAGAAAAAACATGTTCAGCTTTTTATGAATCTGTCACTATCGGGATTTGTCACTTGCAGTGACAAAACTGCCCGTGCAGTTTTTGTCCATTGACTTCTGCTCCTCACCCAAATTTGTTAGTGAGTCTTGACTTCTCGTGTTCCCTCTGTTTCAACATTTCTCTCTGCATAGTGCCTGTAAAGTCAGAGGCTTTATTTGGTTGTTTTATAACTTTCCAGTGAGGAATAGCATTATACAAGCAATGGCAATACATGGAATGAGGCATCTCCAAGTGGAGAAGGGCTGGAAATTTGAAGCCTGGCAAACCGTCTTTACAGGAGGAGTTGGACAAATGTTCTGTCCGCTCTCCCGAAGCCTTTACACGCTGGCACACGGCATGTTCAGTGGCTGCCATAATCTTTTATGAGGAGTGTTTTTCCATTCCTGGGAGTGAACAATGCTGTGGGATCTGCAGCACTCGTTGTGTTCGGCGTAGGAAATGGATAAAGCACACGGAGCACACGGGAACAAAGCACAGTGCCTGCCAGCTCCAAAGATGGATCTGATAAGCGCTGCATGGGTAAGAGAATCAACATGCCCAGAGCATGATAGGAGTGTTGTCATTCTGCTGAACAGCCAGTTGATTTAACTGCTGCCCCTTACCACTGAGACCTGGATTTATGTGTTCGTAGTCATTTCTCTGTCAATACGTCAGTGCCCAATGCAGATCAGTGCTCTCTAAAGCACAACGATCAAATTTCCTCTTCACTGATGGGGGAACTGCAGCCACAGAAAGACTTCATGATTTGTTCACACAGCAGCCAAGATGGAATAAGGGATTCCCAATTCTCAGTTTGTTGTTCTAGTGATTGGTGGAGACTGTTTCCATTCCCAAGCAGTAATGTCTATCCTAAACCCATTAAGAACACTCCTTCCTATTCCATGGTCCAAACTAGAACAAACTGTACTGATGTGACCCCAGTTGTGAAGCTATAAATTTAATTTACTAGGTCATTTATATGGGAGGAGAAGTAGTGTCAAAATACAAGAATCTATGCAAGGAGAAAACAGAAGAGGCATGGATAACATAACTCCTCTAAAATGTCTCCACATGTGATTTGTGTGGAAACAGTTGCTCTGAGATCAGAAGGAAATCTGTTGCTTTTGGCAAACCTGGTAATTCTACAGCTCAGGAGTTACTGGGGCCTCTGTGTGAGACTTTCTGAGCTACGGACTTATCTTAAAGACTTCCTGTTTTGTAGCTCTGGGTCCTGCCAAGATGTATGTCTTAGCATGATTCAGTTCTGTTGTTACAATGATAGCAAGATTTACAGGGAACTGGTAAAAGATTAAAAGATAATTCAGCAGCAAGCAGAAAGATGAACACGGTCTGGAATGGAAAGTAGAAGAGTTGAGAAGAAAATTTCAGGCTGGATGTTATTTAGCAGTATTTTAGTAGCTTTCTGTAGCTCCATCAGTGCAGTGAGACTGTCCTCACTATAAAACTTGTTAGCTCTAAAACCCTTTTCCTTCCCCTGCCAGCAGCGTGGTCAGAAGCAGCTTCAGAAGGAGGTAGAAATGACCAAATTAAATTTATTTAATTTCAAAAATATTAACAATGCCATTAACCAAAGTAACTAGAGGATATGATCTCTAAAACTCTTCTGTACCAGGTGCTGACACAGGGTGGTCAGTTCTTTGGCAGCTACTCTAGGTGATGTAGATTCCATCAAACTATGGAACAAACCATCTCTGGTTTAAGTTGTGGACACACAGGGCTTGTTTTGAAGCTAATAAATGCAATTATAGCTGCGTTTCTGTGCAAATGGGGAAGGACAGCTGAAGAATAAACCATTATTTGGCAAAAGGATCTGACCACACAAGGTCTTCCAAAAGCAGTAAAGGGTCTGACCATCAGTGGGAAACATCACAAAATCTTCCTCTTTGGAAAACTTGTGACCCTAATCCCACCTCAAGACTCCAACCCCACCACAACCCAATCTACCCCATACTAAATAACAACAGAAAACCAGGAAATCCATTTATCTCAAAATCACAGATCAATGCACTTGAGGAAATATTATCTAAAAGCAGAGTTAATAACTCCCAAAGACAGGGCAGATAGAAACCCATCTTGTAGGCACACTGTGAATGCTCTCAGTTTGCCTCAGGGCAGCACTCGGGTGCTACCAAAATGTGGCATCATAAGATAGAGAGACCAGGAAAATAGCATTAAAAAGCACAGCAGAAACAGGTATTTTACCAGCAGTGCTCGAGGTGCTGGGCAGCACTTTGTCTCCAGGATCAGCTTTCTTTCCATGGTTGCATCTCAAGGAAATGGATCCAGGAGTAGAGCTCTCATCTGAGCTTCAGCCACACTCTAAAGAAAATATTAGCAAGCTTGGGAGAGAATGTAGATAGAAAGAAACCCCAAACTACTCAGAGTTGCTGCTTTTCTAGGCTTTTCTAGCTAGGACATATGAGGAGGGAAATCTTGGTTCTGACAAAAGAAGTGGCAATTTTTCTTTTCTCTTCTGAGGGGCCAAGATTTTACCGAGGTCTCAAGAGCAGGCAAGTCTGAAAAGGAGAGTAAAGTGCCTCTTGTTCAACTTTGTAGGCAATCCCTGGGCTGAGCTGGGCGATCTGGGCATAATTCAGTGTTTCTTTTCCAGCCACTGGAAAGATGAGGGAGCTTTTGGAAAGTGGATTCTGACTTAAATGTCAGAATTAAAAAATAAAAAAGTGTGACTGGATGAATGGACGGACTGAGATGATGGATTAGCTCATAAATTTACAGTTACTCACCTGGTCTCCTCCACAGTATAAAGTCACCTTCCTCCTTTCAGTGGCAGCTTTCCTTGTCACCTCTAGTTAATATTGTAATTAAATAAACATAGATTTGGCATGAAATTTATGCTGGGCTCCCTCTCCCGTTCATGGAGCAAGGAAAGAGATACCTCTCTGACCTGGCCCTGTGACACGTGGGACCAATCAGTCAAAGGCTTGGCTTTCCAGAACAGTTGTTTAGATAGCAATTCCCAAGATTTACGGAGGAGATAAATTAGACTGGACTCCAAACCACACCATCTCCCTCGCTTGTCTTAAGGTCAAAAGGGGAAAAAAACATTTACAAACGGATAGAGGGACGGGATGGGAGCTGAGCTCTCACTCCCACTCCCTCACAGACGTGTATGGCTGGGTTAGATGTATACAGGAATTATAGCTGCATCTATATATATGGGAATCAGAGTGAATGAGCTGCTGAATTTGATGCAAGCACGGGCACTCAGAAGGTGCTGATTTAATAGCTCTTGAACTCTGTAGAGGCTCTTCAAGAGATGTTGAAGCAGCTTTGGAAAAAACCACTTCACTTCTGTTGGTTTTGGGAGAAGAAAGCTTCAGTGGCAGCAAACATTCTGTAACAGAGTGGATTTTTTTATTGTGTTGAAAAAAAAAAAAAGAAAAATCTCTGTTTTGAGCTGTTATTAATTGTCACTGTGCAATTGAAAGGTCAAACCTGATGTTCTTGAGAAAGCAAAATGCTTTGCAAAGCCAATGGAGTTTTGCCTGAGAAAATACTGGAGAGAAGCATGCCCAAATGTCAGCATTGGGACTGGATTTGAACTGGATTCAGGCATTAGTTAAGAGACTTCCAGAATAAGCTCCAAATGCAGAAGGAGTGCTATCTTTAAAGGGAACTTCTACATGACAAATACGGGGTGATACCCTCGATTTATAAACTCTCAGGAAGGAGAAGCAAGTGGCTGTAATTCATGGCTCTCAGTCCTCGAGGTGCCAGTCACCAAGGTGGCATTAAATAAATCTAAGCTCAGCCTAAATGCTGCTCCTAAAAGTGCCAGCTGACCATGCACACCCTGGCCCTCCTGAGCAGGAGAGGGAAGGCTGATTTCAGCTCAGGCCTGTTCAGAATGTCTTTGCATCCATTTTTCATGAATGTGCATGAAGCAGCCAAAGTATTTACAGTGTAATAACTGTCTGTGGTGCAGGAACCAGGAAGGGGCTGGAAGAAGTGGGATTTTATTTGTCTCTTTTCATCCTGAGCTTTTAATTTCCAAACAGGATGGGAGACAAAGTGCTGTGGGTATTCCTGCATTGAGTGATGTCTCCTGGAAGCAGAATCAGATGTTTGCCAGTCTCATGTCACTCTGCTGTTGATGGATGAGACCTTCACCCTGGCTGCTCATGCTGGTGTTTCATCTGCTCAGTTCTGGCATGGTGGATGGAGCTGAAGTGTATTGAGGGGTTCTTAACTCTTACAATAATAGTAATTAAATGTAATATTAAAGGCTGGGGACTCTAAACCGGATATCAGCTACCCTTGTGGTAAAGCTTGACCCAGTCTCTGCCAAGGGACTGTTTCCATACACTGTTTAAAGGGCAAGATAAACCAGAGTAAATAAATAACTCCTTTGAATCAAAAGATGAAAAAAGCTCAAGCTCTTACTGTAAGAAGTGCTTTGTTCACAGTGAACAATTTTGTCACAGTCAGAAAGTTGTGACTGTGCAGTTTGCTCTGCTCTGACAGATGAAGGTATAACTGGAGCCAACAAACAGAAGAAGGAGGATCCATTCAAAGCAGGAGGAAGGCTGCATTTTGAACAATGAGCTTATTTAACAGGGTTGGAAAAAATTATCCAGGAACATTGTGGACCTCCATCACTGGAAGTCTTTAAATCAAGAGTGGATGGCTTTCTGATGCCCGTGCTTGTTGCTGTAGCAGGAGTTATAGGCTTTGAAATTCCATGGCTTGTGTCATGCAGGAAGCCAGGGCAGATGACTGCACTTGGTCTCCAGTGGCCTTCCCATCCCTGCAAAGCACTCAGCTGGATTGCTGCTCGCAGCATGTCTGGAAGAGGAAAAGTAACATTTCTCATATCTGGACAATAGATGACTAGAGGTTTTCCACTGCAGTTACAGATCAGGGTTTCTTGAATTTTCCAGGCAGTGCACTAATTTTTCAGGGAATAAGAAAGCTGCCAAAGGATCTTTTGGTTATTTTAAATTTCGTTATAGCAGCCTTTCCATTCCTCCCATTCATCCTCCCCTCCAAACTCAGGGTAGAGGTGAACAACGCATAGAAGTGGGGCACTGGTCCAAATACAAAAACACTGGCCATAAATAACTGTGTTTGCACTGGGCATCCTTTAAATGACATTTATAAGAAGTTGACAGAATTTTTCTGAAATGAGTTTTGAAAGAAAACAGTTTTCAGCTGTTTGAAAAAAGCCTCTATATTTAATTTGCAAATGGCATGTATTGATTGAGGTTGGCCATAATGTATATAAATAACCATAGACACACGAGGAACAGGATCTACACAGTTAATTCCAAACCTCATTCCAGAATCAGTATATTCCTATAACACTCCTAATCTGATAGAGCAGGTAAATATAGTGTGCACAAAAGAGAAGGAACAACAGGCATTGCTTAGTGGTGTTCTGCAAATAAACCAACATTGTGCCCACGCTTGCAGCCAATTAATTAAACCACAGAATATCTGCAAATATTTACCTGATGGCTGGGGGCTTGAAAAAGCTATAACATAAATAGTTTGGTACATAGAATAGATTTGCTTTGCATCTCAACAGACCCGTTGGTGAGAGTAAATGGTAGGGAAAAAGAAAAATAAAGAGGAAAAAGCCAAAATGAAAACAAATAGATTATGTTTCTAAAATCCTACCAAATATGTGATGCACTCAAATGATCAGACTGTTAACTGGTTGTAAATCTGCCTAGGCTGGGCTTGGGAAATTATTTTTAGTATGACAGCAGAAACCTTTCTCCTGCTACCATTGTGGCACCGTGTCAGCCCAGCAAGAGGCAGCGAGAAGGGCATAAAAGTCAAGTGGGCAACCTGAGAAGGAGGCAGTTCAGCAGGACAAGGTTTTCTGTCCAAGCAGAGGAAGTAATTGTATTTATAACCTGTGAACTTCTGAAAGCCCAGGGAGAGGACATCTGAGGACAGTGCTGTGGCTTGACATAGTCCAACTAGCAGCTGTGTCATTTTTTGAGGAAAAGCATCAGGAATTCTTGCTCAGCTGATTCATAGAGTGTGTTGGAGCTCTGCTGTCCTTTGTGGAAGGGGGTCCTCCCCAGCACAACGGTTTTGTGTCCACTCTTGCCAACCTCAATATCCCCCTGAGTCGTATCTTATGCTTCCATAAATCTTAAACTTGGTCTGAACTGAGCGAGCTTCAAATAAATGTCTTTCAGTTATTTTTATTTCCTGTCTGGTTTGAGAGTTTGATATTGGTAGGGAATAAGGCTTTTGTGGGTTTGGAAGCAAACCTTCTCCTGTTGGACACTTTGCATACCCCGTGCATCAGGGCAGGGCATGGTGGCAGAAAGGAGGACTTTGGAAGAGGAACAAGGCAGAAGAAACAGTTGTGGAGGTGTTCTGGAGATTAGAGGAGCTGTACAGACAGATTGTGGGTACATATTAGGATTTTTTTTTAATTTTTTTTTTCTTTATAGCACTGAGGAAAAAGCCAGGAGACTGCAGAAGTTCAGCTGAGCATTCCTGCTGACATCCTCAGCTGTGGAAGCGTTAACAATGTTGACACAGACTGTCAACTTCTGGTTTCAGATTTACTCCACCAGGACCAGAGACAGGAGTTCACCTCCCTCAGACATTGTTTCAAGCTTTGTGGGTTGGAGAAGATAACACTGCATCAGCTTACATTTTTATGGGTTTGCTTGTAATTCCAGGAAAGAAAGATTGAGTTTTTGAGTGCTCATTTCAGCGGGAGCAGAAATGCAGAGGCACTTGTGAAAACCTTGTCTGTAATTTATTTTAAAAGTGGAACTTTCAGTTTTTAACCTCAGTTCTGTGAAAAAATGTCAAAGATGGAAAAAGGTATTAGGCCCTGCATGTGTGCAGAAACAGGTATGACAGTCCTACCTGATTAATTCTGAAGAAAACCAGCACAGCTTTATGCAGATGAAATTGCTCAGAAGTATGTGAAGAGCTGAAAATTTAAACTGAGGGAGGTGAAAACTGGCTCTTGAACATCAAACTCCAAGGAACTTCTCAGTTAACTTTGAAAATCGTAACAATTCTGTTTCTCCAAGCAACCCAAACAAATGGAGGTTTGTCTCCCAGGCCAATGGAAATATATTATACAGTCCTGCTGCAAAGTAAAATGGCTCCAGTGACTCTATGGAAAAGGGGGGAAGGTTCCCAGGCTTTCTGTTCCCAATCCAGTTTCATTTCAAGTCTCGTGCTCAGTCTCACTTGCAGAGTGCCCTAAGAGAAAATGTAATTTAGACTAGAGCTGCATTCACAAGTTAATGGCACTGACTGTAATCCTTCAAAATGATGGATACTGGAATTTTCCCCCCTTCACAGGAGGAATTGCATTTCTCAATGTCACGTAAGGAAAAGAAACAAACATGCAGAAACAGCAACTGGCCCTCAAATCTTTGAAGATACACGTGTGTTTCCAAAGCTGAAGCAATTTTCCTGCCAGAAATCATTGTGACCTAAACTTAGAACTCCTGTATCAGTGCCCTTTGTACTGTGCTGACCTTGTTAAAGATTCTATTCTATGCATTGAAAAAAAAAAAAGGGAATTGTGGGGGTAGCAGAGAGATCATCAAGCAGGCAAGAGTTTGCCCCTTGAGGTAAAGAAAAAGACACAAAGCCCAGCTTCTGGTGTCTGTCTCTTGGTTCTGCATGTCATGAGTTCTCAGCAAATGTTTGAACAGGAGTATTTTATTGGGTTTTGGCTGTTTTTACAGTATTATGTCTGCTTTTGCTTTATTTTGCATGGCTTGATTTACTGCTGTTGCTTTGCTACACATTCACACCTGTGCTGTGCACATAAGGAAGTTCTTGCTGAAAGATGATGTCCTCAAAATGTTCTTCAAAAACCTTTGAGGGTGAGAAATTGGTGGTTTTGCCTGAAAGAGGTGGGTGGGAGGATGACACGGAGCCATTCTGATCTCTTCCTCCAGTAGTATGAACACTTGTGGTAAGAAAGGAAGCCCGAGAGGGATCTTCTTTACACAAACAATACAGGGAAGGTTATTTCACTGACAGAACTACAGATCCAAACTCTGCATCCCTGCAAAACTATCCACATCAGCTGGGGAAGGGAAGTCCATCACTTTGAGACTATGTGATGGGCACAGTCCTCCCACTTCAGCTCAGCACCATCCAGCACAGCAAAGGTCAGAAACACCTGAAACAGTGAAAGCACAGCTGGTAGAACAGCATCATGTCTCTCCTGGCTAATAAAAGCGGGTGGAAACAGCTGTGTGATCTACTCAGGGTCTCCTCCTTGCTCTTCAAACTCCCGGGAAAACATGAGGGTTTGGCCACTCAGACAATCAGCACTCGAGGGAACAAGGATCATGAAGTCTTTGCAACACAAGGCACAGCTCAGTGTTGACTGGCTGCATGTTGCACTGAGAAGGAGCTGTTAGCATTCACCAGGTTCTTTCTTTTCCAGATGCCAGTCATCCATTCAGCATTCCTGGGAGCAGCACAGAGGTGGTTTTATGTCGCTGTAATGGTGCCTCGTGGCTACAGAGTTGGAACCTTCAGGCTCAACTTTGCAGGACTTCGCTGCTGCTTCCTCGGAGTGAAGAACAAGGTGTCACTATTATGATGTGGTAGGTGCACTATCCAAAAGGATCTGGACAAGATTATTGAGTGGAATAATATTAGTGGCTTCTCATGCCCCTTTATTGCTGGCATATCTAGGCTGAGGCATATCCCATCATCCTGTTATTGCGGTGTTGGCTGAGGTCTGGTGTTGTCCATGGATTTCCCTGATGTGTGACTGCCATGATGTGGAGGGGACAGAGGGGGTGAAATAATCAGGTGATTTTCCTGGGCAGCAGCAGGCAGAGGGTCCTGGTGGATATTTGTGTTCCCTGCTCTTCTCAGGTGCTCCCCCTCCAGAAAAACTCCCTTACCAGTAGGTTTGTTTCCTTTAAACAGGCAGGGAATAATACCAGGAAAAAAAAAATCCAACCTAATAAAAGGAAGGCTATTCTTTGTTGCTGTTTGGGGGAACATTTTTGTGCAAAGACTTTTAAAATTTAGTTTTGCAAAGAGATACCTTAAAACACTGACAATTGACAAACAAGCTGGAGCAGGTAACTGGATTGTATCAAGACTGTTTGGTGATGCACTGACGTTTGGTGTCGTGACTCCATTAATCAAACTTATTTTGGAGAAAATTCTTCCTGGTTCATTCATCCCCAAATAATTTACACTGGGAGCAGTGGGTCTAAACCTCTTTGGCAGACTGGAATGGAGGAGCATGATGAACAGCTAGCCTGGCTCCTGAGTGACCAGACACTCACTGCTTACCAGGGCTCTCCTTTTTTCCAGGCATGCACTGAGTCTGTTGTGCCTGGAGGGAGCTCACAGTAGATATTTGTGAATGATAAAATAAAAGGGGGCTGAGGGCCCAGAGACTCAGCAGAGGATCTCAGGTGAAAGAAAGCCCAGTTGTTAACCTTCCTGTGCCTGATATGTGGTTTGTCAATTAGGCAGCAGGAGCTGAGTTGGTTGTATATTGACCTACAAGCATTAAACAACTGGCTGGGAGCCATATCCTGTGAAGACTGTGCTGTCCTTCTGATTTGAAAAGCAGCACCACAGTCGTGGTTCCACTTTGGGTTTTTGAAACACGGGCTTTAGTAAAAAAGAAAAAAAAAAAAAAAGGGAAAGTATCTTTAACCAGGTGCACTTTGACTGTTTATTTGGAAAAAATAAAAAGTGTTTTGCACAGAAGTATCCGTAGTTTTCCAAGGGTTATTAACATGCATAGCCATGCCTGGCTTGACCGTGCAGTGTGCTCCTAGACAGAATGACAAAGCTGGAAAAATGAAGTCAAGGAAATATGAGCTGATTTATTTTTTATATGTAACAAGCTAAACCTTGATCCAGTGCATCTGTGGAGCAAAAGAATATTTGTCCAGTTCCACCATCGAAAACACTGAGAAACACATGAGGTGAGTGTGAATTGTCTCAGCGGAACTCGTGTATTCTCCAGACATAATTAAGCACTGGCCCAATTTTTAATGCTGGCTACTTAATTGGATGTCAGAAATTCCACATTTGGAGGTTCAGTTTGACCTTTAGTTACATAAAAGAAGCATTTAAGAGTCTCCAGTGAGTGTCAATGTCTGAATGCAGATGCCTTATTTGAAAGCTGTGCTCCTTTACAATGGTGCATTCCAGGAGGAGAAAGCCTTGATCCTGCAGAGTTTGAAGCAGGCTCCAGCTTGCTGCCACTGACACCAGCTTGCTGGAATCCACTCATTCCAGGGAATGGTACACTAGTGAAGACAAGCAGATGTGAAAGCAGTTGCAGGGTTCAGGTCCAAAGTAGCATGAGATCTTTTTCCCATCTAAATACTCAAAAGTTTGAGAGTATATTTTAATTTCAAGGTGGAGCTTCAGAAGGGAAAGCTCAGATAACCATCTTTCTCAAATGCCAGAGGATTTAGAGAAAACACCAAATCAATTACAGTGAGACTTGTAGTAAGTGGCAGAGCCTGTTAAAGCTGGTGTGAGCAGGTGAAAAATGGGACTTTGATATACACACAGGGTCATTTTGAATCCAGCCAGCCTGGAGGAGATAATAGCACTGAAACCTGGCAAGATCACTTGTGGCTCACACCATCCACCTGGGAAAGAAGCAGGGGATGGGGACATAGACAGGTGCTGGAGATGTTGGTAATCCCTGTGAGGTGTCCTGAAGGAACACTGCTGGAATAAGGAAGTCCTAAAGCATCAGAAGCTGTTTGCTCAGTGAGGCTTTCTCTATGTCCCAAGACCTGGAGAGACTCTTGCAGCTTGTGATCCCTCAGGCTTGACTCCTGTCAGTCCATTGCACAGCGGGGTGAGAGCCATGGGAAGCAGGTGATCCTGCTGCTGACACTGCTCTGGTACAGGCCTGTGTAGGTTGGGGCTCACAAGTGTCACAGTATCCCAAAGGTGTCTCAAAGATACCTTTGCACACAGGCTGTGATTCACTTTCTGTGGTTTAAAAAAGTATCACAGAATTGTAGACTGGCCTGGTTTGGAAGGGACCTTAAAGATCATCTCATTCCAACTCCCTGCCATGGGCAGGGACACCTTCCACTAGACCAGGTTGCTCCCAAACCCTGTCCAACCTGGCCTTGAACACTTCCAGGGATGGGGCAGCCACAGCTTCTCTGGGAAACCTGTGCCAGGGCCTCACCACCCTCACAGCAAAGAATTTCTTCCTGATATCCACTCTGAACCTACTCTTTCAGTCTGAAACCATTCCCCCTCTCCTGTCACTCCAGGCCCTTGTAAAAGGTCTCTCCCCACGTTTCCTGTGGGCTCCCTCCAGGTACTGGAAGGCTCTAGTTAGGTCACCCCAAAGCCTTCTCTTCTCCAGGCTGGACAATTCTCTCAGCCTTTCCTCACAGCAGAGCTGCTCCATCCCTCTGATCACCTTGGTGCCTCCTCTGGACTCGCTCCAACAGCTCCATGTTCCTGTGCTGGACCCCAGATTTGGGGGCAGCTCTGCAGGGGGGTCTCACCAGAGCAGAGCAGAGGGGCAGAATCCCCTCCCTCACCTGCTGCCCACGGCACAGTTCATGTCTGGGCTATGAGCACACATGGCTGGCTCGTGTCCAGCCTCTCCCCAAGCACCCCCCAGTCCTTCTCCCCGGGGCTGCTCTCCACCTGTTCATCCCCCAGCCTGGATTGAGACTGGGATTTGCTCTAACTCAGGTGCAGCACTTTGCACTTGGTCTCGTTAGACCTCATGAGATTCCCATGGGTCCACTTCTCAGCTTATCCAGGTCCCTCTGGATGGCATCCTATCCTTCAGGTGTGTCAACCACACCACTCAGCTCAGAGACATCTGTGACTTCATCTTGTTACAACAGCAGGAAATGAACTCTGCTGACTAGTTTTTAAATGCTGTGAGCTGCTTACAAGATTTAGGAATGAAGTGAGAACCTCCAGACTTAGCTTTAGTTTCTGATATTGCTTGGATCTGTATATACAGATCCCCCATGTTATGCTGAAAAACATTTGTTTGGTCAACTAAATCAGTGTAAAAAATGTAGCTTTAAGGGTAAAACTCATCAGTAAAAGGCACTGCTCACGGAAGTGTGCTCCTCACTTGCCAACTACTACTTGGCAGGAACAAGCAGGCAAGGTCATGAGTTTGGTACTTTCTGGAGAAGGATGCAATGTACTTCCTACAGACTGCAAAATCCAGGGGATGCCAGACTACCAGCAGAGAGTCATTTTGTTTGCTGAGCCACGGGGGATGTTCAAAATCTGCAGATAATTTCTCTACTTTAAACAAATGTTCTTTCTATGTATGGCTTGCAATTCACACAGGGCAAATGGCCACGAGAAAACAGAACTAAATGAAAACTGGACTGCCAGCACTGAGTGTGCTTCTCTAACTTGAATTACATCCACATTATTTGTTGATGCAACTGTATATATGTAAAACAATTTGAACTGGCTGGTCTAAGTGTATAAAGTCCTGGAGCAAACACAGAATTCCCCAGGAGAATTATGGTTGTCTTTAGAAGTAATTCTTTTTCTCTTTGTATCTGCTTTTAAAAAATAGTGTCACACCTAAAGATCTGGAGGTTCTTTCCAGGCACAAAAGAATATTGTCTAAAAAACAATACATGGATTGGTTAAATGTAGTGTTTTGATCATAACCTATGGAATATACAAGGGAGGAAACTACAATCTTTTTATTTCTGGTGGTTCTTAAATCACAAGTTGCTGCCTGCAATATTATGACCACGACTTCAAAAGTAAAGACAGCCATGTAATAAAATAGTTTTAAGCAAAAATAACTTAGGGTTCACATTTCCAGGTTTTCCTCTGTAATTCTGTGAACGAGAAGCATAAAGAAAAGGAACACTGGCAGTCTCAGGATTCCAGGAGCTGGAGCTTTCTTTCCTCATTATTATTATTATTTTTAAATGCCCTCCCTGTATGAGAATAAGTAGCAAAAACCCCTGAGTGTGACAATCCTCTTGTCACACTGAATTTCCTGCACTTATGTTTTTTAAACAGATGATGGCCCTGGTGAGAGGGTGAGACTGTGTACAAATGTTTGTGGTTCAGAGCCCAGTTTTCCAAGGAGAAGTCCAGGATACACAACACGTCACCTGTTTGTACTCCAGCTCCATGAGGCAACGAAGACAGAATTATACAGCCTTTCCAGATCAGCTCTCCCGTGGGGCTTCAAAGCTCAGTTTTGGTCTCTGCAACACACAAAAATGTTTCCCCACATGAATTCAAATATTACTTCTTGGCTGTACAGCTTGCTACAGGCTTTATCCACTGGTGTTACACTCTTATACTGTTTAACCATTCCGACACTAAGGTGGGGAGATGGGTTTGCCAGCTTAGTATTAGTCTGCCTTTGGCTAAGGAAGTATTTACATTTCTTGTTATTATTGCTAAGCAGATTATTCACTGTTTATGTGAAGAAAATTTATAATGTTTTGCAAGGTTGTAACATACCTAATGAGAGACACAGGGGATTTTGCCAGGTGGGGTTCCTCTGCTTCCAGTGTGATCCATTGGTATGACTGACTTTGGGAGCAGCAGCAATCAGAGACAGGGTGGATGCTTTTATTTGATTTTATGTGAGTTTTGAGCCCAACTGAATGCCTGGGCATGGCAAAAGAAGGATTGCTACTGTCTTTAGTAGCACTGGAGGATGTCCAACAAAGACTTTACTCAGATTAGGGCTGATGCTGCAATGGAGCTCTTCCTCTGTGCCTTTCTCCTACAGCTTGCTTCCAGGCTGTGAAAGGAAAATTTACCCTGGGAGAAGGAACAACTTGAAGATGGTACAGAGGTTCTGTGTGCTGCCAGTCAGCAGGAGAATCAACCAGTGTCAGACATTGCAACGGGAATGCTTATCCTGCCCCACGCTCATCCATTTTGGGGCATCCATTGCCTCCTTTCCCGCTTGTGCTCCCTGGCCCTGCTCTGAGGACAGCCCTGACACGTAGGCCGGGTGCTGGCTCCCAAGGCATGGAGCAAGTCCAGCAAAGGTAGACTTGAGCAACCCTTCTGCCATGTCAGATTGCTGGCCACGGGCATGGAAGGAGCACAGAGTGTGACTGTTGCTCCCAGAAGTGCAGGAACTGGCAGTAGAGAGCTCAGGATTCTGTTACAGCTCGTCCTTCCTTACGTATTGTGCAGTTCCATTGATTATTAGTACATTTTTAGCATTTACAACTCTTCCTAGTTCTTCAGCACTAAAAGGTCCTTGGCCAGGTGGCTGCCAGCCAGGTGGCTTTCAGCTCTCCTGTGATGTTTATATGAGAGACAAGCTGTGGTCATATTTTCAGACACGTTGTGGTCACATTCTCAGTCAGGAATCAAGGCAAGAATAAAACCATTCTTTCCCCCTCCCTGGTTAGAAATGTTGGACAGAGGCATCCTTCTGGTGTCATTCCACGTCTGTGCATTTTGGAGTGGACAATGGCTGGTGTCAATCACCCAGAAAGAGCAGACAAGGAGGGGAATTGATGTGCAAGCTCAGCCTCGAGGGAGAACATGCAGTGCAAGGAAATGGAGAAGGCAGGATACTTGGAGCCACTGAGTGTGACCTTTGTGCATCAGATTGTGATTTTTGGCTTTTGAAGGCAAGTAGGTGGGCAAAACAGAGCAGAGGAGAGATTTTTCACTAGCCAGCTCCAGGCTTGCCTTTGCCAAGAAAATAACTTTAAGTGCAAACGGAAACCCAATCATATACAACTGCATGTGGAATGTCAAGGGATGGAAATGTTGTGGGAGATTCAAAGTCCAAGTTTGCTTTCTTGGTGTGTTTTTTTTTTTTTTTCCGTGCTCTCTTGAAGAGGAAAATGGAATTTTGAGTGGGGAAAAGAAAGATCTGGCAGAACTGGTAAAGCAAAATATACATTGACACTACCTGACAATAATATGCATTTAGCTGCCAACAAAGGGAATGCTAAATAAATATGGATCTCTTACCAAGTGCTGCTGGTTAGATTTATTTTGGTTTTGAGTTTTTTTTTCCCCTTCCCTCAGTGTTTTTGCTAATTATAAGCTCCAGCACCAAGAATATTTAGTTTTGCTGAAAGGATGTGTGGTTTTCGGGGTGGTGGGAGTGAAACAGCCAGGAGTGCTACAGAGGGGAAGTGTCCTAAAGCAAAGGTTTGAAAGCATTTTCTATCCATCTGAGCAAGCACCTTGTGCTGTTAGGATTTAGATATATTTTTACCACTGAGCTCAGCTTCAGGGCGTTCTCTGCATGTGCACTTAGAGTTTCAGTGATATAACTCCACAGTTCAGCAAGGTGGATCCAGTTGTGCCAGGATTAATGCCAATTTTATTTGTTTTGCTGATCTACCTTTATTAATTTTAAAACCTAAATGCAGAATGCTGTTTTAAAAAACTAGTGACCCTTCCAGAGAAGCTGTGGAGTCCAGACCTCTGTGAATATCTGTGTTGAATATCCTTGCTCCTATTTTTCTATGCTGTGGTCACCTCTCTTTGCTTCTGGAGGCATCTGCTGCAACCCAGAGGTCATCAGCTCTTCTGTCAACCCCTTTGGAACTTCAAGTATTTGTCAAAGCAGAAGAGTTAATTTAAGAGAGAAATTCTTACTCCATCAAGGTTAAAAAAAAATAAATCTATTTGTGACTCCTCAGAGCATGCACAGAGCTAATCAATTGGCAGAAACTGAGAGAAAGTTCTCAATCTGATTTATTTTAGTCCCTGTTTTGTTTGTGGGGAAGTGGCTGCACAGAAGCAATGTGGCTTCTCCAGTGAAGATGTGTGCTTTGGCATTGCCTTCAGGAGTCAAATTAAAGGTTCTGTGTATTATTAGGAACAGCTTTTTTGTTAAACTCACTAATTTAAGATACAACAAATAAGCATAATCTGATGTGCTGATCAGTGACAAGTCAGCAAGGTCACTGAAGGTGTTACCAGCTGAGGAAATGTGTGTTTGCTGCTGCTGAGTCAAAACAAACAAAGGTTTTTCCTTTATTGCCTTAGAAATATTCTCCTAACTGTGAAGTGGGTCCAGTGCCAGATTCATTTGGTGTCTCATCTGCCTTTATATGTGAAGAAAACGTTGTAGGTCCCAGGTTATCAATAACCTGCCCCAGTTTCAGATGGATTTGAGGGGACAGGACTTGGATGTACCAGTTCAGGAGAGGATTCGTGGCCCGTGGGGAGCACTGTACTGGGAGTGCCAGAAGTGCTGCCACCAGGCACATTTTTTTCAAGTTCTCCCATTGCCTTGCCATGTCTTTGTGCAGGTTTCAGTACCACAGGAGCTGCAGAGCAATCCTGGCAGAGCAACTGCCACTGAAACACTTGCTGCCAGGAAACACTACTGCTGTGGAACTCGTGGAGTTGCTGCTATAGCTGTGTGTTTATAGCTCGTGATCTGCTGATGGGGAGTGGTGATCTGTGGTTCTAGAGCTGGCTGAACCAGCTGAGCCATGATCCCTGGAGTCCAAGAATTTTTCTGTGGTCGCAGAGTTCAGTATCTTCGGAGCATATCTCAGGCAGGAGATGTTGGCTGTCTTCCTGCTGAATACAAAGGCATAGGATGCTCCAAACTCAAGCTCCTTTAACTTTCTGACTGTAGATATCATGGAGCTGGAACTAGGGATTTCTTTTTTCATTTTCCTTTTTTTCCCCCCTTTTTAATGTAAAATGGTTTAAAAAATTAGAAAGTACTTTTACAAATAGAAGCCATTTACTTCTTTCTCCTGCTACTGTGATGATGAACACAATTAATTTTTCTTCTCACACTGGACATGAAGCTGAAACAAACCTTAAATTCAGAGAAACTGTAGCTGGAACATGTAAGAACCAAAGTCATGCTGGTCTTTGGGATTCAGGTTTGGAAGGAAAAAGTGGGGACACTGGTCACAGCCTTGGCATTTCAGCCTCAAAGCTGTGTTCTTTTAGGGTCATTTTACTCAAATGATCATCAACTAGCATGTTAACAGCAGTTATTTGTATTTTCCAGGTTGATTCTACCACTGATGGTCTGTTTTTCTCTACCTGGACACCCAGGAAAAGACAGCCCTGCATCACTTCAGATTTGGTAAGTTCCCTTTGGGACAGGAAAACCCCAAAGCCTTAAACTGAAAACTCACACCTAGCCATGAACCTAAACCAATCCAAATAAATGCTCTGAGGCAGCTGTCCACCTGTATCCTGATATCTCTGAAGAGTGGCAAAAGCATGGAATATCTTAGTTACAGCAATCCAGTGAGTCTGTTTTACAGGATGAGCTTTGTGGTGTCTTGGTGCCTTTGCAGTTCCCACAAATCTGCTTAAAGATAATGCTGGTGTTAAAAAAGCACAACAACAACAAAAAACAAACAAAGAAAAAAAAACCAAAATGATGATGCACAGTACAATGTTTATTCTGCCTGTGTTTTATCAACATAAAGGCCCCTGAAAAAGGCCTGGAAATAGATATTTCTTTCCTGTTGGCAGCAGCAGTTGGGTTTGCCTCCTGATCCTTTGTTATCTGTTATTGAAGAGCACTGTGTAAAGGTGAGTGTTCACAAAACTGAAGAACTGGAGCTTGCACTTCATACACTGCACTGGTTTATACAACTTTTAGCTTCCCTACATGACTACTAGAAGTTTACATATGTAATATTTAATTATTTGAGCTGCTGGAACCTCGTCTTCAAAGCTAAAGGGCGAAGCAAAACTGGTAAGCTGTTGTTGTTATTGTTGTTCTGTCAGCACTAAAGAAAGCTGTCATCACTTTTAGAGCTGGGAACTGCACTTTGCATGGTGACAAAGGCTGCTGGTGGTCAAAGAAATGGGACAATACTTTTGGGAAGAACTTGAAAATTCCAGAAGTGGAGTAGTGGTGTTTTTTTCAGGGTTTGCAGTGGAACTGTTCTCTTGCTATTCCCACTGCAAATCTGCCCCCTGCCTCCCTAAGCTAGGTACCTAATGGAATTTAATTACTGAACCAGTTTTTAGTTTTAAATCTTCAGTAATCAGGAAAAATGTGAAGTGCTAGGTGTGTTTTTGCCAAATGCATGTTTGTGCTGAAAAATCCCAAAGGCAGGTGCTTTTGTGATTTTATTTTTCATCCTAGTAATGAGTACAGCAGACCAGCAAGGTCAGGTATGAAAATATAAGTGCAGTGTGGAAATCCAAGCTTATATCACCATATTCCACAGCATTAAGGCATAGTGGAAGAAGGGATCCATATGTGCACAGACTGTGTATATTAGATAGAAACATAATTTTGCCAAAGCAGAACCATCTAAAGGGTTGGAAGTGCTCTAAGGAAGGAATGAAGAAGGGAATGCTTTTCCATAAAGTCTGCTGAAAATTTCCTCACATCTGTTGTCATGACAATAGGTGGCACCCTCATGCCAAGGAATATCAGCATGTTCAACTGCACTGGGCTTCCTCAGAGTAACCTACTGCAATTCCTTTAACCAAAATTATTGGGCTTGAAAGCAAAAGCAAGTCAGCAAGGCAGAATATTCATTAGGGAAAGGGAGGGGAAATAAAAATGTAAACTCCATTCTTACCGTTGATTTCAGTGTAAAATTAAACTACCAGTTTAGTATAAAACTAAACTGCTGCTCTGCTGAGGCATTTGAGAATTTGGAGTGTGGGCCCATCCTGAGTGATGCACACAAACTGTGTCATCATGTCCTTTACAGCTGAGGCTCTAACAAACCCTTTGGGATCACTCCAGAGTGCAGGAGGAGCCAGGTGTGTGCTGTTTGATTTATTACCCAAACCTTTGGGTGGATGGGATATCCAGGCAATCTGAAACGGGCACCTGTGCAAAATCAGGGCATCTGAAAAGAAAGGACTTCTCTCAGTAGAGGTTTTGTCACTTTTACTTCCAATGTGAGTCAAAACCTGGAAAAAAGTATTAACAGGACTTTGTCAAGCCACAGGCATTTTGGCTTGTGGTTTGGGTAAATGTTCAGGTCATTTCTTACTGTGCCCTGAACAGACCTGATTCACAGCTCCTCTGCTGAGACTGAGAGCAGGTCAGGGAGAGGCACAGAAATAAACACCTAAATAAAATACCACATATATAAAACACCTAAATGCACTGTAGAACAGGACACCATGTATTAGGAAGTGTGAAAGACACCTGCTTTTGTTGATTTTGCTGATATAATTTGGTATGAGAAGCTTTGCTAAGCATAAATTTTATGCCTTTTTTTTTTATTTTCATGCAAATGGACTTTAAAAATCTGATGGAATTCTGAGGACATAAATTGTCTTAGGCTTGCAGGTGACCCATAAAATTTGCAAAGCTTTGGCCATTTATAAGCTGGAATTGGATCAGAAAAAAGCTTCAGGATTCATTGAACTTTGCTAGTCTTGGCAATGTCTCAGTTACACTTTTGCTGGCATTTTGTTTCATCCTTACATTGTAAAAGTAACATCCTATGGTGGTAAAGCCAAACTGAAGGGGAAAAAGAATTGATGGAGTGAATGAGGTTCCATTCTAATTTGAGTCTCAACACAGCTGGTTCTCTTAGCTAAAATTTTGCTGAAGTAGCTGCGATGTTGTGGGGAAAATTAAAATTTCCACTCTTTCAGGGAATGTTATTTATCTGGACCTCGCTTCGTTTCCCTTTCACCATCTCATGCTGATTTTTGCAAAGGTTTTTTTTGCAAAGCACTGTGATCCCTGGACAAATTGTATCCCTTGGGATAAATTCTGACTCCAGGCTTTGGTTCCAAAATGGAATTTCTCAGTTACTCCTCAGCAGCACCAGGTCTGGTCGTACAGGTGGTTACAGAGCCAGTGGGACCAAGAGACTTTTGCAAGTCAGTGAAGTTGTCACGTTGCACTTAAGGGGTATTAAATGGAGATGCTCTCCCAGACACCTTCACATGCTCATCTTGGAATGACAAATATCCTCTTGCCACTGCTAAGTCTCTCTACTCCTTGGGTTTCACAGATGGCAAAACCCATGGGTAGAAAATGCTCTTGTAGTCTCTTGTAACACTCATGTTTTGCAGCTTCCTGTGAAAATACAAATCCTAAACCTGATTTTACATTGATTTATGTTTAAATTTTTTTTTGCATTGGTAAATTCTGTTCATTATACCATAAAAACAGCTTAAGGAGCCATATATTTTTGAATTTTTACATTGCTATTAGGATAGGCAGAAGCCATTTCATGGCAACATGCACCTTGGGTTGGCAGAGAGGGGAGAAAAGGTTTGCCATTCCAAAACTCTCCCAGTGAGGCTGTCACTTCAGAGAAGTATGTTCTGCTTTTTTATGGGCAAATAATTGAAATGAAATAAGAAAAACTCAATTCTCTTTTTATCTTTCGTGAAGTAACTGATTATTTTTTTGAGAGCATAAGAAGTTATTCATTCACAGTTTGTGAGACAAAGAGGAAAAAAAATTACTCTGTATTTTGGGGGAACTGTGTGGAAAACCACTTCCCTATAGCATTTTGCTTTCACAAGTAGAGTTTTGTTTATCTGGCTTTAATTAGAGTATTTGACATATAAAACCCACTCCTATCTCACATAAGCTGTCAGATTCCTGAAGAGCAGTGGTAAAACCTGAACACTGACTTTGGGCCTTTAAATTTATATTTAATTTTTAAATTTGGGGTCTTTAAATAACACTCTTCCTGAAGAAGCTCTCTCTCCATACTGATGCTGGATGAAAAGTGCACCACTCATGCACTTGCTTTAAATTCCCTGTACTTTCTTTGGCAGAAGGATGACACCATGGTGGTGATAAAGTCATCAGCTTGTGGAATACTTTGCCATTTAATGAGTCACTTACTGTGTGGTCCAGGAACTTGTCCTGTTTCCACTGGAAAAACGAGCTTCTCCTGGCAGCAGATGCCAACTGAAGGCAGTGTGACTACAGCTCTGCCAGCTGCTGGTGATGAGGTGGAGGTTTAAGTTTAGAATTTGCTGGTCCTGAGTGAGAGAGAAATCGAGTCTGACTTTGGTTTATTCATTCCAAGAGTTCCCTGAGGCTGGTAATGAGACATGGCTAATCTGTCCTGGGAATGCTCTGATGGATGGACTGGAGCATCCCTCTGGGACCTGAACTATATTTTGGCTTCCTTAGCTCTTAAACATTATTAGTTTAGTTTGTTTACATACTGTGTCTGAAGCTAAATAGAAATGTATTTAGAATGCAGGTTTTAACTCCTGTTTCACATCTCCTAATCCCATGTTCAGTTCCCAAGGGTGCAGTTCCTGTCTCGAAAAATCAAAAGAAGTTGAACAATTTTTTGTCCCACATCTCAGTCTTGGGTTGTGGCAGTGAACTGCAGCCCTTCAGAGCAGCAGGACTGTACTTTGGAGCCTCCCTGGGAATGAGGAGGAGGATTCCAGTTCATCATGTGCTCTTTCTATCCCAAAGTGGAAACATCGTGCAAAAAGTGTTATCAAAGTGCCACCAGCCTTCCCCTCCTGTGAGCAGCAAGTCTCCAGAGGGACTCAGGAACTGCAGAGAACATGTTTAATTCTTAGAGGGAAGAGGCAACACTGGCTCTTTCCTATTTCTGGTCTCCCCTTGTGTAAAGACGAAGTTATATGGTGAGATTTCTGTGCTAAGTGTCCCTTACTGTGAGCTCCCAACAGAATCCTCCTGGGCAGCAATATTATTGGGAAACTCCTCGGAGGGAATAAGGAAATCAGGTTCAATATATGAGAGAGAACCAAAGGGGTTTATCTGTGCATGTCTCTGGGGTTCTCTTGTCACTGGCAGCAACCTAAGGGGATAGAAAACCCTTTTGGTTTCATCTCTTCAGTTTTGTCAATACAACAGAATTCTTCTTCCATTTTTTCCCTTTATCTTTTAAAAACCTGTAAGTGCATCACCAATTGCAGTTGCTATTAATGCATCCTATTATTTGCAATTTACCTCACCCTGGCTTTAATTAATGACTGATTTCAAGATTGCTCAGTCCTGAGGGGTTCCTTGCCACAGGGGTGACAAATCTGTACTGGAAGATTCCTTAACAAGGCTCAGCTTCCTCCCACATCCATCAGACTATCCAAAGGATAACAGAGATTACTTGTGCACTCTTTGCTCTTGATGGGAGAGAATTTAAAATGTCTAGAGCATCCTGCATTGGTGCTGGCACTGTCCTCTGCCATTTTCATAGCTTTCATTCAAGATACATTGCTGAGATTTTTCACAATGTGTCACTTTTTTAATTTTGCCTTTCATATCTGAATATGGAGTAAGACATTAATTTTACTGGTTACCGTCAGAAGATCGTTCTAACGTACAGAGTCCAAAGTTTAGGATTTATAAATGTTTGCAGAATTAAATCCATGGTGTATCAAGCACTGAAAGAACCCTCCTTCAAAGGAAAGAAAAGGCCTATTGACAGCTCATCTGTGCACACACAATGTATTAAATATCCTGCCTCGCTGATCATTGGGTCAAACGTTGTATCATAAACCCCAAACAGATTGTGTGGTTTGCAGGGAGTTGCAAAACTCAATGAAGCACATTCAAAATACATTTTTGGTCTAATTCCATCTTCCAAATCCCTGTATTAAACATGAATATAATAGCCCAGGTTTCAGACCCGACAATGTTCTCCTTAGAAATCGGAGTCTTAGTTTTCATAAGAGTTTCCTCGAGTTGCTCAGAGCACACGGAGGTGGGTGTGGGTAGGTGGATCCTGACCTTCATGGAGCACGGAGAGCTCAGGGAATTCAGAGCACTGTGAAAGGTTAGAGGTGATGTCCAGGTTTGCAGCCTTCACTACAGATTTCTCAAGCTGAGTGTCTCAGCTGGGAGCTCACATTTACATCCCAGGCTCCAGGTATGTAAAATATTTTTCCAGACGTAGCTCTTGGTGTCTCATTTGTTGATGCCATGGAAGATGTCACTCCTTTGGATCTCCCTCTTCTGTTACCTCCACATTTACCAGCAAATGGTTAAATAAGGCACAGTAGGCTCACTAATCTCCAGACATTCCAAGTCCCTTCATGCCTCTGACATTTCCAAGGACTTGTGGGGACACAACAGTTGGATTGACCACTAAAATGTGCTGGTTTATTGGACATGGGCACACAGATAAGGTTTTGGTCAAAGTGGTTAACAAGGACCAAAGTGACATGCTGTTCTGGAAGTTTGGGGAGTGCTAGGGAGCTTTGGGCTCAGCTGGAACTCTGGGATGTCATTACTGTGCTTTTGGAGGCTTTCAGAGTAAGGTTAAAAGGTGAAAGAAAGAAATCCCTGAGCTGCAGAATACACATATTTCTCCTGCACAGATCTTTGGAGAAGTCCCCCACCAAGCTGACACTAACCCTGACAGCCAGATGTGCAACTGGGATCAGAGCAGCAACCAAAATAGACTGTGGTTTACAACTGCTTGCAACAATAAACAAAGCATATCAAAGGATCCCCCAAAACACACTTTCTCTGGAGAAACCTACATGGTTTTATTATTCTGGTCTCCAGCTTTAAAGCATTTTTGTCATTTTTTGTAGAAGGAGAACTAAATAGTTGCAGATTCCAACCAGGGACAATTGTCAGGGACTGGACTGGGCTGACTGGTCAACCACATCCATCCCAAAGAGCCCGTGCACAGTCAGCAAAAGCTTCCTTAAGGAGGGGGTTACTTGCCAAAATCTACTTTCTGAAATTTGTGATGCATTTTTATTGTGCAAATGGCTACAAATGCCATTTTATTCAGCTGCAGTTGGACTGTGCAATATTCCCAGTCTTTCCCAAAACTGCTGGTGAGTTCTGTGGTTATAACAGGATGAATGGGAGTGTCCATCTCCTCCGAGCAGACATTAATTGCTTAGACACAAATTATCACATTAGGGATGACAAAATGCCACAAGAGGTCTTTGAGACACATTACAATATGTGAGCATATAAAATCTCTCCTTATAGATTTTCATTGGAAGTGTTGCCCTGCAGAAAAAATAATTCAGCTTTGCAAACCGATCTGGAAGAACAAACCTGGGGAAGGGAAAGTGAGAAAAGCAGTTTTAATATGAAAACAAGTGAAGCTTCTGTTTCAAAGTGGCTTTTTTTCCTGAATCTATTTTAAATCTTTAGCATTCTTTTAACCTCCAGATTTCTATAAAGCTGAAAGATGCCTTGTTCTGTAAGGCTGGTATCACCTTACTAGGAAAGCCATGGAGGAGGGCTCATAATGTCTTCTATTATACAGCTCTATCTCTACTTCATGTTGACATGAAATTCTTCGCTTAAGTTCTGGCAGTAAAATTACAGAAACTTACTCTCTAAATTGTTTCAGCTGATCAAGCAAAATTCGGAATTCTCTCTATGTCCTGAAACTTCAGAAAGTTAATAGTTGTGTTATCCTGACTCAGTCAAACTCCTGTCACTTTCCTGGAATCTTTGTGGGCTGAAATACTTGGGTATTTTTACTTTTGCAGACATCTGCACTCTCCCGTGGAATTAAACGTGAGAAAATCGTCGTTGTATTTTATTACTGCAGAAAGAACAGACAAAATAATTGTTCTTGGATTAATTTCTTCTATTCTGGCCCTCCCCTTTTTACCTTGGTGGATTACTTTTGCAGAGTTCTGGATTTTCCTGAATCAAACTGGGAAGAATCATTAGGCAACAAAATATATGGGTGATATTTTGCCCCTTGCATGCCAGACCTCCAGATTTCAAATGGCCGTGCACAATGTCAGCGTTTCATTGCTTCTCAGAGGTCACAGTTGTTGAAGGAGGATACCAGGAAAGGAATTCCTGCAAAGAAATGACAGTAGCAGCCTCTGTCTCAGGTGGATGTTACTCCAGACAGCCAAGTGGAACCTGCTCCTCTTGAACAGGAAGATGAAGCTGTCTAAGAAGGTGAAATGCAGGAAAAAAGCATGTTTATTGTAACTGCTCTAGGTAAGCCAGTAGCTGTCCCACTGTGGCACTCTTTTCCCAGTATTCTTGACAGACTGTGGAGTTGTCAATGAATGGAAGCAGGCTGGAAGCAGGAGTGCTTTCCTAACTCACTGCCCAGTCTTTCCATGCTGCAGCAGACGAGCTCTTGTGGTCATGGCATTAAAATATTGCAATCTTTGTTTTGAAACAATGACACAGAAATGTTTGCAATGACTCCTTGTGCAGTGGTTTGGGATGTAGCTCATGTCTGGAAACCACAGTTTCTAGATTGCAGGACAGCTCATGGCTTGGGAATTTCCAAAGTAACTATTAACTGGAATGTTGGTTTATATAACTGTGTCTGTGTGAGTTCAAGGTTTGTCCCCTTGCAGGTGGCAGTGGTGCTGGGCAGGGAAGGGGAACAGGAGGAAACCTCTTCCCATTCATTTTGCGTGGGTGCGGTGGAAATCCAAATTTTGACTCTAACCCACCATGTCTGGAATAAATCTCTCTGGCAAACCAAGTACAGTCATGGCAAGAAATGATATTTGCTGTGCTGAAGCCTTTCCTATGGGGCTGATCCAGCTCCTTTCCTATGGGGCCGATCCGGCTCCTTATGAGGTCAATGGAAAAGCCTTTGTAGGCTTCACCAGGTGAAGGGGGCTCTGTAGGTTCTTCAGTCTTACATGGATGCTGAGGACATCATGGGCTGCAAGAAAACAGGTCCCTTCCCCCAAACCCTCATCCAGAACAGTCTGAGCTGACTGTCCAAACACCGTGGAGTGAGGAAAATCCTTAGGAAGGAATGAGAGGCAAGAGACCGTTCAGAACATGATTTGTTTGTTCATTTTGCCTCTCTCCAAGAATGGAGATGAAAGGTTCTTCAGGCACTCAAAGCTGGGTGCCAAATTCTTCTGCTTTCATTGCCACTTTTTTATCCTGCCAGGAGGGGGGTCTGTTGCAGATTTGGTGCCTTGGGAATGCGACAGGAAAGTCAGGAACAGGCTCAGCACTGTGGCACACTCAGATCAGTGGAGTGGAATGAACTTGAGGAGGAGCTGCTTCCAGGGCACCAAACACAGGAACCTGGGGAGGTCTCACCTCTGGACAAACACAACAGGATGAGAATGGTTAACCTGAATTTTTCTAAAATTGTCTTTCCAGGCTCTCAAAATAGCAATAGCAGCCTAAATATTAAGAAATAGAAACCCATAGTATTACCACTGAATTATTTTCATTTGCCTTCTCAACCATTTCACTTGATGTTTTAATCCTTTTGGAACTGGATGCACTTAAGGTCCCTCATAAGAGGAACACCTGGCTTTCTCCAGTGCCTAATTAGAGCTTTTGCCTTTAGTTCCCAATGACTTTTTTTTTTTTAATTTGTCCTCCTATCATAACTAGAAATCTTTGCTTTTGAGGTGAAAGGTCTGATTGCAGTTTAGTGTCTTTGACTGGCAGAGCCAAATCTTTTCTTTTCAGCAAGGACTACAAATATTGCAGGATTCCTAACACGGTGGTGAAGTCAAATGAAGTCAAATGAAAGCTAATGGACCCTGCTGGAGAAAATTAGAGCTGCATTCATGGCTGAGACCCTCCTGTCAGGAAATGTGGTAACACATTTTCTTCATAAGCACAAGTTAGCAGAGTTTACAGCAACCTGGGCCTGTCCGAGAGATTTTCCAGAGCTGAGCTGCTGCTCAGACTCTGAATCTAAAGATTAATGGACAAAGAGGGACAGCAATCCTTCCTTCTGAGGAGATCTTGCATTACTTTGTAAAGTGCAGAACTGTGCTAATACCTTCAGTGTAAGAAAACAAAATGAGTAAAAGGGTTTGAAGATGGATTTTATCCCGACAAGTGAGTGATGCATTTTAATGCACCATAAACATGTAACCCTCACCTCTTCTGCATTACAAGGTACCATTAACATATTGTTTTGTTTTCAGTTTACCTCCCACCTTCCAACTGTTGTTCTGTTTTCCATTACTGCAACTTGCAGTGTAACAACAGAATCATTGAATCATATGAGAAGGGTCCAGCAAATCTTATTTGTTCCACCAAAATTCCTTCCATGTGTTGAAGCTTCCTTTTTTTCTTTTGCTAATTTTTGTCATGTGCTTAATTTTAGTCATTTCTCCCACACATTGGAGGCCAGCATCCTTCCCTCACCACTGACAGGTTTTGTGGCCTTACAGGGAGTAACCAAAGCTTGTTGGACTTACCACATCCTTGGAGGAATGTAACCATGTGCAGAACTAAAAGCTGCCCTCAAAAAGAGGGGAGAGGAGAAGAGCAAAGCAGAATAAGAGAAAAATAGGGCTTGGATGGGAGAATGTAAATGGTGGTTCAAATTAGAGTTGCTAAGTTATGTGAGCAGAAAACAAGACCAAGCTAGACCTCTAACACTGGAGGAACATGGAATTTCAAAATGGCCGAGACATAAAAGCAATTAATGGGATTCAAATGAGGGAAAACGCTGCACCTCCAAGGTAAACTGAGCAAACTGCTGTGGGAGAGTGCAAGGCAGTGTGGGATTTAGAGCATGTTTCTGCTCTAGGGCCTTTGAAGTCTCTCATCTAAAGCTCAGGATCCTACAGGGTTTCCTCAGGAGCTACTGTGCTCTTCATTCGCTCATATGTGTTTGGGGGCAGATTTCCAAACTTTGAGTGCCTCTTTCCTTTGGGAAAGGATAATTTGGGTCATTGGTCTTTGAAGAACTTTTTCCAACAAGGGTTTTGATTTGCTCAAGGAAAGCGAATGGGAATTCTATTAGAAGCAAATGCATAGCAGAGACATCTACTACTGCCCTTTAACTGCTGGAGACTTTGCTCTTGTGTGTTTTATTCATCTCATAAAAACCAGCTTAGAACCTTGTAAAAAAAATATATCACAGAAAAGATGTGAGACTTAGCACAAATATATACCACACACATAGGGTGGGCTTTTCTTTGCATGTATCCAATAAACTTTCCTTTTTTTTATGTTGTTTTTTGCCAACTTCCCATTGTTTCCTCATATATGAATTTCCCTTGGCTTGGGCTCCACTACCCCCATTGTTGTTGTAGCTTTTTTCTCTCTCTCTACAAATTTATAGCTACCCCATAAAAGAAAAGAGAGTGAGGATACACTTTATTAGCAGAGCCAAAGTATGTAAATGTTTACGAGAAGTGATGCTTACATTAATCTTAAGTAAACTGTAAGAACATATAAAACTTAAATGCTCCATACTTTGTGGACACAACATTTTGGTACAGGATTAGACCTTTTGCTAGCCAAAATGTGAAGGATTAGGGAGCTGGAGCTGAGACCCAGTGCCGTCCCCTGTAAGTTTAGAATATGGATGGTTTTTAAAACACTGCTTGCAAAAGTATTTGAGAATGTTTGGGTGATATTTACAGCCAGGCCCCAGAGGGATCTGTGCATTCTTCCACTGGGTCAAAGGCCTGGATCTGGGGAGGTGGAGGACTCAATGGGCTCCTCACAGCCAGTCATCCATCAGTACAACCACTGCCACAGTTGCCTCTGCAGTTGCTGTTCCTCATTCATATCCTCACTGGAGAAGCCAAAGGCTCTGGAATGTGGATGCTGGAGCATGGTCTAAATTATCTGTCTCTTGCAAAGCAGAAGTTTGCTTTTCAACACAGTCTTTAATTGCACAGAAGAAGTTAGGCAGAGTATTTGCACCAGCATGCTACTTATTATCAACATGGTTTTCATTTGAGGACTTCTTTTTTTTTTAAATCTGTTTGAAAGTACTCTCCTTTTCTAAGATGTTGGACTTTATTTTCTTAATCTTAGGATCACTCAGGTTTCCTGTAGAGGAATAATTTATCCATGAGCCTCCTCTATCTATTTTATTGTGCTGTTTCTCATATGAGATGAATTTGTGGTGCTGCCTTTTAGTACAGGTGAAAGCTTCCAAGGGTCAGAAAACCCCATGAAAATCACTCTTTTGGTGTACTGGGTATTCACTGGTCTTTAAAAATCAGACTTGTAACCTCTTCTGGGGGCAATAGCTACAGCTAGACTAAAATATTCTAGAAAAAATTGATAATTTTGACCAATAAGTCTACATTGCCGTTCTTTGAAAGCCCTGCAGCATCTTCTGTAAGTTGATTTTTCTTTTCTGTTTCATAATAGGAAATCTGGAGTTCTGCTTCTACATGTAGAAATGGGTATTTAAAAAGAAAAGTGCATTTCTTCCTTCTCTCACCTGTGTGAGCATGACTGTGCATTTCCCCAAAACACAAATCAATCCCAGTGAGTTTTTGGAGGAAGTTGGTAAACTGTGACTTTTCAAAAGCATTTATTGTAATTTCTTCAGAAGTCATGGTTTCAACAGCAACTTGATGGGCACTTTGAACACGCTGCTGATGTTGTTGGGAGATCTGTAAAATATATCTCCATTTCATGACAGCTTCCAGGTATCTGAAATTCCTCTTGGAATGAAGACAAGTCCATGCAAACCAAAGGCTCTTTCACCAAAAGCAACAACTGGTGTTTCAAATTGAAAAACTGAAGTTTTTGACCAAACTCTTTTTTTTTTTTTTTTTCCCTCAAAGAGACTAGAGAGCTCTCCTTCATGTCAGGAACATTGCTGTCAAAATCTCTTCTTGTGGAATATTTAACACAACTGCATTCTTTCATGGAGAAAAGCTCTGTGAAAAATACTCTGGCCATCCCCTACAAATGTTTCACAAACATTTTTGAAGCATCTCATTTGGATTTGCACTCTCTTCTGGCAGGATTATGTGTCTGAAATGTGTTGTTATTCCCTTGGACAGTTACTGTTTCTCTGTTGAGACCGAAATGGGACCATCTTGTCCCTGTTTTGTGCATCTTCTCACCTCCTTCAACCCAAGACTTCCTCCGGTGCCACCAAGGAAGTCTCTCCAATGAAACCTTTCTGTCTCTACCCTTTGCAATTTACTTGTTCTGCTGACTTCCCACACTTTTCCATCCTACTGACCATTCCTTACTTGGCACTTTTTCTCTGTTCTAAATGCAACAAGGAAACCTTGGTTTTATTGAAGCTGCACTTGGAAATCTCCGTTCCTTAAGTAGGTTTGATACTGGTTTACAGTCAGACCAAAGAAAAAGGACTTCACAAATGTCCACTAATAATATTTCCTTTTCACTGGGCTCCAGCTGTAGTTGTGTCTCTTTTACAGCCTGTTTCTCTTTGGTGGTCTTAAACCCAGAAGACTCCTTCCAGAGCTCTGCTGCTCATGCCAGATGCCTGCAGTGAAATTCAAGGGTGGTAGGAATGGGCTCCAGCCATTATACGACCACAAAAATCTCCCGATGATTCAGAAATTTCATTTAAACAATAAAACGCAGGGTACAGATAACAGAGAAAAGAAGGGGGAAAAAAATAAGATGCAAGTGTGTCTCCTTTACATTTCCTAGCTGACATCTGGTGTAACTAAAGATTTCATTAGTGCAGCTGTTGTCTTGCACTCTCTGCTTTATACTTGGTTCTTCCTATGAAAAAGTAATTCACTAAATATGGGCTGAGTGTATTAAATGTCCTGTTCTTAAGATTCTTGGGTGACTGGGGGGGATGCTCTCACTTTATAGATCAGGCTATTATCTGGCTAGAGCTTTATAGGATATCTAGCAAAAAAAGGGATAGTGGTGAAGTTACTTGAGTCAGCAGCTGGGGGAAAAAAGGAATAAAATATTGGAACATTTCTTTTTATGTGCTTGGCAATAAAATTGAGACCAAAGGCCAAACTAGCAGCTGCTCGTTCTTGCTGAGATGGAGATGTTTCTTGAGGGGGATCCTGAGTCCCATTTTCCCCTTGTGACACCAACACTGCTCCACTGATTCCAGCAGAGGAGATGTCTGACCTTGTGCCTTTTCATCAGTGATTGTGTGGCCACAGAAAGACAAGAACTGCTCCTGGAGAGCAGAAATTCTCTCCTGAGTGCTTCTGATGTGCAAAATCTCGCTGCTGGTGCCCATTTCCAACTCCATCATAATCATTTCCAACTCCATTTCCAACTCCATCATAATCGAAATGGGAGACTTACCCCGGATCAGATCCAGGTGACCTGTCAGAGGGGTGGGTCTGCTGCACAAACTAACAGGAGGAAGGGAACCAGCTCAAAGGTTTCTCTCCTCCCAGCTTTTTGGGTGCACATCTGTTGACATGAAAGAAAGTCTCCAGGGTGGGAAAGGGAAAATGAAGCTCAGGAAAACTGTAGAAAATGTAGGGCAGTAACTGGACGATGCTGCATTGCACAGGCAGTGAAGGAGGCAGGTCTGGGCATATAAAGGGTCAGCTTTTTCTACATTAGGAGAGTCACTTTGGTCTTTCGAGTCTTCTGCCAACTCTGCCCCTTTCTTTGTTGTTCCTGTTTCAGGTGTGGCTGTTAAAGCCTCTCTGGTGGCATTTTTCCAGGAGAAGTAGCTCAGTGTGTGTCCCAGTGTCAGCTGAGAGCAAGATGTCCTGAGTCACTGTCATGACTGTTCACAGCTGCCAACAAATATTTGGACACACAAAGAAGTTGTAACGGAGTGGTACAAACCTGCAGAATGAGCTGGCATCTCACCAGGAATCTTGACCCAAAATTTAGGTCAAATGCCACTTAATTGCCTACATCCTTCTTCTGGCTCTAGCCTTGGTCCTCCTGTTCCAGCTGAATTGGTTGTGCTCCTTTGAAAAGCCAAGCTGAAGACTCTTAAAAGGCTTGGAATGTTTTGCCTTTGTGGGGGAAAAAAAAAAGTAATAATCTGGATCCTAACTTTGAGCTTTGTGTACTATGATCAAGAATGTTATCACATAATAATTCAGGGAAATTATCTCCACTCAAAGCATCTTCAACTGACCACAGATATGTTCTATCACATTCTTTGATACATCTTTAATGTGTTAGTGGACTTTTATATCCCATTCCATTTTTGTGCCTTTCCCCTTGGCCTGTCATGAGGTTGTTTTTGTCTAATCTTATTCTTCAGCTAACAAACAAGGTTATAAGAACAAGATTGTTAAAATTATTTGCTGTTGGGAAGTAATTTTAAAGCAATTTTTAACAACTGTTTTAAAACAGACAAAAAATTTATGGGGAAAAAAATCCACACACACAATAATGCTGGGCTTTAGTTTATATTCCTTATTCAATTGAAAATACCATTGATGTCACTGAGATTTTTGCAGGAGTGAGAACACAGAGCATCAAACTTTGATTCTTTTAAATATGGCTTTGTACTGCATTGACAGGAATGTGTCTTTGATATTTAGGTTCTGATGAAACTGTAACAACTGGCAGCAATGTAATTAAGGATAAAACAGGGTGACATAAAGGGGAGAGAGCTTATGTCTGTTTTCCTTATCCTTAAAACCTCAGTGCTAATGAAAAAAACACAGCTGATTGAAAAAACAGCAAATTAAAAAAACAGCTGAAAAAAACCCCTAATCAATCGAGGACAAGGTGGGAATTTTGGAAGAAAATATAATATGGAAATGCTGATTTTTCACCTAGACAGAACAGCTTCCAAGATAAAAGACTGTTTCAATCGGTTTCTGATTTTTACACTCAATTTTGAGCAAAACCAGCAAGAAGTTGCACTTTTGGCATCTTTTACATGAAAGATTTTGCTTTCCAGAGCTTTGTGGTGCAAGTGCCTGTTAAAACCAAAGGATAAAAGGTTGACACTGAAATATCACATATCCTATAGAAGTTCCTTGAGTGAA
Source organism: Manacus vitellinus (assembly GCF_001715985.3). Lineage (NCBI taxonomy): Eukaryota > Metazoa > Chordata > Aves > Passeriformes > Pipridae > Manacus > Manacus vitellinus. The sequence goes on from NW_021940526.1 coordinate 3,593,548, forward strand.
AATTGTGGAGAACCTTCACATTCACTCAGGTCTAGGAAGGAGCAAATGGAGAAATGGAAGCCGTGTATCAATAGATGGCAACAAGTTGTAACTTGCTGCCATAATTGGTCCCATTCTACAGATGGAAAAATGGAGGCTAAAGAGGAAAAATACTACTTTTTCCTAATGCCTAAAGGAGTACAACCCAAAAGGTGTGTCAGCAGGTGCATGTTCTTCGTGCTGTACCCTGACCATGTTCTGTATAACTGCTCAGAGAGGCTGTAATTGGGCCCAGCTCTTGGAGCAAAGGCAGGTGGGTTTGTATCTGCTTGTCCAAATGTAGGTAGAATTGTCCTGTGGAAGCAGCACTGTCACCCCCAGGAGTGGGTGTCTTTTCCAAGCTGGTGCTTATCTTTGAACTGTTGATAATTCTAGAATGGTGCATTTGCTTGGGAGAAAAAACAGAGATGAGAGTTGCAACTTAACCCCTATTTGTTTAGACCATGGAATAAGATCGACTGCAGGGCGAGTTCTGGAAGTCATCTGGTCTAATCTGCTCAGAGCAGCTCAGCTTCCAAGTGGGATCTATTTCAGAGGAGGTTGCTCAGGAACCAGGCAGTGATTTGTGGGATTTTGTGATGTTTTGGGTAGATTTGTGCTCCAGCTCTGTGCTCTGGGAGAGAAGCCATTTCACAGCAAATGAGTGGGACCAAGTGCCCTCTAGAGCATCTCCTCATCTTTTCTCCAGGCTCTGAAACTGTGCCCTCCTGTTCAGGCTGGCCATCCTCAAATGCCTTGACCTGACTGAAGAGATCCTCTGACAGTGATTCCAGGAATGAGACGGATCCCTGGGGAAGGTGGTTGTCCACAACACCCTGTGACCTCTGGCTGTGGTTGCAGCTGCAGTGTCGGAGCGGGGTGTGGGTTGCAGAGCTCGTGCTTGTGGAACAATCTGCTCCTGCAGGCCTGGCAAGGGATGGGCATTTGGCACCGAGGCACCATGTGGAGATGATAACTGGCTCCTGGGGAACCATGCAGGGCTGTGCCAGCATCTGGATTGCCTTGAGAAGAGTCTCAGGGAGCCTGGGAGGGGCGAGACGATTTTTCATTTGCCCCTGGCTGTGCCAGTCTCTGCTGGGGGGCCCGACAGGCTCGTGGCATCTGTGCTGACAGCTGCAGGAGCCCCAGGGCCACCTGAGCAGCTGCCCCTCCTGCCACCTCCCACTCGCAGGGAAGGCCAGCAGGGACTAGTGAGGAGCAGATGCAGCCCAGAGCTGGATGCAGGAATGGGAAGGCTGTGGGGAAGCAATCCACCAGGAGTCCAGGATGTGGGTTTGTGTGTTGGCATGGAGGGGTTATCTATTGCAAAGAGCCTCTGCAGGGAGTGCTGCTGTGGAGATCAGGCCATGCCCCTGTGACTGTGGTGGAACTAAAATAGAGGAGCTGACTATTTTCCTGTTAGAAATGTCCTAGAGGTGTAGTTTAGTCTGTGGAGATAACAATGTAAGAATTCAGAGCCAATTGCTGGCAGAAGGGAAGTGGATGTGGCCCAAAGTTTCTTCTTGGGCAGAAAACTCACACTTTCAGTGATCATGAGACTGTAAGTAAGGGACAGCAGGCACTAAATGCAAATTGGATAATTATCTGACAAAGATCAGGGCAAAAAAATTAACTCACAAAACATTGAATGGCAAAGGGAAGAGAAGAGAAGAGAAGAGAAGAGAAGAGAAGAGAAGAGAAGAGAAGAGAAGAGAAGAGAAGAGAAGAGAAGAGAAGAGAAGAGAAGAAGAGAAGAGAAGAGAAGAGAAGAGAAGAGAAGAGAAGAGAAGAGAAGAGAAAGAGAAAGAGAAAGAGAAAGAGAAAGAGAAAGAGAAAGAGAAAGAGAAAGAGAAAGAGCCAAATTTCCCTCCTTTCTTGCATCTGGGAGCATCTGCCACAAGGCTGTCAAAACCTGGTAAGGGTGGAGCATCTTGTGAAACATGTGATACTGTTCTTTGGTGGGATGGGATCATGTTTTCACAGGGTTATGTGAAGTATATCCTGCATTTTTCATGTGAAATCTTTGGCTTGGAGCTATTTATGTCACCATGAAGAGCTAACGAAAAATAGTGAAGTCTAATCAGTGTCACTGGTTATGCCAGGAGATTGTCCTGCTAGAATGTGTGTTCCATGGAAATGGCTGGGACATCTGTGACTGAAGGATAAATACTCAGGAGCCTTCTGCCTGGGAAAATGGCATCATCAGAGTATGTGAAAATTGAAATAAGTGTGTTAAAGATTTCACTTTGGAAAAACTCGCCCACTTCTTACCAGCCACAGGCGGGACACTCACTGAGCAAAAATGAAATTAAATCTATTCAAAATTTCCGTGTCATCCAGGTTCAAAGTACCAGGGAGGGATAATCTTCACAGTAGAGATGAAAAATAAATGATTAATAGGAGCTTGGAAATAATTTATTTGGAAGGCTGTGAGCCCAGCCCAGATTTTGATAGGAAGGAACATTAGGTTCTCAGCATGCAAGTGGGTGTGTAAAGGAAAGAATCCTTCGAAAAATAGTCCTGGGACTTACAGCAGAGACCAGAAGTTATTTCTGAAGCTGGGTCAGTCTTTAGTAGAAAGGCAGTTTCCAGGCTGGATGCTGGAAGGGCCTGGATTCCTGGTTCTGAGGGATGAGTTGATACTGGGATTCCTTGTGAGTTACACAGAAACAGCACTTGGGCAGTGTCAGGAACAGAGGCCAAGATGAGATGACATTATTTTGGGAATGCCCAAATCCGATCCCTGTAAAGCTGCTCTGGCAGAAGGAGCCTCTTGGCCTGAGGACAGATCCAGCAGCTGTGTTTGGACTCTGCCCTTTGGAAGGGATGGGGCTGTGAGGGAAAGGTAGAGAGGGAGGGTTGAGGAGAACAGTTGTGCTACCCAGAGTATCACTGTGTTATCCAGGACATCACCTGGATATCCTGGTGCCAGGCTTTGCTCCTCCCACATTTACATCCTGCTTTGCACGTGGAACCTCAGCTTCTCCTCGAGGCACCACAGAAATGGGGTGGTGAGGTCCTGCCTGGGGGCTTTGGAGGTGGACAGGGGGGCTGTGCAGATGAGATTAGTTTTTGACAGTTAAACAAGGAAATCTCATTGCTTGTTCCACAACTGAAAAACAACCTCAGGAAAGGGTTTGTCCATGAAGGAAAGAAGAATCATTTGCAAGAAGGGAGGAAGGTCTAAGGAAGGTCCCCAGTGTGGATATGAAGGTAGTCAGCTTGCTGACCTTGGGGGATATCTTTAGCTGGGGGAAGCTGAGTAAGGAAGACCCTTTCTGCACATCCAGTTTTGGCCAAGCCTGTGTTTTCCTAGACCTTTTCCCTGTGCCCTGTATAAACAGAAATGGTCCTCATCTCAGCTGGAGGGAATGCTGATCAGGGGGCAGGTTAATACCCTGGAATTCCAGCACAGTGGTTCCTGGAGCTGAACCACCCCCAAAGCTCAAGTGATTTTGGTGTCCTTTTGCTCCTTTATTTTAACACAGATGAATTTCCTATTCCAGCTGTGGAACTGTCAGTGTGTATGGCAGGCACAGGGTGAGGTGGAGGGGACCCTGACAGATACAGTCTGCTGTGTGGAGATTCTGGGAATGGTTCTCCTTCACTGAATCCCAATGAAAAAGCATCTGGTTAGGGAATGGTTCTCCTTCACTGAATCCCAATGAAAAAGCATCTGGTTAGGGATGGACTGATCAAACCTTCCCTGTGCTTTTTAACAAAGGAAGCCTTTACACAAAGTGTTGCAGGTAATCCAGGACGAAAATCTGTGAGAAGTATGTGCTGACTCCTCAGGATGTTCAGGCAGAGGAGTACAGAGAGACAAGCAGCTTCTGCAGCTGTTAATAAATAAGTAACTGGGAAAGCATATTGTTTACTATAAAAGAAATGAACCAATTACAAAGGCTGTGACCTGCACCTTTGCCTCTCTCCTCTGCAGCCCTCTGGAGCTGTCCAGCAGAAGTCACAAAGGTGCTTTGTGGCAGTGTCTGGTAGGAGGACAATCCTCCAGCTGATCCCAGCCAAGCACCCAGGAGGAAGGCCTGGCATACCTCTGCTTAGACAATCATTTATCTTCCGTGACAGCTGACAAAAAGAGCTCAGCAGCTTTCCTCAGAATTCCCATCTTGAAGAAATCCTGACAAGCTGTTGTTTGTCTCGGTTCCAAATCCGAATGAAAAGATAATATAATGGAAGGTTTTTTGTGGGTTGAAAAGCTCAGAGGAGTTTTCACGAGAAATAACTCTTTGGCAGAGCGAGGCAGTTTAGTCAAACCCGCTCTGTCCTTCCACACACTGTGCACAAGTCAGGGAGAGCTGTGGTTTCAGGGCTGTTAACTTATTATTTTGCTTTTCAAGTCATGGTCTTGATTTCGTTGATGTGTCTTTTCATGCCAATCATTTCCACCTTTGACCCCATTTCCAAACAGAAGTGTTGTTGGTCTGCAATTTTCTTATGAGCTTGGCACAAATCAAGACTGGATACTTTATTGACAATACAAAAACACATGAAATGAAGTTAGACCAATAGCACTTTGCCTTTTGCTTCTGGTATTAAAACAAATTAATGCAATCCCTCCTGTAGCTTTGTACTAAAACAATAAATGAGGCCAGAAAAGACAATCCAGACCAAATCCTTCCCCATCAGAAAAATGGGATTTTGTTAAAACAGAAATAAATCTCTGCATCTGTTTTGTGGCATTGTCCCATGGGACTCATAGTTCCAAGCCTCTCCTGTTTTATTCTCTCCCCCAGGACCTGAATGGTTCTGAATTACACTGCAGGGGCTGCTCTGATACTGCCCTGCTTCATGAGTGATGAAGTCTGGCAAGAAAAGCAGGTTTTAGCAATGCAGATGCTGAGACACCCAGAGCTATTCACCTTCAGCCACAGAAGGGGTTGATTTACTCACCAAGATGGAGACTGACATCCAAAAAAGTAATTTTTTTTCCTGGTGAGAATTTGGTGGCAATCAATGTTTTCCTTCAGAACAATAAGAATGTGATCAGTGCTTATTTTTCAATGGGAAAAATAATTCTTTGGGGTGGTTTCAAGCCTTGAAGCCTTACAGAGCTTACCTTTTACTCTTCATTCCTCAACATGCCTGTTTTCTGTATGGACATGATGGAATTCTTGATACCAGGCAAGGTGCTGGACATAGCATGACTCCTCTTGAGCTTCCTTTCTTCTAGGATGTTTGCAGGCTTGGCTCAGTATTGAACCTATTTAGAAAGTGGTTTTGTGGCTTGGACATGTGATTGGGTGATATTGCTAATTTCATACGTGCTATAAGGGGGAGAGGGAAATAATAGCCTGCTCTGTTATTTCTTGAGGCGTTGGAAATGAAGTGGCTTTGACTTCTGCCTAAAATAGCTCAGACCTGGTTTCCCAAAATGCTGTTAAAACATCAAAATGCCTCTGTTAGAATCAGTATTTCAGAATGCTCACATGAAGGCAACCTGTGGGTAACCAGTTTTAAGTACATAAGGTGTGAGCAGTTTCTGAAGATGAGTAACTTAAATATCATAGTGCTCCTTATTCTGAGCTGTTATCAAATTCTTCTCAGTTGTGGTTTCTGTGGAAAGCTGATTTTCTCCATCCCCCGCTCCCAGAAGTTTCTATTTTCATTCACCCTAAGAAAATAAACTCCCTGGAAGTATATATAAACATTTGCTTCAAGCTACTCCAGTAGAACCCAATCCAACATGTACAGAAGTCTTTCCAGTGACTGCAGTTTGATCGCTTCCATTCAGTCCTGTAGTGACTGACAGTTTAGTTTAAAAGGAAAAAAAGGAACAAGAAGGAGGCTTTGGTGAAAAATAACATTTGGTATTTGCAAACTGAATCCAAGTGGGGCTGGTTTTGTGCTGGGTTGCACAGTTGTGTTGCCTGTTGTACTTTTAGCAGTTCACAAATGCTGATCTGCGGCGAATCCATTTGATCTTTCACTCCTGATGCTTATTAATTACACACCTAGGAAAATTCTTCACAAGAATGGTTTAACTTAAATGATTCCTACTGAATTACTGCTTTCTCTGACGCTGTCAGGTACTTGCTGTTCTGCAAGTGCAAATGCAAAGGCAGCTGAAAAAACCCCCATATGATAGAAGCAGTTCTGAAGAGTCCTGGTTGGGGCTGCTGGGTTCAGAGGGCACAACTCTTCCCTCCCTGGCACTGTGTAATTCAGGGCCACATGGCATGATCCTGATTCTGAATTAGTGCAATAAAAAACCAGATCAGACTCCTCAGCTGTGGAAGGAGGCCATGCTCATACTCTGATTTGTAACCTCACACCAGCATGCACTTAATGAGCACTTCTGAATTTCTGTGACCTATTTGTGCAATGATTTGAATGTGGCACCAAGAGGAGCAAACCGCACAAGGAGTTATTAGAAATATCAGCAGACTTGCCCTCCATCCCAGGATAACCAAATCCCACAATTCCAAAATGATGATTTTTTTCCCCTTAGCATTCAGGACATCTGAGAGGGAAGGGGAAGGGTGTTATTTCTCACCAAGAGAACCCAGCTCTCAGCAGTATTGCTTTTTTCATCCCGAAGAAGCCCAGAGTAAGATGAGCACCAAGTTAAAGGAAACAATGGGAGTGTAAATGTCATTTAAACATATACATCTGCAAGCCATTCTCTCCTGAATGCTTGGAAGGTTTACTGTCTAAATATTGCTTTTTCTTACTCTTTCCCTGCTCTGCCTTGCTCTGATTGCTCCCAGCCTGGGGACAGGGGGTGGGTGCAGCCCTCGATACCACACGGCACTGTCACTGCAGAGTTCTCCAAGCCCAGGTACCCTCTGGAAAGCTCTGCCATGAAACAGGCAGGTGGAAGCCTCGGCAAGGAGCCCAATGCAGCAACTAAACCATCGCAGGCATGGCCCCATTAAAGTACCTTTCAGTCTGGAAATGAGAAAAATGCCTTAGGCAGACCATTCTCAAAATAGCATTGCAGACACAAAGCCAATATAAACATTAGATGCTCTTAAAGTGCATTTGTTTGAGTCGTGGGCTTGAATTGACTCCTTCAGCACTGACAGACAGTGCATATATCTCACTAGCAGCTCTCCAGAGGCTTCTCAGCTGTTTGCCTGGAGAGACACAGGCTGTTCTTCAGGGAGGTTTCTGTAGCATGGCTGTTTCTAGAAGGTAAAAGGTCAACAGCGAAGTTCTAGAAACCCAGTAAATAAATACCGTGACAGCCCTGCCCATCATCTGCGTTGACAGAATTCTCCTGGAGTTATGAGTGTTATTTATTTGTTTTTACAACAGCAGCCCTAATTTATTTTTAATTAGGAGCCCCAGCTGTGGTTGGGGTTCCATTGTTAGGATCAGTGGAGGGGCATGTCATAACAGGCAGGTCCTCTCTGAAATATTAGTGCTTTATTCGGAGCAGCAAGGCTGTGTATGGGAGGTAAGGAGGAGTCTCCTGCCTACTCTACAAATGGTGGCATGCAAAATTTCGCAAGTTGGCCAAGGCCAAGGCCACCCACAGTCCAGAAACTGTAAGCTGGGGGTTGTAAATCTGTCAGCTTTAATGAGGTGTCTGGCTGGGGAGAGTCTCATATGAGTCCAGTTTAAAAGTTAAACAGCAAAAGCCCAGCGAACGTCCCATAGGCAGCCCGTTGTGTGTGTGGTCAGCCCTGCCGAGGGCGGGGCAGCCTGTCCCCGCGTCCTCAGGGGGCACGGACCCAGCGCTGCCTTGCTCCAGATCGGAGCAGAAAAGTGGAAGATTTCAGAAGAGAGAACAAACTTCGCTGAACAGGCAGACCAGACAGTTCTGAAAGTCCAGATGACCTCCTCAAAAACGAAGCAGGTATAACCACCACTACTACCACGAGCAGCGTTTCTGATGTGTCCCTCCACCACTGCGTTAACAACGAGCACAGGCTGCTTTTTCTGGCTCTTAATATTGTAAATCATCATAGAATTCCTTGACCCACAGAATTAGGTGTTTCCCCTCACACCTGCAGCTGTGCAGGTGCTCAGAATTAGCTGGATGATGTTTCCTGAGTTTCACCAGAAGGTCAAACACAAAGTGCAACAAGAGGGAAAATAGTCTCGCACGTGGTGGGAGAGGGGGCAAAAACGAGTGGGAAGGAAAATTATTTCCATTCTGACGCAAAGAACTTTCAAAAATCCATTGGTGAACTCAATATTTCCTGTCCTCCCTCATTCTGTATTTTCTGAAACATGAAGACAGGATGTTCCAGATGGAATGGAGTTGCCAGGATGACGGAAGGTTGTTTGTGCAAACTGAAAACCTTAAATGTTTTCCTTGCTTGGGTTTGGGAAGATGGTATTCACAGGTACCATTTGGGTTGCCATGACTCCTAAAAGCCTAAGTTTTGAAAGTCACACAAATAGTTATCGATGTTGTCCTGCTTTAGGCACTGATGAGCCAGTTTGAGCTACTTTTTGGCAAAAAGCAGCTATAGGAGAAAGTCTGTGCTCTGCCAGAAAGAGGGCAGAAAGCTATGGAGAGGATCTGTGTTATGGAGGATACAGAAAGTCTAGTTTCTTCTGTCATCTTTCATCATTTACATTTCTTTAATGGCAGCACAAATTCATCCTGTTAGGGTAGAGATATTACCACAGATTTTCCAACACATGATTCTAGTGCTGTGGGATCTGAGGGGGAAACAAGGAACTCTTCTAAGGATGAGCCTGATTCATTGCCAAGTAAAGTCAACTAAAAGACTTCCACAAACTCCAGTTAGCCTTGGGTTTGAGTGTCATAATTAAACATATATTACAGTTCTGCCTTCCTGTTTTACCCGCCAGCAGAAAACAATCCCTCAAAGTCACAAGCATTCCCTTCACTGCTGGTGTTGAGTGGGATAGGAGCTGCAGGCTTGGGGCACCCGGCAACTGGGAAGAGACTTTAGTGCAGCCTGCCATGACTTTGCCACTCCTCTTCTCTGTGCAAGGACCCTGTGAGTGACAAAACCTTTTCCAAACCTTTTTGGTGTGAGCAAACCTCCTGGAAGGAGGCAGAACAGCTTGAACAATTCCTTGCTGTCAGCATCCCAGAACCCTCAGGATACAGCATGCACAGACGAGGAGCAGCACTGGCAGGCCTGCAGCTCATGGATCAGCCCCCTCTGATGCCACCCATCAAAACCCTTGGCACAATAAACAGGGAACCCAGTATTTCTCCATCTGGTCTGTAAATGCCATATTAACAGTTCACATTGCAAGGACAGGAAGATACTCCTTTAATTAAGTGCTAAAACAGGCAACTTCAGCCCAGTTCCATGGACTTGAAAACACCTTGTTCATCACTACTTAATTTTCCCTCAACTGCTTATGTTTGTTCTTGATTCTTTGCTGCTGTTAAATAAAGGAACTCTTCAATTTCCAACAAAGAACATCCTACAAATAACGTTGATTCTTGTGAATCAGAAGGCTGCCTAAAGCATACCCAAAGAGACATTATCTTTTCCTTCTCTTTGTTGCAGCTGAGTTTGTGAAATCTGAAAGCAAATCCCCCATAGTCACCGGTAGGACGTGGGAGGTGTTTGCACCTTTTCAGCTGTGGCCAGCCCTGCTCAGTTGGCCACACCTGCATGAGGTTTTGGAGCAAGGAAGGAGCTGGGCTTGTAGGGAAAGGCTGGTTTTTGAAAGGAGTATGTTGGTGCTGCTTTTATGGAGAGCTGTAAGCTGAGGGAATGCTGAACTGGGAATATACTGCTCTATAAGAGTGAGCTGTAGCAGTTCAGAGCTTGAGGTAGAGCCTTTTATAGGGTGATGATGTTAAATTGAGGAACAGTGCCTGGATGAAAGCTGCTGCTGTGAAGGTGCCTCCTGAGGAAGAGGAAATAGCGTGGGGAAGCAGCGAGGAATGGAGCTCAGCTGCTCTGCACAAGGTTTCCTGATATCTCAGAACTTTTTCCCTTTGGAAAAGGAGAGAATACTGAGAGCAAGGAGTAGGAATGAAAGACTTGGCAGTGTGGCTACAGCCCTGGTCCTGCAGGGAGTCCCTGAAGGCAGAGGAACGAGGCCTGGCAAACTGGCTGCACTGCCTGGTGCAGCTGGAAGGCAGCAGTGAAGAGTGAAACCAAACCCTGCTGAGCTGGGCTGGGTGAGAGATCCCTTTTCCTCAAGAAAATTCTCCTTTGAAGGTCTGGGGACTTGATTTACCCATTTGCTGTTACCTGTCTACAAATGGCTGGCAGATGAGATCCACTTCAGGCAACTTGTGGAAGTGATGCAGCATCAGCAGGCAATTCAGCATGGTGAGTGTGTCCTATGGGATCTGTGCTGGCTCTGAAAGTGCAAAGGCTTGTTTAGGATAACACCACAGCCTACAAAACCCTTGGTAGAGATGATGGGCACTGGATGGCTTTATTTGATGTATATCTGTGTGAGCAAGTACCTGCCAAGCCCTGCAGAGCCGTGGTGAGCCTGCCAACCTACCCTGCAGGGCTGTGTGTGCCCTCTGCCTGCTGCTCACCAGCCTTCCCTGCAGCTGGGGAGGGACAAAACATAAGGCTGAGCCTGGTGATGCAGCCTGATATTTGAGCCTTTTGTTAAACCGATGGCATGTTGTTGGGGTAATGTCTGTGAAGTCAAAGCTTTTATCAGGACAAGCCCTGGTGCTTTGATTTCAGTACAAGGAGGATGTTGTAAATCCCGGGGTACTGCAGGTTCAGGGGAAGGGTGACATCACTTAGACATGCTTTTTAAGCAGGTTCACCATAATCTGCAGACATTTATTGGTCCAGATGAGGCTGCAAGTGGCTAATGCCTGACCTTCATTTCTGTTGCACTTTGAAGCCCTAAGACAGACGCTGAGACAAGCTGTTATTGACCAGAAGGAACAGCTTGAAATCCTTTGCTCGAGGACGTAAAACTTCATTTTCCTTTAGTTACCAAGACTAGTTAAGATCCACTTAACTCCTGGAGCATTTACCATGGCTTGTCATAATCATGTGCAAAGTGATGGCCACTGTTACTGGCCAGAAAAATCTTTGATTTGCTTTGTAAAGTCCCTTCTCTCTGATCATTTCATTAATCAAAGTAGTGATGGGAACTTAGTATCCTCCCCTGTCTCTGTGTTTGGGGAGGCACCAGAATGTTTCCCTGCCTTTCACACACTGAACTGATACATCTCCCTCACTTGACTTTTTGTAGCAATGCTGTAATAAGTTGCTAAATTAATTTTTGGTTGCTGCTTTATAGTTATCTTTCCTTTCATTATAAGGATGAGAGGTGTGAGCTTGAGGAAACTAGAGGAGGCAATTTAAAGCTATAGCATCTTCCTTCTCTTTGTTCCACTTAATTGCTGCTGGGTACTGGTGTTCAGCCATCCCTCCCCACCAGTGGGGAATGCAGAGTGATGAGGAGCACAGTCTAAGGAGTGTTAGGAATTATGCTGGGTAGTCAAATGTCTAGGACAGTGAAAATACTAGTCATGTTTTGCCTGCTCTGAGTGATGCCTGATGCAATTAATCCCTCCTTTTTGAAACACTGTGGTTTGGGCAGGACAAGAAGGTAGAAGTTGTTCATCCAACCCAGCACTTTTTGAAGTTATTCTGTTCCCTGATGTTTTAGCAGGGAAGCTGATTATCCAAAGTGTATCACTTCCTGGCTGGTCTGGAGTTCTGGAGTGACCAGGATTTCTTGATGGACTTTGGTTTTTTGGTTTTGCTTTCATTCACAATAATGTTGTGCTTTGTTAAAACTGAGTCCTGCAAGCTTTTTATTAGAGCTGGAGATTCCTGCCTGGAAGAAAAAGGATGGTTGGTCAGGTAACAAGGTCTCAGTGGAGGTCTAAGGAACTTACAGTGTGGAATTCCTCACACTAAAGAAGTTTGTGGAGAACTGTCTCCCATGGGAGTCCTTCCCATGAGCTGCAGTTCTTTGGGATCAGGCTGCTCCAGCGTGGATCCCCACAGAGGTCACAATCTTGCTCCAGCATGAGCTCCTCTCTCCATAGGTCCACAGGTCCTGCCAAGAGTCTGCTTCCAACAGAGTCACAGCCTCCTGCTTGGGAATGGGGTCCTCCATGGGCTGAACTTGGGTCTCTGCTCCCCCCTGGACCTCCATGGTATTTTTCCCTGTTCCTAAATCTGTTATCCCAGAGGTGCTGCCACCGTCCCTCGTGGTCTCGGCCTTGGCCAGTGGTGGGTCTGCCTTGGAGCCAGCTGGCATTGGCTCTGTTGGACACGGGGAAAGCTTCCAGGGGCTTCTCACAGAAGCCAACCCTGCAGACACAATCCTTTCCAGGAGGACATTTGTCACACAATTGTCTTGATCCCGCGTGGCAGTCCTGTATAGGGGGTGATTTAGGAGCCCTGCAGGCTCTGGGTGGGCTGGAGTCCAGTTTCAGGCTACCTTGTAGCTGTTGCCTGCCTCTTCCTGTGCCCCTCCAGAGTAATGGCGCTGTATCCCAAGGCCTGCAATCCATTAGGAAGTTCTGAATCCTTCGCTGGAAATGTATGTACACGTACTGTCTCGTTTTGTGCTTTTTCCAACCAATGCTTTGGCTCAAGTGAGGAATGGTGTGGTAGGAACCTGTCCTTTTTCCCCTTTCATATCAGCTCCAGAAGCTGAGGGAGGCCTCTGCAAAGAATTTCTTCATCCAATAGTTTTTTGGGGTCTCAGCAGAACAGCAATAAGAAACAGAAATGGTGGGAAGTAGTAAATTTCAAGTGCACGTTGTAATGGGGGAGTAATGGTGTTTGACAGTTGCAACTTAAAAGGAATGGTTTTTCTAACATCATGACTTAAATTTTGTGGAATTTCTGGCTTTGGAAATGTTCAGGACTCAACTAGACAAGTCTCTGAGAGCAGCCTGGTCTAATTACACCTGCTCCGAACTGGAGGTTGGAGTGGATGACTTCCAGAGGTCCCTTCTTACTTAAAATATTTTGTGATTTTAGTAAGAGTATCCCATACCTTGGTACCTTTCTCTCTGTGTGGTGTGTGATATATGTTACATTATTTTGGCAGGGATTTTCTGAGCCATTGAAGTCATTTATACTGAAATAATCCCTGAAAAGATTAATAAATATTAAACCACACAATATCATCTTACTGTGTGTGCTACTCTTCATATCAGTGCTTGGCTGAATTCATGGCTGCTGTAAATCACTTCAGCTATGTGGACACTTAGTTGCAACACTTTAATTTAATTTCTTTTACATATTCACATCTGATACTTGGTTTTCTTAGTACTGTGGCCAATGTGTGGTGCTTAAAAGGAGATTAATGTTGAGGGGTTATCTCTTAGCTTTTAAATTCATAATAAAACCTCTTTCTAACTTGGGCTAAGGCTCCTTGGGGGCAGCCAAATAAAATTCAGGATTGCTTCTAATCTTTTCCTTATTGCTCCTATGATTTAGAGATCCTCTGTGTACATGAGAACTGGGCCCTGGGATGCTTTCATTTTGAGATAGGGCTCCAAAGTACTTATATAATGTTAACAGCTTTCAAGCTGGTGAAATGTGGCTGATTCCTTTATTGGCACAGAACTTGGCCTGTTCTGCAGCGTTTCAGGGTTGACAGATTGAAGGTCCAACCTCTGCCAGTTGGCTGGGAGGGAACACCAAGCCTTGGATGCACATAATCTTGTGGGAACAGTCTACTTCTGGAAATCAGGAAAGATTTCCTTAAACTGCTGATTGCTGGGAGACTGGACCACAAGAAGGATAATTCCCTTACTTTGTTTCTGTTCCTAAACAGCTGTTTCCTGGCCGTGGCTGGACATGGTGCTGGGCTGGGAGGACCTTTGATTGAGCTCAATGTGGTTGCTGTTATTTCTCTGTCAGTGATATCTGGCTGGAGCTGAGCCTAATAATGGTTGGTGAAGGAGGGCCCAGACAAATCATACAGCTGGGGACTGAGGGGAGGTTGTGTTGAGGAAGAGTGATGGAGCTGGTCATGCTTGGCTCTTGAAATGAGGCTTAATTGCTGCTCTTCAACAAATACTGCTGCTGTTCGACACATGTTGCTGGCTAAAATCTCCCTTGATTTTAAGGTCTTAATCATATTGCCCTGACAATCAGCAAAATGGACACATTCTGTGGACCACAAGATGTCAACAAGACACACCCACTGTCCACAGTTGGCAGCTTTGTTTGCAAAGTGAAATAACAAGCTCCAAGAGAGCCAAACCAAACCTAAACTGAAGACAAAACCAGAAGGACCATCCAGATGGGTGTGTGTCTATTTGAGACAGACCTTTTTTCAACAGGTCTCATGACACACTTGTCCCAAGCTGGAGTCCAAGTCATCAGGTTTATGGTAACGAATGATTCAAAGCGAGCAACTCCCTCCCCTTCTCCCTCTGTCCAGGTTTCTGGAGATTTCTCTGGTGAGATGAAGGAAGAAATCTGTGGCTGTCTAACCTCAAACCCCTAATGCCCAATTCCATTCCTGGTGGTGGATGGTGTGCTGTGGGCACAGCAACTGCAAAGGAGATTGATTATTGATGTTGGTACGTGCCTTCATTCAGGGTTATCTCAGACATACTTGGGGAGCTCCTCTAAAGGGCTTAATGGAGGCTTTCAAAGCCTGAAAATCTCACTGTGTCCCAAAATATAAGGACTAAGATGTTCAAGGAGTCCTCAGAAAATGTTGCTGAACACTATTTACTTTCTCACCTACTTCATGACTATGAAGATGTATAGGAAGTTAATTCTTTATAACCTTTAATTTTGGGCACCATTACTTATGGAGAACTGATAACTTTGAATTAAACCTTATTGTTTATTGAAGACACTATTAAGAAGTATTTCAGGGTAGAAATCAATACTTTAGTTGTCCATAAGCAAAACTTATTTTTAAATGTTATAAAAGGAGGAGCTCTCAAATTTTCCCTCTATTTTGAAATCTTAGCTAGAACAAAAAAAAGTCTGCTTAACATTTTTGGTTCAGTCTGACTGTTGTCGTGCTCCAGCTTTCCAAATCTGCCGTGGTCAATTAAGGCTCACAGCACTTGCCATTTTAACTGAAATTTTGGAGCTGTGTGTTATTAAAGTATGTGGGTGTTTTCTCTCCGATATATTGATGTCTTGGAAGTCACTGCTGTGGGCTCTGCACCTTCTGTCATGGAGAAGAGAGGGGGAAAGCAAAACTTTCCATCAGTTGATGACATGCAGTCACCGTTGCATTTCAGAGTGCACTAAACAGATCTTATTCTGTTTGAGTTGGTTGACATTCAGGGATGGAAATGAAATTATAGAAATGATCCTTTATTCATGAAATCACAGGACGGTTTGGACTGGAAGGGACCTTAAAGATCAACTCGTTTCAAACCTCCTGCCATGGGCAGGGACACCTTCCACTAGCCCAGGCTCCAAGCCCCATCCAACCTGTCCTTGAACACTGCCAGGGATGAGGTATCCACAGCTCCTCTGAGCAACCCGTGCCAGGGCCTCACCACCCTCATCATGAAGCATTTCTTGCTAATATCTAATCTAAACCTACCCTTTCTCACTTTAAAGCCATTCCCCCTTGTCCCATCGCTCCAGGCCCTTGTCCCAAGTCCCTCTCCAGCTCTCTTGGAGCCCCTTTAGGTACTGGAAGGTCTCTCCAGAGTGAACAAGCCCAACTCTCTCAGCTTGTCTCCACAGGAGAGGTTTTTCTTTTGCCCTCCTTAACTGTGGTGGATGAGGATGTATTCCCTTAGGAAGATGCTCTGTATTTGCAGACTGGTGCGTTTGCCAAGTGCTGCTGCACTTAGAATAGTAAATATTTGTTTTTGGTTGAAAACTCAGTAAATATTTGTGTATAACCCATATAAATGGCTAGAGGCATTTTACAGCTGAGCAGACACAGCCCTGCACTGCCCTTTCCAAAAAGTTTTCCTCTTTTTCAGGGGACTAAGTCATATAGTTAGACCCAGAAACAGCTGCTGCTCTCTTCACCTTCTGGGAGATAAAGATAGGGGCAATGAAAAATCACGTGAATAAAAATGATCCCCAGATATTCAAACTTGTCTGAACTTCAATACTGAGGGAAGGAGTCCTAATCCAAGTCTACACCCCATGCCCATCTCTAATTGTAGGATTGGTTTGCACAGTACAACTTGAAAATGTTGTCCGGTTCTCTGCCTCCATAACGTGCCTGCCTTGGAAGGTTTTCTTCCATGACCCTGGACTTGCAGTTTAGCAGTGCACAATTAATGACATTAGTCCCTCTTGGCTCACTTACTAAATGAGAGTAGGTGTTGGGTTTGGTGCTTGGAAAAAAACTTCCCTGCCTGTAAGTATGGAGATGTGTCTCTCCACCACTAATTTAGTAACTGTGATGTGGTTATTTATGTATTTATCCTTCAGAATTAACACCTAGGGGACTTATTAGGTATTAAAGCTTAGCAAGAGTTTTTACATATTGAGATGAATGACTACCCTGGTAAAAAAAATGTCAAGCTCTTTGTTCAGACTTGGCTCTTTGGATCCAGCTAAGTGTTGTCTTTTGGGTTTTTTTGACTTGGAATTGGCAACATGAGGAAAATATCCAACCTCTGTATTACAGGACTTGAATTTTCCTGAAAAAATTCTATTAAAGGTGTTACAAAATCACTAATCCTATGGATTCATCAGCCAGTTCTGAATGCAACTCAAATTTCTGCAGTGTTCATTGCCCTGGAGTCACTAAAGCAAAACACTGAACGTGACCTTTACAAATAAAGGTGCTGGGCACACCTGTGGATGCAATGGATGTCTCCAATCATCTCATGCTATGTATCCAACTTGATTGAAAGGTAAAATCTGTTTTCTCAACATTTAGAAATATTATTAGATTATAATATTAGTTTGGAGTAACTGGGTGGACGGTGTAATGTAGCAACCAAAACCTTTCTTGAACATGCTCGTGGTGAAACTCTTCCTCAAAACTGAGGGTCTGGAACCAGAGCTGATGAAAAGCCAATCCCTGAGAGTTTTCAGGTACACTCATTTTATGAATATTTCCATGCTGTGGACTCTGTAGGTCACAGAAATAAAAGAATAATTAAAAAATGCAGCTGAGAGGGATGCAGTTCTTCTAGGGCATCCTCTGACTGTGAGCAGGATCAAACCAAACTCTGTCACTCCTCAGAGATTTCCTTTTAACCTGTCCTTAATTCTCCTAATGAAGGACGATCTGTCCAAGAAAAACATTCCTGTTCTTCACTACTCCTTTACTTCCAATGTTTTCCTGAATATGTGTAACTTAATCATATTTCTATTTGTTCTGACCACCATGGATTAATTCTTTCCCCTTTTTTCAGCAGCCCATTTCTCTTCTCTCTAAGCAACCCCATTTTCTCCGTCTTTTTTGGCAGCTCATGATTTCTGAGCTCCAGACCGTTCCCATGACTCTTCTCTGGAATTTCTCTAAATGGCCCAAATCAGGGCATAATTATTCAGCTGAGGTCTTGCAAAAGCTGAATGAAGTGGGCACTTCATATGCCTCACAGTTTTTACTCCTGGTTGTGTGTTCCAGGATGATGGTTACAGCTTTATTTATTCAAAAGTCTGGTTCCCTCCATGCAGCCAGCACTTCTGCACAGTCCTTACCTCTTCTTCGAGCCATAAATGAGTATTCCCACTTCAGTGTAAAAATGTTGCACTTACTGAATTTTCTCTGATATTGTTTTTTACCACACAATTTTTAAATTTAATTTGGAACTCCGGTCCTGTCCTCTGAGGCAGATTCCCTCATAGCTGTAATGCTACACGTCTAAGTTATGTTGTGTAGGCCACAGAATCCACCCAAGTTAATGCCAGCTTAAAAGTTGGGAGCTGTGGTTGAAATGCAACTTAAAAGTCCCATTTTGGCTTAAATTCCTGGTGAGTGCCTACAGGAAGGGTGAAAAAGCCCAGAGGAACTAGCAACTTGCTCAAGGTCATGGAGAGCCATGGCAGGGGAGCAGGGTCCAGTCCCAGCTGTGTCAGCTCCCAGACCAGGAGCCTCGACCACAAGCCCATCTCTGTGCCCATCTGAGCCTCTCTGTCTGCCTGCTGGGCAGAGCCAAGCCCTGGGTGAAGGATCAGGATACAGTGTAAGCAAAGCTGTGGTTATTTTAGGCCCTGGGATGGTGGGCACGGCTGCAGAGCTGCTGGAGATGCCGGGGTGCGTCACGGGGTTTGTGCCGCCTCGGAATGTGCATAAACCCCAGGACAAATACCAGGGGAGCTGAGGCAGGCTTTGGGAGGCAGGAGGCACCTCAGCTGGACTTGATTACCACTTCTGGATATCCTGTCGGCTTGGGGAAAATCTGGCAAGTACATGTTGGGAAGAGTGGATAGTAAGAATAGGAAGGAATTAGTGGTCATGGAGAGGTCAGAGTGAGTGGCACAGCTTGTTGATATCAGTCCTGAAGGCAGAGGGGCTCAGAGGATATGCTGACTTCAGGGAAAGGTGATGCACTGCTGCATTAGGATACCTGTCCTGGGAATTCACTGGGTGATTTGGCTGGACCAGCTCCATAGCACTCCCAGCTGTAACATGTGCCTTGGGAGCGGAGAGGTGATTATGCCCCTCTTTGGTTTTTGGCTAGTTATCCCAGGAAGTGGATGCCTACTTCACTGCTTGCTTGTCTTGCAAACTTTGCAGAAGTACTGGGCCCTAGAAAGATCAAGCAGATGTGGGTGAAGGGTAGAGTTTCTGACTAAGGTAGGCCAGTTCTGTTATCAGGGATTTATCCTAGAGAAAAAGGGATACTAATTCAAAGAATATGACCTGGTTTAACCTACTTGGATATAAATGCAGAAAAAGAAGGTCATCTTTAAGAAGGAATATATCTAGTAGTGAAGTGATTCACAGGAGAGATCCTTTTCTAGTCCACTTAGTCACGGGTCAGACATCTCTAGCTGCCTAAATATATAAAGTTAAACTGGGCTTAAACTTGTGCCACACGAGCCCTGAGTGACACCAGAGTGTTCAAAATGGTGGGAACATAATGATGTTTGTGGGGTGTGCAGCGATGCCCAGGAGAAGTATCTGTGCTCGAAGATCCTCTGAACAGGAGAGAGAAAGACAGAAGGGGTTAATGCAGCTTGTGGGGAGACAGGAAATGTCCCTGCTGGAACTGATTACATGTGTGCTGTGGAGCCTGAGCTGCTCAGATGGGAGACACATGGCCCAGGGAGATGTGTTGCTGAGCTCCAAAGGATGTGTTATCAGCAAGTGGGCCTTTTGCATTGGTTGGAAGTCTCCCTCCATGCTTAGGGATGGATCTCCTGGGCTATCAGCAGAACCTCAAATCACATTTAACCTTTTCCGCCCAAAAATTTCACGTGCCCAAGAATGACGTGAACTAAAAGTGCGTGTTTTTCTGCATCTGGCCACCAAGCCTCGAGACAGGTTTTAGAGCTGCCTGATGCCTCAGTGTTCCTGCCCTCGAGATAAAACCCTGAGGCAACGTGGACTGTTTGGAGGTGGGAGCACAACCAGGTTGTCAAACAGACTCTTAGAACTTGACAACTGTCAGGGCTGTGTTAATTGTGGCTGTATGTCATTAGCAGGGCCTGTGACCTCTGCACAAAGTCCTAGTTCATAAACAGAGGCAATGTGTACAAATTTCTTCTGAGTCCTTGTGGCAGATTCGTGTTTCCTCTACACCAGCTACACAATCCCGTGTCCGGCAGTGGTTAGAACCAGGCTCTGTGGGCAGTGCTTCCCAACAAACAGCTGTGGGACAAACCATCTCCAGAATTCTTGTTTGTGGCTATTTTAGTTTTTTAAAAACTTATTTGTTACAGAATGCATCTGTATTTTTAAAAAATTTTAATGTTGGTTTTTTTTTCCCCCCCTTACTGCTTTTACATGCTGTGGTGCTGAAGGAGGAGTTTCTAGAAACATTCCACACCAGGCACCTGCTTGGCTAATTTTCTCCATCTTTACAAGGTGTCTTGCAACCTCTGTCAGATCCTGGAGTTTTTCCTTGGGCTCTGTGTGGAGCAGCTGGGGTGCATCAAGGCTCATGCACTAAGGCAAGGCTTTGATGTTGCTCCAGCGATTCTGTTGATAACACCTGATTGTTTTCCATCTCGATCTCCTCAGAAATTGATCTTGATCGAACACATGTTAGGCCCTGTAAAACTAGACAAAAGCTTCTCCAGTGGGGCTAAAACAGCAGTTGCACAGCTTTGGGTTTGTTTTCTTTAATAAAGTATTTTTCCTTTTTTCTCTCTTTCACTGGGGGCTGGGAGCAGCAGCAGATGTGGGGAGAGACAGCTCATGCTGGGCAGAGAACCGAGCACATTCCTGCTGATTAGAACTGCAATAAAGTGAGTGGGGTTTGCCTTTGAGTAGGAACTCTGGTATCACTATGAGAAAAATGCAGAAAACACTACTGAGTGGCCTGGACAGGTCCAGCTCCAGTATCTTTTGCAGTAGAAGGGCTCTTTTACCAAATTGTTTCCTTGTTCCTTAAAGATCTGTGTCCCTAATGACTCGGGCTTTGTGTCAGACCGTGGCAATCTGGGAGGAGAATGAAGGTTTCCATTTTGAGCACATCCCCTGAACTTCTGAGACTGAACAGATTTGAGCAGGTACAGTTCTTCCCCAATTCTGGGAAACAAAATGAACACCTATTCTTGCAAAGGAAGGTGCACATTTGTCCCTCAGCTTTAATAACTGCAATAGCCAGAGACTATTTTTTCAGCTCCTGTTGGGAATTTGATGGGGAGAATGGCTCCAATCCTGCCATAGACAAGTGAAGTGATTTAGTGGTTCCCCCTGCTACATAAAGGTCTCTGAGTGGATGTCTTGCTACCAAACCAAACCCACTGTGAGGATGAAATTGTCTCCTCAGCACGTAGACGATTTGCCACTTAAAAGGGCTGGTTTGAGACAGAAGTGATCCATAGGCTCTGCTGCTTGCAGGGTGGATGATTCCTATGGAATGGTACTGCTCAGGATAATTAGAGGTGGCAGTGCTGGCCCTGGCTGGCTTTCATCTACCCAGGCACTTAAGGACATGGACAGCTTCAAACCCTGCACTGGTTCCACTGACCTGGTCCTGCACTGCCAAAGCCAGCGGCCGAGCTCCCACCTTGACTTCCATTCCAACGGGATCAGCATCTGCAGGAGCCCTTGTGGATGTGAACTGCAGGGAAGGCTGTTAGTGGGAATTCCTCCTGTGTTTGTCAAATGCAGATATCTCCACCATAGCATGAGGCTAATGCCAAAGTTTCCCATTTGTTGTTCTGACCAAGAATTCCCATTAGGTTTGAAACGCATGGGACGATCTCTGGCAGCACAGGGGAGAGTGTCTGTCCTGCTCTGGTCATTTTCTACTCTGCACTAAAGCCTTTTTTCCCCTGGTGGAGTTTGCCTTGGCTTGGTGACTGGACCACTTATTCTCTTCTTCCCTGCAAGTTTTAACTGGGTTCCAACACTCTGGCAAATGTATCTTGAATATCCGAGGCCCTTGAAGTTTTTCTTAGATTTGTTTAAGTGTGATGACACAAATTATGTAAAAGCTTTTGCTAGATAATTATTTGAGCCTTAACATCTCTAAGTGTTTTCTGATGTTCTGCAGCTCAGTATGGGACTTGATTTTTTTTTCCCCCCTTTCCATGATCTGCTTTTGTGGAGATCTTGACATGCTCTGCTTGATGAAACAAATCTGGAGGCAGAACTTGAATCTTTACAGAAAACATCTTTGGTTCCCTTAATGACAATGATTTAAATACCACTGATAATTAGATTTTAAGTTACTCAGAGCAGATTTTCAAAAGACCGGCGGCCTAATGATGGAATGGCTGTTCCTGCTGGAATAATTTTCAAAAAATGTGCTGCTTAATCAGAGACTGTGAAAAAGCACCTGAAACTTTTTTTTTTTTTTAATGACTTTTGGGACTTGGGCCAGGATGAGCACGTACCTGAACTCCATTTGACATGGTGATGCTTTGCAGAGCTGTGCTGGGTGAGTGGCAGGAGCTGGGACAGGAACCTGGCTGTGAGCAGGGGGAAGCAAAGCTGGTGTGACCTTTGCTGGTCAACCAGACCAAGGAGGGAAGATGGTGATCTGAACTACTGGGTAATTTTCCTTCCCCCCCACCACCTCCATTCTCTCTCTTCTGCTGCAGTAGCATTTTATTAACAAAGACTTGCTTCTGAAACCAGATGAGACTGTAACCCCCTGGGAGGGGAAGAAGGCAAATAATTCCATTTTGAGTTTTTCCATGCTGTTAGTGCCACGCGATGGGAAGGAGTGGGTGCTGCTCGGTATAGCTTTACCTAATGCTGTAGGTCATGGAACTGAGGCACTCAGTGGCCTGGCCAACTGGAATGGGAAGAAAAATATTATGAGATTCTTAGCTGATCCTACCCCCCAGTTGAGAATAAAGTCCCTTTCTTTACAGATGAGCAAACCCCAGTGTAAAACAGGGAATGCATTTCTGCATAAATGTGGCTTAATGGATAAGAGAATGTAACATTTTATGTGTGGTTCAGCATTCTGGCTCCCAAAAGGTTCTTCAGCTAGTCTAAAATATAATATGCTTGGAACAATGACAGCACCCCTTCTGTTATATTGTAGATACTTTTGCTGTATTTTGCTAAGGATCAGTGACAAATGAAACATTGCTCCCTAATCCCTGAAGAGTCATCTAGCAGAGCAGCTGAAATGCATAAGGAATAGCTATGAGGAAGAAAATAATGGACTGGCTGTTTAGTCCAACAGAGAGTCTTAGGTGGCAACTCCTGTTTTGCTGTGAATAGCAATTTCCCTGCAGAAATTTTATTTTGTGTTGACTGGGGTCAGTAAAGCAGCAAGATTTCACACACAGCCAGAAGTCAAACTGATGGTTAGTTATGCACATAAACAGAAAAGGTTTGATTTCTACCTCTGCCCTTGTAAAGGATGAACTGTTTGCACTGAGAGGACGAGCCTTAGTGCAGGGGAGCAGAAGACCTGTATTTCTGGAGGCCATCCTATGGGAAAGGAAAGGCATCGTGGACACCTCTTGTGTTTTTCTTTTGGATTTGTTGCAAGGAGCTAAGCAGATACCACGGGGCTGTCGGCCCTTACAGTGTGTGGATGTTGCACCTGGGGCACAAATGTTCTGATCTGCATAAAGCAAGAGGGGAGATGGTTCCTGGTAGGGTTACCTAGGGGTTGGCATGTCTGGTTCTCCACATGGCTCTGAAAGTTGTACCTGAACCAGCAAAGAAGGCAGAAAGCCTTCTTTCAAAAACTGCTGAGATCTGCAGTGCACCCTGAGGTGCTGCCAGAGGCAGGACTCTAGGATGGGTTGCATTTCAGGAATACATTAGAAACAGAAGATGTAGTGATTTATTTCTCCCCAGTCCCCCAGCACTAGCATTCCTAAATTGCTTCTGTGCTTAAAATTCTCATTATCAACCCACATGTGGGGTTAAAACACTGTTGTGCCTTATGCTGCCTCCCCAGTTGCCAAACCTCAGGACAGAGGGGGAAGTGGACGTTAAACACCGGCTTGGTGTTCCTCTTGGGAAAAGCCACTGCTAGTGCAGGACAGCGTGCAGAGGAGCTATCACCAGCTTAATACATTGATTAATTGATTATTGCTACCTTTTGGCTTGGGAGGACTGGGATCTGGAGAATCCAGACCGTGCCTAAAAGTTAATTTTGAGCCAGTGCCAGACAGTTAGCATGCAAGAGGCAATCCCTTACTCACAAACTAAGGGTATCACATGTTGTTCTGCCACTTTTTTACTAATATTGTGGATCTCATTAAAAGGTAAACCAATCTCAAACCATAGCCTATATTTAGAGTGGATGCCACAGGATGGTATTTGTGCTGTATCTTGGCCAATGTTTACTTTTAACGATGCCATCTCTGCTTCAGTGTTGTGCTCTTCCAAGTGCTCTTAAAATGGTAAAAGAAATTCAGAGGTGGAATAGAAACTCTAGAGAGTTCACTCTGCTGAAGGGAGACCCTGGCAAGAAGATAACAAAAATAAGCAATATAACAAAAATAAGTAATCAACAGTGGGGTTTTTTGCTTTTAAACAGAAAAGGAAACCCACAAAACCTTCCTGCCCCAAAGGGAATAAAAATCATTGCAAAACAATCAATCACAAAAATGT
This sequence comes from Manacus vitellinus, assembly GCF_001715985.3. NCBI lineage: Eukaryota > Metazoa > Chordata > Aves > Passeriformes > Pipridae > Manacus > Manacus vitellinus. The sequence goes on from NW_021940526.1 coordinate 3,617,587, forward strand.
AATTCTTGGAAAGGATTTTAGACAGCCAAGAGGGGAGAGAGAGCTCCACATTCTGGACCTCAGGATGCAAAGGCATGTTCTCCTGGCTGAATGCACACTTGAAGGAATCTTCCTTTCAGATGAGCAGCATCTGTCATTTGTGCTGCTGTTTTAGCAAAGCAGTGCCTGAACACTGGAGGGCAGATGGACCTTGCAGCTTTATGGGTTTGGGAAAAGCAGCTCTTAAGGCACCAAAGGATTGTCTCCAAGTAATACCTCTGAGGAAAGTACTGCACATAAACTCCCCCATGTCACCCTGGATGTCATTCCAGCTTTCCTTTGGCTGAGGTGAGAGAGTGGCCAGCAGGTGAAAAGCTGAAGGTGCCTCTTCTAGTTCCCACAGCACAAAGTTTTGCTGCACCCAGCAGCAAAACTCCTCCAGTAAGGAAATGCAGCATTCCCAAGGCTGCCAGGGTCTAAGTGCCTTGATGAATGTTTGCAAAGTGCTTCTGGGTATAGAGCTGTTCACAGGTCACAGTCAGAGGCCACTGTACAAACACTTTGAGCTGACAAGTTGTGGAAGACCAGGGCTCGCTCCAAATGAGAGTATTGATTAAAACACTAATTGTTACTGTGATCATTACTCCATGAATCTCCTGCTGAACTTTATGTATGAGGCTGGTTTGGATGCTGCACTTTTTTTTAGTGCTTTGATCCAAAACTATAAATAGACAGATTTGGAAATGTGAGTTTGTGTAAGTCCTTTTGGTTTTGGAAATATCCAGATCAATTAAAATCTCCTGACTTTTCAGAGGGATGATAAATAAGCAAGCTGATCAGGTTGGCCACCATTTTAGAACAAGACAGAACTCCAGAGAGGAAACATCTCCAGAGGCTCCTCCAGCTGCCTGTTCAAATTTTCAATGGTGCATGGAAACTGCAAATAATACTTAAGGCTGATACTTTTTGCAGGCACTGGAGGCCTCCCAGGAGCTGCGTTCCAGGGAGGAGGAATGTTACACTGACAGGATCCTGATACAGCTGGAGTTACACTGGGCCAACCTGGGCCGTTCTTCAGCTGTTTGTGCTCTTCCTTGGCTTTATAGGTGGTCCAGGTCCACAGTTAGCATGGCATAATGGGAGCAATTATGATATTTTGTCATGGAAGTCTTGACATAGGTGGGGAGACCAAAAGAAACGGACTTCTAATGCTTGCCAGCAAACTAAAGATGGTTATACAGCTTAACATTGGAAAACAGACCTGTGCTAAAGAGAAAGGGGTGTAAAATGCTAATCAAAGGTCTGGTCAGGAATGTTCTCAGCTGGTTAACCAGAAATATACTTTTTAGTTGCTTTTATTAATTAGTTTGGTGAGCGGAGTGAATAACTGCAAATATAAGGAGAATCTCTCAAAAACCAGAATTAAACTTTCTTTTGCTTCTTGTTTCTGTCTTCTAACACTGACCTGTTTGTTGTGCCAGCAGGTTTGGTCAATCCTGGACACAGGGAGGTTAAAGGACCCCCTGTGGTCCCTTCCAAGCTTACCCATCCTGTGACATGCTTGAATCTCCAGGTGGGTAATTGTCAGCAACTGGCTAAGTTTCACTTTAAATGTTCTTGAGATAGGGTCAGGCTGACCAGCCTGACCATGTGAACTGGTAAATTGTGCTGTGCTCTGCTAGGAAATGAAAACTAATGGAGTTGATAAAATTTGGACAGGATGTGGGATACCCACCAGCGAGTGAGCGTTTCCTGTTGTTTGATATCCTATTAGTGGTGAAATACAAGTTGCTGCTTGAAAAGGAATGTGCAGTAGGCCAGCAGATCCCATGGAGCTACTGCTGATAGACTCAGTGCTGCTGAACAGCCCAGAATTGGGAAAAGGGAACTCCAGAAAAGCCCCGGTTCCTTTCCTGAGCATTTAGACACCTGAGTTCCTGGACCCTTCCCAGAGGCTGGCTGTGCATCAGGCCCAAGAGAGGGGGGAAAACGATTTCTTCCAGTTACTTCCAAGGAACTACCCACTTTGTGTGGCTCCCTGCCTCTTTCTGTATCAGGGCACGGTGAACTAGGTTTGATTAACCTTTGCTGATGGTATTTAAATCATGAAGTGTCCTGTTGGGTTCAGTGGACAACTGGGGCAATGGCACTGATGGGAATTTTCCTCTGAGAGGGGCCTGAGGCTTTCAGACCCAAGGGACTCTTGGCAGGACATCCAGTGCATGGCTTCAAGGGCTTTTGTGTTTCTTGAGAGCTAATGAAAGAAATGAGCCCAGGAACAGCCCCAAGGGCTCTGACATTTAACTGGATTTGATTTGCTAGAAAATAAAGTTTTAAGTGGTGATCCCGGGTCCACATGTGAGAAAGTATGTTTGGTGGAGAGGAGAGACAGCGAGGGCTCAGCCCAGGTGATTTGGCTCTGAGTGGAACTGGGAGATGCTGGTGGTTGTACTCAAATCCATTTCTGGTGGCCAGCAATCCAGGGATGGAGCAATGAGTGTGCTTCCCATTAGTGTCTGTTGTTACACAAGAAGACAAATTACTTCTTTGACAAATGACACGGGTCCTCTGCCAACGACAGAAGTTTTGTTCTATGTCAAAACTGAATCATTATGCCTTTTTTCCCCTCTCATATGTAAAAAATTATAATTCCTGATTTTTTCTTTGCTACATGGTCATTTCTAGCCCTGGGCTTTGACATGGAAGGCCAAAACCTTATTTGTACAGGCCTCTTGTTTATCTTTGGCTCTTTGGTCCAGTGAAGGTTTTGTGCCAAGACTTGTGCAGTTCAGCCTATCATCCATGGTCTAAACAGAATGAGAACAGCAAGGTGAGACAAACCACTTCAATACAAAGTGCTACAGACAGCCACAAGTAAAGCTGTCACTTTAAAAAGCAGCAGACAGATCTCATGACACAGCGACTAACAAAGTGAAGCATAAACAATAATATAAATAATAACATAAATATAAACAATAGGTTCTCTGTTGCTGACTGCTATCCTCTGGGTCTGCCTTTCCAAACAGGTCTTTTTCCTTCCCTAAGGAGCCAATTCTGAAGAAAAGATGCTAATAGAGCTTTTTAACATCTCTTGCAGCAAAGTTCTGAGATGGTGCTCTTTCAGTGGAAAGGCCTGTCCAGGCCTGACTCTGGCAGCAAAACTTCCACCAGCCTGCAAACATCAGGTGTTATCAGCTGCCTTATCAGCCAGGTCATCTGCCTTCCCGCAGGCTTGAAGGGCTGAGATCTGCTGTGGCTTTTCATGCGACTTGTGGGAAGCTGTGGTTGATATCTCCGTGCTCTCATCTTGTGGCTGTCGCTGAGGCAACAGGATGGGAAAGGTGGAGTCAGCCACAATTAACCCTTTTCCAGAGGTAATGCTTTCAATGCTGCCATTGGGAGGGGGAGAAGATGGGAGTGTCTGGCAGCTGACGATCGTGCTGCCAGCAGTGGCTCGTGTAGTCTGGGGCAAACGCACATCTCTGGGAGCAGTTCAGGGGCCGCCGTGCCACAAAAAGGAGCTCCAAAGGCCTGGAACACGAGCCATGGTGTTCGTGTGCTCCTTTGTGTGCAGTCTAACCTTGGTGTGAATTGTATGTGCAGCGTTAAGTCTTGTTTTGGTTTTCTTCCCCCCTCGGTTGGTCCCGGGATGTGGAGGATGTTTTGTCGGTGCACGTTGTGCAAACGTCACTTTCTCCTGCTGATTGCTGTTGAGACTTCTGACCAGCTGCTGAGAGCCACCGGTCTCGGCGTGATTTGTGACAATGGCTGCACTTAATTCACAGCAGAAAGAGATCTCAAAGAATCGCTGTTTGCCCTTGTTCTGAGTAAAGTGTGTGTGGAGAGCTTCAGATGCCCGAGAGCACGTTATGGCTGCTCGGCGAACAACATCCTGCTCCGATCCGTCCTCCTCGCTATTGATCCCAAATTCTGTGGCTGCTGCTACTGTGGTTCGTTTCCTCCCCGCTCCACCCACTCCAGGCTGCTGCTGGTGGTCTCCAGCTCCATCCTTCCTTCATCAAAGCCCCAAATGTCCATGTTGCAGATGGTGTTAATAATAACAATTGTGTCTCCAACAGTGCTAATGGCCACGGGCTTCCTTTCATCCATCTCAAATGTTTGAAATCCTCTTCTAGCACCGACCACCCCTTTTTTCAGGCAGCTCAGTGGGGTGGTTTTGGCTTGTGTCAGGAGTGCCAGCAGGCTCACTGATGATGAAACAAAAATCTTGATTGCTGTGCCCTGCGGGTTCCCTCTTCTCACTCCTTCCTTGCTGTGGAGCAAAGGAGCAGCAATGAGGCAAGGTCTTGAGTTGTGGGTACAGCAGTAACCTGCTGACCACGTTTCCCCATCTAATGTGAGCTCAGAAACTTGTTCTGAAGTTTGCTTTGAAAAATGAATGTATTTCTAGGCTTTTTATGTGCTACAAGGAAACCCCTGAGAATGAATGGAAACTTTAAAAATACAGCCTTTTTCAAGCGAAGGTCACATCTTGATTTAGGAGCAAACTTCCATTTTCATCCTTTTTTACTGTTCTTCTCTTTCTTTGACCTTTTCAATCTCTCTAAACCACAGCCTCTGTTTTTCCAGTGTGTAAGACTGGAAGGATGGGGAAAGTTGTTGGCTCTTTCAGGAACAGCAGCAGGTTTTGAGAGGCTAAAACTGCTGTGATAAAGAAGGTCAGTACAGCCTCCAAGTCCCTGGATACTCCAGCTAAATCAGTAAATGTGACATTCCTCTGGGCTGTGTCTGACTCAGTGTGCAGCACTGCAAGACCTTCCTTTGGGCAACATTTTCATGATGGGAAAACATGAGGTAGTTCTTGGAGTTGTCTCATAGAAAACTGGGCCAGGAGTCAGCTGATCAAGATCTTAATTTAGGCTTTTCCTCTGCTTGGCTGCGTGTTCATATGGATCATTTTCTCTCTGCTCTTGTCCTCACCTCCTGAATGATGTGTGGTTTCACAGTCTCTGGTCTACTCTGATTTGCCTCCTTGGGCTGCTGTGGTGGGTGCAGCTCACTGGCTGTGCAGGTTCTCAGGTGCTACCAAGGTGATATCGCTGACTGAACAAGAAAAACTTGAGAGTACAATGCCCAAAGCACACTGAAAAAAACACCCCAAAAACCCCAACAAAACCCCCAGCCAGAGAAACGCTGTTTCAGTCTGATTTTCATAGTATCATGTCCCTGCTTCAGATTTTATGGGACTTACTCAAATCTCATTGGAGAAGGGAGACTTTTGAAAATTAGGTAAGAGAAAAACTCTTTGACTGTTTCTTCAGACTTGGAAACTGCTGAAAGTTAAGAATGACAGGTCTCATCCTTAAGGAGGACATGGATTTAGAAATATATTCAGAAAGGCACCCCCTTTATTTTGTTTGATCTGGGCACTCCATTGTACTAAATGTGTGTTTTCTTAATATCTTTTTTTTTAACTTGGGAAATACATTTCAAATGAGGAGATGCCTTCTGAACGTTGATAGTGAGACTGAAATAATTGCAAATTGAGAAAGAATGGGTTGTCTGTTTTGAATCACAAACTATCTACAGGAGAAGCAGTAATAATGTGTTCAGGATTCCTTGCTGACCCCGAAACTTAATACATTCAGTAAATATTCTGGTCATTTTTGCAGTGAGTTGAGTTAAGCAAAGCCTCCTTGGAGAAAAGTGAGAGTGGAGGTGGCATAAGGCAGAACCCACGATGGGTTAGAGCAAAGTGTTCAGGGGCACTCAGAGAAATCCTTCTCTTATTTGAGGTGTGCAGGGATGGTCCTTGCAATGCAGAGTGTCATTCCCCAGTAAACTGGGAGGTGAGGGACAGGTTGGATAGAGAGATACACATGTAAGGGTGTGTCCATACAAAGGTCCTACCACAGTCCCTCTGCTTACCTGGCCTGCAGAGCCCTTGTGATCTTCCTCCAGGAGCTTCTAGTTTGGTCCTTTAGCCTTAAATCCCCACATCCAGCATACAAGGCTTGAGCCCACAGGCGGTGCAGGGAATGGCTTTTCCTGAGGGAGGATCTGAGCCTTGTCTCTTCAGGGAGGAAGGCTGAGTGTTAAACTGCTGTCCCTCCATGGGGGCTTTACTGGAGCTGGAAGTTCCTGCTGGAGTACCAGGCTTTGTGGGACTCCTCTGTTACCAAAGGCAAATGATCCTGGTGTGAACCTTCTCCAAGCCTTCCCCGTGTTGCTCGAAAGCCTTTATTGCAGCCAAGTGAGCAACAGTTCAGTCCCACCCCTTCTCCCTCACCCACCGCTCCGGTCTCCAAAAACTCCGGTCCACCACATCAGATACAGTGCACATCCCGCATCTTCAACTGAGCCTGGCTACTCCTGGCACTCCTGGCAGAAGGAATTCTGGATTGCTGTGTGAACAGTTGCCCGAGTGTTGCTGCTACTGAAGAAGGGATGCTCCAAGAGCTGCATCATGAGCAAAGATTTCACAGCAAGGATGTGGAGTTTTCCGAGCCAGATGGCAAAGACTGTGAATCTCTGCAGGGTTTGCCTGGGAGAGGGAATAATGGAGGCATTCCTGTTAACTCTCTTGGATATAAAGATTTACTAGAAGAAATAGTGCTATTTCTCTGAGTGCTCCCACATCTTATTGTGGGCGTTGACTCAGCCCCTGCTCAAGTTTTCTGGGTTTTTAAATGGTTTTTGTGGTCCCCAAAACTCCTCCATCCTGGCCCTTCCTGTTACCCACTACTGTTGGTTTAGTCTTCCTTTATGTGAGTCAAGAAAGGGGCTACACTTCAACTGAGCAATATTCCCATTTCCTTCACAGCTTCCCCCAAAGTATACTGGGGGATGAACATCCACACGAGTATCTAGGGTTTTCCTCCTCTTTCTGTCTTTGGGAATCCCTACAACAATCAATCTCTTTTTAATCTGCATCAAGCCCCGTCAGCTCTCTCAGACACAGCTTCTGCATGAAGGCATTGCAGTGACAGGATGGGACTCTATTAAACCCTTTATTTTATTATGTCTCACAATATCTCCGATAGCTGAAAAATGGAGGATTTCTGACTGCATTGTGAAACTGCGTAAATTCAGAGCTTAATGAATTGTAATTAGTGGCATCATAACGGGCTCCATATGTTAGTAAGTCATTTAGGAAGAAATACAGTTGTTTGCCATTCTGCACAGCACTGACAAATTGGGATTCAAACCAGACAAGCCTCTGTCTTTCCCAGATCCCTTATACAATATGTTTGTCAGGAATGTCCTGCTATGAAACGATGTGCAAAGCAGGATGCACGGAACCATCCTGCCCTGTTTCCATGTTGCCTCTTTGGATGCAAGAGAGTCAGGGATGTGCATTCCTGGCTCTGTGTTGCAGGAGGCTCCCACCATCTTGAGGCTTGGATAAAGGAGTGCTCAGGCTATACATTACCTTCTATATTTCAGTACATCCTGCACTTGGAAAAATAACTACTTCCCAGGGAGGGAAGTATTGTCTAATAGATCTGGTTGCCATGCCTGAAAGGTGCTGTATAAATGACAAAAAGACATATGTTTGTATAATCTTCATTACTTTTAACACAGCTCAATATAATTTCACAAAATGTTTCATTTATTTTTATTTCAAAGATTGTGACAGTTAGGATTTTGAAGTACAAGTTGCCATCTGCAATCAATTTATGATCTCTCCCCAGTGCAATTGTGGAAAAAAAAAAAAAAAAAAGAAGAGGGGGAAAAAAAGAGAGAATTATTTGGAGTAAAAAGCATTGAAAAACAAGTAGAGTGGAGTAATAGCACATCTGTTTTCGTAAGAAATCATGGAACCTGGACTTTTTTCAGTGTGGTATTTTACTACCACATGGCTTTAATCCTACATCTGGGCCTGTTGTTTTATGAAATATTTCCCACAGATGATGTCAATTATAATTTTTGTCCCGCTCGTCAATTTACGGACTTTTGGAATAAGACAAAATGAAACAACCAGAAAAAGAACAACTTATGTGGTCTACTCTCTGACAAAATTATAGCTGTGTGATACACTTCTAAAATCAATAACTCTGTTAATGATTAGCAGAAAACATTGCTTGGTTTATGAGCAGAGATGTGGCCCACACTCGCCAGATGTTTGGCTCCGAGTTGCATTCTTGTTTGCTGTGTATTTACCAGCAGATGTTCAGCAGTTTATTTAATACCTCTTGTATGAGCCAGTAGTAGGGCTAAGTCTGTGTGACATTTATAAGCCATCTGCCAGCAATACAGGTGGAATGCTTTTATGATTGCTCTCTTTTTTCCAGCGCTGATCTATCAGTGAAATCGTAGATAAGTCTTTATGGATTTATATGGCTGTTAGGAAATAGGATTCTTATCTTTGTAGGAAGATGCATACCTCAGCAGATGCCTCTTCAGCTGGTCTTTAATTACTATTTTTACACTTAACCTGCAGTGCTGTATGAAAGAGCTGATGAAACTCTCCTCCTCAGAGATATTCCAGCTGGTTTTTAAGTTTAGACCCTGATTCAGGTATGAATGTTCTGAAGGCTTATGCTCATTGGAGTCAGAACCTTTCTTGAATTGGCCTTTGAAAGCAAAGTAAAGATCCAGCTTGTGTTCCCAACTTTCCCAGAGCTGAGCAGTATTTGAGTTTAGGGTTTATGATGAACTGGACTCAAATTGTTTCAATGCACGGGCATGCACGAATTCCAGCGCTGGTTTTAGTTGGAAAAGCTCACAGGGTCTGATCCAAATCCTATTGAAGTGAAAGACTCTTGCTGACCTCAGTGGGCTTTGGATCAGGTCCATGGAAAAATGTTTCTATGAGAAGAATGCATTTACCGTGGCCCTGATTCAGCGAGGTGTTGGAGCACACGGCGCCTCACCACGTGCCTGGTGCTGTTGGCACACACGTGGTGACTGTCATGGAAAACCTTGGGTTGCTCCTTGAGTGGCCACCGAGAGCCTCTGTCCTGTCCGAGCTGGGCCAAGATCCTTCTCTCTGGCAGGAGGAGGGTCAAAATGTTTAGTCCCCAAGCTCTGCAGAGCTTCAGAAATCTGCTGCCTGCAAAGGAATCCAGGCAAAAAGCTCGTGTGCCTGGCTCAAGGCTACCCTGCCTGAAGTATAATGGGGTATTATCTTGCTTTCCATAGCATATTGGACTAGACTGCACTTCCAGAACATAGTCCCATGGGAGAGATGGTCAGAGAAGTACAGCTGGGCAACTGCAGATACGTAAGCTCTCCGAGGCTGAAGCTACCAATAAACTGCAGAATCCCACCCCACAGATTACATTTAATTTCTAGGTTGTGCATTAATATCATTTGGGTGTGTACACGCTCCTCCTGAGCGTTTGCCACAGTATTTAAACTGGTGCATAAGGAACTACTTTGGTAGCGAGTTAAAGAAATGTTTATTGCTCTATTAGAGGAAGAAATAGCAGAAGTAGAGTGAGTAATATGGGCAACAGGCAGAAACAGAGCAGGCCCTCAGAAGTGTATGGGAATGGGAACAGTCAGTGATATTATCACTGGCCTTTGCATATTCTGGCTGGGGGAAATGCTGCACTGTTGTCTGAACTTGGCTCCTTTCTTTCTCTTTACCCCCTTTGTGCCAGCCCTGCTCTACCTTAAACCAGTCTGACTGGAAATCCAAGTATTCCTTTTCAATAAATAGTTTAATAGTTCTATAATATTAGAAACCACCTGCTGGAGGTGGGAAGAGTGTGCTCTGTGAAAATAATGCTAAAATATTATATTTCTTTACTTTTTCTAATTAAAAGTGCCAGCTATGTGAGGTAATTAGTTTCCACTATAGTGAAGATATAAACTTTTTAGCTGTTAAAGCTGAAGTGCCCTGAGCATCCTGTAGATATTTACATGTGAAAGGCTGCTGGGATGGTTCTGGTTTGTTGACATGCAGAATGAGATCTAATAGCAGGTCAAAGTCAGACTATTTCAGCCTGGGGTGAAGGTGAAGTTTCATAACAGTGATGTAACTCAGGCCTGGAACAAATTAAGAAAAGAAAAAAAAACCTTAAAAAATTGTTTTATCAGCACTTAGGGCCTAACCCTAACCCTAACCCTTAGACTGAGAGTGTGGACTTGACTCAGTTCCTTGCAGACAGAACTCCAAGGCACTGAAAACCCAAGGTCCTGGAGAGATCTGGCTGAGGCTGCAGGTACTCCTGTCCTTGTGGAGGAGCAGGTGGAGGAGATCCCACCTCCCTGCCCTTTCCCCAGCATCCCAAACAGCCCCAACTATCTCCACGCAACAGAATAAAATCTGCCACGTCTGTACAAAGGATACTGGTGCTGTAATCCTCCATGGAGAGAAATTCTCTGGGATGTGGGAGCCTCTATTCCCTTCTTAGGGACAACGGGAAGATCCTTCCTGCTTTCAGTGCGTTCCTAACCCTTTTGAAACGGAAAGCTGTAACCAAATCTTGTGTTTCAGGGTTTCAGCCTGCAGGTCTTGGGAGGGACTTATTGTTTGCTTTCCTCTGAGGCACCAGATTTTTCCCAGCTGGAGACATGACACTGGAGGTCGGCCAGTGCTTGGACGTGGTACTTAAAATCCTCTTCTTGCAGAGGACTGGCTGGTCAAGCTGATTTGATTACCAGATTCAGGAAGAAGATTTTGTTGTGCATCACTTGGTGAGGCCCAGAACCGTAACGAGGCATTTTGGTTGGAAAGGCAAAGCAGAGCAAACCCTGGGATGTGGCAACTTAATGGAAGCAGCTGAGCCTGCAGACAAAAAGTCTCTGTGGTGGACAGAACTTCAAGGAGAGATGCTCAAATTCCATGCACCCATCAGTTCAGTAAAGGGTCTGCTAGTCCTCTCAGCTCCCTGTCCTTAGGAAGGGATCTAAGCTGGGCTTCAAGGAAAGTTTTGTAGCACTAAAATTACCAGCTCACAGAGGGCTTTTCCTCTTGCAGCTCTTGGATGCATGAGGTTACACTGGCTGGTTTTCCTACTGCTCCATAAATGTTTGTTCCCCTTCCTTCTTTGGGGATCACACCCCTTGTAACCTGCCCTGCAGTGGCAGGAAGAGGCAAGAGGCTCTTCAGAGGTGGAAAGTTCTTTTACATCCAAAAGCAATCCCGGGATGCTGTGAGTTCTGCTGGCACAAGGTACAGCAAGGCTGCTGTTTCCTTGAATCAAAAAGCCATTTAGTCACCAACTCCCAAAGGCACTGACTCAGTGCCCCTCACCTGCCCAGATCTCCTGGCACTGCCCTGTCCAAAGGTTGGATGTTACAAATCCTGCAGGATCACGATGTTCATTTCAGAACCTCGGAGAAATGAAGTGCCCAGTTCTTCTAGAAGCTTTGGGAGTCTGATTGCTCCAGCTAACTGCACTCAGGCTGGATGGGAATCTGGGATAATGCTCAACAGCAGGATCTGTTCAACCACCTGAAACACAATAGCTGTCCTGAAACTGCCTGCTGACAGAAATCACAGGTTTTCAATTAAAGCTTACCTTGAAAAAGCGTTTGCTTTCCAGGGAAACCTTTTGCTTGAAACCTTTCTTGAAACCCAAAATGTTTCCATGTGGATAAGCTGAAGGGGTGGGGGGGTAATTTGTTGGTATTCTGTAGCCTCAGATCCCCATTTGTTTCTCTGGTGTTTGTCCCACCAGGAATTAGGAAATGCAACTGCCGTGATGCAGCAGCTTTCATCTGGAAGAAGGGAAATCAGCTGTATCATGGGGCATAAAGGGAAATGAGAATATGAGATTTCATCTCCCAGGACACCGTGCAGTAGCATTTCCTAATGGAAATATTTTGGGTTTTGGTTGAAATATTTTGGTATTTGGGTTTCAGCCAAAACATTGAAATTTTTCCTTTGAAAAATCGAGATGAAAACTATTTTGTGTTTCCATTGAAGTTTTGCCCAGGAAAAATAAAGCACTTTCCAACCAGCCCTACAGAAGATCGCAAAAATCACTCCGTCCTTTTTTATTATTATTATTGTTATTTTTGACCATTTAAGCAGCTGTTAGAGGATTAAGATGGATGCCACGGGCAAGAAAAATAATTGAAAAGGCAGTCCATCAAAAAACAATGAGGGCCAAATTTTTTTAGAGCAGCTTTTCAGCCGTGTCAGGGAATCGTGTGTATAAATGTGCCTCCGAAGTAGGAGGTTTTGCTGTGGCAAGAGTATAGAAGGTGCAAAAGAGATTCTGTGAGGGGAAAGGTTTAAAAAGAGCTCATCTTTGTGGGATAGTTGAGTGGAACTATAGTCATATAACCAGCTTTTCCTCGTTATCCCAGACAAAGGGGCACTTGATGTGGTCTCTGTTATAAGGATGTTGCACAGAAGGTGGAAGAGTTAAGACAGCTCAGATCAAATCATTTACTGTGATTTACCCTCTAAAGGATCCCCCTTTGCTGTCTGCTCTGCCAAACACCTTCTATGATCTTTTCTGTAACTGCTGCAAATGGATTAGGGGACAGGTATATCCCAACAACCTGTGCTGTGGATCTGCTGCAGGAATTCAGTTCGTGATATTACAAACAGCAGGACAGTGCATTTGTGGGTCACAAATTCAGCTGCTTGGGCTTTGAATCATAGAATGGCTTGGGTTGGGAGGCACCTTAAAGATCATCTTGTTCCACCCCCCTGCCATGGGCAGGGACACCTTTCACTAGCCCAGGTTGCTCAGAGCTCCATCCAGCCTGGCCTTGAGCACTTCCAGGGATGGGGCAGCCACAGCTTCTCTGGGCAACCTGTGCCAGGGCATCACCACCCTCACAGGGGAGAGTTGCTTCCCAATATCCAGTCTAAACTTACTCTGTCAGTTTGAATCCATCCCCCCTTGTCCCATCACTCCATGCCCTTTGTCCAAAGTCCCTCTCCAGCTCTCTTGGAGCCCCTTTAGGTCCTGGCAGGTGCCGTAAGGTCTCCCCGGAGCCTTTTCTTCTCCAGGCTGAGGAACCTCAACTCTCTCAGCCTGTCCTAATAGGAGAGGACACTCTCTTTTTTTATTTGATTGTTTTGTGCTTCTTGTCTTAGAAAGGTGAAACTAATTGCAGTTGGTGGTAGAGTTCTTGCAAAGGAGAAGGGTCCTGGAGATAATTTGAGTAAAGGCATCAGACTTATCCTCTGATCAGTTAGAAATGGCACTGAATGTGCCACTTCTGAGCACAATTTCAGGAGCTTCTCCATCAGTGCCGTGCCTCCAAAGCATGGAACACATGATGGTCACCAGTGGGGACATGTGACACTGCAAGTGAACTTCTGCTACTGGGAGTGACTCAGTGCCACTGAGTAGAGAGGTTTTATTGAAAGAGGTTTATTACTAAGGGCAGGCACTGCTCCAGATGCCTCTGAGACATTATTTAGACAGAACTCATCGTTCACCTCTTGGAATTAATTTGTGGATGAAAATTTAATTATAGTAATGCACTGGTAACTTTTTGTTCTTTTCCCATTAGGACATGAGGAAAATGTAGAGTCGGTCAGAACTGGATGCCACAGCTTTGCCCAGGTCATAGCTCCTCTGGGACACTGCTCTGTGCTTCCAAACCCCAGCGGAGCATGGCTGTGTTCATATTTGCACGTAGACACACAGCAGTACCGGTGTGAATCGTGGCAGCCTGAGCAAACTTTGGTGACTTCAGTACTGTCTAGGATCTTTCCTCTTGCTCTGGTTGCTTTGTTACTACTTAGCCTCACTAAAAGTGCCTTTTGCTTTTGGCTTCTCCTTGCTGAACAAGATCCAGCTGTCTCTGTTTGCCCTTGTTGCCTTCCCTGGGCTCTTTTCTGTGCTCTTGGAAGGGTGGTGGTACAGCAGATGTTACAAAAGATATCAGGATGCCTTAAATCCCCCTTTGGGTCATCTTTTAGGGGGGACAAAAAGCCTTTTTAACATCACCTTCCAAATTTAGTATTTAGTGAACTGCATCCGTGGTTATTACCATTTTTCTTGCTCTTTTATCCACTCTTCCAGCAATTTACTCTGTGTTTCTGAACAGACTTTCTTTTCCCCTTGCTTGCTCTTCCTGAATATGTGCAACGTTAATTTTCCAGTCATATGAGTTTTCCCATCATATGTTATGCCAGCTAACCTATAATTTTGATTATATATTGATGCCCTCAGTTCCTCCTTTTTTGCTTCCCATCCTACTTGCCTGAACGTGCAGAATCAGCAGATTGACCCTCCGCTTCCCTTTCTGTCCCTTGTATAACCCTGTTATCACTACCCACATTCCCTTCCCGAGGGTTAGGCTTTTTTCCAGGTCACCACGTTCTCCCTGGTTGCCCTGACATTACTTCAGCAGCCAGGCACACACTCACAACCCCAGCCCAGGCAACCTCTTCTCAGAAACACTCAGTGAACTGTTTCGGTCTCATGGTTCTTTCCACCCGTGTGCTTTGGAAGGGACCGAGGAGTTTGAGGAAGGAACGAGCCAGAAAGGTGAAGGAAAATCTTTGGGGTGGGTGGGAAGCTCTGAGTTTGTGATTTGTTGGTGAGCTGCTGTATTTAGGCTGAATTATTGGAGTGCCACAGTGGAGTCTGCTCAGAGGTCCAGGAGGTTTTATGGTCTGTCTTGCTCCGAAATTATTGGGAGTGACACAGAACCCCTTGAAACGGGGCGTTTGCTGGAGGAGCAGCACTAATGACATGGGTGGTCTGGGCATTACAGAAGTGACTTTGAGTCATTTTAATTTTCCCTTTTATATCTACCTGTGTGGCCCTACAGGAAGGAGAATAATGAGGGAAGCACTCATTAAATGTGGAAAAGGGATCTAGTTACCCACTTTCAGGTGTGTCGACGTGCGTAGATCCTATATGGAAAAGTCAACGTATAAAGGAAGGGAAAAATATGTGAAATGTGAAAGTTTGAAATTCTGCAAGCCTTGCACCTGCCTTGCAGTGTGACATGTGACAGGCAAAGCGGGGAAAATTGGCCGAGTTATGCCAATAAAACACTGAAAACCTTAAATAGTAGCGAGAATTTTTATATATCAACAGTCCTTATAGCTGTAGCAAACCTGAGGGGTTTGCTGACTGCTGGAGGAATGGGGCCTTTCAAAAGCAAGGGGTTTCCATCATCAAATATGTACATGAGCAGAGAAACTTGGGATAGCATTGCTGACATTCCTTTGTCTTGGCAGGGGAGTGCCAGTGTCTTGCTTTCCCCGTTGCAGCGTGAGCTGGGGAGCAGTGACGTGACTTGTCCAAGTTTGCAGGTGTTGGGAGTTCCTCACATCAGCCAAGATGCTGCCCTGCCCCATTCCCACCCTTCCAGTCCCTGTCTGGCCAGGCTGGTTATGGGGCTGGATCACTCACAGTGGCCTTTTTGCTGCCTCATTCAACAGCCCCTCCAAAGCTGTCACTGTCACCCACATGTGCTTCACTCATGCTGGGACCTGCTGATGCTGCTGAAGTGAAGGTAGAAGATATTTTACAAGTCATGGAGAGTAATAATTGTCACATCTCCCACATGATGTGTATTCCAGTCCATATACAATTTCCCCCATATCTTTCACTGCAAAAATATTAACACATCTCCATGTTATGAGTCCACCTGCACCACGTGTCCCTTTTGAAGCTCCTGTTTTACCTCAGTGGTGCAGGATCAGGCGCCCTCTGTGAAGACCAGGCTGGCTCCACTTTCTATTATGTGGCTCTTCCAGCATGGAAAGGCAGCAGCAGGTAACACAATAAGCAACCACATGGTAGGAAAATTGTCCAGTGCACAAAAGAGATCCTGGATGACATTAAACAAATGGCCCAAAGTAGCTTTAGAAACGGTTTCATGCATCTTGGGCTGTTAGCTGTTTTATGTTTCCTGTCTGGAATGAAGAGGGAGACAGGGCAAAAGAGTCGGGGCCTTGTTTATGCTCATGTGTTTATTGTATCAGAGACATTTAAGTAGGAGGATATGACAGGTTTTCAAGGGGACAAGGTATGACTCAAATCCAGGTGCAGCTTATTTTCCATGAAATGCATCACTCGCCTATTAGACACAGATTTACCGGCGGCCAAAACAAACCTTGGCCAAGTTGGCATTCTCCTTCCCATAAATGAATGGCATCCCAGCTTGTTATTGTTATTGTACAAATATAGCAGGTGTTGCTGATTTCTGCTTGATAACCTGCTGTTTAAGGGGGATTATTTAACTTTTACGTACAGATAAGTGGGCTGCTAAACCAAATTCATCCCAGGTGGGACTACAACAAGTTTTTTTTGCTTCTTAAGCTGCATTCTTATCCTAAATCTTATTTATTAGAACTGGACAGATGTTACTGTGTTCTTCCTAAAATAATGGATTTTTGAGGTGTGTTTGCTTCAAGGAGTTAGGCTGTTTCTTTTTTCTTTTTATTTTTCCTCCTCCAGTCCTTTGAAAAATAGATGTTGTGCTGTGGACACGCCAGGAATCCAGGTCACAAATGGGATTTGTGTTCCTGCACTGTCTAAGGTAAAAGAAAGCTTATTGGAGGAATTAATTTGAATCATAAATAGGTTTTAAAAATCATTGTTCTTTGAGAGATTAGATTAATGTGGCCTGTTTTAGGAAGCACCCAAGCTACTGTAATGTTTTAAATCTTAAGCTAATGAAGAACTGTCTGTAGATCTTACTGATTTGTAATTGTTTTTTGGAGGGTAGGGGGAACCAAACAGACACTTTTACCAGAGATTGGTAGTTAAATCTGAGGGAATGGTATTTCCAGGTAGCCTGCCAGCATTGGGTGCTGCATGCAGCACAGCAGATAAGATCTGCTACACAGTTTAAAGATATTTGAACACTCCCAACATTTTTGCATGTTTCCAAAGAGAGAAATACCACAGACCTGAGGTTACTGGTGTCTGTGCTGGGTTGGATGGGAGGGAGCAGATTCATCCAGCCACCCCATGGCACTGAATCATTATTTCCAGAAATGTTACCTCCTGAGTCAGGCAGTAATTTGGGGGTATCCACAAGTCCATGCCTGTAGGTGGGTATATAAGTGCCCACTCACATCTAATGTAAACAGAACTTGTGCCTGGACTATGGGCTTTAAAACACATACCAGGATAGGGGAAACTTGGTTGATTTGTTCTTAAGGGTTATTTGTTGCTCTGCACTCCAGCTGATATGGTGGCCCCTCGTGCTTGGTGCTGTATTTCTGGAATTGAGCCTGGCTCCTGCACTCCAGAGCTTTATAAACTCAAGAGAGGAGTGAGACACTACGTTGGAAAACACTATAAGCCTTGGTTTATAAATATACAAAGTCTTAGAACACAAAGCAAGTGGCCAGTGGGTGACACACAGAAGCTGTGGCAGAAGCAGGAACTATCTGGTTTTAGAAACGAGAGGAAATTCAGTCTTACTTAAAGCATGAAACCTGTGATGATTCGTGCTCTGAGTCAATAGCACTTATTGATAGAACATGTTTTCTCTGGTGAACTTCTAAATAGGTCAACAAAAAACAGAATGCCAGCAAGAGCCTTGGGGTGGGTGTATGTAGTGATGCTGGATATGCAACATAAAACCAGTCAATGAACAGAAACTATTTATTTACTTATTTAAATAGATTGGTTTGGTGGTGTTTCTTGGAGTTTCTTTGTGGTTTTTTTTATTTATTTTCATTTATTCCCAAGCAGCTCCTAATATACTTGATCCTGAGACCTTTGGTCTGTTTAGGGGTTTGTTGCACTGTGCTGTGTTTACTGGTGCAGCATTAGAACACCTCCTATATTATCAGTGATATCCAAGGGGTCTTTTCAGGGGAACTGGATTTTACTGTGTGCCAAGTGACTAACTGGGTTTTTAAAATTTATCTCTAATCTCTAACTCATCCCACTGTGTTCTTGCCATTGTTTAATCCCTTCAGGACAGCGAAGAGTGAAGGGAAAAGGATCAGGATGGTTGCTCTGCTCCCTTAGCTCGTTCTCAGTGTGCTCTTTAAGAACAGCAGTTCAAACTCTGCCTTTCTAATTGGACTGGGAGATGTGTGTGTTCCTGTAGGGATCTCGAGCTGCTCCCAGCTGGGAGTTCCCACCCAGAGGCAGCTCTGGTGGTGACATTTGTAGCTTAACAGAAGAGCTGCCTGGAGGCCCAGACACCCAACAAACTCAGCTGGAATGGCAGCACAACCCAATGGGCTGGGTGTCACTGTGAAATGACTTGGCAGTTCAGTTCTTGGCAAGATGTTTTCTTCTCCTCAGGGACTAATTTGTCTATTTTCCCCTACTCTCCTTGCAAATTTATAATGGCTTCACAAATCTTTCTCTTTGTTGCTTCCTACTGCTAAGTCAATTAAACTTGTCTTAACTCTTCTCCTTTATCCTGGCCTGCTTTTTTCGTGCACTCCTTGTCACAGGTGATACACCCACCCCCTTATCCAAAGACTGAGCTATCAAGGCTGATTTCAGGTGCTTTGTTTACTTGGTAAATGCAGGTGTATAAACTAAAAACTAAAACCATCTTTTTTTTCCCTGGGTCATTCTTTGAGGTCTATGACTCCCTTGGAGACAGTTGTTGTCCTCTTCTCTGCCTTTAATCCAGTTGCTTCTTGCTCTGGGAGCTGCCTTTGTCAGACAGGGCCTTTTATTTTTTTTTTTTTTCGCCTGAACTCAGTGTTCATGTTGCAAAATATGCCTCCATGAGGCACATACTGTGCAGATGGCAAATAATAGCTGTGTCCAGCCAGGGAGGAAATCCATTTGTCACTGTTTCATCATCAGCCCCCATTGTGTTGCCATCAGACAACCCCATTCATCAAGACAAGTTCCAGAGTGCTGGTGTTTACCAGGGATACTGCACAAATCCCATCTCTTTAGATACAAATCCCCACTCTGGGATTTCTAGCACTGTTCTTTGTTTCTGTTCCAAGGATGTCTAGAAAAGACTACCTGAGGTCAGCAGCCTGTTTGCAGGTGATGTTTGATCCCTGAATGGATTGCTGGCAATAGGGGAAGAATCTGGGACCTTTTCCTTGTAGCAGGGGCAGGGCTTAGCACTGGGTTGTGCACAGAAGTGTTTTTGGTGACACCAGATGAGTCTGACACAAATGTTTGCTCTTCCAAGCTTTGCTTGTTTTGATTTGAGGCTTTTTCAGCCAGATTTCCACCATTTATGGGGTAGCAAGGAGAATTTGCTTGCCATGGGGAGGCTCAAAAAGACTAAGAAGTGGTTGGAAAAAAAAAAAAGGTGTTACTGAAATGGCAACAGCAGCCATAGAAGCAAGATGGGGCATTAAAAGATATTAAGAACTTTGAAGGCATTCAATTTTGGGTGACCTGAAGAATGCAGGTAGAACAGAGAGGCTGGAGAGTCCATGCACAAAGCCAGAATGTGCTGAGGTGGGAGGGTTTCTCTGGCTATGGAAGCAAGGATCAGTGGAAGGCAGAGGGTTATCTCAGAGCACCATCCCAGAGGCACTGAATTCAGGGGGTTCAGGGTGTCATAACAACGAGCAGATGCTGTTCATCAGAATAAGGAGCAGGGGGGGATATTCTTCCTTTCTTTCCCCCCCTCTCCTCTCCCTCCCCAGCATGGAGCCCATGTCCCATACGAGGGCTCAGGGGCTGGCAATCAGCGAGGAGAGGCTGCATTTCGGGAGCTGAGGATACGGCCCACGGAGACTTCATCAGGAAACCTGCAAACGAGCGCCCTGCAACCCCGAGAACTCACGGCAAGGGTTAGTGCTGCCCCAGGAAGGGAAGCTGACAGCACCACGCTGCACCACAGTGAAGACTTTTCAAATCTGGAACAGCGTTTTTATGGCATCAAAGCCCCGTCGCCGCACAAGGCAGCGTTTAGGAAAAGATCCCTGCTCCTCACCCTGCAATCACGATGTACACATTGGCAATAAGGAAGTCAGCAATAGCTATTTACTGCTCTCCTGCAGCTGTGGACTCATAACTTAGGTCCCTAATTAAGTAGAAGCAGGGCTAACCACGGAGCACACCACAGTGCCTTAAAATGGCTTTCATACTGCGGAAATCTGGTGTTTGGTTACTCCAGAGAGTGGGGTTTTCCCCCCTCCTCCCCCTTCAAAACTGTATTTGCACATTCAGAAATAATTATCTGGAGATTAAAAAAAAAAAGAAAAAGCCTGTCTTGATGCACCAGGAGATCTAAAGAGCTTTTTCATGGAAAGCATTTAAAATTTAAAAAAAAAAGAAAAAAAAAGAAAAAAAAGAAGAAATCCTGCTCTCTATGGGAGATCTTGACACCAGCCCCATGTTTGCCATGGAATGGGAGTGATTGTTAGCAAAGGCACTGGTCATGCTGCACAAAGGAGATCCCAGTGTGTGTGTAAATCTGCATAACCTAATTGACTATCTTGGGAACGTGATCTTCAGCTGTAAAACCCCGCTTTTGACAAAACAATAAAGTTAAAAAGGAATGTCCCATCATTATGTTCCTTAAATGTCACAGGAACTGCAGTAAGTGCATCTTGGCAGAGGCGAGCCTACATCATTAGTTCCTCTCCTGGTTGCTTTTAGGTTTTTTGTTCCACATGGCCTGACTTGACAGGACAACAAATAGGCCTTTGCATCTGTACACATTTATTAGTGGATTTTATCGTTGGACATCAAGGAAATTGAGTCTCATCTAAAGGTTTATGGCTGTACACATCTGTGGATTTTACTACCCTTCCTTTCAAACAAACAAACAACAGCAGCAGAAAATTATTTTTGGAAAGTACAGTTTAAGATTTAATAATCATTTGATGTTCTGAGAAGTCCTTGGCTGTTTGTCCAAATATTTGCTGGATGTTTGTTGATTGAGCACTTCAGTTATTGGGGGTGGGGGTGGGTAGGGAGGTGGTGGTGGGGGAACAGGCTTGATTCTGCTTTGCGTGGAAAGGTGATTTTGTGTAATCACAGGCTCCCTCTGCTCCCAGCAGAGCTGGATTTGGTTGGATCCTGTCTAGGGAGACTTATATTTGGGAATAACCACCTTTGTACATCCAACAGTCCTGCCTCGAACTGATAATGTGCAAAGGAATCCTGAGAGTTCAGACTAGGGAATAACACTGTGCTGCTTTTGCTCCTGCCTGCTAATAAGTGACATTTCAGCATGTTCCAGTTCAGCTGCTTGGTAAAAGAGAGCCTGAAATGTGGCTGAGGTAAAGCGAGGCCTGCACAGTCTGAAGCCTTGCTCATTTAAAGTCCTGGTGAAATTAGTGGGCTAAAATTTGTTCAAGACTTCCCCAAAGTACTGCACAGTTCCTATACCAGGAACTGCACACCTGGCTGTGGTCTGAGCTGTCACATTTTTAAAGAGAATAAAATAAGAAATCAGAATCCTGAAGCGAATTTTGGAAGCAGGACCTGGGTGTGAAATAAAACGGTGCACCCTAAGATTGCAAAGGGGCTTAGACAACAATTTTGAAAGAATTGCTGCCTGTTTTTTCTTAATGCTGTTTTTATGCATCAACTTTAAAATGACACGCTGAAATATTTCGCTGATAATAATTTGGGGTTTGTGCCTCCTGGTGTGTTTCATTGGAAGAAGACTGTCCAAGGAGAAAATTGAGGTCTTAAGTTAATGGAGCCTGTTAGGGTGGATTATGCTTTGTTCATTAATATTTTAATAGCTCACATAAGGGAGGACTGGAAGCTGATCTTTTAACTTCATTTATTTAGACTGAGGAGCTGCATGGAGGAGGATTTCTGCCTAACAGGAGATTCTTAGTCAGTCTTATGCTAAGGATGCTGCTTCATGAAAACATCTTCAACCTTTATTTCAATTTGGAAGTGTTTCAGCTGAGACTAAGTTTTCAGATGGAGAGCCTGACTGGTAGGGAAAGCCTGAGAAGTTGGTGCTTCTTATTAATTGTTTTGTGGGGAGGAAATAAGGCACTCAGTTGACCTCACACATTGATTTTACTCTGTATGCTGCTCTATCCACTTGGAGGTAGACTTCCATACACCAGCTCTTGGAGGATATGCCTGGAGAAAGAGATGGGATACTGGGCTACACGGCTCTTCCCTGAGGACTCTCCTCCCTTCCTGTGCTGCTCACAGGGGCTCTCTTTGGAGGCCCAATTGAGGATAAAAGCCATGTTTGGACTTGCTCCTGTGCAGCTGCCCAGAGGTTGTGCCAGAGCCCGGAGCGGGCCCAGGGCCTCCATACAGATCTCCCAAGATCCTGTCCTGCTCCCCGGCCTCAGGATGGCATTGTCACTGTTCTGTTCAAGTGGTGGTGACTGAAGAATGAGAAAACTGTGTAGGAATAAAATAATATCATCATCTTTGAGGAACTGATAGCTAAACATCTTTAGTGGGCCCAGCAAGCAGCCCCAAGAGCAAGAGTTCAGGACAGAGGATGGAGAGGCACTTGGGCCTTCTGTTGAGCTCCTGCAGCCAGCTCGTTTGGGAGGTAAAGGCAGAGTTTAAGGAACAGTTGCTTGCTGGGAAGAATAAATGTATGTTTTCCCTATACCACACAGTGCAAGTGAAACTTCCACTGAGGTGAAGAAAGCCTGTGGCAGTCCCTCTTCTCAGCCATTTGTAATGGAATGAGTTCCCAATGGGAACCTTGGAATGAGTTCCCAATGGGAACTGTTCCTCCTCTCTGCAGTGGGCTACTTCTTGGCCAGCTCCAAGAAGCCCCAGAAAATATTGCACCCATATGGGCCTTTTTTTTTTTTCTTTTTTACATTCTCATTAAGTTTATAAAACCCACAAATTTAGACCATCTGTCCTATAAATGTTTCTAAACTACAGCAAGATGAAAAAGCTGTTCTTGCTTTTTGATATGAGCGGTCAGCAAACCAAACACAAAACCAGAGCAAAGCAAATATTTTCTTGTCATACACGCTTCCCAACCGTGACGGATGAACTGTTAGTTTTGATGTGTGTTTGGATCCAAATTTTGGAGAGAAATGCCTCCTAGATATGTGCACTTAGCACCAAAGCAGCTTGATATGAAGAATTCTCGTTGGGGAGGGGGAAACAGAGGGAAAGTTGCACCACATGCTGCCCATGGACTGCATTTAAAGAAGCTGTTTCTTCAATTATTCATCTCCCAACTATACCCTGCTGACTGCTCTAACAAAGCCATCCCAAGCATGGACTGTGTCAGCCCATTCTCAGGGTCAGGTGTTCACGCTTCTATTCGACCCACCGGCCTCTTGGATGTTAATCCAGGAATATTTATGGCCTCCACGTGAGGCTCCAAAGTGGGTCTGGAGCAGGATAATGAAGAGAGGCTGTTCTCAGCACTTGGCTGACAGGTGGGATTAAGCCTAGGTCCTTGTCTGCAGGCAAACCCAACAGCAACTTGTGGACTGTGAAAAGACTCGGCAAAGCAAGTGGCAGAAAGTGGAAATTCACCTGAAATCCTTTTTCCTGGTGTTTCCATGGACAAATTCCCACCTGAACCCTTTCAGGATGAGGAGGCACCGTGTGAATTGTACACCCTGCTTTGGGATTTACAGCCAAGTGGGAAAAAACAAACCTGTTCTGACTGTGTCCAACGGCATTTTGAACTTCCTTTGCTATTGGCACATTCCTGCTTTGGGGCCCAGACCCTCACCCAAATCCTGGGGCCGTGTGCAGAGCAGTCTGAAGGGGAGTTTGCAGCACACCTGGAAAGATCTATTGGATCATCCTGTCTTTTTTGTGGAGGTTAAGCTGTGCAAACTGTGAGTTGGTGCACGTGCTTTTGGTGTCACTGACTTCCACTTGCCCACCCTCAGGTATGTTTTGGGCAGATCCAGCTGATCCACATCTGATCCAGCCCCCTGCACCTCCTTTATCACCAGTGGGAGTTATAGGCAATACTTAAGCAATACATAACTTCATTTGACTTGTTTGAATTCTCTACCTTGGAGGTAAAAGGTGATTTAGAAATTACTGTCCTCTGCTGTAATGGTGGCAGCGCTGGGATAAACAGCCTGTAGGTGCCTACATTTGGGATCCGTCACACATTTGGGTGGGAAACTTATCTCTAGCAAAAGGAAATGTGCCTCTTTTTTCAAAAATGTGTTTAGCTCCTTAGATTAGAGGGATGGAGCAGCTCTCCTATGAGGAAAGGGTGGGAGAATTGGATTTGCTCAGCCTGGAAAAGAGACAGTTTTGGGGTGACCTAATTGCAGCCTGAATGGAGCTGACAAGAAATATGGAGAGGGACTGTTTATAAAGGCCTGGAGTGACAGGGCAAGGGGGAGTGGCTTCAAACTGTCAAAGAGTAGGTTTAGATTGGATATCAGGAGGAAATTCTTCCCTGTGAGGGTGGAGAGGCCCTGGCAGAGGTTTCCCAGAGAAGCTGTGGCTGCCCCATCCCTGGGAGTGTTCCAGGCCAGGTTGGATGGGGCTCTGAGCAACCTGGGATAGTGGAAGGTGTCCCTGCCCACGGCAGGGGAGTTGAAACCAGATGCTCTTTAAGATCCCTTCCAACCCAACCCATTCCTTTATTCTATTCTATTCTCCTACTTGTCAGTTCTCCACTGCACAGCCAACCGGTTCTCTCCATAAAACTGTGGTGCAACATCCCAAAATCCCAGTTAAAACAAGCTCAAAGCTGAGCTGTGATTGATGCCGCCGTCGCTTCCTGACTCTTCTATGGAATTGGAATTTTCTCCATCTTTGTTTGCCCAGCCCAAGTCTGATTCCAAAATGAGCTTCTTCCAACCCTTTCTTGACACTTACCTGTGGGTTAAACATCCTGACTTTATGGGAGCTTTACTCCAGGAGGGCAGGGACCAGTGCATGAGGACACACTGACCCATTTCTGTGCAGCAGAAGGTTCCCTGAGTTGAACAAAACCAATAAAAAACTGCCATAAATCCCAGATTTGCTGGAATTGATGCAGGGTTGGGACAAAGGGCTAAATAGTCTTGGGGAAAAGCACTGTGTAGATGGAAGGGATGCTGAAGCTTTTTCAGTGCTTTGTCATTGCTATATTTTTGGAAATCTGAAGTGTCTAATTTAGATTTTCCCTGATTTTTTTCCCACCCCTTGGCTTTTTAATTTGTACATAAAATTTTGAACTCGTGAAGAAAAGTGTAAGTACAGATGAATTCCTTTGGAAAACTTAAGTTTTATCAAATGCAAAATTTAAGATTTCTGGTTTAAAGCAAAACTGTTTTGGAACACTTTGGGCTGAACAGGAATGATTCTTTTACTCGGTGGGAGTTACACAGGTCTTCTGATTTCTGCAGCTTTTGGTGCACATCTTCTGGTCTTTTATAAGAACTGAACTTGCATAATTAGGCTAATATTGTGGTTTTAAAAATTATATATACACACAATTATGTATGTACATATAAATAATTAAAAAATGGTAAACTAATGTACCTATACATGAGAATTTGCATGCACAAATAAGTTCACACACAGGACAATTGCTGAATTGCCTTACTAATCTGCCAGGC
The DNA here is from genome assembly GCF_001715985.3 of Manacus vitellinus. Classification (NCBI taxonomy): domain Eukaryota; kingdom Metazoa; phylum Chordata; class Aves; order Passeriformes; family Pipridae; genus Manacus; species Manacus vitellinus. The sequence goes on from NW_021940526.1 coordinate 3,642,845, forward strand.
TCAGCAGCTCTTGATAAATCAAGTTTAAAAAATAAATAAATAAAAATTTTGGAACACTCCTTAAGTGAAAGAGGAAGATTGGAAAGAAATGCTTTGGTCTCAAAAATAATAATAAAAAAAAATTAAAACCCACGAAAAACCCCACCTCAACGAAACCATTTTTGCAAAAGACATATCATTACTCCTCTGCCTAATTTTGTGCTTTCTACTGTATCTGCTGTCTACATCTGCTTCACTGCTCTCTTGAACCTCCAGTGTCCTTAGTCACAGTGTGAACAGTGACCCTTGGCTGCTGAGTTTGGATTTATATCCCTGTGTTGTGCAGCAAGAGAGCAACAAAATATGTCTGTATCTGTGCAAATAAAGCAGAGGCTTTCTCTCACTCCTTCCTCCCCTCTGTTGTGAGCAGAGTTATGCCAAAAAAAATGGGTTGAATGGTTTTTCTCCTTTGGTGAACTGCAGTAAGAGAGATCCAGGTGTTCCAGGTGCTGTTTAAGGTGCCATCTGAAAACAAAACTGAACTTAGATGCAAGGTTATAGTGTAATATTTAAATACATATTGGTTAATACACGTGGTTGAATTATGGGGTCTGATGCCAATTTATTTCCTCATCATGGGCAAAACTCAGTTTGAATTATGTGTCATCTTTAGCTACAGTTTTGCCCTTGCCTGTGTTGGGAAAGTGGGGATGGGAAGATACAATCCTGCAGCTCGTTCTCTGTGATCTTTGGACCTTCTGAGCCATCAGGTGCCGTATCCTGGTACAAAATCAAACTTCTGCAGTAGCATTTTGGCTCAGGTACCACAGCAAGAGCACTTGTGAATAGTTTGGTTGCTTGGATTTGTCTGTTGTGCCCTCTACCTGTAGTTTCAGGTGAGCAAACTAAAAAGGGATATATTTTCAAAGGTATAATCCAGAGCACATTATTACAAAAAGACAAAAGTATTGGTGTGCAAGTTTTCTATCGACAGAATAACATCAGTTCACTTATTTCATCTTATTTACTGTGAGCAGGATAAGCAGGGTTGCAAATAAATGTAGTTTTTAAACTGTTTCACTGGACCACAAACCAGCAAATCTCTGACTTCAGTGTGATTTTTCAGCCATGGAGTAACTGTGGACAGTGGTTTTGGACAAGGTATCCCAGTAATAGCATTTCCTATGATTAATATTCCACCTCTTAAACTGGGTAGTCCTCACGTCTTTGCATGTCAGCAGGGAAAGGAACCAGGTTATGATGTCAACGAAGTTCACAGAGAGGTTAATGACTTTCTAATTAGCCCTGGTTGGGAGATAAGCAAATCAGCACTCAAATATGCAAAGCAGAGTGGAAAAATGCCTGTTAGATGTCCAGGTTGCCCTGAGCGGGGCTTATTTCTTTCCTTTTTATGATGAGGAACAGCTGGGGATTAGGCTGGGGTAAGCAGAGACAGTGGAGAACCTGGAAGGGTCATGGGAGCCGCTGCTTTGAAGTGCCCGAGTTTATGGGGTGTCAGAGCAAGGCGGGTCATGAACCCACCGCGCTGAGCTGGGTCTCCAAGGCTGGGCCATCAGCTGGTGAGACCAGCACAGCTCTGCCCTGCAGAGAAATCCAGGCATTCCAGCTGGGGATTCGCCCCCTGGAATTCTAGCCTTGGATCTGCCAAGTTCTTATCAGGGGAAAAAATTGGTGTGATCTCGGTTGGGTAACAACCACCCCAAAATAGTGTTTCCATGATGGAGAGGTTTTAAAAGGTGACCACACTGAGCCACGGCCTCATTCTTAGAAATAATCAAAGAATGCTGGCCTTGTGCAGGCTGTGTTTTGAAAAATAACTTTCCTTTTTCCAAAATGTGAGATTTTTTTTTAAAAAAAGATAATTTCTTCTTTAACTGATGTATGAAAGCCAAGTGCTTTCTCTTTTGATTTTTTTTTTTTTCATTTCTCCAGTTGTATGGCTTTACATTCTTCCCTCCTGTCCACAGGTTGATCTTCATACATTTTTTAACTACCTAAATTGAAAAAAGGACAGTGGGGGGAAAAAGAATAAAAAGGAAAGAAAATGATGGAAGAGGAAAATCAGGAAAAAAAATTTTTTGTGGGTAGTTTAGTGGCCAAACACTACATGTTCAGATCTTGTCTCCTGTAAGACTGGAAGGGAAGATCACCATAAAACGTTAATATTTTATTTATGGTTGGTATGATCAGAGGATAAAACAAACAGGGAAATGATGAGCAGCGTTTTGAACTGTGTGAATTCATCTGAAGTCTCTTTGGGGTGACACCAGCCAAAGGTCTTGCCCATGGGCACCTTTTGGGCACATCTGAACAGAGGGGTCCGTCCTTTCATAAAAAATTGGGCATTTGGGAAGAGGCATTTGCAGCAGTTGAGTAGATTTGAGCAGGTCTTCTCCAACATCCCCTGTTGCAGTCTTCAGGAACCGTATCAAAAGCTGAATTCAACATACACCACTTCAGAGTCCTGTTCTGGTAACAAAAATCTGAATTAGAGCCTGTTAACCTTAAAAATGGATTTATTTTTTCCTTGTGTGCATATTCTGCGGGCTTCTTACTTTTCAAATTAACCATGGGAATTTATGAGTTCTTAAAACAAAAATATAAAAAGAACTGAAATAATCCCAACTATTGTTACCAATGATTTAGGATAATATGCTAATTGAAACATCAGTTTTGTCTCCTATAACTAGTACTGAAGTTTGCTTATTATTTTTTTTTCCCCTATTACAAAGCTTGTAGTTTATGCAACCACTGTCAATGGAGCTGTGCTAATTTATGGCAGCTGGTCCAATATTTTTGCTTATGATTTCTGCCTTGGCAAAATATGTATATAACATTGTTTTTCCCAGAAGGTTGGCTGAATGCTCTCAAAGTCATTATGGACTGGGGTTAGCCAAGTAGGGCTAGGATTTCTTTCAGTAGTGGAAACATTGATCATTAGGGTGAACCAGACTGTATTTTGCTGAAAGAAAAGCTACTTCTCTTTATTTGTAGGGCATAAACGTCCTGTGGGGCTGTTCAGAGTTACAACAGTGTAAATCCATCAGAGCTGAGTGGAGACTCGAGCCCATTATTTTCCAACGAGTGACATTCACCTGTTTGCTTAAATGATGCCAGGTGGACACAACCAATTTTTACAACAAATTTAAACTCCTCATAAACAGAGCTTTAAGTTGCCTCTTCTTTGACTTTGTCCTGCAGCTTTGAGAAACCAGGGGGACATGTGTGGTGAGGCAAAAGAGCAGGGGAAGGTAAAAAAATCACTTGTCCTTATTCTCACTGTATGGAACAGATTGGCCTGTTCATGAGACCACAGATCATCTGAGGGGGAACCGAGTTACACTCAGTTTTGAAAAGTTAACACTTCCTAAAACTTGAAACTCCAAGCCTGGCCCTGTTTTGACAGCCAAGGCCCTTTTGGCTGCAAACAAGTGGCCTCAGGTTCAGGTGGTGGAGTGCCCTGTGAGCCCTCCAGGCCATGCTGATTCACACCAGTTTGGTCACACAGTGCACAAGCTGGTGTGGGTTTGGCCACAGCCTGATAAAGCAGGATCTGCACCAAATGAGAAACCTGGAAGCAGCAAGATTTGCTGTGGTGTGGATGGTGCTGATGGAGGGGAAATGTATAGAGGGTGGAGAAAAGTCACAGAAGGAGAAGCTGTGCCAGGCAAAGAAAATCTCAGTCCTAAATTCATCTGGGTGTACAGAGGAGCAAGGGAAGGTGATGATGAGGGATGCTTTCCCTTTTGATTAGATATTTCCAAACAGCATCTGGCTGCAGTCTGCTGTCAGTATTCTGATTTTGCAGGGCATAAGTCTGCCTTGTTCTTTAAAGTGCCAGATACTCAGCTCACTGTAAGGTCTTCAGCTTTAGTTTGGGTGAACTGAAGTCTCTGTAAAAATAATTCAGAAAAAGAATGCAGTAATCCTTCCTGGCTGAGACAGAAACAGGTCTAACCATTTCCAGGTCTGCAGAAGCCTGACAGGATTAAATGTTAGTCAGAGTCCTAAAAACACAGCAAGCTGTTTCAGTACATCTTAGTTCCAGGTTTATGAACAGAGGGTTGTGGTTCCAAGGTAAACTCACACATTTCTTACAGATGTGCAGACAGGTAATTAAGAGTCTTCTCCAGAAATTGCACACAGTGAGATTTGGGTGAAGCCATGTTTTACTAACCTTTCAAGTCGATATTTGAGCATCTCACCTTGCTGTCTGTTTGAAAATCAAATGGAAAATCAAAATGCGAGCATCCAGTCAATGCTATGATGTGAAGGTCACCCACTCACACTCAGGAAAGCTCTCCAGTTACGATCTCCTTCCTGTGTAATCCTGGGTTTGGCAGATTCCATGTGGTTGGAGCTCTACTCTTTTCCAATGTGCTCTCATTCCTTTAATCTGCATTTTTTAGTGAATTCCTAAATACTAGGTACACTTCTTTTGTTCTTCTGTAACCTGGCCAGTGTCTCCAGATGACAATATGTAACTTAACCTGGTGTAAGCAGTGAACTTTGTCAGCTGAATTTGTGGGGGGAGTTCACCTCTGCCATGAATGGAAGTGGAACAGAGCTGGACATCTGAGAGATCACTCACTGTTGGACCACCAGTTTATCAGCTTTTCCTGACACAGCCCCAAACTAAGGTATTTCACAAGGAAAATTTAGGACTGGTGTAAAAGGCAATTCCTTAACAAACATCCTCATCTGCAAATCTGCTGTACTCTGGTACTGTGGGTGAGGAATATGGGATCTGCTGCTGTTGGGAAAACCTCGAGCAGCTGCTCCTCTGGACCTGTGTGAGACTGCTGCTGTGCTCCTGCCTGCAAGGGGACAGAAAGGTTTCTCTCTGAGGCTGAGGTGAGCCAAAAAAGCAGGGATGAGCAGCCAGCCACCAACCACACCTCTTTATTTAGGCTCATAGTCCTGTTTCAGTCCAGGACACGGTGCATTCTTGCCAGGGCCAGGGTATTCTCATTCCACCCATTGTGGGGACTTTTAGAATGTTTTGTTCCAGCCCTTGTCAGAAGGTGTCATTACCAGATGTAAATCTCCAGTCAGGCAAACCAGTTTGCAACTGGTCTGTCATAAAGCACTTTTGACCTTCTTTGAATTCTTCAGATCAAGCTGCTTGGATGTTTCTCATTCTTCTTCCTGCCTTCTGGTGGCAAGATATCAGTAACATCCTGTTCTGTACAAGTGAACAAACCCCTCGGTGTCCACGTGGCAGATTTTTATGGCTGGTGGGATGCTGTCAGCAGGGCTGGCACCAATGCCAGCAAGCCAAGGGCTCCCTCAGTGTGGAGCAGTTCCATGATGACTGTGCACAGCAGTCAGGTTTACAGGCAAAAGTGGACAAAGGCTGACCAAGGCCTGACAGCAATCCATGGGAACCAACTCCCAAAGGAAACCATGTCTCCCTTTACTCTGACCTGATTTCTGTGCTCTGTTCTGACTCCAGTGTGTGTGTAGCTGAGGATTTCCCACCACACCTGTAAGGTGTCCCGTGTGTAGAGCCCTGGCATTCCGTGCCACCTTGCCATGGCACTTGGATCTGTCTGGAAGCCTCTGGCTTGCTCCTCTTCAGGTTTCTCGTACCCGAGCTTTCCATAATAAACGCCTTGCTCTAAATTCTTGGCTGACCAAAGAACTTTGGCTAATCCTGACTTCTGGATGCTTATCAAAACAAAAGCTTGAATTTCACCCACCGTGAATCCTAGGCTATTTTTAATGCTGCTGTTTGCAACCATGGCTCCATGTGCTCTTAATAAAATAGTGGAAACAACATGCAGCAACTTTGTAAACAAACTTGAAAACTATTATTTTTTTGTTTTAGAGAGCAAACTTATTTGTAAATAATCTACACCAGATGTTGGCCACGACATAAATTCCCACTATTAATATCTTTTTATATGACCTTGGACAAATCACAAGTCGGTGCCTTGGTTCCCCAGCCAAGAAAAGGTGTGGTAGCTTCTGAGGACGTTAAGGCTTCAGGAGCAAGGGTTATTTAAATAACTAAGAGTCAACATTTGTTCTTCAGCCATAGCAATGAGTACTGGAACTAGAAGGTCTTAAAAGCATATTTCTAATATTTACAAAAATGGTCATTTGGTAGGACTTGTAGCAAAGGCACAGCACAGTTCAGTCCCTGAGTTTATATATTTAGTTTATATTTTGGGTAATGCTGCTTGTAGTTGTGTTGAAGTCACTGGCCAAATGGTTAGGGCAGAGCTTTCAGGTTGGCTTTTCTAGGAAGAAGCTTGATGTTCACCTGCTTGGAGTATTTCCAGGATGTGATTTTGATTTAAGGCTGAGATTCTTTTTTTGGAGCTGGAGTCTGAAGTCAGAATTCTGGGTAAGATTTGCAAAGAGCCTTGGATATCTTCCTCAGGGGATCCTTCTGGTTGGCAGATCTCACTCCATGCTGTGTGCACCACCAGGATGTGCCCTTGGTTGCTTTCAGTCTGAATTTCAGGCTTTTGAGACAAGACACAAAGACAGCTGAATTTTTGACCTGTGTTCCTGTTGAAGCAAATAAAGAAAATATCCTGCTTTTCCTAAAGTGTTCAGTCCCATTCACCAGCTCAAAATATGGCAGGAGAAGCTCATGTTGCTTTCTGGGAGACCTCAGCTGGATTTTCTGTCCACTCCCAAAGCTGAATTCTTGTGTCACAGTCACTTGTTTAGGTGCCTAAGTGGGAATTGTGGGAAGGAAATATAAATGTCTCTGGTTACAAAATGAGCTAAATGAGATGAGGTTTTGTTAGATCCCTGCTGTCCCCCCAGCAGTGCAGGCAGAGTTATCTCCTACCTTTTTGCTGAGTTTCAGGTCCTTCCTTTTCCTAATAACAAATAGCAAATATCCCAAATGCTTAGTGCAAGTTCTGCCCCACTCCCAAATGGGATCTGTAAGGCCTAAAGTGAGACCTCAGCCAAGTACAAGTCCCCTATCAATGCCCTATTTTAGTAAAAGTGTCAATACTTTGTCATACCTCACACCACTTGGACTGTTCTTGTTGCTGAGCGTAAAGAGCTTCTCTGTTCTCTTGTCCTACTGAAAATATCAAACCCTTATTCAAGTCTCTTTTCAGTGCTGACCTGGCTTTGATTTCAGGTTAGTTTGTTCTCCTTTGCTTTTCCAACACCACGTGCAAAGCAAACCGAGGGAGAACAGAGCAGATGTATGGATCAGCAGGAACACAAGGCTTCCCAGGCAGCAGGACCAAATGTATCCCAGCGAGCAGCAGCTGAGCAGCTCCCCCCCAACATCCCTCAAGGAGAGATAAAAGAGCCTCTGGCTTGTTAGGCAGAGTTTAAAACCTCCCCGTTTCCATTGATCCCCACACAAAGCAGCGGTGTGGGTTGTAGCTGCACACCTGCAGCTGTGTTCCAGCCCGACCTCTCCTGTTGTTGCTGCCAAAAAATAGATCTTGACAGTAAATTCAGAAGAAGCTGGTATGGTTTAGAAAACAATCGTGGTGTCTCATTTCTCCTTTATTATTTCCACATCTGAGGGGTGAGTGGGAAAGAGGAAGCAAAGCCCATGTGCAGGTGGAAAGGGAATGGGTAAGATTTGGCAGCCTGCACGGTGGAGCAGCTCGGATGCAACTCACTGCATTTCTGAGGACTTTTTCTGCCTGAACTGAGCTTCCTTTTTAATAGGGAGGAGGTTTTCCATCATAATAAGTCTGTGGCCATTTTTTCCCTTTCAAACAAAGTGCAGTTTATTGAAAAACTTCCATGATGCTCTTTTTTCATTGTTACCATGAACTTCTTTGTTAAAATGTAAAACACTAACAATATAAAAGTGTTTCCCAGAGACAAGAAAAGCAACATTTCCTAAGCATACCTGGGCTGCCATGCTTTTAATCCTTATTTAAAGTTTCTTGCCAGTTGGATTTTTCCCTTTTGGGGTAGTGGTGGGAGAACCAGGGAATGGGACACAACATTGCTTCAGGTTCAGAATGGGTTTTCTAGAACTGGTAATAGATTGATTGATTGATTGATTGGTACCTGGGAAGATTGATACCTGGGAATATCAGATGGTTGACACTAGCATGGGCTCCCCTTGGATAAACAGATGCAAATTGTCTCTGTATTTTGCAAACCTGCACTGACCCTGGTTTGTGATGAAGCATTTCCAACCTGCAAGTAATTTCATGTTTTCAGAAACAAGCCCTTGCTGGATGTGTAGTACTTCAGCCTTCAGTAAAAGCTGGATTCAGATTAGGGCTGTTGGTTAAGTGGTCTGGACTGAATCTTTTTTCCCCCTCTTTGTCAACTGTGCAGCCCTATATTGCTCTGGAGGCACTGGGTTTGCTGCCATTGAATTCCTTGCTCCTGGATTGAAAGCACTTGGTGATTTTGGTTCACCTTGTGCCTCAGGATGCTTTCATGTGAAATCAGTGAAGGTCTGCCTTAGAAACCATCCGGCAATTCAGCACAGAAGTGGCCTTGTTTGAGTCAGTGGAGAGTTACAGCTGAGTTCAGGGAGGAGAAGAATGGGCTGGCTTATCCCATGGACCGACCCCTTGCTTGGGGAGGGAAGTGTTCACCAAGTATCAACATACTTATGTATTTTCTTTAATTTTTCAGTGTAATTTGCAGACTTTACCACACTCTGTATCCCAACATTTTCAGGAAATCCACCCTTTTATTCCAAAACAGAAATGCAGAAAAAACTTCCCCCTTGCCCTCACTTATTTCCACCACCAAGCCCCCTTTCAGTTTGGGCAAACAAAAACGTTCAGGTAAAACTTTCCCAAATGAGCTTTGTGACTCGGGGGGGAAACTGTAATTACTATGCTCAAGAAAAATAGACATTTTCCTCTAATTAAAAATCCAATTTTCCATAGGGGCGAGGGGAAAGTGAAGTTCAGCATCTCTAGTCATGTACTTGAAGCGTGTGGGGAAATTTGCACAGATGGCAGATCTGTGAATGAACAAGCAGAGACAGAAAGCTCAAACTTAGTGGGCTGCCCATACATGGCCTGCTTTTTAGCATCCCTTAGAGATGTTATTATTTGGCTTTTTCCTCTTCTCATTGTGGAATTTTCCTCCTTTTCCTTTCCTACTCCTCTGTAGGTAATTGAGAAAAAAATGTGAAAAACGCAGAGAAGGGAAATGCAGATTAAACTTAATTATTTTTGAACTAGCTTTTTATTTTATCTGGAAACTTTCAGAAAAGACTTCTTTTCTCACCCCTGTGATGGAGATCTATATTGGCCACCTGTAGCTGTGCTAATCCAGCATCTTGCTGCCTTAATAGTCTGCCTGGTGTGAGGTAGAGTTCCAAGTGATTTAAAGGGGTGAATCTGGCTCTGGAATTTCAGAATACAGAGTCAGGTGAACGAGGGAAGTGACCACAAGATGTGGGGAATAACCACGGCTTCCCTCCATCCTGCTGTGTGCGTTCATGGCGAAGACCTCGGCTCGAAGGGAAGAGCAACGACACAAAGAAGGTTCTGTAGCTTTCACAGTGGTTGTCCTCTTTCAGGGTGGGTTTTTTTTTTGGCTGCTTTGAAGGCCTATTTCATGGGACACTTCACAGAATCAATGCAGCTCATCAGCAAATGGGTGCTATGTGCACCAGGCCTGTGAGAGGGCAGGCATTTGTTTTCGCTGCACGTCAGGGGCTTTCAGTCCTGCCCCAACACTGAGCGGGTTGTCCTTCTGCAGAGCAGGAGAGGCTTTTGCACAACCTGAATTTTGTGCAGCGAATCGGAGTTTATTCTATAGATGCAGTTGGTGCTTATCTCTGATTAAAATCCTGGCAGAGCGTTTTTGGATTCTGCCAACATTCAGGCCACAACTCATTAATAAACATCAGGTGCTAAAGTTCAGAGATGAAACTCCATCAAATGCCAAGGCTTAAATTAACCTCTTTTCATTTATTTTTTCCTATATATCTGAATGTATATAGAAGTCCTGGCAAGTGTTCCATTTTAGTGTTTGCAGATAATGTTTGTTTAAAATACTTAAACTACCAGCTCCACAGGGGAGGCTTTCCTGTATAAAATAAACAGCCACCCATTTGATAACCATTAGTGCATAAAACTTAAATATGAGAAGCTTGCAAAACCAGGCCAGCACAGAGGCTGGGGCAGTGCCCGGGTGTCCGTGCCGTGTGTTTGGCAGGAATTTTGACTGCGTTCGGGAGTCAGCCTCAGGTTTTCCAGTGCAGTGGATCCCCAGCAGCCCCAAAAGATCAGACTGACAAAACACGAAGATATTCTAGGAGAAGTAATTTGGGAGCTGCTAGGCACCAGATGAGTAATTGTTGGGTCAGAACCACCTCGTGTGTTGTTTTGTTTGTGTGTGTGTGTAGGGAAGGGCCGGTCCGGCCCTGCGGGCGCTGCGGTGCCCCGTGTCCCTCACGGCACCCCCGGAGCCCACACGGGGCAGCCCCGGAGCAGCTGCCGCTCAAAGGCGGCGGGAAAACTCCCCCCCAGCTCCTGGATCCCCTCAGCAGCCTCAGCCCGGCAGGGACAGCGGGAACACCGCCCCCCGCCCTGCCCTGGAGCCCCGGAGCGGCCGCTGGGTCCCGGGGGGCCCGGGGGGTGTCCGCGGGCAGCGGAGCGGCTCAGACCGAAGGCAGGTGCTCCCCACGCGGTGCCGGCCCTGCCGTCGGGACACGGAGAGCTGCTCTGCCACCAGGTGCCAGGGGAGCGGGATGGCCTGTCTGCCCTCCTTCTCCTTCTGCTCTCTTCCTGTGCCTCTGCTCCTCTTTCTCTGCTCCCTTCTTGATGTTCTGGGTAGGGTAAAGCCGGAGGGATTGGATTTTGGCTGGGTGTTGTGATCAGTATGTGCTGGGTGGGTTCTGTGGTGGAATGCTTTGTCTGGATTGTGTGGTGCCCTTTGGAACTCCTGCCAAGTTCCCCTTATTTTCTCCCCTAAATTATCGGTAAAAGTGCCTCTTGGGAAAAAGAGTGTGGCTTGTTCCGTTGACACTATCTCGACGTATTACAGAACCCTGTATATCTATATTTTAAAGTAAAACTCCTGGCTGAGCCCATGACCCTTGTGGCTCCAGGGCTGAGGTGTTACAAAGGCTTGCTCTTTTTGTTTGCCTTCGGAGCATTTTTGTGAGAGCCTGCTTCTGTCTTTTCTGTAGCCTTAAAGGCCAGGGCTGCATTTTTATACTTATTGTGACTGGAAAATACTAGAAGGGACAAGAGCTATGACCAGAATATATCTAGGACGTTCCTCCAGCAAGAGGAACAGTGCAAAGAATTGCTCTGCTCTGTGGCCAGTCGTGTTACCCCAGCTTGCTGCCCCATGGATGATCCACAAATGGATCACTTGGTTGTGTTTTTGTCTTAAATTTCTACTGATTTTTTAATTATTATTATTTTTTAATCTGGCCCTGTATCAGTGCTTCTCTCCAGTTTTCACTGACTTAAGCATGTGATAAGCAAAATGAGTATACATTACATGTACAGTTTTTTCTCCCTGTCTTGTCTGCTTTAATTTCTAATTGCTTGGAGATCCTCTCAATATGTTTTATTTTGCTCTATTTATTTTCTACGTTGCCTAGTTCAGTAGGAATGTGATATCACTGAGAACCTCTAGGAACTGCTGTAATATAAATATCAGTAAACAGAAATGTGGGAAAAGAACAAAATGACCTACAAATGGGCCCAGGCTGGAGTTTGAAGCTCATGTGGTTCATGTGGTTTGCTGTCTGTGTTCTATGACTATGTTCTTCTGTTGTCCCAGCTCTTGGGTCAGATCTGCTTTAGACTTTTGCATGTGACAAATGGGATTTATTTTTTTTTCCAAATACATTTGTAGTGCTCTAGAAAGGGCTTGCACAGGCAGTGACACCAACTAAATACTCACTGGCAGAGTTATCTTGCACAAGGAACTGATATGTTATTTTGCTGGTTTAACTTGTTTCTTCTCCTGGAGGATTTACTTCTGTTGTGTTCTTGGCACAGCTTTTTATTCCTGACTTCTCCTATATGTAGATAGTGTTGTCTAACTTTATGTCAAGGAAGCCAGACCCCAGTTGATTCCAGGTAGTCAGGGGACTGTATTCTTAATTAATGAACTGATGATCTGGTCTCAGCCAGGTTTAAATACTTTGCTATAAGTGGCTTATCAAAGATTAAATAATGGGTAGTAACAGGCTAATGAGTGAAGTCTGCACACCCCTGATCTTTAGTCCACTGTTTCTGTCACTCAGCAACGTAGTCTGGCTTAAAAGGATGATAACATTGCTCTGTCTACAGAGCAACCTACTAGAAATGGGGTTTTCAGGCAATATTTTCTAGTATGTCTGTGTACAGAAATCCAGCAGTGAAAGCCCTGCCCAAATTTACACACATGCAGCCCCAGTTTGCAGTTAACTGACTGCAAAATGCTGTCCTGGGTACACAAATATCTTGGAAAACATGTGTGTTTTATAAGGATCCTACTACTGGTTTTCAGCATGGTTTTATTTAATGAAAGTTACCATGATATATGGTAATTATTTGTGCAGTTAGGAGGCTTTGTTGACGTAAGCATGCAGTCATGAACCCGCTTCTAGCACATGGTTTTAATTTCTTCTTTGTTGCTTTCACGATTTGACACTCTCAGCCAAATAAAATATTTTTTGAGAATTGATTAATGAACATTCCCTGATTTATAACAAGGCTGATTTATAGGGCATTAATAAAGAATAACAAAGTTTAGCCTAAGATGACTTAGGCTTTCATTTCTGGTAGCTCACTAATGTGGGCAGGTGGTAGAAGATAGCGAAAACATTGTCATGAAAAAGGCACTGCAGAATTCCAGGTTTGTTCCACAGGAATCCAGGAATGGGAAAACTCTTGCTGTGTAAAGTAATCTCTGTGCAGCCCTGTCTTTGAGATGAGAGCAGCAGGTCTGGAGCAATCTGCTATGGAAATAGCAGTTCTCATTCTTTTCATACTATTTCCTACTCCCTTGGCTACCTGGAATTTAATACTCTTCTAGCCTAATCATGTGGGTGAGTTGCACAGTGCTTGTGGTGGAAGGGAACTGAACTTGGTGATCTTATGAGCTGCCAGCTTTGTAAAGCGGCTGTGCGGTGTCTACACGTGTGCCTTCCCCGAGACGGGGAGAATTGGGCAAAATGAGACACCTCCTGGTCCTCAGAAATTCAATGTACTCTCCATCTGGCCCTGCAGCAGCACAAGTTCTAGGCTAACAGCTCTCTGGCATGCTCCCTCTGGAGACATGACGTTTGTGGAAATGTAATTACACTCCATGAAAGAAACAAGAATTGCAACAGAATGGAGAAGAAACGCCAGCTCGGCTGACACAAAGAAGGAAAATGTCCTTCAAGGAGGAATAATAACCACGTGAATGACACATTGTATGATAATTCACGCTGTAGTTCTGCTGTTTGAGAATCTCATCAGCTTAACTGTGACAGATTTTGGGGTGGGTTCTACCTGTTTGCTGTGCTCTGGGCTGACAGTGACAGCTCATGTCACCGGAGCCTGTTGCCAGAGGGCAACAATCCTGTCCCTTCCTCTTGGGTTGGATTCAAACCAGTGACCTGCACCTGCACAGCAGTGCAGGCTGCAGCCGCCTCCTTAGCTGTGCACATTTTCTGTACTCTGGGGAGTGAGATTATAGTCTCCTGTTTAAACTTCCTCACTTTTGTGGCCTTACTTTGTGCTTCTTGCTTTGGGGCAGAATTCTCAAGCAATTTGTGCTTTGTCTCTTACCACCAGACTGAAAATACCATTAGAGATTTCTGCTGGGGTAGCAGTTCTCTAACTTGATGTGGTGCTGCTTCTCCCATTTCAAACCATACAGAGGCAAGACCTGCTTTTATTTATTTTGTACAAAAAATATATATTGTACAAAAAAAATCAGAGTTTCAGCCCTCAGTAGATGCTTTGGACAAGTTTTAGACCAACACTTGCTTTCAGCTGCAGATCAGTTCTCTGCATTCACTCAGTTACAGGGACAAAAAGGGATCCAAGTATCCCTCAAGCTGGGGCTCTTCCTCGGTTTTCTCATGGCCACAGGGAAGACCTAGCCATGAGCTGCCTTTTCAGGGCAGCAGGTGGTTTCTCCAAGCAAACCTGGACCTTGCACAGTTCACCTGTGGGAACAGGGATTCAGTCTATGGCTCAGTGGAATATCTATGTGCCAGTGGAATATCCAGTTCTGTGGTGAAGCGTGTCCTTAACACTGGTTTCCAAGCTTTCCTCTGTTTCTCAGGAGGGATTATTCCAGTAAGATTGCTGGTCTCTCTGCAGTGGCATAACTCTCAGGTGTTGGCCTGGTTCTGTGCCATCAGAAATAGCTTTTCCTCTTGGGTTGCTGTGATTTCTGGCTTTTCCATAGAAACCTTTGGAGGTGGAAAATCACATGCCAGAGAGAAATGGAGAGATGAAAGGGGACACGTGTTTGGGTCTTTGCTGGAAAGTTTATATCTAAATAAAGGTGTAAATTGAAGCCACAAAGCCCCTGTGTAGGTTCTGAATGCTTAGAAGGGTTAATAGTGATGTGGGGTGAGGTTGTGTTTAGGGCCTGGATGCTGAAGTGGCTTTGCACTGGAATTCATTAGACAGCAGCCATGTCTTTCCAGAGCCCTGGTAGCTCAGGGAAGTAACTTAGGTCAGCTCTGACCCCAGAGCCACAACAGTTTGTGGTTTCCACAGAAGCAGCTGAGACTCAGGGCTGTGTCACCCGGGGTGTGGAGGGATGAGCCGAGTCACAGCACTGCACGTGGGTGCAGCTCCCGTGCTGGTGGCCAAGGGACTTGTGGCGCTGCTTGTTGTGACAAGGCTTACAATTGTCAGCACAGCAGAACACCTACTCTTCATCTTAAATTGCAAAACTTTGCTATAAGGGGCTACTGTCCCCTTGCACATGTTGCCTTGCTCTCTCTGGCATTAAACTCTCTGAGCAGCAGTGGAATAATAAACTTCTGTGTGTGTACTCTGCACTAGTCCCTGTTCAAACATTAAGACGTAGCCTGGAAATAAGCCAAAAAGAAAAATTAGTGGATGTGGGTGATGTTCAGTTTTTTTGTGGTTTGGGGTTTTTTTTAAATTTTTTGTTTGTTTGTTTGTTGTTGTTTTTTTTTTTTGTTTAAATAGCTACCCCAGAGAGCTGCTTGCTCAAATTTGGGAATGGTCTCTCCTGTCTGAGTTGGTCTACTTGGCATAACTGGCATGCGAGTATGTGCTAAGAGAGCTTGTAAACACTGCAGGGCTAAGAGAAGAACAGAGATACAAGGTGCTAACAGACTTCAGAAATAATGCTTGGGAAAACAGGATTCAGCTTGACCTACTTCTCATTAGCTTTAGTCTTTAAAAGCAAAACAAAAGACTCAATTATTATTTAATTTTCTGGAGCGCTTAAAAAAACTCCTGAAAGTTTCCATCTGAAATGGAGACCAGGAGAAGACGCCTGAAAACCTGACAGTGTGATACAGAAAGCAAGCATGAGATGATCATTAGTCAGAACAAGTTAAATAACTTTAAAAAAATAAAGCCATAAAACAAAATTAAGAGATACTATATAATCAGTGTTGCTAATAGTAGTTGCAGTCCATGTTAAGGAGTATCACGCTGAAGTTATTTTCACTTGATGTTCACTAACAGTGGAGCAATAATACAGTAAATAGTGATTCTATTATTAAAAACTATTATTTCAGACTTAAAATATCACGTAGTTGACCTCTTAAGGTGTTACCATAGAGCGGTCACTGGAAATTTAGAAATGAAAGCAGTGCCTCTGCTAGCCCAAGGCAGGCTTACCACCTCACTAAAAGTGCAAAAATTTATTGGAAAACTGTAGAAAAGCGTCCAAGTTGCTTATTTAATTTGTTGCACCGAGAAAACCATCGTGGTGACTTTTATACAATGGTATGGGAAAGATTAGAAGTGTGATGGGGACTTTGCTGATGCTGTAATTTTTGAGTGAATGGAGTTGACCTACCAAGGGAGTCAATAACAGCTGAAAAACCTTAAGTAGGTTGTTTTCAGTGCTGCAGGAGTTTACATCTCCCCCAAAGGCAGAGCTGATCCAAGGGATAGTGGAATCTCCAAGAAAGGTCTGAGTCAGCAGGGCTTTGAATGGCTGTTGTATCAGACAGACCCGACCATATGAAAGCACTTAGGCAAATATGCAGTTGTTAGCACATGAAGAGTTTTGATAAGAAAGATAAATTTCTTTCTGTGCTCTGCTGAGGCCTTGTGAGATCCCAAAAACGTGTTTTACTGAAACTGTGTGTTACTTTGGGGTTGGTATTTGAGCTACATCTCTTGAGCCTTTCCTACCTGATGGCGTCCCTGGCAAACCTGAGTGGTGCAGGGTTGAAAAGGGCATTTCCAGGTATGCCTAAGGCAAGTGCTGGCAGCACATGTCCTGAGAAGGAAGGCAGTAAAGCTGGGGAGCAGAGCTGGACCACAGCCTGTAGTAGTGAACTGGTCTGGACTGGTCTGAATCATCTCCAGCCCAGCCCTGGAACCGTGAGCTGCCATGGAGGCAGATGTTGATAAGGAGGAGCAGGCAGCTGAGAGAAACTTCCTCTCCTCTTTTGCAGAGAGTTCAGGATGCCTAGAGGAATTTTTAGGCATTGCTCCTGAGGAGTGATGACAGTATGAGGAGTGTTGAGAATTACAAACATTATTAAAATGGAGATGGAGGAGGAGAGAGAAAGAGGATTGACAAGGAAAGATATGAAAGGAGGAGTTACTAGAAGAGGAAAAAAAGAAGAGATGAAGAGAAATGAATTCACTGATAGACACGCTCCAGGGGCATGCAGTGAGCTGTCCTTCTGCTCTGCATGTTCACGGTGGTGCTGTCCAGCTCAGTGCTGGCCTCTGCCTACCCCCATGTTCCAGCCAGTGCTTACAGCAGCTGTCTCTGTGTGTTTGTATTTTCATACAGCAGTGAAATCCACTTTGTTTTCCTCCCTTTTCCTTCTGAAGCTGGATGCAGATGTGCAGAGCTGGGTGAGAACCAGCTCTCCAGGGTGGACACTGCAGCTCCTTTCAGTGGTCGTGGTGCCATATCCTCAATTGTTAAGGCAGGCTGGGAAGTGCAGACAGGGCAAGTGCCTGACAGTGATCAGGGCAGTCGTGGAGTAGGGACCTACCTCAGCATTCCAAATGCTCTCTGGATGTTGTGATGTTCTCTTGACACTTGCACAAGCAGGGGATAGCTGGCATTCCAGTTGGCTGATGGACAACTCAGACAACCTGTCTCGTAAGTGAAGGTCCCAGGAACAGTCAGTGGTGCGTTGAACAAAAACCTGTTCCTCGAGCTAATGCCCAAGCACTGCACGTTCGTTCCTGGTAAAGCCCAGCTGAGCTGTGACCTTCCAGGTGTCACTGCATGTGTCTCCATCCTTAAGGGACCTCCTTTCCCACTCCCAGGGAAATGCTGTTCCATGGCTGTTGGCATGGAGCAATGAAGACATCCGGTGGCTGCTTGGGTTAATGGCAGGTGAGTGAGGGAGCCTCGCGGAGGTTTTATGGAGCCAAGGAGTTTAAGTTTCACTCTGCAGGCACCCACCAGGGCTGGAATCACACACCTCCCATGGACAACACTGGTCTTGCTCCATGGGGACTGAGGTACCAAGCTGCCCCTGTCTCCCTCACTGCTGTATTCCTGAATCTACTCGTACACAAAGGGAGCTGGGGAAGAAATGTCAAGGTTATTATATTTTTAATCCTTTCCCCCATGGCTTTTAAACCACAGCCCATGAAGATTTCTCCTTGAAAGCTGGTAACCAGTGGCCCAGATGCTCTGGTCTTTTCCTCTGGGACTCACAGCTCCAAGTGCTACCGGTGACCTTTGAGGACTCTCTAAAAAAAACCAACCCGTGCACTGCTTTCCCAGAGACCGTCACTGTGGAAACTACAGTCTTTCTTTGTGCTTCATTCATTTTCAATTTGGCCAGCCCTGCCACTGATATATGGACAAATGAGGAAGCAGCAGAAGAGAAAAGAATACTTGACAGAGGAGACCAGCAAATAAAAACTGTTATGTTCTGCTGTCAAGCCCAAGTGTGAATGGCGCTGCACCTGGAGAGCGCGGACAAAGGGGCTGCATTCATGGCCAGGCCCTCGTGT
Source organism: Manacus vitellinus (assembly GCF_001715985.3). Taxonomy (NCBI): domain Eukaryota; kingdom Metazoa; phylum Chordata; class Aves; order Passeriformes; family Pipridae; genus Manacus; species Manacus vitellinus. Next base: position 3,660,913 of record NW_021940526.1, read on the forward strand.
GTGGGAAGCCAGCAGACCTAAAGGAGTTGCCGTGTCGAGAGCGTGATTCAGGGGACCTTCCTTGTTTGGGATTAATCAGATAAAAGGGAGGAGTGAGTAGAAATATCCTGTTCACAGGAACGTCCTGTCGGCCGGGTCCGTGTGTCGGTATGAGCCGAGCAGCGCTGCCGAAGGGGCCGAGACATCTGGGAGATGAATCATCCCCATCCAGAACTGGAGCAATTAGCTACATTTAGCCCAGCAAAGGGCCTTGAAAGGTGTCTAATTGAGTGGCTCGCAACTGCGCCAGGAAACAATGTGGATCTGACAAGAATCCCACAATTAATTTCTGTATTGACCTAGTGGGACACCATTTGCTAATGTGGGCAGATTATCCTAGATAACTAATTCAATTCTTACAGCAGCCACTGCACACATAAGTGTTTTGTTAACTAGGAGGAAAGTAAAGGAGGTAGTTAATGGCAAGTCTTTCTTGCAGCCCATTATTAAATCTGTGACCATTTAAACATAAAACAGGGGTTTTTGGCAAGGTCAAGGCCACACATTTCTTGGGAGCATAAAGTTCAAAACTGTGCCCTGGCAGCCCCAGTGGTTTTGAACCAGCGTTAAACTACTTTAAACAAGCACACATTTACTCGAGGACAAATTTAGGAGCTTAATAAAGGAAGACATGTCAAACACAATTTATAGGTATTAAGAAAATAGAAAACAAATTATGTACTAGGTAGGTGTGCAAACTGAATTTCCCAAGAAAAATAGCAATCATTTCCTTTAGAAATACTACAAGTAAAAGCTTTTGAGCCTGCTTTAAATATTTTTTTAACAATGACAATATTTTTTAAACATCAGTCTTCATTATATGGAATTGCAATGTAAGTATTAAAATTCCTGCTTTTAATGGGACCAAAAATGTGGTGGCTAGACCTGAGAACTTGTTGGCAGATTATGATTGGCAAGATTAAGCCAGAATTAATTTGTGAAATCCAGAGCTTTGCAATTTATTAGTGATTATCTGTGTGTGTGTGTGCAGTGCTCCCCAAGAGGAACAGCTTTTATATAACAAGCTGAGAAAATAAATAACAGCGTTCTGGGGAGAAAGGTCTAAGTTAATAAGTGGGGAGGCAGAAACAGGTTCTTTTTAATGATGGTGGCTTTTGCTTTTTTTTCCTGGTGGTTGGTTCTATTAGAGGAACTCTGCAGCTTAACTAATCACGTTGGGGCTGTGGCTTTGCTGTCACAACCCTTTTCTGAACAAAAGAAGGTTGTATAAAGTTGGCTGTTATGAAGCAGAGAGTCTTAAAGCTGCTCCTTCACCTGACCAGGTGCAGAGCTGGGTCTGTCTGTCTGCTGAACATCTTTTCACTCAGGTCTGAATCTCCTCCTGCTTTGCTGCAGAAGAGGGTAAGGAAGGAAATGGGAACCCCAGAAATAATTGTATTGGTTGTTTTTAAAGAGAAAAATCCATGTTTGATTTTGACAGGGGTCAGAATCCTCAGGGAGGAAATCAAATTTGGAGCAGCTTCTAAGCAGCAGATCACAGGAATACGGGTTTGGAGTGTTTGCAGAAATTTTGGTCCGAAGTGGCAAGGCCAGTACAGACGGTGGGAAAAGCTGGAATGCTGCTGCATGCACTCACGTTTGCCAAGGAGTCCTGACTCGAGATAAAATCTGCTCTGAACTGAACAAATGCTGAATTCTGGTGGCAAGAGCTGCATAAGCAGATAATCTGTAATTTTTTCCTCCAGAAGTTCTTTTAAGGAAATTCAGCTTTCTGACAAAGGAGATGTTTTCATTAAAAAAAAAAAATGTTCATTCACCCTTTTCCTCCCCCCACCCACCCAAAAAAATGAAAGCCTTGGACACTCAAGAACAAACAAATGAGAGCAAGTTCTTGGGTCTTGCATTGCCTTTTATTTATTTGTTTAGCTTTCGTTTTAAAATAAATAATTTCATCTACCAAGGTCAAAACAACAGAGCTGCTCCAGCGGGGAATAATCCCTTTTCCTGACCCAAGTGACTCCATTATACAGTGGACCAAAACACAGCTCATGTGAGGGACCAGATTGCTTTTATGATATCCTTAATAGAAAAGGAAATCAGGCTGATTCCTGGGACAGTTGGATGAGCCCCAGAGAAGGGGATGGCAGCTCTTTCCTGCTGAGGAGTGACTGACAGCAAGAGAGTTTTGGGACCAGTAGTTTTGTTATCCTTAATGCATTGGAGGATTTCATATACAACAGTGGTGAAGCTGCCATTGACTCCAAGGAGTTTGTTAGCAGCCACAGGAGAAGAAATTAAGGAGGAAGGAGCCTTAAAATGGTTTGGGTCCACTGAGGAGCTGAGGCACTTGGCCCCAAAGCCGAATTTCAGCCTCAGCATAAGTGTTCTCCTGTAAGGCGCGACGGTAACGTGATGTCAGAAAAGTGTTTGCAGTTTATTTCCACTTATTTATTTTAATTATTAAAGTGGGAGCTGGGAGGTTTTGCTTGCTTGTTTTTTAAGCAAGCAGTTGTAAGCTGAAGTTTAGTGGAGCTAAGTGAGGGCAGCCAACAGAGCAGATGTTACTGCCGGACACAGCAGGGACGGACGTTTCGTTTCATCAAGCTCTGGTAATGCTGTAGGAGAGGGTTGGCAGAAATAGGAAGAATTTCTCTTCTACCTGAGCAGGTTCTGAATTTCTTGAGGAAACAGAACCAGTGCATGCAGTTGGGGAATTTCTGTGTAATACAGTAACAGCTGTAATGTACGGGGTCTGGGTTTTGCTCCATCAGATTTCAGAAGGATCTTCCTCACGACTGCTGCGGACTCTGGCCATGGTCCCCAGCTCTGTGGTCAGCTGTGCTGAGGACACACAGTGAGTAAGAGGAAGAGATTGTGCAACATCTTCTCCATGCTTCTCCCCATGAGGAGAGAAGGGATGTGAGCTTGTTTGACTTGGTTACGCGAGTAACCCACTTATTTTTGCCGAGAGGACAAAGACTGAGCTTCTCTTGGGCTCGGAAATGTCACAACAGTTCTCCTGGAAACCCTGATGAAAGAATTAATTCATAGGCTCCCAGTTCTTCAAGGCAGCTCTGCTGGGCTGCTCTGGGCTGGGCTGCTCTGCAAATGGATCCAGGAAAACTTTGTTGTCCTTCCTCCTTCCCAGCAGGAGTTATGGGAAAACACTGGAGGACTAGCAGTTCTCATCTACTCACTGCTCAAATGTCCTGTCGTAGGTGAGCCAAGGTGAGCTAACAAGCCCACCCGTTTAAATTAAGAATTCCTTTTCTGTATGAGGCAGTAACTGGAGTTACAGCATGAAATAACTCTGCAGGAAGTGTTTAAAAGGAGTTTTCCTGAGGCCTTTGGATTTTTGGAGGAAACATTAGAAAGAAATCGATCTTTTCTTTCACAATGAGATGATGCCTTTCAATAATATCACTAACTAAGCTTGTTTAGATGAAATAGGAAACACAAAATGAAACAATCCCCTTTTGATCATTATTTCAGCAGCTGTGGAAATGACTCTAAAGCTGTGGGTTTGGACCATTGTTGTGTGAACAGGCTTTGTGATTATTTCTGTTTATCCTTCATGTACAGGAAGAAATGTCCAGGAGTGTCCTGGAATGTCCAATGTGTTTTGTAATACTCCTGAACTCTGGGTAATGTGAGACCTCCTTAAAGCAATCCGTGAAATCTTAGCAGAGAAGGGGGAAGAGACCAAAGCTTTCTGTGTGTGAATTATGAGGTGTGTGGATTAGCAATGGGAATATTAATGAGGCTTTACTGTACTACTTCACACAAAGTATTAGTTATTCTGTCAATCTTGCTGCTGTGGGAGGTCACCCAGTCAGATGTGTGAGCAGGCTGGGAAATGGGATGGGTGACTCTTCTGCCACAAGAGTTGAAATTTCCTTAACCTTTGCATTGAATCGCTTGATTCAGGGCATCAATGAATACTTTTGATTTTAAAAAAATAACTTTTATATATTGCTCATCCTCTGTCCCCACAGTAGGCACCTGGATAAAGGTGCTTCAGTGGTGTTGTCATTTTATCTGACAGTTATTGAAACTTGACAAACAGCTTTTAAAAAACAGCCGTGTTGGTTTGTGAGTCCTACATGATGTTCTCTGCTGTGTTCCTGAGGGCAAAACTCCCGGAGGTTCTCGATGAATTGATTTAGAAGTGCTAGAGCTGAGCTCAGGTTGTCACTCTGTGGGTTTAGGAGACTAACTCAAGCTACATGTCCCTGGATGCCTTCCTGGTGGTGAATCCCAAGCTATGCTCCAGAGGCTGAGCCATTCCCTGTAAGACTCACGTTACCTCTGGCAGCACAGGTCTTGCTCAACCCATAGGTGCAACTTCTCTGACCTATTTTTGAGCCAGCTTAGTGGGAATCTGTATCAAATAACGAGCAGCGATGGTTGTGGGGGGAAACGAAATGATTTGCCTGACAATTGAGTCATCTTTGTTTCATCTTCCCACAGCTATTAATTGGCTGAAATTCCCCGCATCCTTTGTACAGCAGTTGTCCCCCCGCCTCTGCCACTGCTTCCCATATGTTTTACCTCTGGACTGGAAGTCCACTTGTACACAGTTGGATTATTTTTCCTTTTTTTTTTTCCCCTCGCTGCCGGGAAAATGATGTTGTTCGTGGAGTTAATTTGTCGTTCTTTTTCACCACATGGAATCATCTACTTCCAGATGTCTCTTTGAGTAGATGTCAGTGATTCAGTCCTGTCTGAAACTGGCATCCCAGTGTTCCACACGCAGAAAGGAGCATGTGTTGGAAGGTATCATCATCTGTTCCTAAGACACGAGTAATCTTTCATGTGCTTGGCATTTGTTGTCCTACAATTAGACTCCTTTCCTAAAGATAATAACCTAATTATAGGCTTTGCTTCAGCAGTTTGGTGGAATATCTTAGTGAATCATGGGTGAAAGGGGCAGAGGAAAATTCTGCAGCTTACACAGGCAAGAAGTTGGGATGTGACAGTCAAACACTACTCTTACCTTTTCTCCTCAGTTGTAGTACTGTCTGTGGGAAAAGATCTTCCAAAGATTAAAAATGCATTTAATGCATCATTTCCCTTCCCTGTTTATACAAATTGCAGTGTGTAATTGCAGAAATATTTGTAACATGTATCTCCTGCAAAGGAGTTGTTTATCTTCTGTCTCTATGGAGAACTTTTCAATATAAAAAGCAAACATGAATTACCAATTATTTATTTAGTGTTTGCTTTGGGATTTTATCGATAAATCACTGTTCTGATTTGTCACGCAATGGCTGCGGAGCAGCCCCGGGGAGGGGGTGGTGGTGTGAGTTCAGGTGCTAAACCTCTCCAGCTGACTCAGAAACCAGACAGTTCTGGGGCCGCACACCTTCAGTTCCTTTTGAATTTTGGATCTTTTGCTTCCCTGGATATGCATTAGCTTTCCAAAACAGGCAGAGAAATGCTGCATTCCGATTTCTGTGCCCAGCTCTGTAGCCAGCACTGTCTTATCTTTGCTCTGGATTGCTCTGAGGTGCCCAGCTTTCACCTGGGAATGCCTCCCTTCAGGGCCTTCCTCCCCAGCCTGCAAAAGCGGGCCAGAGACCTGATTTTTGTCTCTTTAAACTGTCCTGATAGATCTGGGCACTTGTTAACTTAGGCAATGACAAATTGCTTAGATTTAGGCTTCGACTGACAGCTCTTGGCAATTTCTAACCACTCCTACTTGAAAATATCTACATTTTTCCAGCTCTTGTGCCCAGTACACGCTCCAGCCAAGATCCCATTTCTGAGAAGGTATATCCTCCGTGCACTGTGTAATGTAACCTTTATCACTGCAGATAAAACACATTTGGGCTTTGCCTTCTGTTAACACAGTCCTGGGCAGGCCAGATCCTCACCTGATAGAAATTAAAGTAGCTCTGTGCAGCTCCATGGAGAAGTGCCAGCTGACATGGTTAGGTAATATCTGTGCATTATTAATCAGGGCTCAGATAATGTTTGTAGAAATGTCGTTCCCCAGCCAGGAGATAAATAGCTAAATAAGATATAAACCAGTAATGAGTGCAGTAGGCCAGAAATACTGATGTGGAAATGTCTGAGCTGTAATTGTTGGCTGTGAGAGAGCTGGCTTTCCTAGAGGCCAGGTGGTACCTCCAGGCACAGGAGGTTAGAGCTGGGATTTGGGGTCAGCAACCCCTTGCGGGCAGCATCGGGAGGTGAAATCTTAAGGCTTGTCTATGCCTGGAAATTACCCAAAACAGCTATTCCAGAGGATCTGGAATAGCTATTTTGGTGTGTTTCCAAGCACAGGCTGCTTTGAAATGCTAATGCTTGAAGCCGTTTAGCTTTTATTTACAGTAAGAAACAAAAGATAACAGCCCACTAGACACTTGAAGGACTGGGGGGCTGTTTGGAATTAAAAAAAGATGGGGTGGCTTTTCCTTTATTACAAACAGGGACCGAGCACCGCTGGTTTGCACAAAGGACAGCGAGTGTTCTGGTTGTGCTCTGGAAGCTGTCGATGCTGTGTAACAAGGATCATCTGCTGTGAGACAAAGCTCTTCTGCTGCGTGCAGGCCTTTGCAGAAAGAGGGAGGGGAAATTCGGGTTTTGTAGCAGGTAGAACAATTAGTGATGAGGTTGAATAGCATCTAAAAAGAGTCAGGCTGGATAGCAGGAGGAATTTTCTGGCATTAAGGACATACACGGCCAGGTTGTCTGTCAGGGAGGCTCCGTACACAAGAACTGCACATAATTAAGAACAAGATGGAAAATCACTTTTCAGAACGATGCAGGGAGCACTGGAGTGCACCGTTTCTATCTTGGGGATAGATCAGTTTCTTTGAAATTTGAATGGGTGCGAGGGACAAACTTCCAGCAAAATCCTGCCTTCAGTTCGAAGGAGGGTTCTGAATTGCTCAGTCTGTCTTTCCCTTGGCATAGCGGCTTTTCTCATGGTATGTGTGTATTTACAGCTCTCTGAGTGAGCACATTTAGCAAAATGGATACTGCCATTCGTGCAGCTCGAGCTGAGGGGGGGCCCTACCTTGAAATACCTGCATTTCCCAGGAAATCTGTCCCAGGGTGCCTGGTGTCACAGCTGGGCTGGTCAGGGATTGTTTCACAGTGTCAGTCTGTGCAGGGTGTCCCGTGGCTCTGTCACTGCCCGTGAAGGCTTTCTCGGTGTCCTGGGTGGGACAGGAGAAGAGCTGGCAGGCACAAACCCCCCTGGCATCCTTGTGTCCTCTCTGGAATTGCACATGGAGGCTCGGCCCTGCCCCGGCTGCAGATGCCCGGCCTTAGGGGAGAAGCAGAGTAAGTGTTAAAAGGCCTGGCGGCTGAAGTAAGTGTTGACTGTAACAGGTACCGTAATGATGAATGGCATGAATGGACAATCACTCCTGCCACAGCAAATAAACCCTGTCACATGGAATCCGGCGTTTTCCAGGGAAATCAGCTTTCACTGCGGGCTGCCAGCACCAAATGAGCTTCATAAAGCACCTGCAGATCTGAGCGTCAAGCAATTATTCCACTATCTTGCCTAAAAACAAAAAGGGCCCTGCCCTTCGGTCACCTCCGACCTTTTCCAGCGAACATAAACTAATTATATTTGCGGCTGGAGGAGGAAGCGGGGGGCGTACAGCCCACCGCCCCGAAATCTTCCTGCGGGTCTTGCGGGGGCACTGCCGGGTTTGTGGGGTGTCTCGGGCTCCTCCATCAGCTCCCAGCGGTGGGGAGCTCCCGGAGAGAGGGGGAGCGGGGCTGGGAGCGGGGCTGAGCCCCGGCCGCCCCGGGACAAGAGCGCCTTTGTTCGGCATCACTTAGCAGCAATTACAGCCCGTCAAAACAGTTTTTGTTTTACGACAACGTGTTAATGGGCCCACGGTTGGGTGTGAGAAGTAACCCAAGCCGCATGCACTGAAGCGGGGTTAGAGGTTAATTGAGACTTTCTAACACAGCGCATGAGATTTTTGCAACCTTTTGCAGCGAGGGAAGTGGGGAACAAAAAGGAGATAATGTGATACAATTAGTTGGAAAGCACGAGGGTCAAAATTCCCAGATGGAAAGGAAAACTGGCCAAGTGAATCAGGCCAGATGGGCCACCTGGACCATAACGAACGCCAAAAATAGCTTCAGCCCTTCGTCTGGTGGACGAGGCAGTAGGTGGTATGTCTGTCCTTCACAGTGGATTTATAAAAAAAAAAGCAAGGTCAACATTATAAACAGCAGTAGCCTGTTGCAATTTGTATTTCAGATCTCTGATCATTAGTGCAGCTCTTATTTTTGGTTTTATTTTCCTTATTTCAAAGTGGTTTGATTTTAACCCGGGAGCCCCTTCAGACATGCTCACAGGTCTGGTCTGCCGATAAACTTTGAGCTTCCCACCGTCTGTGCTGTTTTCCCCACTGCAAACCTCCAGAGCATTATTAACTAACTTGTTACCTACTCTTGAAGAGAGGTTTGGTGGCAGGGGTTCTCCACAGTCAGTGTGGAGGTGTTTTGGTGTACCCAGGGTAACCCCCTGCTCCCTGCTCACCTCCCTGTGTGCATGTGTGGATGCTGCTCCTGGAGCTGGGGACGATACAGTGCCCAGGGATGTGTCTGGATTTGCCACCCTTGCAAGATTGCAAGGATTAACACGCTCATCCCCTCCCCTGGTGCTGCTTCAGCTGCTTCCTTCCTCCTCTGTACTTGGGCATTTCCAAGACCTCTGCAGGGTGACACATCTAGAACAGGAAAAAACCTTTCTCGTATCCACCTCCCAGCTTGCACTGGAAATGAACTGCGAGGTGACTGGAAGTGCCAAGTCCCTGCTGGCACCTGTTCAGCGCTCATTTGTTTCCCCTGAGCCGCTGTGATTAGTTTCCTTCACTACCTCCAGACCATATAAGCTCCGTCTCTTGGAGCTGAATCATCTGCTGCAGGTGCCTGTCCCTCCTTTCCTGTGTCACATCCTAAGGCTTGGGGAGTGTGACATGTGGGAAGTGGTGCCACTCCACTCTGGTGCGTGGAGCTGCCTTTGCCTTGCCCCAGCAGCCCCCGGCTCAGCCTTCAGCCTCCAGTGGGCTGAGCGAGGCTGAGTCTAACGAGGAGCTGCTGCCAGCCCCGGGGTACCTGGTTCAAGGTCAGTGAAGCCCAGCTGGGCTTCATTAATGAGCACTGGCCTGGTGGAGAAAGAGCACTGGCAGGGGGACAGTGGCACTGTGCAGCCCTCAGAGCCCCAGCCACCCGCTTGGCAGCAGCAGCAGCAAATCAGTGCAGCAGCAGATTGCCAAGGCTCACCCCAGCCTGGCTGTCCCTGCCCATTTCCCCATTTTTCCTTCCCCCTTCATGTGCCTAAAAGCAAATGTGGGGAGAAGGAAGGGCTAGGAAGAGAAATGGAGTAGAAAAACTCCAGGAAAAGTGAAGGGGGATAACTGAAGTGGGAGAAAATGGCTTGAATTCCATATCTGTGCTCAGTCTGATTCCAGAGTGGCCTGATTCCTCCTGACACGGAAAGAGGAGAAAGAGAGGAGACTTGAAATAAAAGCAGAGAGCAGGCATTCAGAAGGTGTAATTTGGACAAGCCTGGCTGTCCTCTAAGCGGGATCTCACTGTGTAACCAGAGCACTGCTAAGTGCCAAAAGTCGTATGCAACAACCAGACAGATCTAGGAATGGGAATAATCAGCAGGAAGTGTAACAAACCCCTAAGATTTCACGGAGGATCTCAAGGAGACAAGTCTTGTTAATATGTGTTGATCCAGGATCCTTTCCTGTGCTGTAAATATGCCCAAAGCAAGTGCCCTTCAGGAGATGCTGCAGTGAACTCATTGCAAGGCTTGCTTTAATTCCTTATCTTTTTTGGGGTACAAGAATGTATATGTTAGTTTTCTTCTGAATAGCTCTTTAGGTATTAAAGCCATATGACTTCCTTCATTTGTCACGAGGAAATGTTAAGAACGTTGCCTGGATGATAAGCCAGTTAAGATAAAAACTTGTGAATTTGGAACAGAGCAGTGTAGTGGGATTAATGGTTGGCTCATTGCTCTGCTCTGGATATTCAATAGTAGCTGAAGATGTCCAACAATAAATATGTTTTTAAACTTTAGGAATAAAAATAAGGTTATATAGCCAAAGAAACACAGATTAGTCAGAGCAAAATACTGCTTCTGAGTACAGAAACTACAGGAGTACTTCTGTTGTCCTTGAGTTGCCTGCTTCTGGAATGAAGTCTCAACTTGGTGAGACTTATTGCTACCCTCTGCTTATATTTTCCCTGAACATCCTTTTGAAACACTACTTGATGCCAGAATCAAAAATAAGGTGAAATTTCAAAATTTAGAAGAGTTTGATCATCTCTAACAGGATAAATATAGAAATGGAAGGAAATATCCAATGAAAGGAAGAGTGACATTGACTTTTTTTTGTTTGTTGGTTTTTTTTGTTTGAGGTTTTTTAAAATTTTTTTTTGGTCAGTTTTGGAGTTTGGCCTTTTTTTTTTTCTCCCCAGGATGATGATCCGGCTGATTTTAATAGAGTTATTTCATGCTGATGGTGCTGTAAGTGAGGGGAGAAGCAGGTGTATCACTGCAAAAAAAAACCCAAACCAATGAAAAAACCTACAACCAACCAAACCCCAAAACCACTGACCCAAAGCAGTTCTTTTATCCAGCACTGTGCAGTGATGCTCCTCCAGGAGCAGGTGGGAATGTGGTACCTACAGCTTTGCTTATGCATTTTTCATAGGAATCTTCTGTGGAAACTCTTGCTTGAACCCCCTGAAAGTTCAGTGCAGTCTGAAGAGCAAGAAAAGCACATTTTCTGAGAGGTGGGGGTTTCAAGTTTGCCCCCTCAGGGAACTCACTGACGGCTGCACCGCTAAAAACCCGGGGCAGACCTGACAGCCCCAGCGCTTCAGTCTGAGGTGCTTCCAAACACACCCTTCCCTGCCTGTTGCCTCACAGGGAACAGCTGGAAAGTGTTACCAGGAATGCACATTTTCATAGGCTTTCTGGTTCTCTTTAGCAAAAGCCTTCCAAAAGTCCTCAGACAAATTAGTGCCTGAAGGTAGAGGAAGTCTTTAGCGGGGCTGGAGAACTGCTGACTCAGCCTGTTCTCAGAGCCGTGTCCAAGGGGACCTGCTTTCCGCCTTCAGCGTTTCCACCGTGGATGGTGATTCCTTCAGAGTCACTCCCGTGGCTCTCAAATGTCTTCTTAAGTCTGAGGAGTCCAGTTAAATCCTCAGAGTTACCCACGAGCCGATGGTTTGTCATGACAAACACAGATATGTGGATATTTGAAGAGCCAGGGCTGTCAACATCTCTGTCACAACCTGCTCCTCGCTTTGCTTTCACCAAAACCCCAGAGATGTCGTAATGGGGATCTTTTTTGGGGTTTTTTTTAGGGCTTTATTTCAAACTGGGAGAATCCTTAGTCTTCTATTAATCACCTGGCAAATCCAGGTTTGGAGAGACAAAGCAGGTTTCTCACAGGAGAACCAAAAGGAAAAAAATGTCTGGAATAGCTTTATTGATTCTTTGTACATTCCATAAAAGTCAAATATAGATGTGCTAAATTTTTTTCAAAATGTGTTAAAAAATCCGTTCCCAGGCTTGAATTTTGTCTGCCAAATTTCATTGTGGAATGAATTTTTATGCTGGTGCTGATTTAGAAACACAGTTAAGCAGATGCACTGATTTAAGCAGTTGTGTCATGGGGACTGTGCACAGGCTGAAAATCAAGTCAGTTTTTAAGTCTTCTGCTGTGATAAGGAGGGAAATGCTTCATGCTGAAAATACTATTTTTTGTGAGAACTAAATATCCTGAATTTCCATACTTTCATGTTGGAGGGTTCTGTTTCTCTGGGAGAATAAACTGTTTGCTCAGTAGTGTGTGACTCAGGGCAGATTTGAGAGGTGGATGTTTGAGTCAGTCGTGAGCACAGACCTGAGCTGGGGCACTCAGGCTGCAGCATCTGCAGCTTCTCATCTCAGAAATTTTGGCACAGAGCTGGTGCTTCTGGGAAGGCCTTGGGTCAACCACTGGTGTACCAGAGTTTTCTGGTCCCTTGCCTGCAGCCATTCCAATAATAACTGGATAAGACTCGGTTTGTTTAGCCAGGCTGGTGGAAGGCACCATCCACCAGTCTGGCTGCTTTTCCTGGTCATCCCAGCGACTTCTGTTGAATTTTATGAACCCATTTGTGAATAAAGCAGGACAATATTCCGTGGTTTGCAACAGATTAAGCTAAATAGAGTGCTAACAAAAAGAAAAAAAACCCTATTTTTTTCCCTTTCCTGATGGATTTTGCTCATGTTGAAGGAAAGAGATCTTGGTGCTGCCAATGCACTGTGCCTGCTTAGGTGACTCTCATATTCCCATTTCCATATGGAGGGTGGTATCACATGCCATTCTTTCTTTTATCTTTCTGTAACTTTTCAAAACCTACCAAATTATGCAAAAGTGAAAGGGGCAAGTACAAGACACAAAAGAAATTTTGTAGCTTTAAGTAGTGTCAGACTTAAAAAAACTATAGAGCTGTTTGAAATAAAGGAAAAGTCCTTGAAGAGTAGAGCTGAAAAGTGGGGAAGGACAAGAACAGTATTTGTTTTAGCTGAAAAAAGGAAAAAAAATGGGAAATAAAAATGAAGCATACATACTTTGAGAAACTGTGATTTATTTCAGGTTTCTAGAAACAGCTTCAGCATTTTCTTCCAATAAGTTTTTTCAGTCTCCCTCATGTGCACTTGAATCTTAGGGAGTCCAGAAGAAAGGGAGCGCCCCTGACCTTGAACAGCAGAGCTGGAGAGTGGAACCAGCTTTGTAATATTGATACCAGACAGTGCAAATTGGGTTTGCTGAATCTTATAATCTGGATCAGTCCAGTTCAGCTGCCCTGATGGTCTTTCAGATAAGATGGGATGTGTTTTTAAAGCTCTTCTGTGGCTCTGCCTGGCATGGGTTTGGTGCAGGGATGGTGGGGTGAGCTCCTCTTTTTCAGGATATCAGGTTGACCCCTCCTAACCTCAAAACCTTTTTAGCTCTACCAGCCCCTGAAAAGTCTCCAGATAATGCTGACTCCGAGTGGTGCCATCTGGACTTGATTTGAATCAAAAGTCGGGATGGAAAATCCTCGGTAACTCTCGGACCCAAAGGCCAAGGCTGGAAAAACAGAACCCACCACACTTGCAAGAGGGCAACTATTCCTGTGCCTGTGAGCCCTGACGCATCTCCCTCACTGGTGAGGAACCACCCACAGGTTCAGAAGTGTTCTCTGTTGGTTTTTTTTCCAGGGTAACCAGAAAGGCATGTGTGGATTATCCTTATGAAAGACCAGTTGGCAGGAACAAAATTTTATTTGTTTCACAAACACTGTGTTTTGAAATGAAACATAATTTATTTCTAAAAACTCTACTTGGATTTTTTGCTAAAATCAGCAGTAGGAGCACATACTAATTTTCATTAAATACTGATGTTCTGTACTCTTGTATTAGGGGTACAGGTACCGGGGGTTTACATTTTAGCTCTAGTAGTTAAGATGAATTAAAAGGATGTAATTAGAACCTGAACAGAACAGCAGAATTGCATGAATTAATTATTCCAAAGAGGAGACCTTTTCCTGACTAGTAATTTTCCTCAGTGTCCAGGACAGGACTGGTGTTTGCAGCAAGTCAGGTCCTGTGTGCTCCCTGCCGATATTGGCAGATTTCTCCTCCCTGTTTACACGTGGTGTGTAGAGATGGGTGAACCTCAAAAGGTTCTGGAGGTCCAGTTCTAATTATTATAAGCACCTGAAAGGTTGAACGCTCACCTGAAGCGCAGCAAAACCTCAGAGCCAGCTGGGAGGCTCCAGGCAGTGCCCTCCGGATGCACAGTGCTCTCCAGACCTCCCTGGAGTGTCAGAATGTCTTTTGGGAAGGCCCTGTGGAGCTCAAGACAGGTTGTAGTGGTGTCTGAAGTGAAGGTGTTGGTCAGCAAATGTGGCTGGTCTCTACGAAGGTGTCTCTGGTGAGCAACTGCTTGTGTTTCTCTCCCTTTGCATTAGCAGATCATTTTGGGAAGATTCTGTGGGCTTTCTTTGTGATACCAGCCTGACTGCACTACAAAGAACACGCATTGCTGTCCTGGTTTTAAGAAAAAAAGCTGGACTT